>NW_028227269.1:106323644-106921144 GCF_978045245.1 Mus caroli
TCTGTAGACCAGGCTGGCATTGAACTCAGAAATCCTCCTGCCTCTGTGTCCCAAGTGCTGGGAGACAGAGGCGACGCCACTGCCCTGCTGATGTTGGGCCTTTTAGGAGCCTCAGTTCCTCTTAGAGACTCAAGACTCCTATTCTCTGGGACACCCTGGAAGCTCCCGCCCCGCCCCCCCCCCCCCCCAGTGCCCCACTGCAGAGTCCTATCTCTGTCAGGTACCAGGATGAAGTCTTTGCTAAGTCGAGGAAGGCAGGATGGGAAGCTATGTAGCCAAATCTGGGGCATGACTTTGTCAGCAGTCTGGGGACTGCTTATTCCAATGAGGACTCTTCCACAGGTAGACTGAAAGGAGTAAACTGAGAGCCCATTCCTCAGGGCCAAGATGCTTAAAGCACTCACCTTTCCTTTCTGCTACTGGCCTCCTCACCTGGTAGAGTCTCTCCCCAGGTGAGTTACTCTCATCTCTCCTCTGATAGTGAAGCCCTTACTTCGATCCACGCTGAACTATCGCTTCCCTTATGTCGATGCGGAGTATCCTGCCTGCCTGATCTGATTGCAGGAATGCCAGCCATCCAGCCAGGGAAACCCCAAGGCGGGCCCAACCTAGGTCTGTAAGGTGAAGGATTCACGAATAGAAAGCGCCCTCCAACCCCTGTCAGACAGTACGGAAGTTCCCATCCCAGACAGCAGGGGGCAATCTGGAGGGGAAGACTTAAAAGGGCGGACTTGGGTTTGATATAGTACGTCTTCTCATGACTGAGAGCTTGCGAGGTTCACGGCTGTCTTTCAATTACATTATCTTTAAAACAGGATCAGATGTCTAACCGTCACCCCATACCACAGAGATGAAACGGCATAGGCAGAGCGGTTCATTTGGGGTTTGTAGGTAAATTCCTCTAGTGCTTCCTTGCTGGCCTAGAGAGAGAGCAGGGGTCAGGAGCTGCTTCAGGAAAGTGGTGACATGGCCCAGTGGCAGGTCAAAAGACGTGGACCACACTCAATGCCCTTGTGAAAAAAAGGTCATAGAGATAAGGAGATGGTGGAGGGGAGACCACAGCACTCTAGGGTGTCCTGTTCATCTTGCCATGGGTTCTACTAAGCCAACACTTGGTGCATCCCAAAGAGAGCCAGAGGGTATGGTGAACCACTCACCTCTCTCCCCATCCCGGAAGTCCACCCAGACGTGTCCATTGCTATCCCTGCCTCACCTAGAGCAATAGAAGAATTCCTACAACGGGGCAGTGTTTACTTTTAGGGTACTCCCCATTTGCTGGGCCCAGCATGGCAAAGGAGATGGACAGGACCAGGGAGGAGGAAGAAGCCAATCCTGAGGCTGTTTGCTGGCAGAAGGCTCCTCTTTTTCCTTGGGAAACTGCCCAAAATGGCCTGGCCTGAGAAAGTCTGTGGTAGAGTGTCTGCTTATACCTCCAGTGAGGCGTCTCTGGGGGTGACCTCATGTCTGGACTGAGTTTGCATCAGGCGGTCTGCCTGCCAAGGCTGTGGTGTGGTCTCCCTGAAGCGGGTGTCCCAGGAGAGTGTGGGAGCGCCATCATCACAGCCACCAATCGCAAGGAGCCTTACCTACAGGTTTCTGTCAGTGATCGTTCAAGACGCACAGCTGTCTTGTGGGGGCAGGAGGTTCTTTCCTGAGGCTTTGCCCTCCTCTGGGAAAATGTGTCAGGCAATGGTGTTTGTCACATGGCAAGCTCAGTATGACTGGTGTGTGGTTCACACATGGCGAACTTCTCTTCGGCTGGATGCATGAGGTCATGAGCGGGAGTTCATGTGAGTAGTAACCCATGAAGGTGCTCAGCAGGCTCATGCAGGCAGCAGACATGTCCCCAGGGCCGGAGAGGGGTTGGTTCTGTGCTGCTGGGCCCAGAGGCAGTTGCAACTCACAGACGTAGCCTCAAAAGCCTCTTCATTCATTTCAGGAGACAGACAGACAGACAGACAGACATGCAACCAAGAAACTATCCCTAGGTACCATGGCAAGTAGCAAAAAGCCCTCAAAAAATCTGGGACAGGCCAGAAGAGTGACCATTGAGCCACCCACCCCTTCAGGGTTCATTTCATTTGAACACTTTGGCGTCTCAGTTGTTCGTTGCTCTCAACAACTCTAGGAGGTTGGAGTCCTCGTCCTCTTTATAGATGGGGACACAGGCACAGAGAGGTAAAGAGTTTGCCAAACATCACACATGGAACATAAACTCTGGCTCCAAAGCCCTTCATGTGGCCATGTTAAAACACTGCCTCCTGCCCTGAAGCCAAACTGTGTGTTAGACCCTGTGCCGCCTGCCCTCGAGGGCCTCATAGTCTGTGGGGTAGAAGCCAGCAAAGAGATAATTGAGTCCCCGGTCAGGCAATGAAGACAGCCCACCTCTGGTGAAGCAGGGGTAATGGAAGAAGAGCAGCCTTCACTTCCTGAAGTAACAAATTACCAGGAGAAGAATCTGTGTGTGAGTCAGAGATAGTGTCATGGGCACCCTAGGGCAGGAGCCTGTCCCGGGGAAAGGAAGGAGGCGGAGGCTTGTGGGGTGGGCCTTGCATCATGAATAGGAGTTTGCCAGATGTGGAAGTGAGGGAGGAAGGAACATCCCACAGAAGGAACATTGTGTACAAGACTCAAGTCTTCCCTGCGGGGGGTGGGGTGGGGTGGGTGGGTGGTGGTGGTGGTGGAGGTGGTGATGGTGTGGGATGGGGGGGCGAGGGAAGAGGGGTTGTGGGGGGGGAGGAAGGGGGGGGAGAGGAGAGGCTGGGGGGGGGGAGGAGGGGCTAAGAAGCCGTCAGGACTTGCAGCCATGAGTCATGAGTGTCAGTAACTGGTCTGTGGCAACCTTGGGGCCATTAGGTGGCAGGCACCTTACCCCTGTGGATGCTTCACTGTGCCTGGACATGAGGTCCAGTGACAGAGTACCCTCTCTGCCAAAGCAGCTACTGTCCCCTGTTGTCATTTACTAATTCTGGGTAGCTTCAGTCTGAGTCTCATTCACACTGTGTGTAAGCAAGAACAGAGAGACCACATGTAAAAGACGACATGTAAAAGACCACTGGATACTATACGGGTATGTGCCAAGGTCCTCACCAGGTTCCCAGAGCCCCTGTGTCCCTCCATGTGACCATTGGCATCACAGAGAAACTGCCCTGCAGAGGGGAATAGAAGCTTGTGTGTCCTCTTAGGTCTCCTGCTGGCCACTGCTGGCCTACAGTAGCATCCACAGGATCACAGAAGAGCTGGCCTTGCACGGTCTGAGGTTTGGCCATCTGGCCTGCCACCCACAGGGTGCAGAGTGTCATATACGATATGACACTTCAGTCAGGGATGGGGACTGACCAGAGATGCCACGAACGTACAGAGCTTGTCAGGTGAGACTCAGCACACAGCAACAGGGGCCAGGTTATGGGATGACTGAAGCTTTAACTGTAGAGAGCCTGGCCTGGACGTTAGCTGCCCTTTTCCTTTCCTTTTTGGAGCCAGAGTTCTCCTGCTACAGCCCAGCCTGGTCTTCTGGTGAAAGCAGGCAGTGCGTGGCTACCACTGTCCTCTCTGTCTAGGAATTGCATCACTAAGGTCTCAGGGGATCTAGAGCTGAGTCAGCTCTGGGGGTGGCAGGAGTGGCAATAAGGACCTGCCACACCAGAGAGAAGCAACCATAGCATGAAGCACTCCACAGAAGGTCCTCAGAGAGCACGGGGTTCTGGAGAGTTTTGTGGCGGCAAGGACGCCGGAACGGCCTGTAAGGGGGTCATGTGACTGACTCCAACAAACCCAGCCGAATGGTAGGACTGACTAGGGCAGGGTGGAAGACGGATCCATTATCTATGTGCACACTCCTGTGTGTGATCACAGGCTTGCTCCCCGAGGCAGTGACTTTCCTCCCACGAACGGGGAAGCCTGCATGGCAGAAAATGATGAATTCTACCTACTCCAGGCAGAGCCAGGAAAAGGACTCTGGTCTGGCAGTGTCCAAGGAGATTCATTCATCCCACAGAATTCTGTGCTTGTAGTGGCAGGGAGGTGAGAGGCAGGGTCCTGCTGGGAGGGGCTGAGTCTGAGGGCAGATTAGAAGGTCAGAGTATCCTGGGGGTCATAGCCTCACTCCCGCCCCCCACCCCCAGGTACTACACACATGTTGCCTGTCTAGTTAAGGATATAGTGGGGTAGACCTGAGACCAAGTCTAGATGCCTCTACTAACCTGGGCATATATATCACTGAATAACACTGGGAGCTCTGAGCCTTAGTTTCCCCCCTGTGAATTACTCATAAACAGTAAATGGATGATAGAAGGCAGGCAAGGTAAACTGTGCCCCGCCTGGGTTTATGTGAGGGTCTGGGATACTGCAGTAAAGAAGACCAAAGCTGGGCTGGAGAGATGGCTCAGTGGGTAAGAGCACCCGATTGCTCTTCCGAAGGTCCAGAGTTCAAATCCCAGCAACCACATGGTGGCTCACAAACCATCCATAACGAGATCTGGTGCCCTCTTCTGGAGTGTCTGAAGACAGCTACAGTGTACTTACATATAATAAATAAATTAATCTTAAAAAAAAAAAAAGAAGACCAAAGCTTCTTGCCTTGATAGAAGGCATATCCTGATGAGGACGGGCCGTAAGCAAGTGCAATGATCCGTTTTGGTATAGTGAAGGTTCATGGAAAATTTCTTGGGCTTTGTTTTTCTAGGTAGTCAAAGGCCAGGAAGTAATGGCAGGGAGGCCTGGAGGGGAAGGTCAGATCTTAGGAGGTGACCTTTGAATGGGGACACAAAAGCAAGAAGTGAATCGCGCAGGTGTAGGCTCTCCTCCTGGTGTCTCTGAGCCCTCCTGTCTCTACAGGAATGCTCACCCTATGCGGCCCATCTCTATGACGCTGAGGATCCGGCCACCCCACTTCGGACAGTGCCTGGCCTGTGTGAAGATTATTGCCTGGACATGTGGCAGACCTGCCGAGGCCTCTTTCGTCTCCTCTCCCCTGACCGTGAACTCTGGGCCCTGGAGAGCAACCGGGCCAAATTATGCCGCTACCTGTCGCTAGATGACACCGACTACTGTTTCCCAAGCCTGCTGGTCAATGAGAACCTCAACTCGAACCTGGGCCGTGTAGTGGCTGATGCCAAGGGCTGCCTGCAGCTGTGTTTGGAGGAGGTGGCCAATGGACTTCGAAACCCGGTTGCCATGGTACATGCCAGGGATGGCAGCCACCGCTTCTTCGTGGCAGAGCAGGTGGGGCTGGTGTGGACCTACCTGCCTGACCGCTCCCGCCTGGAGAAGCCCTTCCTGAATGTGAGCCAAGCAGTGCTTACTTCGCCCTGGGAAGGGGACGAACGTGGCTTCCTGGGTCTTGCCTTCCACCCCCGCTTCCCACATCCCAGCAAACTCTATGTCTACTATTCCGTGGGGGTCGGCTTCCGAGAGTGGATCCGCATCAGCGAGTTCAGAGTCTCAGAGGGTGACGAGAACACAGTGGATCATGGCTCAGAGAGGTGGATTCTGGGAGCCCCAGCCAAGGGGGAGTGTGTGTGTGTGGGGGGGGGGGGCTGAGCGGTCGGTCATGTGGGAGGCTGCGTGACACACACTGCCATGGCTGCACTAGCGTGTCTTTCTTAAATGCTGTGAATATTTAACACCCAAATGTGTGTTCAGGGGTGAATCACATGCTCTGTGGCCTGGGAGGAATTATTTTGCAAAACAGATAAGGCGTGGGGGGGGCATGTCCTGACCTCTGCCTCTGTCATTCTAGTCGAGTTCTGTGGAAGGCTATTTCATCTGACTTGTAAAACTGGATAAGGTCACAGCTCAGAGCAGAAAAGTGACCTGTGAGGTCACACAGCTAGGAAGCCTTCCAAGCTGGAGTCCTGGTCTGCTCTCAGAAGTGCATCCCATCATTGGGCTTGCTGGGCTGTGGTCAGAGGTCACCATTCTTGCCCCAACAGCCAGCTTTTCCCCCAGCCTCTTCATTCTCAGTCTCTGGCAGCTGGCCCTTTCTCCTGCTCCAGTCTAAATCTCACTCTCTTCCTTTCACTCTCTTCCTTTCACTCCCTCCCTCTTCCTTTTCCTCTCCCCCTCTCCCTCTCTCTCTGTCTTTTAGTCTTTCTCCTTCCCATCTCTATCCCTGCCTCTGTCTCTCAGTCTTTCTCCCTTCCTTGTCTCCCTCTCTGTCTCCGCCTCTTTGTCCCTGTGTCTGTCTGTCTGTCTGTCTGTCTGTCTCTCCTTGTGTAGCCCAGGCTGTGGGCTGCATTGAACTTCCTATGTAGCCTATGCCTCAAACTCCCGATCCTGGCTGTGTCTCTACCTCCCAAGTATGGGGATTACAGGTATTGGTGACCATGTCCAGCTCTTACCCCGTTTAATCTGCTCCTACTCTGGGCCCCCCAGGGTCTGCAGAACCTATTCTCTATTATTTATGTCTCAATTGTTCAGAGGGCTTGGTCACCCTGTTCCAGAGACTCTCCCAGGCACAAGTGAATACTGAAAATAAGGGTCTTGAAAGTTGTTGGAAGATCAGCCTGGGGAAGGCAGCAACGAACCTGGGCCACTGGAGAAACTTACCTCCTCCTACCGCTGGAGGGACCCAGGGAAAAGTGAAGTGCCATAGCCCCAGAACTGTAGGGTATGTCAGGTTGGAGGCCAATCTAACTGGAGCCATGGTGGGAGGGGCAACTGTTGCAGAGATGTTGTCATTAAACACAAGCAAAACACCAACCCCACACCTGGCTCTCCTAATGCCTTCTATTGGCTGATATAGTTCAGGTAGCAAAGGAGCATGGGAAATGTAGTTCAGAGGCACTGACTGTCTCTAACCCCAAGTAGAGGCAAGCAGGAACAAAGGATGAGGTGTGTTGGTAAAAATGGCAATGAAAAGCCACCATGCATTTGATGAAACTGTGAAATGCTGATGTTGGATAAATAGAAAGGAGAAACAGCCCAAAAACGGTAGCTTTGAGGGTTATAATCTTGTCTTAGAGCATTAGTTTTTTTTTTGTTTGTTTGTTTTTGTTTTTTTGTTTTTGTTTTTTAAAGATTTATTTATTTATTATATGTAAGTACACTGTAGCTGTCTTCAGACACTCCAGAAGAGGGCGTCAGATCTTGTTACAGATGGTTGTGAGCCACCATGTGGTTGCTGGGATTTGAACTCCGGACCTTCGGAAGATCAGTCGGGTGCTCTTACCCACTGAGCCATCTCACCAGCCCCTAGAGCATTAGTTTTGACTCGAGTTATCTGGCAGCCAGAGGGGGTGGCGCGGAGGGGGGGGGGCAGAATTTTCAGGATTACAGCCAAGCCTGAGAGACCACTTCTCAATTACAGAAGGTTTGTCCCATGGACCTGACAGGTGGAGAAGGAGCATGAAAGCACGTGCCTCCAACAGTGACTTAAAAAAGGCTCATGGTAAAACACTGAGAGTGGTTGGTACATTCCGTATAATAGCAGCTCTTAGGAAGTGGAGGCAACAAGATCCAGAGGGATTCAGAGGCAGGTGAGATGGCTCAGCGGTTAAGAGCCCTGACTGCTCTTCCAGAGGTCCTGAGTTCAATTCCCAGCAACCACTTGGTGGCTCACAACCATCTGTAATGAGATCTAGTGCCTTCTTCTGGTTTGCAGGCATACATGCAGACGGAACACTGTACATATGAATAAATAAATTAAAAATAAATACATCTTTAAAAAACAAATCCAGAGGGTCAGGAGTTCAAAGCCATCCTTGGCTACACAGCCTGTTCCAAGCTAGCCAAAGCTACTTAATAACCTGTCTTTAAAAAAAGAAAAAAGATCAGGTAGATGTGATCATATGTGCCTTCATTCCCAGCACTATGGAGTCAGAGCCAGGTGGATGTCTGTGAGTTCAAGGATAGCTTGGTCTACATAGTGAGTTCCAGGGCAACCAGGGATATATAGTGAGATCCTGCCTAAAAACAAATGAACAAACAAAAAAAAAAATCTGGAGATGAAGAGCTAACTTCACGGTTAACAGCATCTGCCGCTCTTTTGCTGGTCCTGAGTTCAGTTTTCCAATAGCTCATAACAGCGGACAACTTCAGTACCAGGATCTGCTGCTCTCTTCTAGTACCAGGGTACCCACATTCATGTGGCAGATGCATACCCCCCCCAATAGAAATAAAATCCATTAATTTAAATACAGAACATAAAGTATACATAGTCACATGTTTTAACCTGAGGCTTCAACGAGGGTCCTCTGGGCACCTCAAACAGAACTTGACTTACCCAGAGGGAGAAGTTGGAGTGCCTGGCCAGCTAGCAGGGCCAGGAGGGAGCCATCACTGGTGCCCAGGTCAGTTGTCAGTGTCTTCCCATGGTTGGAAGATGTGGGTGACCAGAAGTCTGAGTTGACCTCTGCTTGGAGGACCCTGAATCTGAGACTCTGTAAGGGTCATATGCAGTAGCTATGCCATGGAAAGATCTAGTCACGATTGTTTTTCTAATGACTTGGACTCTCTGTGTCTTGCTTTTTGTTTGTTTGTTTTTCTTATTTGCTTGTTTATTTTGTTTTTTTTTTTTTTGGTGGTTTTTGTTTTGCTTTCCTGCTCTGTTTCCATAGGGATAATGAGGTTAGTGCAGTGGCTGGTCTTGTTGAACCTGGTTATTCTGGGATTATCTATCTGTCTGTCTGTCTGTCTGTCTATCTATCTATCTGTCCCTATCTATCTATCTATCTATCTATCTATCTATCTATCTATCTCACTATGTAGACCAAGCTGTTCTTAAACTCACAGACATCTACCTGCCTCTGACTCCATAGTGCTGAAAATGAAGGCATGTACCACCACACCCACCTGCCCACCTGATTTTACTTTTTAAAATATATGTAATATATTTTCTATATTATATAATAATATAATGTATTATATAATAAGAACATATTATATATATATATTAACTGGGGTGGGGTGTCTAGTACAGGAAATTAGCCACGAGGCAGGGAAAGGGCTAAAGGGCTGCAGAAGTGTTGGGGAGAGCCAGTGGAGAGACCACCAAACTGCTGTATGTGGTTGCTCCTGGGATAGAGGAACCCACTGGAGGAGTGTGCATGGCTGTTTCTGCCATTGGCTGAGATGTTCACAGTTGCCACGCTTGTATCTCTGTCGCGACTGCTTCTCGGGACAGAGAAGGGCAGTGTCTCCCTTCCTCTTGCCTTCCCCCATCCATGACAAGCCCTGGCGGAAAGTCAGCTGACTGAGTACAGTGAAGGTTTCCTCTAGTGGCAGTAAGGAGCTACCAGGGAGTGTGGAGCTAAAGGCCTGTCCCACTGCCCCTGGGAAGCTCGGACCTAGCAATCAAGAGTAAAGGTCAAACATGCTCTGAATCACTAGTTGTCAGGTGGGAAACAAGATATGGTAAACGGGGAAGTTGACAAGATTCCATTGGGTACCAGGGATGGAAAGCACTAGCCCAGAGTTCTGGTCCCAGCCCTGATGCTGGGGGCCTGTGTGCTCCCAAGTGAGTCATTCAAGCATTCCGAGCATCCAGTTCCTTCCTTGACACAGTGAAGTGAATTAATTATCCCTACCCAACCTACCTACAGGTCCTTGGGAAAAATAACCTGCTATAAGAGATACAAAGTCTTTCCCTTGCAGTCGGAGAGAAGGTTTTACTGCTGTTTGGGGGTCACCGTTTGGAAGGTGTTTTTATTGAGCGGGTGTTTCTCTTTCTTTAGGATAATTCTGGAGATCGAAGAACCAGCTTCCAATCACAATGGGGGCCAGCTGCTCTTTGGGGATGACGGCTTCCTCTACATCTTTACTGGAGACGGCGGGATGGCTGGAGACCCCTTTGGGAAGTTTGGAAATGCACAAAACAAGTACGCCCTGCTTCTGCTTGGCCGAGCCTTTGGTTTGCACACAGAGCATCTTAAGGGTTTCTGGAGGGAGAGCTTCTGTCCCAGCACACAGAGCAGGGTGGTAGCCTGCAGTTAGCTGGGACCTCAGCTAAGTCAAGTACTTCCCATTGATTAGCGAGGACAGTGATGAACTCAGTGGGAGACTTGTCCTGAGGAAAGAAGGCGCCAGCAGTTGTCCAGGGTCAGGCACAGTACTCAGTTACACAGACAGAAGTGACAGCAAGAAGCTTTTGAGGATGGGTTTTTTTCCTAGGTGAGCGCTGGCCTGTGGGCCTTGCTGGGGTAAAGGCAGAGTGTATTCCCATAAGAAACCCTTATGTGAGTGCAGTCTCTCCTTCATTCTCATTTATCTATTCCCTCTTCTGAGCAAATGGCCTGGCCTTTTCTTTTCACGTGTGTGTGCATGCACATAAACACACATTAGGAGCTGTCATGTATATAGACAGGCATGTGCAGGAGGCCCCAGCCAGTCTCTCCGGTTCCTGTAGCGCACGTGCACAGCCTCTCTTGGCCCAGAAAGTAACGGTGGTAGTGAGGATGTGTGGGTTACAGTTTGTGGCTTATTCATTCCTGTTTGACAGTGAGACACATGCAACCTTTGCAGCTTAGTCATGTGCTTGGAGCCAAGCTGAGAAATGAAATGGGGATACGTGGGGAATCGAGCAGAAGTTAAAAGCATCCTTTTGCTGCTAGGAGTTTGCCTCTTGTAGATCCTGCAGCTGGATGTGGGGTGTGAAGGTGGGGGCCTGGAGCTTCTGGCCCCAAGGGATTAAGCATTGCCACTGTTGGTTACATTTGTGAGGTTGTTGAAAGTGAGGGAGACACTGGGTTCTCATGCTACAAGTATAGTGATAGTTATGCAAATGTGTCACCAACTGCACCAACTCTGCCTTTCGGGCCAGAGTGGAGGGAGGAGTCAGCTCTCCAGTGCTAACAGAGAGGGAGGGCTGCATAGAGCCAGCAGAGCAGAAACCACCCTGCCCATTGTGCTAACTCCAGGTATCTTCTAGGTCAGTGGTTCTCAACTTTCCTAATGCTGACCTTTTATCACAGTTCCTCATGCTGTGGTGACCTCCAGTCATAAAATCGTTTTGTTGTTACTTTATAACTGTAATGTTACTACTGTGTTATGAATCGTAATGTATTACAAAGGGGTCGCGACCTTAAGGTTGAGAACCACTGGTGTCGCCGGTTCCCATTGCGAACCACTTTGCCCGTGTGATCAACAGCTACTTTCTCTCTCCTCTCAGAGCTGCCAGGAGTTTAGGGCATATGTGCCCCCTCACCGGCTATACTTGGTAGTGTTTGATATAGACTTTGGTGGCCTGTGCTGGCTCAGTGGCTCTCAGCATTTGTGGTCCCCCGCTACGTGGGAGCACCCGACTGGCTATGAAAAGGACATAAGCACGAGTTATTTTTCTAGTACAGTCTTCACCTTATATAGCACAGCAATGTGAGCAGCAGCACCCACAATATTACAGCTCGGGATAGTGGCATTCCATAGGCAGTTGTGGTATAGAGCTTGAGTTTCTTGGGCTAGGTGCAGCTGAATGTCAGGCTGGCTGGTGGCTTGTCATAGTTCCGGTGCCCACTCTAAAGGGCAGTCTGACCTGAAAGGTAAACTGTGAGAAGGCAATGCAGCGATAGGAGGTGGGTTAGGGCTTGCTGCGCAACGAGTGAGAGATAGACACACAGAAAGAGCCCGTGCAAGTGGTTGAGCAGGGCTGGACTCGTGGGTGGCGCATCCTTCCTGCCTCCGGCGTAGACTCAACGTAACCAGCCGGGGCTCTCCTCCCGGGTCGCAGGTCTGCTCTGCTGGGCAAGGTGCTGCGCATCGACGTGGACCGTAAGGAGCGAGGCCTCCTTTACGGCATCCCTCCGGACAACCCGTTCGTGGATGATCCCGGAGCGCGGCCCGAGGTCTATGCCCTGGGTGTGCGCAACATGTGGCGCTGCTCCTTCGACCGCGGAGACCCAATGTCTGGCACTGGCCGTGGGCGCCTGTTCTGCGGGGACGTGGGCCAGAACAAGTACGAGGAGGTGGACCTGGTGGAGCGGGGCCGCAACTACGGCTGGCGCGCTCGTGAGGGCTTCGAGTGCTACGACCGCAAGCTGTGCGCCAACGCCTCCCTCGGTGACCGGGTCCCTGGGGACCTCCAAACAGGATCTGTCCAGTCCTCCCCGTTTCCTTAGCTAGATCTGTCCTGGCCCGCTCCTATGTAGACCCTCGACATGGATCCAGTCCGACCACCCCATCTTCTTGCCCCCCCCCCGCCCCCCAACTCGGATCATCATAACTCCAGGACCCCAAACCTATATCCGCCATGTCCCACTCCTCCCTGGGCTCAGAGACTGAGATCTGTTGCATTCCTCTGGGGACCTCCAATTCAGATCTCACCCCTTTCATTCAGCCTAATGGCCCTCTGGGGACCTCCTGCTTCACACCTTCCCTGGAAACCCCACCATCTCTGACCGCACTGTCTCCCCAACATCCATATAGTATTATCCCCTAGCCCTTTCACCTGACTGGCTTTTCCCACTCCAGACCTCCTTGTACTTAAAGTGTCCCTTCAAGCAACATTTTAGGCTCCTTCTCACCATGCACCCCCTGCCGAGCTCCTAAAAAATTTAGGCCCCTCCAAAGCACTGGGCCTCAGGACGAACCCACTTTCTCATCTGCCCCTCAGATGACGTGCTGCCGATTTTCGCCTACCCGCACAAGCTGGGTAAATCAGTCACGGGAGGCTACGTGTACCGGGGTTGTGAGTACCCCAATCTCAATGGCCTCTACATTTTTGGCGATTTCATGAGCGGGTAAGTGGCGGCCCACATGGCCTATGCTCTCCCTAAGTGGTAAAAAGGAGAGTGTGTTTGTAAGCGTGTGTTCAGGAGTGGGCCAAACAGATCTCTTCCTCAGGAAGAAAGTCCCGGTTGCCCTTAGGAATGATCGGTGTGTGCAAAGCTGGACAGATGGATGAGTGGATACAAGGATGGATGGGGACGGGGGGGGGGGGGGATTGGAGAGATGGCTCAGAGGTTAAGAGCACTCACTGCTCTGAGTTCAATTCTCAGCAACCACATGGTATCTGTAATTGCCCTCTTCTGCTGTGTTTGAAGGCAGGCGACATTGTACTCACATACATTAAACAAGCAAACAAACAAACAAACAAATCTTAAAAAAAAAGATGGCTGGCTGGACAGGTGGATGAACAGGTGTATGAATAACTGGATAGATAAGTAAATGGATGGACAGATTCCCTTGTGTAGCATACTAGCGATGCCCTCACAGTTTGTCTTCCTTTCCAGGCGACTGATGTCTCTCCGAGAGAACCCAGAGACAGGACAATGGAAGTATAGCGAGGTCTGTATGGGCCGTGGACAGACCTGTGCTTTCCCAGGTCTCATCAACAACTACTACCCCTACATCATCTCCTTTGCGGAGGACGAGGCTGGTGAGCATGCAGAGAGCCCTCCGTCCTTGCCCTCGCCGTGCTTGGGACTGTGACCACCAACTCTGGTCACCCTTCTGGCCTCTGACGTGAAGGCAGCTTAAGAATGAAATGGCTTCCGTGCCGGGTAGGGGGTGGGGTGGGCGTGTCTCTGGGGATGGGCGTGTCTCTGGGGCTTGGGCTTTTCCTTGTGTGTTCTTGGATCAGCCCTAGAATCTCTAGAATCTCCAGAACTTCCCCTTTCTTATCTGGAAAATAGAAAGGTCATCCCCTTCCCATAGATGGGAATGTTAGAGACTTAATGGATACAAATCCCCAGAGCCAGCGCAGGGGCAGGAAAGATCTGGAATAGACAAGGGAGGGAAGGGCTGGGCCCCTGATGCTAAGTGCGTTTGAGCTATTGAGGAAACTCCGCTGTCATTTCAAAGCAGGCAGATACAGCCTTCTAGCCCGTCGCCGGACCTTATGTTCCCAGCATTCCTGGTCTAGATGCAGGGGACAGAGGGGGAAGGGAGAGAAGAAGGGATCTCCCTCCAGTATCCTGCCTTTGTCCTTGGCCCCGGGATTGTTCCCAGACAAAAGGCCAGGGGCCCCCAGCAGGCCCTGGTACAAGCTTGTTGAGGTTACCAGGCAACGCTCACCGCGGCCTCTGGAGGGGTATCTCCTGCAGGGCCCAGTGCCCAAAGCCCCCAGGGCCTAGTCTGGGAAACCTTTGTTGAACTGACAACCTCCTCTCCTCATTAGAATGTGAATTTCCCAAAGGGCAGTCCCAGCCCCAGCCTCACCGAGGTCCTTAAGCTCGCTGAGCCCTTGGAAGCTCTTTCTTTTGGTCTGTAGGGGGTTAACGATGATTTAGAAGCAGCCTCCCCCTCCCCAGTCCGGTCTGAAAGGAAGATGCAGTTCTCAGGGGCCTTTCCTCAGTTCTTTGAATGACAGCGAGTGACAGAAAACCAGGAGGAGGCGCTTGTGAGCTAGCCAGCCCAAGGACAGCTAGATCTTCTATATATATAAAGTGCTGCCAGGGAAGGCAAAAGAGCCTCCCCATCCCCCACCCCCCATTCCCACCCCCCCACCCCCGGCTCCTGGGCGTCGACCTGTATTTTAGACATACTGAATGGTGTTGCAAGGACCTCTACTGCCCCAGTAACCTTCAAGAACATTCGAGCCAGGCAGTGGTGGCCCATGCCTTTAATCCCAGCATGGGAGGCAGAGGCAGGCGGACTTCTGAGTTTGAGGCCAGCCTGGTCTACAGAGTGAGTTCCAGGACAGCCAGGGCTACACAGAGAAACCATCTCAAAACAAAAACAAAAACAAAACAAACAAACAAACAAAAAAAACCCAAAAAAAAAAACAAAAAAAAACACTTGAAGCACAGAGACCAAGAGGACAAGGTCACCGTAGGCAGCACTGGCAGCTTCAGCATGGTCCTTATGTATACATGGGAGGTGAAAGCTGAGCCCTCAGATGATTGTGGCCAGCAGAATAGCCTGGCCAAACTCTATCCAAGCAGGGAGCAGGGGCATGGTTGGTGGAGGTGTGAGCCTTTATGGGGCCAGGCATGAGGAGACCTCTGGGAACTGTGCTGCAGAGGATCAAGGCATGCTGAGGTGTTAGGAGGCCAAAGCACCCTCTCAGGGTCTGTGGAGGTCAGGGTGGGGGTTCGGCTTCTGAGCCTGAGGGGGGCCTGGGTGGGGCAGGGCTGCCAGCACTTGGTTGCAGGCAGTTCTCACCCTCATTGCCTTGTTCCCTGTTCAAAGGGGAGCTGTACTTCATGTCCACGGGTGTTCCCAGTGCTACAGCTGCACATGGGGTCATCTACAAAGTCATCGATCCCTCCAGGTGAGTCCCTGAACTGGGCTCTGGCCCATATTGTCTGCAGAGACAGTAAGTTCCCTCCTCTTCCACCGACTCCCACATCCTCTGCCTGCCTCAGTTCTTGCTGTGAGGCCTAAACTGACTCCTGGGTCTGACGTATGCTCTCTCAGCTCCCCATTGGATGGTTAGGGAGATGAGTCACAAGCCAGGGGGCCCTAACCGTTGGCAGTATGCCCTGTGGGTATAAACCTGTAGCCCCTGGGTGCTTTTCCCCACTTACTTGCTCTCTTGTCTTACCTGGTCCTCATTCCGTTGTCATCTCTTGGCCTTGGAAATGTTCATCTTCTCCAGGGTAAAGGTTTCGTCTCCTCATCCCGGTCATACCCCTCAGATTCTGGGAATGGCACAGAGCAGACACTAGAGTGTGTTTAACGAATGACTGCATCATGGTCTTCGTAGAACCCCTTTGTAGATTTTTTTGCTCCTTGACCAGAGTAGCCAGTTACTTTGAAGCATACTAGGTTTAGAGAAGTTCTAAAACACACATTGAACCTAAACATTTGTTTCTCAGCCAGATATAGCAATGCACCCTTGTAACCCCAGCTATTTAGGGGGCTGGGGCAGGAGGATTGCAAGTTTGAGGCCAGCTTCTGAGAGTTCTAGGCTAGCCTAGGTATTTTAATAAGATCCAGTCTCAAAAGTGTGTGTGTGTGTGTGTGAGAGAGAGAGAGACAGAGAGACAGAGACAGACAGAGAGAGACAGACTAGGAACATAGTAGGCTTGTCTGGCATACACAAGGGCTAAGGCCTTGGGCTAGCTCTCCAGTTCATTTTTGCTGTTAACAGTCAGTTCAGGAAACACGTTTGCTAGAGAGTAGCACGAGGAGGCCCTCCCAGGAGCCAGTGGTGCTCCTGCAGAGGAGAACGCTTCCCCAGAAGGAGAGTGGTCAGTGAGTGGCCAGAGAAGTCACTGCGTAATGCATGTTCTCAAGGGGTCAAGGTGAGCGGTGACGAGGGTACTATTATGCCAGCCTAATGTTTGGGCAGGTTTTGTGCTATTGTCTAATGCCTCTAAAACCGACAGCTTCTGGAGGGGCATTCTAGTGAGCAGATGATGATTGTCAGGCTTGTTTACAGTAAGTGTGCATGTGTGTGCATGCGTGTGTGCATGCGTGTGTGCATGCCTGGGTGTGTGTGTGTGTGTGTGTATGTGTTTGAATGTGTGTGGGTGCACATGCATGCGTCTGTTTGTGTGCATGTGTGCCTGTGTGTGTGCATGCGTGTATGCATGCATGCATATGTAGGTATATGTGTTTGAATGTGTGTGGGTGTACATGCATGTGGAGGCCAGGGGTCACCAAGGTTGGGTGTCTCTCACTTTTGCTCCCCACCTTACATACGAAGGCAGGGTCTTTCTCTTCAACCTCATTATTTGGTAGTCTGCCTAGCTAGCTTGCTTTAGGGATTCCCTGTCTCCACTTGGGATTACAAATATTGTGCCAGTCTTGTATTTACATGAGTACTGGGGTCCCAATCCAGGCCTCATTCTTGTGTGACAAGTGCTTTGCACACTGAGTCACCTCCCGAGGCTCCTGACTTAACATTTTTTTTTTTTTTGATATAGGTTCTCTGTATTATGTATCTCTGGATGCCCTTAAACTCACAGAAACCCACTTGCCTATGTCTCTGAGTGCTGGGATTAAGGGTGTGGTCCACTACACCTGATTAAACTTACTATTTTTTAACCCCACACCCATCCTTGGTGTGGACGTCTTGTGTATGTGAGTGCGGGCATTCACGCGGTATGTCCTGAGAGAACGACTCTCAGGAGCTAGTTCTTAGCCTTCACGATAGCAGGCTCAAGAGTTAGTTTCTGGGCCATTCTCCTCCCTGTTTGCCATCTCGTGGTAGGGGTGCTAGGGTTTCAGATGTGGGCTGTCGCATCCAGCTTTGTGTATGGGGGTTGCTGAATTTAGTTTGCCGGCTGGCAACTGAAAGTGCTTTATCACTGAGGCCTGTTCTTGGTGCCTATTTTGTTTCTGTTGTAATAATAATAATAAATTACACGTAATATGCTATTGTATGTGTAATAGATTATAGATTATACTATATCTAATACTATTATTTTTTTAAGATTATTTATTCTATTATTTTATGTATATATGAGTACACTGTAGCTGTCTTCAGACACACCAGAAGAGGGCGTCAAATCCCATTAGAGATGGTTGTGAGCCACCATGTGGGTGCTAGGAATTGAACTCAGGACCTCTGGAAGATCAGGCAGTGTTCTTAACCTCTGAGCCATCTCTCCAGCCCTTCATTTTATTTGTTTGTTTGTTTGTTTGTTTATTGGTTTTTTGAGACAGGGTTTCTCTGTGTAGCCCTGGCTGTCCTGGAACTCACTTTGTAGGCCAGGCTGGCCTCGAACTCAGAAATCTGCCTGCCTCTGCCTCCCGAGTGCTGCGATTAAAGGCATGTGCCACCACGCCCGGCTCATTTTATTTTATTTTTTTAAGATTTATTTATTTATTTATTATATGTAAGTACACTGTAGCTGTCTTCAGACACACCAGAAGAGGGAGTCAGATCTCATTACGGATGGTTGTGAGCCACCATGTGGTTGCTGGGATTTGAACTCTGGACCTTCGGAAGAGCAGTCGGGTGCTCTTACCCACTGAGCCATCTCACCAGCCCCTCATTTTATTTTTTTAAGACAGGGTTTCACTATGTAACCTTGACTATCGTGGAACTCACTCTGTAGATAGACCAGGTGGGCCTGAAACTCACATAGATCTGCCTGCCTCTGCTACCTGAATGCTGGGATTAAAGGTATATGCCACCACACCTGACCCTTTTGCTTTTTTTTTTTTTAAGTCTAGGCTGGCTTTGAACTCATGCTTTTGCCCCTCAGTGCCAATGTTTCTGTACCCAGGAGATGCTCCCTCTTGATCTCAGAACCTCCATCTCTTGTAGTCAGCATGTTCTCTTAGTTTTTATTTTATTTATTTTAAAGATTTATTAGTATAAGTTCACTGTAGCTGTCTTCAGATTCACCAGAAGAGGACATCAGATCTCATTACAGATGGTTGTGAGCCACCATGTGGTGGCTGGGATTTGAACTCAGGACCTTTGGAAGAGCAGTCAGTGCTCTTAACCACTGAGCCATCTCTCCAGCCCTGTTCTCACAGCTCTTGTTTCCAGTCTGCAGGCAGCTTCTCAGACTCTGTGCTGTGTGCATGTGAGTGTTGTTTTAAATCATGACTTACACAGATTGATGTAACGTCTTGTCACAGACACTGTAAGCACAGCCCCCCTCCCCCCAACACACACTGTGTCTTCCCCAAGGTCTCGCCCACTTTCTTGTCTGTGACCTCACACTTGAACCACAATCAGCTCTTATCTCATTTGCTGGTCCCTGAGGGGTGTCATTGTCTCCACATGGCATCATCCCTCTCAAAAAGGATGCCAGTCATTGTCTCTGAGTCACTGAGACGTCATCATCGCTCATGATTTTTGCAAGTTAAGGTTATTTTCATTTTTAAAAACAATGCTGGGGCAGGGGGCGGGGTGGGGCAGGGGGCTGGGAGATCGATTAGTGATTTAGAATACTGGCTGTTCTCCCAGAGGACCTGGGTTAGGTTCCTAGCATCCACACTATGGCTCACAACCATTCAGAACCAGTTTCAGGGACCAGATGCCTTCCTCTGCTCTCTGCTGGTCCTGTGCTCATGTAGGGCACAGATGTTCATGTAAGCAAAATATTCATACACATAAAATAAAAACAATTTTTTTAAAAAAAAGAATGCTTCTCTAAGGACTTGTCACTTACACTGAACATCTAATTTTTGCCAGATGTCATCTTAGTTGCTTTCTAGCCTTTGATTTACAACAAACCCTGTCTCTTGGTTCACTGTGTCTGTGTGTGCAGAAAGGACCCGGGAGGACTTTGACCTTTCCCTGCTCAAGATCTTGGGGTTAGAGGCAGGCAGAAGTGAGTGGGACTCCTCCCTGTTCCTTCATCCTCCTCTCTTCCGTTTTTCTCCTTCGGAAGCAGTGTGTTTCCTGATACCCACACCTCAGATGCCTGCCAACTGACATGTGGAAAAGGAGGACACGGAGGAAGGCCCAGGGGTCACAGCTTGAACAGAACCACTGTGGTGTTTTGTTTTGTTTGAAATATAATCTCTTTAAGAGACTGCACCCTCCCCTGCTTCCTGGACCTGCCTGAAATGCAGACCCAGTGAGAGGTCAGAATAGAGATGGCTGCACCTCCATCTTTGAGAAGTCTGTGTGCCTTTTAAGAGCTACATTGTCCCCTTTCATGCCAAGTCTATCTGGGGGCCACTTCGTCATGTGGCTATTTCAATCCCAGGCTGATGGAACCCCCAGTGAAGTCCTGGACCCACGTGGGGGCAGGGTTGGAACAGAGTCAGACCCATTCAAAGGATCACAGATCAACAGCCAAAAACCAATTAAAATGGAGTTCTGGCCCTTGTGTTTCTGCAGGATGGGGAGGGAGGCTGTTCACACCCTGGCAACCTTTCTCAGACTCTTTTCTCTGAACGACAGGCCCCAAGACTGTGCTGGGCCTGCTGGGGATAGCTTCTCACAATTCATCCCTTTTGTCCACTATGTCTTTTATCTTGCCTTAATTCTCTGCATTTCTACAGAAACCACCAGAAACCCAGAAACTAGAGGCAGGGAAAGAGTCCTGAGGTGGAAGGGGTGGACAGGAATGGGACATTACAGGAGTAGGGTGGGCAACATAGTGGGGGGCAGCTATAGAGTGAAACGTTAGTAGCTGGACATTAGTTATAGTCATCCCTGGTCACACCTATCTGGCCCCTATCCTCTTGTCTCACTACAAGGGAAGGTGTTGGGATGTGTGTGTGTGTGTGTGTGTGTGTGCATGTGTATGGTATGGGATGAAAGACGAGTATCTCAAAGCTAGATCACAGTCCTGATCTTCTGTGTGTCTTTGGTAGACGGGCACCTCCAGGGAAATGTAAGATCCGCCCTGCTCAGGTGAAGGTGAAGAGCCATCTCATCCCCTTTGTGCCCAAGGAAAGTAAGTATTCTTCAGTGGGAAAGGGGGCTCCTGCTCCCTCAGGTCAGACTGGGGCACAGAGGGACCTAGAATGTTTCCACGGCCTCTATACCTAGCACCACGTCTGACACCTGGGAGAGACCCACTCAGTGTCAGTGAACTTTAAGTACAATGCGTCATGTTTGATCGATCCTTCGATTACGTCCAGGCAGTGGGCAGACCCCCCAGACTGGGGCCCAGAGGGCTGCAGCCTCAAGTAGGATGGGACAAGAAGAGGATAGCTGTGTCAGGCAAGGATGCTCAGAGCTCTTGGGAGGATGTCTATCTATGAGTAAGGGGGTGGGGCATTTGGGCTGTGCCTTCCATAGTTCCATTTTGTCCCTCTTGGTTTAGGGCAGAGGGAGCCAGGAGCAAACCCTATGTTCTGAAGGCCATTTAAAGCTGTGGATGACTGCCTGGGCATGGAGTCTTCTGAAAGGGTAGAGGGGGGTGTCCCACTGGGTCCATGCTAGGTAGAAACAGTGGCTTGGCACAGTAAGGTCGTTTGCATACTAAGAGATGAAGGGAATCCATCTGTCCATCTGCTCACCGATTCATCCACCTTCCATCCATCAACCCATCAGCCATCCACTCATTCACAAATTCACCCATCCATCATCCACCCATCCATCCACCCATCCACTCACCTATCCATCCATCCATTCATCTAGAAAGCCATTATCTACCTAGTCATTATCCATTCATCTATTGATCATCCATCCATCCTGCTATCGTCCATCCAGCAGTCCTTCTGTCATAGAGTTTCTATTGTTTTGACAAAACACCATGATCAAAAGCAACAAAGGCTTCATTTCCACTTCACAACTCTCAGGTCACAGTCCATCACTGAGAGAAGTCAGGGCAGGAACTCAATGCGGGAACCTGAATGCAGTAACTGAGGCAGAGGCCACGGTGGGGCACTGCTTACAGACTTGCTTGCTCGTGCCTTGCTCAACTTGCTTTTTTTAATATAACTCAGGAATGCACGGTTAGCACCACCCACAGTGTGATGGTTCCTTTCAGATCAACCATTATTCAAGAAAATGCCCCACTGATTTGCAAATCTTTTCCTTCCTTTTGACTTTTCCTCCCCCCCCCATCTCCCCCCCCCCCCAGAAGACTTCTCTATGTAGCCCTGGCTGTTTGGAACTCACTCTGAAACTATTGCTGTATCAACCCCCTCTGTGGCATTTGATTCTTCATGGAAAACCGAGGGCAGGAACCATGAGTCCTTAGCTTCCAGACAACTTCTCACTTATTGTGCCTGAATTTCAGGGTCGTCCCAATTCCTCAGGGCAGGGCTTGGGGCCATAGGCAGCAACAGACCTGCACAGTGCCTAACTGTTAACCACAGCTCACTGAGTGACTGAAGAAGTGCCCGACATTGCTTTAGGCTAGAATCCCTAGGGGTCAGGGAAACCGGTCAAACACAGCTGGCTCCCTAAGATGCACCCTAATCTTAGGGTCTGAGTAGAGCCAGACCAGGCGTCTTTCCTTAGGATCTGTTTTGCTGGCACAGGCTGGGGGCTGTGCTTGGCTGGGACAGCCAGTTCCCTCTGACCCCAGGCTTTTTCCCTCTTTGTAGAGTTCATCCGGACGCCAGAGAGCACTCCGCGCCCCACAGCCCGCGCTCCCACTAAGGCGCCCCGCCGTAGGCGCCCCACGGCTGCTCCTCCTGCCCCCACCCCGCGACCCACAAAGCCCGCAAGGCCCACCCGGCGACCAGGGGCCCGGAGGGGAGGCGGGCGACGGCGGGGACGTCCGAGTACCGCGGTCTCTGAACCCCAGAACGGCTCGGTGCGTCTGGTACGGCCCGCAGGCCTGAGCCCCGGCAGTGGTCGCGTGGAAGTGTTCATAGGCGGACGCTGGGGCACGGTGTGCGACGACGCCTGGGACACCAAGGCAGCCGCCGTGGTGTGTCGTCAGCTGGGCTTTGCGCACGCGGTGCGAGCCGCCAAGCGCGCGGAGTTTGGCGAGGGCCGCGCGCTCCGGATCTTGCTGGACGACGTGCGCTGCGCGGGCAGCGAACGCAACCTGCTGGAGTGCGCGCACGCTGGCGTGGGCACGCACAATTGCAAGCACGACGAGGACGCTGGCGTCGAGTGCAGCCACCAAGACCCGAACCTGTAGCCTGACCTCTCCTACCTGGCGGTGCTACTCTGGGAGTGGCCCCTTGGGTTTGCGGGCGAGCCGTGCAGTATGCACGAGCCAGGATGGAGGGTTCATCTGCACGTGACCTCGTGTGTGTGTGTGTGTGTGTGTGTGTGTGTGTGTGTGTGTGTGTGTGTGTGCGCGCACGCGAGCACGCGCACGTTGGATGAGATCTCGTATCTGTCAGCACTTCGGAGAGCAGCCACTGTTCGGGAACTGCACTGGGTAAGGGAAGCTGGATGCCTTTACAATGTCAGACTGAGGGAAGGGACCAGAGTTTCTCTGCCAGCGCCGAGTGACAGGCACCAGAACAGCAGGATGATGGCCTGAGAAAAATGGCTAGAACATGGGCAGCTGACCCAGTAGTCCGAGGCACCGCAGAAACAAATGGGCAGTCTGAGAGACACAGAGAAGGATCTCAAAGGGCCGGGGAGGGGAGGGGGCCTGTGGTCATTCGCTGCCCACCAGGGACCAGGCTGCCGAAAGGAACCAAGCACCCATGATGGAAGGCAGACTAGAGGGCCTGGAGGACCTCTGAAACTATTTGCTGAGTCCTGCAGGCAACCTGGGGAGGCTACTAAGTCCCCTCCATCCCTGACGGCAGAACTTCACCTATTCCTGGGCCAGAAGCTCCCTTCAGCCCCCAGTGTGGGTGGGGGCGGGGCTCTACTTTGATCCTCGACCATTTCTGTCCCCTCCCAGGGGATTCTCAGATTTCTCAGCCTCATGGGCTAATTTGCCCGTGGGGCCACCAAGACTACCCACTAGAGCTGTGTCAACAATTTGACTATTCACAACCCTTCCTTCCTTTCTCTTACCATCCCCCCCCCCCCACACACACACCTAGAGGCTGGGGTGCAAGACAGGGTATAGCCCATGTCAGGCAGTGTGGCCAGGGCTCTGGGTGAGGCTCCTGGTCCAAGCTTTACAGGAAATAGTCATTCCTGCACTGAATTCCAAACTGAACAGGCCTGCATGGTGTTCCAGGCAGAGCGACTGGTACAGGCTCAGGCTCCTGGTCATCACAGCCGAGAATGGAGCGCTGTTGCACAGGCTCTCCCTGGTTGCTCTGCAACTTTGGAGCCGGTTGTTCTCTGGGAAATTTTTTTTTTTTTAAATTACTGAACTGTTAAGAAAATGACAAAAAAGGGAAAATATCATTTTCAAATTTTTAAAAAATTACTGAACTGTTAAGAAAATGACACAAAAAAGGGAAATATCATTTTCTGCAAATCTATGCAGCCCCAAGGCGGAGCAGCTGGGGAGCCTGTGCTGTCTGCATCTTTGCAGTGCAGTTCCTGTAGGGGCACAACGTGTCTACACCGTCTATTCTGGTTATTGATAGGAGGGCGAGGTTTGGGTGTGGAGAACGGTGCACTGGGCAGGCGCACTTGGTGTGCCAGGACTGGCTGGGAAGCTCCTCTCAGTCTTCAGCTCCCAAGGTGCCTGTGCCCACCTCTTATACACATTAAACTAGACGGGGTGGGAGTCCTAGTCCTCGCTGTGTGGCCTGACAACAGTAACTCCTCTGAGCCTTATGGGAAAATGGAGGTAACCAACAGGATTTATACACACACAAAGATCAAGGCAGCATCATAGATGTGCATTCCATGAAGTGAGAGCTTAGTAGTGACTTGGTGACATCGAGGTTGGCACCTGTGTTAGACAGGGAGGTGCGCCATGTGGAGGGACTGACCCTGAGGTGTCATGGGAAGAAGCAGGCAAAAAGGAGAAATGTGAGCCCTTTTTAAGCCCCATTAAGAAATGTTAGCACACGGAGAACTATTCCAGCTGGGCATCGGACCTCTCACCCGCTTCGTGGAGGAGAACTAGCCTTTATGCAGAACTGGCTGCATGCCAGATACCTCTGCTGTTAGATCATGTCATCCGGCCCCCAGCACTCCCAACGTCACCATCCCTCTCTCCATCCCCACAGTGGCTGTAAATCGATGTCCAGGGCTTTGGAGAACTGAGATCCACTTCTCAGTGCTTCCCCCCATCCTTATCTTTCCTCAGGCGGTACCTCTAGATCCCCTTTGCTACATGCCCTCAGTAGTTCCTGCTGGGAAATGGTACCCATGGGGGGATGCCCTGCCTAGTTTTTATGCCAGGTTGACACTAGCTAGAGTCATCCGAGAAGTGGGAGCCTCAGTTGAGAAGATACACCCACCAAATTGGCATGTGGGAAATGCCTGTGGGGCATTTTCTTGAGGAATGATTGATGAGGAAGGGTCCAGCCCACTGTGGTGGTGCCATCTATGGCTCAGTGGTCCTGGGTGGTATAACAGAGCAGGCTGAACAAACCACCCTAGGGAAGCGGCAGGGAGCAAGCCAGTAAGCAGTGCTCCCCCACGGCCTCAACATCAGTCCTTGTCTCCAGGTTCCTGATTTGAGCTCTTGCTCTGACTTCCCTGGATGAGGAACTAGAGGATATAAGTTTAAATAAACACCTTTTTCCTGAAGTTGCTTTTGGTCATGGTGTTTTGTCATAGCTATACAAACCTTAGCTAAGACAGGGAACATCTACAGCGGTAGTTGGCAGAAGCATCGTGTAAGGCATTTTCTCAATTAGTGATCAAGGGTTCTATAAGAAAGCAAGCTGAGCAAGCCAGGGGAACCGAGCCAATAAGGAGCATCCCTCCATGGCCTCTGCATCAGCTCCTGCTTCCTGACCTGCTTGAGTTTCAGTCCTGACTTCTTTTGGTGATGAACAGCAACGTGGAGGTAAAAATTGAATAAATCCTTTCCTCCCTAACTTGCTACTTGGTCATGATGTTTGTGTGGGAATAGAAATTCTGACTAAGAAATGATGCATTCAGGAGACAGACGAATCTCTCAGTTAGTTCCAGGCCAGCCTGGTCTACAGCCAAGGCTACACACACACACACACACACACACACACACACACACACACACAAAACTCCTGTCTCAAACAAACAAATAAACAAACTATATTTTATGTGTATTGATGTTTTACATACATGTATGTGTGTGCACCACTCATGTGCCTGTTGACTTCTGGGGACAGAGAGGGCATCAGAACCTCAGGAACTGAAGTTACAGATGGTTATGAGCCACCATGTAGGTGCTGGGAATCAAACCTGGGTCCTCTAGAAGAGCAGCCAGTGCTCTTAACTGCCAATCAATCTCTCTAGTCCATCTTCATTTTGATATATTTTGTTTAATCCAACATATTCAAAATATTTTAACATGCAGCCAATATAAAATGCCAGGGCTGGAGAGACGACTCTGTTGGTAAAGTTTTGACCTCAGAATGCGCATAAAAATATACAAATACTTGATAAAACATTAATGACAGTAACTTCTATGGGGCTTGTTGTGGTGGTGCACATGTGAAATTCCAGCAATGGTAAGATGGGAGTTCGAGATCAGCAAGCCCATGGGAGATCACTGGCAAGCTAGCCTAGGCTAGTTCCAGGCAAAAGAGGGAGCCTGTCTCTGAAAATAAGCAGCAGTTAAGAACCGACAGCTACAGATGTGTCTTCTGATCTCCAAGTGCGTGGGCACCTCCGCCACACATATAGGGCTGGAGAGGTGGCTCAGCAGTTAAAAGAGTTCTTACTGCGCAACGATCCCAGTGCCCACCTAACACACCGTTCACACCTGTAACCTCAGCTCCAAGAGGGAATGGAGACAGGATTGCTGGCCATTGCTGGATTCTAGCCTAGAAGAGAAAATCTGAGTCCCAGGTTCAGGGAGAGACTCTGCCTCAAAGGAAGAGGCGGTGAGAGCAAGAGAGTATTTGACACCCTTTCCTGTCACACAAGCATGCATACACACAGACACACCCACACACAAACACACACCACTTGCTAATAAATTTTGCCTATTAACTTTCTGAAATCTAGTATGTATCACACAATACTTTTTTTTTAAAGATTTATTTATTTATTATATGTAAGTACACTGTAGCTGTCTTCAGACACTCCAGAAGAGGGCGCCAGATCTCATTACGGATGGTTGTTAGCCACCATGTGGTTGTTGGGATTTGAACTCTGGACCTTTGGAAGAGCAGTCGGGTGCTCTTACCCACTGAGCCATCTCGCCAGCCCCCTCACACAATACTTCTCTCTCTCTCTCTCTCTCTCTCTCTCTCTCTCTCTCTCACACACACACACACACACACACACTCACACATATTCTAGCTATTACATTTCTGAAATCTGGTATATATTTTACACAATGCTTATCCCAAGTTGGACTATGCCTCTTTCAAGTCTTAATGACATGTTACCTGTGGCTGCCCTATTGGCTGGTACCAGTGGAGACTTCAGGGAAGAGCCAAGTGGCAGGTCATCCGTCACCTGCTCAGTGAAAGTCAGTCAGTCCTGGGACCTAGGGTCTGCATGAGCAGCAGCTTGTGTCCCACAGCTAACTGCAGGAGAGTTAGTTAAGAGCGCCATGGGCATGGAAACACAAACAGAGTGGATGTGGGGTCTGGGACAGGATGCCACTGACACACTCCAGCCAGGAAGAAGGGCAGAAAGGGTGGGGTGAGGGACCCTGCCAAGCCAGAGGTCACTAGTGTTGCCTGATGTGTCAGAGAATATTCTTTTTTTTTTTTTTCCGGTACCAAGTTCATTTATTTATTTATTTTTTTTATCAGCATATATGTTAATGGTATCCAGTATATTCAAACCATTTCTTTTTTTTTTAATTTTTTTATTAGGTATTTTCCTCAATTACATTTCCAATGCTATCCAAAAAGTCCCCAATACACTCCCCCCTCCAGAGAATATTCTTATCTTTCCCTTTCCTTAGTCTGTCCTGTGTGGAGCATCTCAGACTGTGCTCAGAGTCCATCGGAATCTGGCCTTGCCTCTAGGGAGTCTCTGTTCTGAGTCCTGACACAAAGTTAAGTCCACACAGCTCACAGCTTAGGATGTCTGCTAAGCTCAGGATGAGGGTTCATAACACCCTCCTAAAGTGACCATGCCATGCTTCTCTGCTCTGCACACCACCCTCCCAGTATTGCAGATTGAACCCAGGACCTTGTATTGTGTATTTACAAACAAGCACCTTACCACTAAGCCAGATTGCTAACCCTTAAAAAAAAAAAAAAAAAAGAAAAAAGAAAAAAATTAGGACAGGGTCTTAAGTTGTTCAGACTAGCCTTGAACTCTGAAGGCCTAAAATATTTTATTTTTGAGACAGGGTTTCTGTATAGTCTTGGCCTGGTCTGCCTCCCCAGTGCTGAGATTCACTGTGTGTATCTCCACATCCACCTAGCCTCGAACTTTTGATTCTTTCTCCTGTGAGCACCACGATGCCCCACGGCCTTTTCTGTCTACTCTCTTTAACTCGCCTAAAAGCACGCAAGAAGTCTACACCCTCCTCGCAGTCTCACGCCTTCATCTCCTCTCAATTCAGGAGCTTTCACAAATGGCTAAACTAAATTGGCTGACCTTCCTCTGCCTCAAAGCAGGGCCACGGGAGGTCCCTCTTGCGCACATCCGACTTCCGCTCGCTACCACACGGGGGCGCGGTGGCAAGCCACATCCCCCCTAATGCCACTGAGAGGCCAGTCCCGGGTTGGATGTTTGGCTTCCCGTCTTGCTCAGGCTGAGGTGGCCTCTCCAGACCGAAATCAAGCACAGCTCCTAAAGCTCTCCCCGTCACCTGCCGCACGGATCCCTGATATGTCCCTCCCGGGGGCTGGTTCTGTATACCCGGAAATGTAGGCACACGGTCCACACTTTTTTCCTGTTTTTCTGTCTTCAGACCCCTCCAGGACCTAACCAAGGTCTCGGAGTAGTCAGAAATCGACCTTCTCTCGCGGTCTTCAGAACCCCCACTCCCCAATCCCAAGGCTCTTTATCTAGTCAAGGAGTGCGCACATCTGGCCCTCCCATCCACTGCAGGCCTATCTGAGCGTCCCCCACGGGAACTGAAACTCGGAAGTGAGGCGCACTTTGCGCTTCCACCGGGTGAGAAGGCGGAGCACAGCCCAGCACATTCCTATGGACCATCACCCATACTCAGGATTTATGGTTTTCCCGGGCCCAGGGACTCCTGCATCCTGCTAGGATCTTGTCCTCCGCCTCCGGGTGGACGCTGGCACACAGCGGGCGCATGGCTTGCACCGACCTGCAATGAAGGCGCAGCGCGAGGACATTTGGGATTGACTAACTTTGGGGCGCTAAGGTTTCAGGGAGATGTTTGAGAACAGTCAGCGCAAGACGGGGATTGGAGGGCTGGGAAAAGGTTTTCAGAAGGTTTGCACGAGAAAGGAAGAGGCCTGGCACTGCACGCGGATAGACAGTTGGCGAGGCCAAAGGGGTGGAGCCAGCGGACAGGATTTGCGCCGCCGCTGGGCAGCTTGCGCCCAGGAAGCGAGGTTGCCAGGACAACGCGTTCTGGGCGGGGCGACTTCGGGGCGGAGTCTGAGCGCAAGAGAGGGTAGAAGGGGCGTGGCCTCAAAGTCTGAGCCAAAAGCCAGGTTGTGATTGGTGAATACTTATCGCTCTGGGCGGGAACAACGTGGCGGCTGGGGCTGGGCCTCAGAGAGGGCGTGGCTGTGCGGGGGCGGGTCCTGAGAGCTAGGGCTGGAGGCGGAGACGTGGTTGGCGGGTCCGCGTGCCCGGGGCGGGGTCGAGCCAGCGGGGGCGGAGCCGAGCGGCGGGGGCGGTGCTGGTGAGCGCGGGGCCTGGGGCCGAGGCGGCGCGCAGCGCTGACAGCTAGTCGGTCGCAGCCTCCGGCCCCCTCTGCACCGGCGCCGACCACGAGCCATGAGCCCCGGGCTGCTGCTGCTCGGCAGCGCCGTCCTGCTCGCCTTCGGCCTCTGCTGCACCTTCGTGCATCGCGCTCGCAGCCGCTATGAGCACATCCCCGGGCCGCCGCGGCCCAGGTGAGCGGGGGGGTGGGGGCGGGGGCCTGGCTGGGGCGCTCGATCGCGGGGTCTGGGGACCGCGTCCGAGCCAGCGCCCAGGACGGGGGTCCAGCCTCGTCTTGTACGCACGGCCAGCCCGGAGACGCAGGCCCGGAGAGGGGCGCTAACTATTCTTAGTAACAAATTACTCACAGCCGCAGCAGCTGCTGGGCGCCCACCGCGCTTGGCTGGGCCGCACAAATGTGTCGGCAGCTACAGTCCTGTCAGGTAAGCGCTGCTGTTACCCCATCGTTCAGACCTGCAGACTGAGGCGCACGCGGGGAAGTCACCTGCCAAGGTCACACAGTTGGTAAGCCTAGATTTAAACCCAGGTTAGCCTGCTTTCGAAGTGGACGCTGCTAACTTTAGGACTCGGACAGGGCCAACCTGTTCAAATACAGAACACTGTACTCCCGTCACGTTTCTCTGTGTCTGTGTTTCTGTCCTGGGACATTCCATTTGTCCTTAGTATTTCCATTCCATTTTGGCCACTTTACCAATGGCTCCCATCAAAAGCTAACCTTTCTTTTTCTTTTCTTTCTTATTCCTTTTCTTTCTTTCCTCCCCCCCCCCTTCTTTTTTGGAGACAGGGTCTCTCTTCAAAGCCCTGGATGTTCTGGAACTCACTATAAACCAGGCTGACCTCAAACTCACAGAGAGATCTGCCTGTCTCTGCCTCCCGAGTGCTGGGATTAAAGGCTTGTGCCACTATGCCTGGCAAGAGCTTTTTGAAGCCTAGAGTAGATGTGTTATGAAAGTGTCCCAAGGGCTTCCCATCACTTCAGAGTTGAAAAATCCAGTTTCACATGAACCATACCACACAGCTAGCAAGCTACTACTAAGTTCACAGGTAACTTAGTACCTGTCCCCTCTTGCCCACTTTGCATACTACGATTGCCCCAAGCCTGTCTGTCTCCTACATCTCTCCATTGGTTCTCCCCATTCACCTTCTCTGGCCTGTGAGTGGTATTTTCTTGTTCTCATATCAAACAGGCTGTCCCAATCACTCTATGTAAAGGCTGCCCCGCCCTGGGTAATTTTAAGACTACCCCTGGAGTCACCTTTTTTCCACCTGTTGACTGCCCCATGCTAAAATGTGAGCCCAAATAGGGCAGAGATGTTGGGTTTGCTTGCATCATACCACCAGGGCTTGGCATGTTGCCACTTAATTTCTCAATAAATAAATATCTGTTGAATGAATAAATAAATAAGTAAAGGTATTAGACACATTTCTTAAAGACCTCTGGATATGAACATTCTGGAAGGTATCATCTCCAGTACAGCAGCCTGAATTCCTGTTTGTGGACCCGAGTGACCCCTGTAGCCGGAGACACGGGGAGGCCACTCTTCTCTCCCTTGTGTCTCTGCCCTCCTTTTAACCTTGGGGGTCTCCCTTGGACCCCCCCCCCCCCCTTGCCTTGTTTAGCACTTACAATTTTCACTCCTCCTAAACAGGCCTTCTCCAGGACTGCATGACTTGGCTTAAGGCTATGCTAACTCCTTAGGGAAGGGGCCCTTCTGTTGGACCTATAGCCCCTTAAGTCACTGTGCCACCTCTTGTTAAGTGTCTGTCTCAGTCACTGTGGTAGCCTTGATGTCTTTCCCAGCAGAATCTGGCACATGCACAAATTCCAAGTTGGATGGTGGAATATCTAGGTTCTGTCTCCAAGCCATCCATCCACAGTTTAGAAACGAGCAAGCATCTGTTGTTCTGACAATGTCTTCTAAACCTATGGGCTTTGGACCTTTCAGACCTGATTGGAGAAGGCAGGACTGCACTCTACTCACTCTCTCTGGAAGGAAGGAAGGAAGGAAGGAAGGAAGGAAGGAAGGAAGGAAGGAAGGAAGGAAGGATAAAAGGGTGAAAGAAAAGGATATAATGTGCATACTTTTAAAACCTACCCTTTGAAAGTGTTTAGCTGAGCTACAGAGTTGCATAACCATCAGCAGTAACTCTAGAACGTTTCTTTCACCCCCAAGAAGAAATCCTGTATCCATTGTCAAGAACGCCCTGTCTGCCTGCCCAGGCATCCCTAGCACTGGTCTGCATCTGTCTCCATGGGTGGTCTGTACTAGATACTTCATATGAAAGGAAGCTTACAACCTGGAGCCCTTTGTGTCTGCCTTCTTTCACTTAGGACAATGTTTTAAGGGCCATCTGTCTTAGTTTGCTTCTACTGTTGCTATAAAACACCATGGCTAAAGGGAATTTGGGGAGAAAGGGGTTTACTTCACTTTGCAGGCTACAGTTCATCATCTGGGGAAATCAAGGCAGGAACTTGGAAGCAGGGACCTGGAAATGAGAACTGATGCAGAGGCCATGGAGGGAGCTGCTTACTGGCTTGCTCCCCATGGCCCACTCAGTCTGCTTTCTTATACAACCCAGAACCACCTGCATAGGGATGGCACTGCCCACAGTGGGATGGGTCCTCCTGTATCAATCACTAATCAGGAAAATGCCCCACAAACAGAGTGCCTGCCTATAGGCCACCTTGTTGGAAACATTTTCTCAATTGAGGTTCCTTCTTCTCAGATGACCCTAGCTTGTGTTAGGTTGACAAAACCAGACAAAAACAACCCTGAGTCTGTCTGTCCTGTGTTGTCATTCTCTCCATCTCTTCCACCAGAGTCTACCTGTGACTTCCAGGTGTGTTGAGGGGAGAGCAGTGTGAGGAGGCCCAGGTTCCTTAGTAGGTGAACTGAACAATACATAAATCCAGAGATTTGGATTTAAACTGGATTGGTGGTTAAATAGAAAACAACTAAATGAAAGTTCTGGAACATCTTCTAGCACAAATGAGAGGCCCTGGCGTTCAAAGCCCGGACTCATAAAACTGTGGTTGATAGGAAATCTATGTAACAGCGTCAGTTCCTTCGGTGCTCTAGGGCTGTGCCAGCTTGGGAGCAAGGAGCCCTTTGCCTGCAAGGGGCAGCTGCTGCGCCCCACCCTGGCCTCCATCCTCCTTCTCTGCAGGAGGCCCTCCCCCAATATGCCTTCTCTGCTTTAAGTTCAGCATCCTATGGCATTGATCCATGCATAGCTGAAGACTCAAGCCCCACATTCTGAACCTACACAAACACTTTCTGCTGCTTTATTCCTCTGTCTCTGCCGTAAGCTTCATTAGCCCCTGCACTCCTGGTCCTGTGCAGCCTCAGCCCCTGGCCCCCTGGTCCTGTACAGCATCAGTTCCTGCCCCCCTGGTCCTGTGCAGCCTCAGTCCCTGCCCCCCTGGTCCTGTGCAGCCTCAGCCCCTGCCCCCCTGGTCCTGTGCAGCCTCAGCCCCTGCCCCCCTGGTCCTGTGCAGCCTCAGCCCCTGCCCCCCTGGTCCTGTGCAGCCTCAGCCCCTGCCCCCCTGGTCCTGTGCAGCATCAGTCCCTGCCCTCCTGGTCCTGTGCAGCATCAGCCCCTCCCCCGCTGGTCCTGTGTAGCATCAGCCCCTACCCTCCTGGTCCTGTGCAGCATCAGTCCCTGGCCCCCTGGTCCTGTGCAGCATCAGCCCCTGACCCCCTGGACCTGTGCAGCATCAGCCCCTGACCCCCTGGACCTGTGCAGCATCAGTCCCTGCCTTCCTGGTCCTGTGCAGCATCAGCCCCTCCCCCCTGGACCTGTGCATCAGCCCCTGTCCCCCTGGTCCTGTGCAGCATCAGTCCCTGCCTTCCTGGTCCTGTGCAGCATCAGCCCCTCCCCCCACCTGGTCCTTTTGCAGCATCAGCCCATTCCCTCCCCCCCCCCCCGGTCCTGTGCAGCATCAGCCCCTGCCCTCCTGGTCCTGTGCAGCATCAGTCCTTGCTTGCCCGGTACTAAGCAGCTTTAGCCCCTGTTCATCTGGTACAGTGTCACAGACACAACTTGATGACAAAGGGTCTTCTTTAACCTTGTTTTAAAGTTGATTTGGGGATAGATATCTTTTGTTTGTTTGTTTTTTGTTTTCTTGAGACAGGGTTTCTCTGTATTGCCCTGGCTGTCCTGGAACTCACTCTGTAGACCAGGCTGTCCTCGAATTCAGAAATCTGCCTGCCTCTGCCTCCCAAGTGCTGGGATTAAAGATGTGCAGCCACCACCACCACCGCCCAGCTTGGGATAGATACCTTGACATTGTCTTCCAGGTGATCTGATAGAGGCATCGTTAGCTTTTTCTTCCGACTCAGATCGCTGGTACATGGGTTGTCTAGGATGGGGACTGTTCTACAAAGCGCAGACAGGGTTTAGCCACAGGAGAGCCCCACTTCCGGTCCTGTTCTATATCATCATCCAGTGGACTTGAAGTTCCCAGCTGAGCATTTGGTACCTCTGACATAAGACACGCACGTGGTTCTGATCTGTGGAAACCTGTGGTGAATAGCGTGCTTCTCAACCACTGTGGGGACATCTCTCTTGTGGCCTTGCAGTGGGCTACCTAGATGGTCTCTGTTCATTTATGATCCAAGTCCCTAGAATCCTTGGACCCCCAGCTGGCCAGTCACTCTTATGGGAAAGCGGATGTTCTGGGAAGTGCTGCCCTGCCATATGCAATCTATCACTAGGGCTATGACAAGTGGCTTCTGTGGGGGGCTGGGGGGGGAGGGGTCTTCCAGTGTTCACCTTAACAGTTTTACCTTCCTGTATCCAGGGCCAGGTCTTCCCGCTTGTTTTCTCCCTTGTGCCCCCTGCTGGAGACAGGGGGAACTTCCCTTAGTTCCCTTCTTCCTCTGGCCTTCCTAGTTTGCAGTTGATCCAGGTGTAGACCTTGGAGGGTAAGGAAGACCCAGCGTCAGAGAGGTGACTCAGCTGAGACCATCCACCCCGGTTTGTATAGTCTTAGGATGATGAACATATGATTCTGGAAATACGGCCCGTAGCATGTGGTGCCTGCCGCTTGCTTACCTTCCTCCAAGGCCCCTCCCGCAGAGTGACCTCAGTTGCCCTCCACTTCCTGCTCCAGTACATTCACCCACCCCCTCTCCAGGCGGCAGCAGAGCCTTCTCTCAGCCCCGCGCCTCCCCCTCCAATCGCATGCTCAGCTTTTATTCTCGCCTCCCACTCCCCCCAGCAAATAGAGCAACCGGGGAGAAATTCCTACCCTGGCTTCCGCTGCCACAGCTGCCCACCCCTGCCCCACAGCCCACCGGTACCTCCCAGCTGCTCTTGCTGGTGGTCACTGATGCCTTGACCAAAGAGTCTGTCCCCCTGGCTCAGAGTCCCTGCTCCAGCAGCACCTCCCTCCTCTATACCACCAGTTTTCTTCTGTGTCTGCCCCATCTGTATATAACACACACACACACACACACACACACATACCAACCTCCATCTTGGAAAGCCTGTCTCTCCACCCTCTCTTCACCCCCAGCTTCTGCCCCCACAGCAAGCCCTCTGCAGACCCTGCTATGGCCTCCAGTCTCTCCCACCAGGGCTTGAACTCACTCCCATTCATCCTTGGCCACTGCTTCTCTACCCTAGGTGCCCCAGGTGCCCCCCACCCTAACACCCACCCCTGGCCCATAGATTGGGTCATCTCCTTTGCTCACCTGACTCTGCTGCCTCCTACCAAGCAATGTGAACTCATGTTCCTAGTTACTCTGCCTTTGCTTTGTGGCCTTGTCATGATGTTCCAGCTCTTGGGTCCCCTTTTTCTGTTTCCCTGCGTTCCTGTGGCTTCGCCTGGATACTGGCTGGCTGGAACATGGCACCTTCCTGTGAGCTCTCAGTCCTGGGTTTAGCATAGTGTGTTCTCTGGACTCCAGATGTTGTCTCTGCTTCCCATCCTATAAGGCAGTGGTTCTCAACCATCCTAACACCGAGACCCTTTCACACAGTTACTTGTGTTGTGAGAACCCCCAATCATAAAATAACCTTTGCTGCTGCTTCATAACTATAATTTTGCTCCTGTTATGAATCTTGTTTGTTTGTTTTAAGATGGGGTTTCTCTGTGTAGCCTTGGCTGTCCTGGAACTTACTCTGTAGACCAATCTGGCCTCCAACTCAGAGATCCATCTGCTTTTGCCTCCCAAGTACTAGGATTAAAGCCATATGCCTCCACTGCCCAGCTCTGGTATGAATCTTAGTGTAAATATCTGATTTGCAACCCTCGTGAGAGTCGCGACCCACAGGTTGAGAACCACTGCTACAAGCCCTTCTTTTTGGTTCCTTGGTTGACACAACTTAGTGGGTCCAAAGCCATGCTTCTGACTTTATTTACCTGCCTCAGGTTGTTGGTCCTGCAACAAGAGAGTAGCTGGTGGGATCAGGTCACCCTAGGTTGTCAAATGTTAATAGAGAAAGAAGTTAAGCCAAAAAGTGAGGAATCTCTGGGAAAGGAGGCACAGTTTACTTTGTAACTCTTGGTTACACACGTGTATGGAGCACGGAGGCACAGTTTACTTTGTAACTCTTGGTGCTTGTGTGGAGCACGTGTCCCGTAGCTGTCCCACAGTTTGAGGAAGCAAGGTCATTGATGGGGCTCATTCTTCAGGCAGAACCAGAGGTCTACGTCCTGAACCCTCCGGCCGATGCACAGCTGTCCAGCGTGGCTGTCTGTATCCATGCCACCTTGCCTGGCTGTTGGTCTTTCTGTCTTGTCCTCACTGGCTGCCACTGCCTCTGACTTCTCTTTGCACCTTGACCTGCCTTTATTTCTAGTGTGGCTATAAAAAGGACCGAGTTAGGACCAAGTCAGATCCTCTCTGTGCTTTGCTTAAAACCTTCCAGTGACCCTCACCTCACTGAGGTCAAAGTGCACAGTGCCTTCCAGCTTCCACACTCCCACCTTGGTGACCCTGCCTTGTGCCCTTCTCTCTTCTGGGACTCTGCTTCATCGTGTACAGTCTCCTGCTGCCCACGGACATGTCTCAGGGCCACTGGACCTGCTCTTCCCATAGTCGGAATGTTCTTTCTGGTGTCCAAAGATGTCCAGAATGTCATATGTGGTGGCCAAATCTCTCACAGCTGTGTGTCTAGCCTACAAGCCACCACCCTTCTCCCCTCCCCCTCTGTGTGTAGTGTATAGTGTATACATGTGGATGTGTGTAGAGGCCAGAGATTTGAGGTCTTCTTCAACACTGTATGCCTTACTTCTTGAGCCATCTTCTCTAACTAAATCCACAGCTCACCAGTTTGGCCACACCAGCAGCCTGTGAGCTTCATCTCCTCACTCTCAGGGGATTACAAGGCAATCTGCCACGCCTTTTGTTTTTTTTTAAACACTGGTGCTTGGAATTAAACTCAGGCCCTCAAGTTTTCATGGCGATTTTTTTAAGAACTGAGTTATCTCTCAGCCCTCAGTGAGCCTGTAAAGGGGTGCTCTTTATCTGTATTAAATGTCGCCCCCAATACCTGTCCCTGTGACTCTACCACTCCATCACCATTTCATCTCAAATCTCTAGCCCAGGTTGGCTCCAAACTTTATGTAGCCGAGGATGGCCTGACTTTCACCACACTACCCCAAGTCCTGGGATTACAAATGTGCACACCACCACACCTAGTTTATGTAGTTCTTGGGATGGAACCCAGGGTTCCGCGAATGTTAGGCAATCACTCTACCAATGGAGTCACATCCTAGCCTGTTGTTTTCCATGTCACCAGACTCTATGGCACCTTATTGCCTTGCCTTCTTTGGGTCTGTCCCTGGGTTCTGTGACTTAGAACAAATATTCCCATTGTAATTTCACTGCAACCTTGTTCAAAAGGCCGCAAAGCAAAGAGGATAAAATGATACGCATGCCCACTCGGAGCGTGCATCAGGGTGATGGCGAGCAGGTGTGCTTGTGATCTGGTGTTCATGCTGAAGATTGCATGTCCTGTCCCCTGTCCCCTGATGAGATGCTGTGGGGCTCTGCCTGCTGTCTGCTGCACACTCCAGGCAAATGGTTTCACTACTCTGTCTCTGTCTGACCTGTAAATAATGATGATAATGATGATTGCGGTGTGAAATCTGACCATGTGATGTTGGGGATCAAGGGTATGACACAGCATGGGACTTGGCACATGGCAAATGTCACATGCGTATTGGAAGCCACTGAGTCCTTCTTTCGTGCCAGCCATCGACCTCTGACCAAAGGGACTAAAGTAAAACTACTTTTTTTTTTTTTTTTTTTGGTTTTTCGAGACAGGGTTTCTCTGTGTAGCCCTGGCTGTCCTGGAACTCACTCTGTAGACCAGGCTGGCCTCGAACTCAGAAATCCACCTGCCTCTGCCTCCCGAGTGCTGGGATTAAAGGCGTGCACCACCACGCCTGGCTTTAAGCCTTTGGTACCATTGGACCAGGCTTTGCACCATCGGCACCTTGGGCCTGGTGCCCTCAAGCCAGCACCATGCTCCTCCTTCAGCCTCCGTTCCCAAGACCACCTCTCCTGGTCCTGAGGGGAGGGTGACCGCTACCAGGCCTGATGTCTCCCTTTCCTCTAGCTTCCTTCTTGGACATCTCCCCTACTTTTGGAAAAAGGACGAAGATTGTGGCCGTGTGCTCCAAGATGTATTTCTGGATTGGTGAGCCCCAATTTGTCTCTTGTTGTTTTGACTCTGGGTCTCTCAGCAAGAACCCCACTTTGTCTAAGCCCCTCCTGCAGAAACTCTCAGTCTGCCTAATGTGCCCCAAGGCACTCCCGTGCCTCCTTCCAGGTCACCCCACCTTCCAGGTCGCTCCTACCTTGGCAGCTCCCCTGAGCATAGAGGCAGATAAGGCTTTACGAAATCAAGAGTTTCTGCTGACTACCGAGATGCCTTAGAACAGCCGTTAGAATCTCTGGGCCTCAGTTTCCTCTTCCACAAGCTGGCTTGGAGCGCAGGTGACAGTTACTGTTGGGGCTGTTATTTTCTGTCTTTCAAAAACACTTCCAAACGCTTTTGTGGGCAGAGGACGGTATTTCAATTCTTGTTTAATGGATGTGGAAAATGAGTTTAAGGGGGTCCGACTTAACAATGAGTTAACAACGGAGAAGAGACCCCCATCTCCACCCCCCCCCCCAGCCCAGCCCCTAATGACTGGTTCTGAGTGTCTCTTGGAATGGGATGTTTCTGCTACTCCTCCCGACAGTGGGGTTCCACCGAGCCAGGAATGATGGGATAACTGCTTGGGGGAACTGACAGTCACTTCTGTCCCCAGGGCTAAGAAGTATGGTCCTGTTGTAAGAGTCAATGTCTTCTACAAGACCTCAGTCATTGTCACGAGTCCGGAGTCAGTCAAGGTAGGAGTTGCCATGTCTGGTGCCATGTCCTCCTTTCCCTGGTTGGTGGGTGACACTGGGCCCTTCCAGGCAGCCTCCTTTGCGTCCTCTCCGCTGATCTGTGGCAGGCTTCTCTGGATGCTCCAGCCATCACAGATGCTGTCAATCTTCCTAGAGGTGGGGCTTAAGTGCCCCCCTGATACAAGGAGTGTGGGTCTTATTTGTATCACAAACAGGTACCCACTATCTACAGGAATGGACTCAAATCTGAGCACTGACCTGGGCCGAGTGACTTCATTATTTTGTGCCTCAGTTTCTTTATCTTACACGCTTAAACATGGGGCTGAATTGATGTGTGCAAGCCTTCCAGGCCATGCCTGGCAACATCTCAGTCGATGGTGCTGATCCCACAGTGGACTTGTGGGTGTGGCTCTCTGCATGCAGGGTGGCCTGGAGACAGAGGTGGGGAGGGGGGAATCTATATGAATTCAAAGACAGCCTGGCCTACATAGTGGTTTCCAGGTCAGTCCAAGCTACAGAGTGAGTCTCTGTCTCAAAAAAAAAAAAAAGATTTTTTTTTTTTTTTGGTTATTGTTTACTTCTTTAAAGAGTACCAGACTTCAGCTTGACAAGTGACTTGCTTGCAGACGAGTCTGGTCTTTTCCAGCCTCTCTTGAAGGTCTGTAGTGTAGGCTAGAACAGACTTGACTCCAGGTTGGGCCAGCCCCTCCAAAAGGGAATTGCTACCCACAGCCTCTCCTGAAGACTTCGTGTCTGAGGCTGGTGTGTTCTGGCAAGGATAACTTCAACCACCTGTGCTGTGTCTGAACCCTGAGAGCCTCAAAGCTGACAGCTGCCCATTCATTCTGCTAGCACAGATCATGCAGTGTCACCGTGTATGCATACGCACACAGCATGTTCATGCAGTGCTCAGGACTCGTGTAGAGGGGCTCTTTCTACATATAGCTCTCTTCCAGGATGCTGGCCTGAAACTGCCAGCCTCCCGCAGCCTACCCGGAGCCTGACGTCTTTCTGCCCCACTTAGCATGGCTGCTGGGCTATATCTGGGTCTCCATTAGTGTCTTTGTCCTGGAATTGACTGGGAAGAAGCTAGAGTAGCCCTCGGTCACCGTGCTCTCCTCTGCCTTGCTCTTCTGTCTTTTCAGTACACATTTGCACGTGTCTCGTCCAAGCATCTGACACTAGACACTTTATCCATTTCCATTTGCCCAGTTTTGTGGTTGTCTGCAGCAGAATAAGTCCTTAGCGGTTACCGCCTCTGGTGTGGCATCAGCAGAGGTGACCAGAGGAAGGGGCTCATGGTGTCTCTCTCTCTTACCCCCTAAACTCAGCTCAGTGGTCAATCATGGATTCCCAGCCTCTGGCACAGCAGGTTGTGGGAGATAAGCTGGTGGTGGCAGCTCAGTGAGGGACTCTCGTTTAGTTCAGGAGAGGTTTACAGATGTGAGAGATCTTTGAAAGGAGCGGGAAGGTGGCGTTTGCTATCATGGTCTTGTCTGGGTGGGATGATGGCAGAGCTTGATTTATAAATTGGGGTTGGTGGGGTGGGGCTGAGGTCCCTGGGGTGGCTCATGGTGCAAAGTCAGCCACCTCTGGGGTTTCCTTTCAGCTGAAAGCTTGGTTTAGACCCTAGAATGGAGCCCACAGGAACTAGAGAAATTCTCAATTCCTTCCCAGGCTCCAGGATCAAACTTAGTCTCTGACTGGGCCCTGTGTTGCCTCTGCTGCCTACCCCACTATCCCTAGGGTGTGGACTTCCCTCAGCCTGGAATCTGGTGTTCTCCCCTTGTACCTGGCCTCAGATTTCCTGGTTCAAATCCTGGGTTCACCACAAACATTACCTTGCTTCTATTTTTGTTGTTTGGTTTTTTTGGCACAGAGTCTAACATAGCCCAGGCTGGCCTCAAACTCACTATGTAGCCAACGACAGCCCTGAACTTCTGATCTTCCCACCTCCATCTCCAGTGCTGGCATTATTGCTTTCCACCACCATGCCCATTCTATGCAGCGCTGGGGACGGAGCCCATAGCTCTGTGTTTACTGGACAAACACTCTACAAACTCAGGGGCATCTCAGACCTCTTGTGCCAGTTCTAAATCTCTGTTTTTTCCATCTGTGTATCAAGAAGCATAGAGACCAGCAAGCACCTCTGAGGGTTGATGAGGCAGGGAGTAAACTGCAGGCTGTTGATGAGCCCTTTGCACTTACTGAGCACTTGCTGTGTACCAGGCACCATTTTCGGCTCTCTCGCTGCAGAAGTGACTGACTCCTCACCACAACCTGGAACGGGCAGGCGCCCTTTAACCATTGTCATTGTATAAGGAGCACCAGGGCCAGAGAAGGAAGCTCATCCAGGGTTATGAAGTCGCCAGATATGGAGCAGGCTGCTGAGCCCAGCCCAAGCCATTCTCTACTGGGCTAGACTGCCTCAGGGAGTGTCGGGTACCATCCATATTGATGTTGATATAGCTTTTGAGAGGCAAGATGGCCCTTCCTCCACAGAGTACTCCTTCATCTGGGACTGGCCTGGGGCTGTGGATAGAGAGCCCATCCTAAGGGTCTCTCCTGTGTTTCAAAGGCTTTGAAGCAGTGTGGGCCACTTTCACTTTGGAAAGCTTTGGAATGTATGGTGCATGGTCCCGTGCCCACTCCAGCTGTGTGCTCATAGGACAGTCCCTCGGCACCTCTGCACCTTTTCCCACATCCCTCTACAGCTGCTCTTGCTTAAAGACAGGCCTCCTGAGTCCACTTGGTCATATATCTGCTGTGTTCCTTGGGGGCTGGGGCTTGGTGCTGGTGCTTGTGTGCTGAGTGCAGCCTCTCATGGATTGTGTTGTTTGGGGATATTTAGAAGTTCCTGATGTCCACCAAGTACAACAAGGATTCCAAGATGTACCGTGCGCTTCAGACTGTGTTTGGGGAGAGGTAAGGACCAGAGGAAGGAGGACTCCACTGGGAACAGGACACCCTGTGCATGGTGATCCCACTCTCGGGATTGGAATTCTTCCCCTCTGGAGGCAGATGGGGTGGGGGGCATTGTTGATGCTGGGACATAGACTCACCCTGCTTTATTTATTTTGATATATATAAAAATGGCAGGTTTAGGATGCACACGATGTTTTAAAACGCATGTCACACTTCCTCTTTATCCTGCTAAACAGACAGTGTCATACTCACTGTCTTACCCACACTATGGTCTGGCTACATCTGGCTATATCACACCACTGAGTCCCAGAGCCTTTCTTTAACCCTGAGGTGACCCTGTGCCCACTGAGCAGTCCCTCCTGCTTCCCACCTTCTCTCTGGCACCCGGTTTCTGTCTCTTGCAGACTGTTTGGCCAGGGCTTGGTGTCTGAATGTGACTATGGGCGCTGGTACAAGCAGAGGAAAGTCATGGACTTGGCCTTCAGCCGCAGGTGAGCGCATGGGATGGGACTGGTCCCGCTGGCCAGGGGTAGTGCTGGCTGGAGAGGGCTCCTTGGTGGGGAGGCCTCATTCAGGGGCCTTACCCAGCTGAAGGGAAATTTGGGGACATCAGAGGTCAGGAGAGAGAGTTGAGGGAGGCCCCTATATGGCTGGCTTGGGAACACTGAGGGCTGCATGACCCCAGTGGCCAGAGGTGGGGACAGGAATGGAGTCCCTGCTAAGCAAAGCTGCCCCACTCAGACTCTGGGTCTCTTATCCATTTCATTTTTAAATTCTTGACAGTGCCTTATTTTTTTAAATAACCCTTTTATTGAGTTATACATCACATTCCACATACTTCACTCACTTAAAATGTACCATTCAGTAGACTTTTTGGTCATCATAGATCTGAGCCGCCATTATCCCTTAGTTCTTATCACATTAACTTTGTCTGGATTCTCAACATTTCATATACATGGACTAACAGTACGTGGTCCTACACATCTGGCTCCTCTTACCAAGACTGATGGTGATAGCCTGTGCTAAGTTCCTTTTCATTGTTGAGTAATATTCTACCACGTGGCTACTACTGTATGTTGTTTACTCAGTTAGCAGGTATTGGGTTGTCTCCACTTTGGAGCTATCAAGAACAGTTGCACCAGGACACATTGACACACAGGGTTTTGTGTGAACCTGTGCCTTGGTTTCCCTTGGGCATAAATACCATTTGTAGTCACACTGAGTCTGTGTCCACCATTCTGAGGGAGGTAATGTTTTACTTAGATATCATCTCAAATTTACAGAAAAAAAGTCATTTACTCACGTTGACTTATTGCTTCTAGAACTATATTTGATTTATAAGTTTGTCCTCTGTGTGTATCCGTGTTTATTGTGCTGGGTATGATACATGTCGATAACTCCAGCACCTAGGAGACTGAGACAGGAGGACGACAAGTTCTAGGTTAGCCTGAGCTACACAGTGAGACCCTGTCTCAAACAAGCGAACTGCATTCATATATGTGTGCATATGTGAATTGTTTTGGTTTTGCTCATTTGCTTTCTGAGATAGAGTCTCACTATGTAGCTCTGGCTGTCTTGGAACTCATTATGTAGACCAGGATGGCTTCAAACTCACAATGATCTGCTTGCCTCTGCCTCCCAAGTGCCAGCTGGCACAGGGTCCTGCAGCCTGGGCTTGTTTGTAGTCTCCTGGTGACAGGGCCCAGGTCTGCCTTCTTGTAGAAACAGAGTGACAGACACCCCATTCTCTCAAGAATCATCCCACAGGGCTTCCTGATAGTCTGACATACAGACGGCCATGCTAACTTTGTCTAGAAGTCAGGGCAAAGGATTAATCAGGGGTTTTGGCTGTAAGGTGGCTCTAGAATGAGTAATCTGTGGGTCCTGTGTGAGCATTCCCTTCTGAGCCATCCCTGTAGCCTCTCCTAGAACCCCCATCTTCTTTCTTCAATGCATTTTTTTTTCACTGTCCTGGACAGATGTCAATAAAACTCAGACCTATCCTACCCTACTGCTTGGTGGCCTCGAGTGGCTGTCAACTGAAACATGGAGGTCAGCCCCTCACCCCTAGTCTGCACCTACCTTACTAGTTGCTGGTTCCCACCACCTGCAGCCACCATGTTCTTTTTTACAGTGTGCTTTCTCTAGGAAATTCCCACTGCCTGTTTGATACCAGGCTTAAGTAGCCCCTCCAGGGCTGAGCTCACACCCAGGCAGTGCTGTCTCTGCTGGAGTGAGGATGACAGGATCACAGTGGAGACTGAGAGCCAGCCGAGGCCCACGACTGCTGCCCTCACTTCTGAGGGGAACATAGATCCCAACCAGATGGTTCTAACCACAGGGTCCTGACGTGAGGATCAGGCCAGTAGGGTGGCTCATCTAGTAGAGATTCTTGCCACCAAGCTTGACGGGTACACCCAGTCACCCGTATGCATGTGCGCATGCACTATGCGTACCTGCCTAACCCATGAGCAAAACAGTCCATTGCTCTGAGACACACAGCACAAGGTGTGGCGTCTTGGCCCTCTCAGGTGGCAGGTCAGAGGCTGGACATTCATTTGCATTTGTGGGAGCTCTTACCAGATATCAAGGTGCTACCTCAGAGATACGATTTCATTGTGAACACCTGCGTTATCAAGCTGTAGGGACAAGACTTTGGACAGTGCAGGCATTTCCAGGCTGAGTGAGACCTAACTCACCAGTGAGGGCCGAATAGGAAGTGCTGGTGGGTCGGTCTCCAGCCACTGTCCCCACACAGTGTCACTTACGCTTTAAACAGAACTGGGAAGTACACTCCCACTCTCTACTTTTCTAGATTTTACTTTAACTGGAAGAGCTTGGTCTATTTTTTTCCCCCATGAAAGACTAGAGTATTGGAGGCAGCAAGATGGCTCAGTGAGTAAAGGCACTTACTGTTAGGCCTGGCGACTTGAGTCTGATTCCTGGGAGCCACTCGGTGGGATGAAATAACCAGTTTCCACAGGTTGTCCCCTCTGACTGCCATGAGTGCACCTATGTGCACATATGCATGTGCAGTGTGTGTGAGAGCGCGCGCGCGCGCGCGCGCACACACACACACACACACACACACACACAGTAAATAGATAGATGCTTAGAAGACCACAGGGCCGAGACCGCACTGTATCCCTTCAGCACGATTTTCTGCTTACAACGGCAGCAAGTAACTCAGTATTGGCCAGCCACACACTGCCCAGATAGTTCACCCAACTGTGATTGCTAAAAACAAGCAAAACAAGAACAACACAAGCCAACCGCTCACTGCCTCCCTGCAGACGGTGTGAGCAGATGAAGAGAACACCAGGCACTAGGATCTTGCATTAGTGCTTGAGAGACTGTCCTAAGGACCATCTGGAAGCTGGGCAGATGTCCCAGTGCTAATGGGAGGGAGGACAGGGGAGGAACTTGTACGCAGCAGCAGCAGCAGCAGCAGCAGCCGCCAGAGGTGGCAGGGAGGGATCAGCAGGGGGCAGAGCCTGCCCCTCCCTTCCCCAGCCAGTGGGAGGAGGGATTTTTACCTCCCTAAGAGCACCAGTTGCTTCCAAGGTGCAGAGAGGTGCAGAGAGCAGGCTATAGGATAAAAGGCTTCGCTGGCCTCAGCCAGGGAAGGTTCAGTAAACCCTCAGTGAGCATCAGTGAGGCCTCAGAGCAGCAGAGGACTGTGAATTGCCCATCTTCTCTCCTAATTTAAAAAATGTTGTTTCTCTTTCATACTTCCTCGTTGACGTTTGAAAAGCTCCCTATTTGAAGATAATTCCAAATTTCCAGATAAATTTCAAAGTGAAGAATGTAGGTCCGAGGGGGGTGGGGAGGTGGCTCAGTGGTTAAGAGCAGCACTTACTGCGCTTGCAGAGGGCCTGCCCCCCCATCTCTCTACATGTGCACCCACGTACACGCATGCATGTGCACACTCAAGTACTAGCACCAACATTATGGCTCACAACTGTTTAGCTCCAGGGTCCAGGGGATCTGAAGCCTTCTTCTGGTGTCCACTGGCACCTGGCATGTGTGTGGCACACTTACATACATGCAGACAAAACACCCGTACACGTAAAACAAAAATACACAAATCTTAGCAGGGCAAAAATTACCCATGTCCCCTTTTCTCAGATTACAATTCAACACTTTCAATTATAAACATCATTTTCTCTCCGTGAAAACTTGGGAATATGTAATGGAAAATGTGCCAGTCTCCCTTCCTGCCTCCCATGGCTGCTGGTTTTGAGTTTGGTGTGTATGTATTCTTCCATTTACCTCTCTAAATTCTGTGCCTGGGAGATGTCCCAGGGCAGAGAACACAGTGGCTCTGGGAGCTGAGTTGTGTATGGCGTCTGGGGTCTCAATTCCATTTAGAGTGGAATTAGACCTTTTCATTAGACTCAGGCACTGTGTCTGCTCATGACCAGGAGTGAGATGGGAAAACCAGAGACTTCAAATGGTAGCCTGGCTCGGGCAGGTAAGGGGAGCAGACAGTGCAGACAGAGGGGAAGGACGGGTCCCACGGAGCTGTCTCTAGGACTGTAGGGGACACCAGAATTTCAGCGTTGTCACGTTCCTTTGAACATGACAGAGGATGTCAGAGGCAGAGACTGTGAAACCATTAAGGCAGGGGTGCATTGGGGGCAATGGGGCAGTGTCCATTCGGGACTGGGTTCAGTTGCTCTGGCTCCAGGCCCAGTCTGGGAGTTGGTTTGGGAGGCTGGCAGGGCCCACCTGCCTCACTGAGGCAGAGTGGAAGGGCAGGGTGGTGAGCCATGGGATGCGTCCCCAGCTCCTTGGTCAGCCTGATGGAGACGTTCAACGAGAAGGCGGAGCAGCTGGTGGAAATCCTAGAAGCTAAGGCAGATGGACAGACACCCGTGTCCATGCAGGACATGCTGACCTGTGCCACCATCGACATCCTGGCCAAGGTGATGGGTGGTGCTGGCTGGTGGGGCAGGGGTGGGGAGGCTGGGGCACAGGGCTTGGGGGTCTTCTCTTTTCCTCCTCCTGTAGCGCACCCGCTATTCTGGGCTCTGTGTGGTTTCCATATGCTTCATCTCCTTGGCTATTAAAAGTGACCTAGTTTGAGATTGGGGTTCTGACTCTGGCCCCAGAAATGCACCCTCGGTGGTATTGGGACTGGCTTCAGCTGGTCAAGGCAACTGTGGATGTTCTCTGAGGCCTGCCTGGCTCCATTCTTCTCTACAACCCTGTGTGATAGGGCTGGTCTGGTCACAGTGGACTTGGTAATGAGGTAGCACAAAGCCCATGTGGAGGCAGCCAGTAGAGTCATGGACGGTGCCCTGGCATGTGGATGTGCACGCCAGGGAAGGCTGCAGCTCAGGGAGAAACAGCATTGGGCCAGGGAGGAGGCAGAAACTCAGGATGCTCAGGACTCCTCGTGGGTCACTGTGAGGCATGCATGACACAGAACAAGGCCCAGGTCTCCAGCCGCCTGTGTGAGGCTCTGTGCTGCCCACGCATCTCCAGGTTTGACCCCAACTTTCTGTCCCACAGGCAGCTTTTGGGATGGAGACCAGTATGTTACTGGGTGCCCAGAAACCGCTGTCCCAGGCAGTGAAGGTCATGCTGGAGGGCATCAGTGCATCCCGTAACACCCTAGCAAAGGTACTGCCTGCCCTTCCCGGGGATCTTGTTGTATTTGTGCCTCTGCATGTGCTGAAGCGCCGCCTTCAGTGACTTCTTTCAGAATGGGTTTTGTGTGCCAGTGTGTCCAGAACGCCTTCTGAATCCACATTTGCATGCCTTACTTAAGAGCAGAAGGACATAGTCAGAGAGGCGTAATGTAAGTCAGGAGTTCATTTTTGTCTTGTGTTAAACAATCCTCAAAGCAGACTTCTAGGGGGCTGTGATGACTTCGCCATGTCAGATGTTCTGGATTCTTCTGTTTTGGTGTTCCACTGTCCTCAGCAAGTCACCTCATTGTCATAAGATGGCTGTTGTAGCTCCAGCTATCACTTGCTTATTCCAGACATGAAGAAGAAGAAGAAGAAAGGGGAAAGGTGATTCTTGAGCCAGTCTCCGGTTTCTTTCTGTTCCTGGGGCTTTTGGTCTATGTGCTTGCAGCCCCAGACACCACTCCATCTTTTCAGCCATTGACTCCAGTCCTGACTGTCTCTCTCCTCCAGGGGCTCTTTTTTCCCAGCGCTGAGGCAGCAGAAGGGCCTCCCTTCCCGTCATTTCTAGGATTCGATGCAGGAGCGGGAAGCCGTGTTGTTCTGGTCTGCCTGGCTGCTTGATCTTTTCTAGAATTTTCTCACGTTCTCCCCAGCACGCTGCTCTATGGATTTCTGGGTGGGGCCTAGGGAGGGACCCGGGGACCTTAAGGGCCGCCTTGAGCCTTGCCTCTCCTTCAGTTCATGCCAGGAAAGAGAAAGCAGCTTCGGGAGATCCGCGAGAGCATCCGTCTGCTGCGCCAGGTGGGGAAGGATTGGGTGCAGCGCCGCCGCGAAGCCCTGAAGAGGGGTGAGGACGTGCCGGCCGACATCCTCACGCAGATCCTCAAAGGTGCGCGGTGAGGCGGGGCACCCAGGGCTCGGGATGCTCCCGTCCCACCATCCAACGCTCCTTACTATTGGCTGTGCCTCTGGCTTCAGAGAAAGCGATGCCCCGTGAGCCTGCGAGCCCGGGCTGCGGAGGGGCTGAATGTGTCCTTGCCTTTCAGCTGAAGAGGGAGCTCAGGACGATGAGGTTCTGCTGGACAACTTTGTCACCTTCTTCATTGCGGGTGCGTAGCTTGTGGTGTGGTGGGCCCAAGCTTTGCTCTGGTCACCTTAATTCTGACTTAGCTCAGGGCTGGTCTAAACCTAGTTCCCCGCAGGTCCCGGGGGAAGGGAACCTGACTTCTTGCTGTCCTTGTGACCTCGCAAGTGGTTGGGCTGTTTGGGAAGCTGGCTTCTTTGGCTCAAGAGAGCTTAGCTGGAAATTTTGGGTTGCCCCATTTCAGATTTATTGGCTTGATATAAAATGTGCCAATAACGTTCACTCATCTGCTCATCTTGTGAGTATTACTGCTCACCTAGAAAGCCCCTCCTCACCTCCAACAATCTGGCAGATGTCTCCTCCTCATGGACACCCTCAGTGATTGCCCACTGAGCACATTTTGGCCCAACTAAAAGCTCTATCCTCATGTCCAGCGAGTCCCCTCCTGATGTGAGACTATATTTATCTGAGTTGATTTGGTGAGGGCTGTCTTCCCCACCATAAGGGTTACCTGTTCCACATTAGCAAGGCTGCATGGTGTGGAGACTCCCATGGCCCTGTGCAGCAGGTACCCCCACAGAAGGGACAAAATGAATGGATACTAGGATGGATGGCTCAGGTGAACAGTGGAGGGCAAGTCAAAGGCCCCTGGCAGGAGCAGACAGACACGTTCTGTTGGACGGGAGCCTGCCACATGGATGAGATGTGTCCAGATGGGCAGAAGCCATACAGAGACCCCCTTAGAGCTGCACTGCAGGGCACCCTCCTCACACAGATCCGAAGCTTCTCTGAGGACCAGGGAATAGCTTGGTTGGTAAACTGCTCGCCATGCAAGCATGAGGAATGGAGTCATAGCTACAGCACCCACATAAAAGGCTGTGTGCAGTGGTATTCACCCAAATCCTGCCCAGGGAGAGGAGATGGGGATCCCTGGGGCTCACTGGCCAGCCAGCCTAACCTCATCGCTGAGCTCCATGCCTGTGAGAGACCCTGCCTCACAAAGCAAGGTGGACGGGTCCCTAGGAATGACACCTGAAGTTGACCTCTAGTCTCTGCATACATGTGCACACATATGAACACGTGTACCCCACATACACACACAAAGAGAAAAGCAAGCACAAACCCACATCTGAGTGGAGCCAGGTCTGGTGCGGGAGGCCCAGACAGCCAGAAGCTCACCCCCTCCCTTGTCAGCTGGGACTGCTGCTGTTCCCTGGGCTCTCCACCTGCCTCCCAGTGAGCAATCCTTCCCCTCCTCACAGCCCACCTTAACCCTGTGTGAAGCCAGGGGCTAGGAGGGGCTGCTCTGCTGCACATGCCTCAGGCAGCCCGGGCCATCCTGGCCACGCCTGAGCTGTCCTGGCTCAGATTCTAGGAGCAGGTGGCATCACCTCCCTGTGCCAGCTGGCAGGGAGATGGCTTGGCTGGTCACTGGTGTCTACCTGCTGAGCCACTTGCCCCTCTCAACTGCTTTCACGTGACTCAGTGCCCCTCCCTGCAGCCAAGTCACCCTAGGGGGAGCTTGACCCTGTTGATTTGATGGTATCCTGCCTGACCTCTGAGAGGCTTTTGGTTGGGTGCTCTCCCATCAGTTCCTGTGACTGGAGGGGTGCCTCCCTTCTTGGACCTCAGGGGATGCAGAGGCTTTGGAGAGACCCTGCCTCCCTGAAGCAGGGCAGGGCCTTGGGCTCAAATACTTCCAATTTCAAGCTTTTCCTGGCTTCAGCATTTTTGAGGCAGGGTCTCTATATAGACCAGGCTGACTTCAAACTCAGATCCACCTGCCTCTGCCTCCTAAGTGCTGGGTTTAAAGGTGTGGGCCACTAGCATGATTCTTTGTCATTTTTGCCTGTAAAACAGGACTACTGTGTGGGGGATGGAAGGAACAGCTCTCAGAGCATCTATGTGGAGGCATGGGCAGGCTTATCACCCACTGGCTAGTGGGGGGATTGCAAAGACAGACAGACAGACCATCTCCTTCATATCACAGCCACAGGAGGAGGGAAGATGTGGACTCTCAGATGCTACCAAGAAGCTGGCTGTCAGGGCAGGGCATGGATAAGAAGCTGGCTGTCAGGGCAGGGCATGGACAGTCCCTGCAGTCTCACCTAGAGTGCTCCTTCCTCTTTCAGGTCACGAGACTTCTGCCAACCATCTGGCATTCACAGTGATGGAGTTGTCTCGCCAGCCAGAGATCGTGGCAAGGTATGAAGGCTGCCCTTGGGACTGGCAAAGGGCTTTTCTGATGTCTTTCCGAGAGCTACCTGTCCCCGCATGCCATAGCTGGAACTCTCCGATAGACCCTGCTTCCTTTTACCCCAGGGCCTTTGTACTTGATTCCAGGCCTAGAGGCCTCACTCTCTGCTTTTCTCCGGGACAACATGTTCTTCTCCAGAGAAGGCCCCTAATCCCCACCCCACCCCCAAATTGCCCTAGCCCAGCACTTTTTCCCCGGGGCACTGTTGGCCCTGAGTCTTTGTTTGCTAAGAGAGACCAAGAATTTCGGGCCAGCAAGAACTGTGGTCTCATGCCCTGTGCTCAAAGCATCCCAACTGTGACTGACTACCAGCCCGTAGGTGTCAGGACCTAGGAGGGTAATGGAGTGGGGGAATGGGACACAGCACCTGAGCTGGTCAGGTTCTAGCTGGCTTCCTTTGCTGGGTACCCTCAGACGTGTCAGAGAGCAGACAGAACTAAGCTCAGAGCCCATGGCCATGCAGGGAGCTGAAGGAGCTCCAGGGACAGGGAACAAGCCTGTCATAAGCATTGCTGGTCACCAGCAGAAAAGAAGGAAGTGAGATGGCATGAGAGTATAAAATAGCTTGTTGGGGGCTGGACAGATGGCTCAGTGGTTAAGAGCACTGGCTGCTTTCCAGAGGACCCAGGTTTGATTTCCAGCACCTACATTGTGGCTTTCAACCATCTTTAACTCTAATTTCAGGGGTCCAGTGCCCTCTCCTGGCCTCCGTGGGCATTGCATGCATGTGGTACAAGGATGTACACATAGGCAAAACACTAATACACTCACAATTTTTATAAATAGCTTATTGGATTTTAAGTAAATATATGTGTCAATACATGTGTGTGTAGATATGCTAGAAATATGCACTTTATTGCAGATTGGGGGTGTTGCTCAATGATAGAGCACCTGCCTAGCATGCCCAGGCCCAAGTTGTATCCCAGATACTGGGAAAATATATCACATTTGAATGATTTTTAAATTCAAAGTCCAAAGACACCAAGCACATTGACACTGTGGTGCAAGCCTGGCTATCACCTCACCCCAGGGCCTTTTTTATCTCCCCAATTCAAAACACTGCCCTGTTAAAACAGCGGCCCTCTCTGGCCCCTCAGGACCCTGATCTATCGAGGTGCCAGGCGAGAACAGCATCAGTGTGTGTCTGTCTGTATAGGTTACTTTAACTCACCACTGGGTCCTCAAGGCTCGTGACTGTTGGAGCCCAGGTCAGAACTACCTTCCTATTTGAAAGTCTAGATCTGGCTCAGTCATGGCGATGGAAGAGCCTTGGCTTCTCAGGACAGAGTGACATTCAGGCCACTTCTGTCCCTCATCTCCTGCTTGCTACCTCCAGTGATTATGAATATGGGTGTGCAGCTCCACCTTCAGAGATTGTGGCCTACTACCCTGAGATAGAATTACCAGACAATTATTCTGATTCTAATTTTGTGGGAGCTACCACCCCGCTTTCTGTGGCAGCTGCCCAGCTGTCTGTTCTCACCTGTGTCTGACCCCTCCATGCCCCCACATTATTGGCAATTCCCTGGTCTTTCTGTTTTCTTTTTCCCCCAACTGCCCTGCTGATGGGTGTGAAGTGGTCCAGACCCATCCTGAGTCGGTGGCCTCCCTGGCCCATTCTTGCTGGTGTTTCTGCTGTCAGTCTACCATGCTGTGCATCTAAGACCCAGCATCAAAGCATTAAAGGCTATGCGGGATGTGTTCAAGCAACAAACAAGGATGGATATTTTAAGGTTCCAGGAACATAGTTCTGATTTGCTGTTAGATGTGGCCTGGCTGGAATACAGCTGCCTTTCCCAAAGGGGCAGGCGACATGTGTTGGTCGGAGCCCCATACCTTACTCTTCAATCTCTCTACCACCCGGCACCGTAAAGTGCTTCCGGTAAAGGTTTCTCTCCAAAGTGAGCGTCTCTGTCTTACCTGGCAGGCTGCAGGCCGAGGTGGATGAGGTTGTCGGTTCCAAGAGGCACCTGGACTACGAGGATCTGGGGAGACTGCAGTATCTGTCGCAGGTGTGCAGTATGGGTGAGACACCTCTGGGCAGATGTGGGGAGTCGGAGCCGCTGCCTCACTGGGTCCTCCTTGGAGCCCAGGCTCCCCTGGACTCAGTCAGCAGGATAGAGATATCCTCCCACCCCCAAGCATGCAGCCAGGTTGGAAAGTGGGCTTCAGGCAAAGCCTGGCTGCAAAGCTTTTCCCCTAGCAGCTGGTTCAGCAGGCCCCTCCCAGTCAGTCAAGTACAAGGCTCCCCTGTGCTGTAACAATGGGCCCTGCCTTGGGGTCCCAGTGTCCCCCTGTGTCCTTTAGATCTCAGTTTCTCCTTTGGTTACACGAGGGGTGTACTGATGTTCTGGGAATCTGGCCCGTCCTGGGACAGGGTGTTCAGTGGGAATGGGATGGGGATGGCACACATTGCCACTGGTCTTGGGCTCTCCTGATTTTCCACACCATCTTCTTGTGTGTCTTCTGTAGGTCCTCAAAGAGTCTCTGAGGCTGTACCCGCCAGCGTGGGGCACCTTTCGCCTGCTGGAGGAAGAGACCTTGATTGATGGGGTCAGAGTCCCTGGCAATACTCCTCTCCTGGTGCGTGGGGCCCTCAGGTGGGCTGGCCTGTTTGTCCCCAAGGTGGTCAATCTGGGTCTCAGGTCAGGGAAGTCATGTGCCTCTTACTATGACGACACTCAGTCTCCTGGCTGCCTTGCTTTTGTTTGCCTCAGTCTCCCTGTGACCCCGTCAGGCCCTCTTCTCCCTTCACACGTCCAGCCAAGGCTTAGTCACTTTCCTGGGGCTCCAAATGGCAAGAGGGAGACATGGGGTATTCTTGGAGTTATTTTATTCCTGTGTGGTGTGTGTGTGTGTGGTATATGCATGTGTGTGGGCATGTATGTAGGTGCTCGTATATGTAGTGTGTGTGTGTGGGGGTGGTGGTGTGTATGTGTTTGGGCATGGAGTCAATCTTCAGTAAACCCAAACTTGCAGATGTGGCTGGTCTCTCTGATCACCTTGCTCTGGGGTTTTGTCTCTGCCTCCTAAGGCTGGAGTTGTAGCAGGGGAGCCATGCTCAGCAGGCATTCTAAGTGGGCTTTGAAGGCTTTGGAGTCACCATTGCCCCAGTCTTTGCTCCCTCCCGAATTTTCTTAGCTCTCCTCCCTCTTTTTTTTTTTTTTTTTAAGATTTATTTATTATATCTTAAGTACACTGTAGCTGACTTCAGACACACCAGAAGAGGGCATCAGATTTCATTACGGTCGGTTGTGAGCCACCATGTGGTTGCTAGGATTTGAACTCGGGACCTCTGGAAGAGCAGTCAGTGCTCTTAACCGCTAAGTCATCTCTCCAGCCCTGCTCTCCTCCCTCTTTACCGCCCTTCCTCCCTCTGCCCTGGACCTGTTGCATCCAACTGGACTGTGTGCTGTTTACTCACCCACTCAGCTCGTTGGCCTCCCTGGCTCACCCTTGCACAATAGTGGGTGATGGGAACCAGAGTCAGTCCATTTGTGTGCACAGAACAGTGCTCAGCAAATACCTCAGTCCATGTGTGCACAGGACAGTGCTCAGCAAATACCCCAGTCCATGTGTGCACGGGGCAGTGCTCAGCAAATACCCCAGTCCATGTGTGCATGGGGCAGTGCTCAGCAAACACCCCAGTCCATGGTAGATCTCTTGGCTCCTCACCCATGCCCAGCATCCCCACTTGTGTTCACAGCTCAGCTTCTGGCTGTTGCTCTCACAGGGACATGAAGTGGGCAGGCCCAGCATGGCCAGTGCCCATAGCCCAGTTAGGGGGCACATTGCTTTCCCAGGGCTAGGGACATAGGCCTTGAAGACCCAGGGCATAGGAGGTATAGAAGCTCCCTTAGGAGGATCCTTGGGGTCAGGTGAAGGAGGTGGGCAGCTTCCCTAGCTTCTGCCCTGAAGGCTGAAGTGAGCCTGTGGTAAAGGAGGGGCCAGCCTCCAGCCTCCAGCCTCCAGGAGGAAGGTACCTCCCAGCACCCGGTCTCAGTCTGTGGCCACTTAGTTGCTGGGTGACTTCAGGTAAGTTTCCGAGCCCTGTTGTCTCATCTGTAAAGCAGGGTTCACTGTGGCTGCTACAGGGCTGTGCAGGCAGAGAATGGCACGGCATGGCACACACTGATGGCAGTGGACATAGCACAGTGTCCCCTCTCTTCCTCTTTGAGGTTTTCCAGGGGGGCTGTGGAATGCCACACCTATCTAATAGATAGAAAGGTGCTGTGTTCCAGGTCACCCCTGGGGGGCTGCAGTGGGTTGGGAGGTGCGAGGGGAACAGCCTGGGAACCAGAGACAGCAGCTCTTTTGCCCGGCAGTTCAGCACCTACGTCATGGGGAGAATGGACACCTACTTTGAAGACCCATTGACTTTCAACCCTGACCGCTTCGGCCCTGGAGCGCCCAAGTAAGTCCCTCCTTGAGCTGCTATGATGGGGTCTGTGGGTGAAGCATCATCACGAAGGCCTCTGGACTGAGCTACCCACACCCACAGGCCCTCTAGAGCCCCAGGAGGGGGCTGTGGCCACCATCACAGCTCAGAGCCAGCAGCTCACTTGCTCTCTTAAGTTCCCTTTCTGTTGCGGGGATAAAAACTCTGACAATGTTGGCTTTATCAGGGGGAAAGGGCTTGGCTTAGCTCACAGTTTAAGGATGCAGTCTGTCCCTGGTGAAGTCACAGAAGTGGAGGCAGAGAGGACAGGGCATGGCTATGCCAGTCCTTACCTCACCTCTCCATCCTACCCAGGGCATCGCCCAAGATGCCTTGCCCAAAGATCAGGCCACTCACAGTGGGCGGGGCTTCCCACTCAATACTGTGACTAAGATAATGGTCTCCAGGTATGCCTCCTCCCGGCTTCTAGATGCTGCCAAGTTGATGATCAATAGTAACAGTCTCACCTGCCCGAGGGGCAGAGCTCAGCAGTTTTCTGAAGATGGTTCTGCCCCTGGGCCCAGGCTGGTCATGGGAGGGGACAGTGGTGTGGACACCTCGCTCCTTGTACTGACCCTGACGGACCTCTCTCCTGCAGGCCACGGTTCACTTACTTTCCCTTTTCCCTGGGCCACCGGTCCTGCATCGGCCAACAGTTTGCTCAGGTAGGGGCTGTGTTGTTTGGAGCTTCCAAGAAATGACTACAGGGTGGGGGCCGGGCTGGGGTGCCTGAGAGGGTGGGGGTGGGGGTGGGGGCTGGGCATGCCTGACAGGAGAACAAGAAGGAAGAGTCTGCATTTGTGCCTCTCCACCTCTCTCTCTCTCTCTCTCTCTCTCTCTTTCTCTCTCTCTCTCTCTGTCCCCTTCATCATGTCTTCACTGGCCCCTCCTCCCCCTTCTTTCCCCCTCCTTCCCTCCACGCCCCTCCCCAACAGATGGAGGTGAAAGTTGTCATGGCCAAGCTGCTTCAGAGGATCGAGTTCCGGCTGGTGCCTGGGCAGCGCTTTGGGCTACAAGAGCAGGCTACGCTCAAGCCATTGGACCCCGTGCTGTGCACCCTGAGGCCCCGGGGCTGGCAGCCTGCACCCCCACCCCCACCCTGCTGAGCCCTGGGTAAGGTCAGACTCCTTGGACCAGGGCCTCATTGGCTCCCATTACTGCCCATGGCCACCACCGGCACCCCTGACCCTTCTGCCACCTTCCACAATGGCTCCTGGCGAGCCCTGTCCCCTCGCCTGCTTCACACCCTCAGTGCTTCCTGTCATTGCTGGCTTTTCAGCTCTTTCTGGTGGGCCCTGCCTGACTCCCAGCTATCACCACAACTACCATCGTCTCTCCCAAACCTCCAAACTTCTGCACTGGCCACACCCTCAAAAGAGACACACCTTAACTCTTGCTCACTCCCTAAACTCTTCAAGTGACATGTCCCCCAGGAAGCCCTCCTTGCTTCTCACAGCCAGGCCAGGGTCTCTCCTCTGTGCTCCTACCTCTAACACACTGACCACACTGTATTGTGAATGTCTGCTCATGTGACCAGCTGCCCTGCCAGGCTGGGAGGGCCACAGGGCAGGGTCTGTGTGCACTTTGCCCCTGAGGCCCCTCTTGCTAACTAGGGTCTGGGACAGAGTCGATGCCCAATAAACGTGTGTTGACTGCATGAATGCACGGCCACCCAGGCCCCGACCCTTCCCTTTCTTCAGGGTGTAGGGTGGGATGATAAGGCTGATCCCAGGGGCCTGGGGCAGCTCTAGAGGCTGCCTGCTTACAGATGGTCCTGGAGGTGCCAGACGGCCTCTAGCAGAAACCAGTTTCCTATGCTTAGACTCTCTGCAGTGGGGTGGCATGTGGCTCTGGCATTACAGGAGGGGTCCTGGCATTGAGAGCTTGATTTGAGGTGTGTGTGTGTGGTTGACCTGGGCACCTATAACTGCCTCATGCCTGCCCTGTGGGCACTGTGTTGTACACAATGACCTAGTCAGAGGAGGCTCTTGGTGGCCCTGGGGTCAGGGGAATGTCAGACCTTAAGGTAGAGGGAGCCCTGGGAGGCTGTGTGCTCTGGGGCCAGTCCAGGGGTCATGGTCCCAGCTCCTCCTTCCCCACTGGGAGCCTGAGTCAGAAACAAACTTCTCTTCCTCAGCAAGGCCCCTTCTCCACACCAGGGGAGGGGTAGAACTGTGACAACCTTCAGGAGACATTGTCTGACTTGGTCTTGAGCAGTCTTGAATTTCCTAAGGAATGGATGACATCAAAGCTTAGGTAAGGAGGAGATTTGCTCTGCACAGCCGGGGCCTAGGATGCAGCTAGGGACAGGGGAGCTTGTACCTTGGTTCCTGGCCTGTCCCTGCCCCAGCCCAGGTTGTCTTGTACAAGTACTTTGGTCACACCTACTGGGCAGAGGCTTGGGGATGCCTCTGGAGCTACAGGCTGGCTTCCTGTTGTACTCCCTCCTGTCTCTCTCTGGTGGGCTAGCCAGGCTTGGCCTGTGTTTTACAGGCAAAGCCATCCCTGACTTGTCAGTGCCCGTAGCAGCCCTTTTCCATAGCCACTTGGCAGGACACTGTCTCCCATGTTGTCCTCAGCCCTGCCCTGCTTCTGCCCTGCTCTGACTCCACCCCCACCCCAACCCAAGGCACCTCTGAAGCTCACCAGCCATCTTCCCTATGCATGTGGGCCTCCACTTTCTGCCACTGCTGGGCCTGATCCCACAGGAGAGCCCCCACTCAGCACCCACACAGAAGGGCTGAGGGTCATTGTGCCTCTGTGCTGTCAGGGCACAACCTGGCCTATGGAGGATTGGCTTCTTTCAGAAATGTCCAGTTGCCCATGTTAGCATTCGGTGGCTTGGACTGGTAATGGCTGAGCCTTGGCCTTCACCTCCTTCCAGTCTTAAGTCCCCCCAGGGGACAGGACATGGAAAAGTCAAGGTCATAGTCGTGATGGAATTAGGACTCACTCATGGACCTTCATACCTGGTGGTGGGTCACTGCAGGCCTGAGTCAGAGCTCTGTGCTGGAACCTCAAGGACGGAGAGAGGGAGAGGGCAGGAGGACCCTCGGCCAGCTCCTGGAGGGTTGGTACATCGTGAACTCATGAGGGGCGGGACTCTCAGTCCAGCAGAGGTCAAATCCTGACCTTATCTGTCACTGGCTTGGCAGTTTCCTCATTCAAAAGGAAGGGCTTCTAACAGGACTCCCTTCTCTGGGCTGGTGGACCCGTCAGGTGTGATCATGAATGGGGTGCAGTGTGGTGCAGAGTCTGGGGATCCCTTCCTGCTGGCCGTTACTAGCATCTTTATTGCTTGCTCCTTGTTGGGGAAGGCAGGGCTTAAAGACCTGCAGTCCTCAGAGGAACCACATGGGGCCACTCTGGAGCAGCTCTGGCATGGCCTGCTCATTCACTGTGCCACCAGACCCTGTGCCTTCCACACCCTGCCGGGGGCCTGGGTTTGGGAGGCAGCAGCGCAGGCTCTTGCTGGCCAACAACCTGGCCCTCGGTTTTCAATGCCTCTCCTTGAGATGAACCTGGACTGTCGGATGCTAGGCAGGGGAAACCTTATGTCCAGAGCCAGGTGGAACTCGAAGACCACAGATGGGAATCACTGATCAGAAATGCACAAAGGGGAGAAAGCTGGGTGCAGGCTATCTCATGTTACTTGTGATACCCTCCCCAGGGACTCTGGAGGGTGCCTATCTCCCTGGCTGCCTGCCTCTAGGCAATGGTGACCTTTTCTGAAAATTTCCTCCCTTGTAAACTCGGACACAGGAATGTGGGGAGGACATGGACTCTAAATCTGTGCTCTGCCCTGGCAGGAAGCTTCCAGTATTCATGGTCTTGGGCAGGCGGTTTATGTTCTTCCTTCCCCTATACTTGAGACCCTTTAATAGTGTGTCTTTCTAGCTCTTTCCAGAGTGGTTACCTCTACAGGAGGCATGCTGGGAATTCTCACTGTGTGTGTGTGTGTGGGGGGGGGGATGTGGGTTCTAATCCTCCAGAGGTGGAGTCCAAAAAGAGGTTGGGGACTCCATTGGATGCTGGCTCACTGGGAAGCGCCCACCTTGTTGTGTTCAGTTCCTGACTGTTCCAGGGGAGCTGGGCATGGGTAAGAGTCGGGGAGCGCTGCAACAGGAGGATTACGTCCTTCCAGTTGGCCAGCCAGGTTCCAGGGTCTATCCTGGGTGGGATGGGGTGGGAGTCAGAGGATCTACCTCTGCTTTTACTCCCTCCTCAGTCCATGGCTGGGGTTAGCCTGAATAGAGTCTGTAGCCAAGACCTTTGCTGGCCCTAGTACCAGGGCAAGGGCCTGTGTCTGTGTGAGAGACCCCAGGATGGGGCATTAGTACAGGCAGCCTTGGTGGATAGGAACCACACCTTCTCCCTGACAGCAACAATTCCTAGCATGCTTCCTGCAGAGGTAGCCCCTCCGCTTGGGACCTGGAGTGATCTACTCTTAAGGAGCCTTAAGAGGCAGCCACCAACATTGGCATGTTTGGGTTCAACTTCCCTCAAATGTGCATGAGGTCCCAGTTCCATTTATTTATTTATTTGTTTGTTTGTTTATTTTACATGAGTACACTGTAGCTGTCAGACACACCAGAAGAGGACTTTGGATCCCATTACAGGTGGTTGTGAGCCACCACATGGTTGCTGGGATTTGAACTCAGGACCTCTGGAAAAGCAGTCAGTACTCTTAACCTCTGAGCCATCACTCTAGCCGGAGGTCCCAGTTCTATAGATACATCTTAAGGGGGCTTTCCCTGTCACAGGGCCCAAGGCAGGGTGGGGGCCTCAACACCCAGGGGCCTTGTCCAGGACAGGAATCCTTCCCATGAGCCTCTTTCTGTTTTCACCACAAGGTAGAGTTCCTAAGGCCCTAAAGCCGATGTGAGGGCTTGACATGAGGAGCCGCAGGTTGCCTCTCCTCCCACCAGGGACACTAGAGAAGCTGGCCTGGCCTGTTTGGCCTCTCTCCTGGCCTGGAGCCTGGAGGCCGCCCAGGAGTGGTTCACTTGTACTTGGGGCTGGGCCAGGGAAGCTGGGGTGGGGGTGGGCGTGGGGTGTGTGCAAAATTAATTTCCAGAACTGTGCTGGAGCACACAGTGTGTGTGTGTGTGTGTGTGTGTGCGCGTGTTTGCGTGTGCCTATGTATTTGCCATGTGCACATGCTCTCTATGATTTAGTACCAGTCATATATATATATATATATATATATATATATATATATATATCTGTGTGTGTGTGCCTGTGTGTGTGTGTATATATATATGTATATGTATATATATATATATATATATATATATATATATGAACCCCATGTATGTGAATCTTTGTGTGTGTAAGCATCATGTCTGCTTAGATCTCACAGTATCTCTGTACGTTTCCATAGTCTCCTCTTTGCATATAAGATGCATGTGATTCTCCCTGTACGTCTGTGTGTGTTTCTCAGGCTGTGTGCAGCTGGGTGTGTCTCACCTTATCCTATCTGGAGGAGGTGTCTGTTTGAATCAGAGTCGGTGGAGCACGTGGTCATCACCACCCGGGTTAGGCTTTAGGCAAGTAACCTTCCTTCTGTGCTTGTCCCACTACTGAGGCCAGGCCTCCTCTGCAAGGCCACCTGCTCAGGAAGTTCTGCTCTGTGCAGACATGGGCCGGTTTTCAGTTCCCACCCACTGAGGTGCCAAGGGAAGCTGTGTATTCCCTCACCCAAAATCAAGGGAGAAGTGTGTTTCTAGAAAGGAGACCCTGGACTCCCAAGGCCTGGCCAGGCATATGACCCATGGGAATGTGAGTGCCAGCAGAGGGAAAGAGGATCGGAAGGAGGCATCCTCTCTGATCATGTCACCCAGACTCCAGGCCTAGGGCTGGACCCCACTGATGTCCGGTAAATGCATGACCCTTTATACCCTATTCTCTTGCAAAGGCCACAACTCCACTGACATCTCTCATCCTACCTGTAACTTTTAACTTTTTCAAACCTTATTTTTATTTTTATTTTTTTAAAGATTTATTTATTTATTATATGTAAGTACACTGTAGCTGTCTTCAGACACCAGAAGAGGGAGTCAGATCTCGTTACGGATGGTTGTGAGCCACCATGTGGTTGCTGGGATTTGAACTCAGGACTTTTGGAAGAGCAGTTGGGTGCTCTTATCTGCCGAGCCATCTCACCAGCCCCTCAAACCTTATTTTTAATGAAGGTTCTTAAATGCTTTAACCTCCCTTATAGCCCACCACCCACCAGAGGTAGTGAGGAAAAAAGGATACGGGGGTGGGTGGGAAGTGGACCTGTTTAGAAAGGTTCTTTGGAGCAACTCCCATCTGTGTTGTCTGGAAATCGGCAGTTCAGTTCACAGGTCAGCAGCGGCAGCCTGATCCACTCGCAACACTTCATGGAATCACCAGCAGTCCACTTTGGCAGAATCAGCATAGCAAACAGGAATCAGCAGCGGTGGCCCTACACAGCAGAGACAGCCAGGCCTCAGCCTTGGCTCAAGTCAGCAGGAGGAACCTGGAGGAACACCAGGAGACGTTCTTGGCTGTGCCTCTCAGGAAACTGAAGATCAGTGAAGACTTGAGACCTACAAGCACTACACAGCTAGCTCTGTAAGCAAGCCAAGCTCTGTCTCCATCACTGTCCATCAAGTTCTTTTTATCTTCCTTCCAAACATCACGTGTCCTCCATGGGTCTTGCCTCAGCTGACATCACTCTGCCAGTCAACCCCAGTCCAAGGAAGCGGCAAAAAGGCAAAAAAGCCGGCACACCTCCAGAAGTTTTTTGGTGCATTTTTTCTCTATGGAGTCCTGACCAATGCAGTTCAACTACGCAGTGTAAGGCAGACCAATACACCTGTGTCATTAGCAAAGGCTCCTTCGTCACGTGACCTTCCGTAGGCTTGCTTTGGCAGAGCATCCTCTCTCCTGTGTCTGCTTCAGCTAAATGTTCCTTCACGAGTCTGCCTTAGTCTTTCACCTGTGTCCGCTTCAGGAAAACACTCCTTCACGTGTTTGCCCCAGCAAAACACCATCCAACACAACTGACTTTCCAAAGAACCCTTAAGTTCCCACTTTGCCACCAGCCAATCTCTTGCCACTCTTGAGGTGCCATGAGCTCTTTCTCATGCCAGGCCCTCCTCCTGCTCACCTCTACCCCTGATATTTCCTAGGCTTCTGTTGAACAGTCCCTCATAGAATACCCCTCGATCACAAGCCCCACCTGCCCCGCCATCCTGACCTCAGCCCCTCCACATGCACCAGCCTGGGGCCTCAGGAGACTGCACAGAGCCTTGTTAGAGCCCTGGGAGTGGCCACCATGCTGTGTCCCCCACCATACTGTGGAAATTGGCACCAGGTGCTTGTGAGTCCTGGGAGCTGGTGGACCCAGACATGGTCAACTTCAGCATGAACTGGTAGAGGTCCTATTGAACATGTGCAAGTGCTTGCTTTACATGCATATACACACTCCATACATGTAAGGCACATGTATGTTCATGTATACGCAATTCCATGGGAGCACATATCCACATCATCACATACACACCCTACATGCCCACCACCAAGCACACGTATACACACATGCACAGCCACCTGCTCACAGATTCTCATACATGCAGTGGGATCGCTCGCATGTTACTATTGACCTCAAAGGCAAGAGAACCAAGTTGTTTTTTTTCTCCTAACACATGTTCTCACAATAAAGAGAACAGGAAGGGGCTTGGAGCCAAGGACAGGAAGGGGAAGTAGCCTGCACACAGGAGCTGACACTGGGCTGTCCCTCTGGGTGGTAATTCAGAGCCAGACAGAGACTGCTCCAGGGAAGGAGGCAGAAGTCTCCTTTGACAGCTCCTAGCAGAGAGCATATGGAGGCTGGGCCCAGGCTTGTCCAGTGATTGGGAGGCCCTTGTAGAGCTGGCATCTGACCTGGTTCAAGTGCCACCAGGCTCCCTCCAGCCCTGGTCCTGAAGTCTGCCCACCAGGGTTGTAAGTAAGCATCTTTGTGGAGCCTCCTCCCTAAGCGCCATCATTTGCCCACACTAGGATGCACCATGTGCCAAAAGCATGACCATGACCAAAGTACTCATAAAAATAGCATTTAATTTGGGGTTCACGGTTGCAGAGGGTTAGAGCCCATGACCATCATGGCAGGAAGCATGGCAGAAGGCAGGCAGGCGGGACACTAGAGCAGATGCTGGCAGCTCATGTCTTAATCCACAAGCACAAGACAAGAGAGCAAACTGGGGATGGTGTGGGCTTAAGAAGCCTCAGAGCCCACCCTCCTTGACACACCTCCTTTCAACAAGGTCAGTCTACTAATCCTTTCCAAACAGTTCCACCAAGTCGGGGCTAAGTATTCAAATAGATAAACCTACGGGGGGGGGGTGCCTGGGGGGCATTCTTATTCAAACCACTACACCCCAAGGCAGGGCCTCTCCCACTGTGAGGTAAGTGGCTGCCCCAGCTCCGACTTCTCCACAGCACCTATTCTGCAAGCACTACATGCTTTGGTCTGAGCTGAGGAAGGAGAAGATGTGGTGCGGAGGAGATGGAGACCCCAGGGCTCGAGAGACAGTCCCCCGGGTCTGTTTAGCCTCTTCTTCGATCACTTAGAATTAAAGCCTTAGTTGGGAGGGACACAGTAAGATCATTTGTTGCTGGGACTGAGGACATTCGCGGGATGCAGGCAGGGCATTCAAGGGTAAAACTGGGTACATGCCAGGCAAACACGGTGGCTAGTTAGTTACCCTCAAGGGACTCCGGCAGCATTGACTCCAGCCCGACCTGACATTTGGACTTCCTTTATGTCTCTAGCCAGGCTGTTCAGCTTTGCTTGCACACTTCCCACCGTGATGCACTTATTACCCATCCACACAACGGGGCTAAGCGCAGGAAGGACCAGGCACTGACCACAGCAAGGTCAGGGTTGGTAGAGTTCACGAGCAGGGGCAATGGACCCCTGAGATGCCTCAAGACAGTAAAAGGAGGAAGGGGAGGAGGGGGAGGGAAGAGGAGAGGGGAGGAGGAGGAGAGGGGAGGGGGAGGAGAGGGGAGGGGGAGGAGGAGGAAGAGGAAGAAGAGGAGGAGGAGAACAAAGGGAAAGGACCTGGCATAGGACACGGCATGGGCCAGACCAGAGGAGCCTTTGCAGTTTTGAATTCCTTTGCTAGTTTTTCCTGGCCCATGGGCCAGTGCTGGGTGAGGGAGATGTGACTCTTCAGAACCTCCTTCCTCCCTTCTCCTGGAAAGGACTTCTTTTGAAACCTTGTGATCACTCCCTCTGTGGTCTCTGAGTTAGAAAAGGCCTCAGTGCCCATGCAAGACTTTCCAGGGGGGGGGGCCCAGAACTAGTTTTTTTTTCCTTTTGAGGTTCAGTGACCCTCAGTATCAGTATCTGACTCCTCCTCTTGGACGCTCGCCTGGCTTCTCCTGCCTTGATTTCTTTCCTCTGCAGGAAAATATACTTTCTGCCTGGACAGTGCAGTTACCTTCAGCCTGTACTGGGGACCCCTGCCATCCCCTGCTGGGGACTGTCCCTTCTTCCTTTGTACCTTCTGGCTCACATTCCTGGAATGGAGCCTAGAGCCAAACAACTCTATGCTTTCATGGGAAAGCATGAAAACTTTCTCCAGGGGCTGGCGAGATGGCTCAGCGTGTAAGAGCACTGACTGCTCTTCCGAAGGTCCTGAGTTCAAGTCCCAGCCACCACATGGTGGCTCACAACCACCTGTAATGAGATCTGACACCCTCTTCTGGTGTGACTAAAGATAGCTACAGTGTACTTATGTATAATATAATAAATCTTTGGGCCGGAGCAAGCAGGGACTGAGCGAGCAGGGTTGACCTGAGAGAGCGGGGCCAACCGGAGTGAGCAGACTTGACAGAAGCAGAGGTCCTTAATTCAATTCCCAGCAACCACATGAAGGCTCACAACCATCTGTACAGCTACGGTGTACTCATAGACATAAAATAAACAAATAAATCTTTAAAAAAGAAAGAAAGCATTCCCCCTCTCTCTGGTTGAGACCCTTTTTTTTTCTTTAAGCTGCTTCACTTCATGGGTCTCACAACTGGAATGACCCCTGGTCCCAGGGGTGGGGGGATAAGACTGGGAGTCCAACACTGGGGTGATACCTCTGGGAGCCATGGCCCTACACCAGAACTGCCCCTTTCGGGAACCAGGAGGGGACTCGGTTGACTCTTAGTCAAGCACACAGCAAACACATACTAAATGCTTGTAGCGGTGTGTTCTCTCAATCTCACGTTTCCTGTGTAAGCACAGAAGTTACCTCACTTCCTGCTGGGAGCTCCTTCACACAGCTCCCCAACATGTGTGGAGCAGAAAGTACCCTGTGTGTGTCCAGAAATGTGGGTGCTCTTGGCTAAACAAAGGCAAGGCTTCCTATGCCTTGGAGACAGACAGCCTGGCTCCAGATCCCGGTTACACCCCTAGAGGGCTGGTTTCCCTTCAGGGTCACTTAACCCTGTCTGTGACATGGACCTGATGTGGCTGTCTGGAAAGCTGAGTGAACTGAAGTGTGGGTGACTGTGCTCTGTGTGCCTCTTGGAACCAGCACACACTCACTGGCAGCGTCCCTTGGTATCCTCCTTCACTAAATGCCCATAAATGGTCCTGACTCAGTAGGTGGGACTAGACACCAGGAGAGAGGGAAAAGGCATTCCGTAGTCTCCAGAGCTGGGATTCCAGGGACTGGTCCAGCACCCAGGGGTGCAGTAGCTTCTCAGGCAACATTCTGGGGCTGCTGAGGAGAGGCCCCAGGCAGAGGAGGGCAGTGCCTAGATTTATCCACCAATCGCACAGGTTCCTGGCACGGGGAACACGCTCTTATCTGCCCAGCCCAACATGGGGGGGTGGCCAGGCTGGCGAGGCAGGACACTGCCTAGGGGCTGGACACGGAGCAGTCCCAAGCCAGGCTGGGTGGGTGACGGCTGTTGAGGGCTCTGAGTGTCCCCGCAGGCTGGTGGCCAGCTGGCTGCCCATCTCCCCCACCATGTCGGACGGCGAGGGCCCCTCAGCTGGTGAGTGGCAGTGCTATATTTACCAGCCATGGCTCCGGTTGCAAAGGCAAGGCCTCCGGTCACCAAGGGCACCCGGCCCCCCACGGGCTGCAGGCAGCAGTGAAGTGGGGACCCCTTCTTCTTAGTTTGACTCCTGGGAGCTGCAGCCTAGCGGAGGCAGTTTGAGTTTCAAAGCTCAGCCCTGGCCGCACCCCCTGATTTCCTAGTAGGCTTTAGCAGGAAGCCGTACCTCTAACAAATTCTTGGGCTGTCAGCCTGGAGAAGGAGCAGGGCTGACCACAGGATTCAGGGATCAAGCTGTGGGCTGGGCTTTAGAGTGGGTGCAGGGTGCATGACCTTTGACACCATATGCAACGGAAGGGGTGTAAGCATTAAGCTGGGACAATCTCGCAGGTCCTGGGAGGTTTTCTGGGATCCTGAGCCCACTGGGATGTTCTGATTACTCCACCAGTGTGAGATCAGCTCCTGAGGATTCCTGCTGGGCTGCATGGAGGTGGCTGGGGATACAGGTGTGAGGAGATGCAGTTGGAATCCAGGTCCTACCCATATACCCTGATGTGTAGTGGGGATTGGCTACCTGAAATAGTAGAAGCTGAGAACTACACACTCAGTGTTTACCATGGGGCTCTGGAGGAAGTGGTCCAGGCTACCGTCTTGAGCAGCTGGTTTAATGTCTCTGAGCTTCAGTGTCTGTAGGTGACAATGAGAACAGATGTGGCTACGCACCTACCGTGCGGTTTGCGAAAATTACAATAATGTACAAAAGTGTCTGCTGGTGTCAGTGTATCGTGAGTGCAGCGGTTCTTCTGAGACAGGATAAGTAGGTACTGCGAGCAGATGCTCAGTAGCACACATGGCCTGGGCATCGTCCCTTGATGTCCTTAGTTAAGACATGGCTCAGCTCTGGCCCATAGTCTTTATCCTAAAACCTCACCTTGGTGATTCTTCAGCATTCACAGGCATGCCAGGCTGCCCCGGGAGGCCCTGTGGTATCTGACGGACATTCCGGGCCTGGCTCTGTATGTGCCTGTGTGTCAGGAGGGAGACATGGACAAAAGCAGGCTGCCCTCGCCTGCTTCCACCGGGTGCCAGCAGAGCTGGCCGCCAAGCTTTACTCCTATGGTTGCGGAGGCCACCAGTGTCTGGGGAGCTGCCAGCGTCCGTCGCTGGCTGGCCTGGCCCCACACCTGACACAAACCCGGAATAGCTCTCCCTGCATCAGGGACAGAGCCCTAGTTTTAGCAGTCTGTAAAGCCACCCGTAGGTAGAGTATTTCAGGAAGGCTAAGACAATATTTAGGCTGCCAGGATTGTGGTACGGCACCGAGTGTACATGGTATGTGAAGCCTGGGGCCAGGAGAGGACTTATACTCTTTTTCTCTTCTTTGTCTGGGGGTGGGGTCAGTACTGGTTTGCTTTGTCCTGGCTCAGCTCTGACAAGAGACCCTGTGCAAGCTCTTGGAATCATTGTTATTGTTATGGCTGTAAAATGCAGTGCCGTGCTCTTTGTCTTCCTTCTATGGGTCTGACACAGAGCCTCATCTGAGAATATAAGCAGGTCCTCCTGAGGAGGCTGAGACAGGAGGATTTCAAGTTTTAGGCCAGCCTCAGCTACACAGAGAGATTGCGTCTCAAAAACCCGAAACAACAGAAAGCAAAATGGAGAGAGAAGAGAGAGAGAGAGAGAGAGAGAGAGAGAGAGAGAGAGAGAGAGAGAGAGAGAGAGAGAGAGAGAGCGCTTTTCCCAGACAACAACAACAAAACCAAACTAGACTAAGGCTGCAGCCTGCAGCGGAGGAGACTCTCTCTGTTTAGAAGTCTCCTGGAATTCATCTCCAGACATTCAGGCTTCTCTGGGATGCCTGCCTCCAGCAACAGATCCAGGAAGCTCAGTGGAATCTCCCTGTTGTCCCTAACTGGTCTCAGGGCCTGTAAAAACAGTCTCAACATTCATGAGGCTTGTGAGCCCTTGGGCAAATCCATTCAAAGGGGCCAGCGAAGGGACTCTGTTCTTCTTAACGCAATAAGAGTAAAAGAATCCAAAACTTGTAGCACCATTAAAACGATGCCAGTCTTTGTTAGCAGTGTGAGGGGGTTTATAGTTCAGGCAATAAATAAGCTACAGGGCAGAAAATGGAATAACGATACCCAGACACCTTCCTAGTCCTGGGTGTTTTGGACGTGCCATTTACTGCCTAGAGGCAAATGGCATGACTCCACTGTTCAGGCAAGGGAGATGAAGTCCAGCGGGCAGATGACATGCCCAAGGTCATCGACTGCTGTAGGGTCTAGCAGAGGCTGGACCCAGCACCCCTATTCTCTGTGCTGGGTCTGTCTTTGTCCCCAGGTTAGGACCTTTATTCCAGGAGTGTCATCTTGCCTTCAGCCACACCCCTTCTTTTCAGAGATTGCTAGGTAGCTCAACACTGCCTCCAATCATCTGGAGCCTGTAAAAAAATGTGGTACCTTGTTAGGACATGGGAGGAAATTCCGTCAAGAGGGGAGCACAGCGGGCGGGCGGCACAGGCCCTGGGATTTATGGCCTTAGGCCTGGGCGGGCAAGCCTACAGGAGGCTTAAGGTTACCCAGGAGTCAGCATTGTATTTATAGCAGGAACTACCGACCCACTGAAGGCACAGCTTTTTCAACGCTTGTGTTTCAGACTAGACTCTACTCCTTGGGTGCAAGGGGTTCCTGGATGCACCACGTCACCAAACCAAGCGTTAGTTTCATCAGTGGTAAAATAGAGACATGCCCCATTTCTCATTGGGTCTGCACTTAGCACCTTCTGGACATACAAAGTGACTTATTCCATACAGTCCAACATTCAGTCCCTTTTGGTAGGAGGAGCTGGCAGGCCTCTGGGCTGTCAGTTTCTCTGTGCTTAGGAGGGGAAACAAAGTAACCAAGCAAGTCTGAGCGTCAAGAGCAGGGTGCTACAATATCAGAGAGCAATGAAAGTAGTCTAACCAGCTCAGGGTTCAAATCTCTGCTCCCACTCACTGGCTCGGTGGCCTTGGGCAAGACACTTACCTGATGGGTGAACATTTGTCCTGTTAGAGAGCATGTCTGGGGTGGGGGGGGGACTCTGTTTGTGGTGGTGGACAGTAGCTGGGTGTGTGTGGGGACAGTAGCGGAGTGTGCATCTGGTTGTTGTGTGACTCTGTTTCCTTCCATATAGTGTCTGCCAATTCCAGTGCAGCCACGCCACTTGTCCCTGGAGAGATGGCTGCTCTTGATACTCTTGTTGGGGGAGGGTTGCTCTATCAAGGTCAGCTCCCTTCATACTACATTGCCAAGAGATTCTCTAAGAAGGCCCTGACATCCTCGCAGGGTCTCCTGATCCTCATCTCTTAAAGCACTTGGCTCTCTGCCTCAATTCAGAGGCTTTGCCCCAAGCCTAGGGCCGGAAGACACTGAGGAGCCATCCATAACTCACCTGCTTCCTCCAGGCCCATGAGAGACCCGGTTGCTTTCTCCCAAGGCCTCATGTGGGGTCCCTAAACAGGCACTGAGACAGCCTCCACCTCCTTCCTTACCCCGGCTTGACTTGAGTTTCTCCCTGGAGACTCCTCAAATCCACGCTGCCCAAGACTCCAGAGCAGCTGTGCAGACCTCAGAGGACAGGCCTGACAGCTGTCTCTGCCCTGGATTCCGGGTAGGCAGACACTGTGAAAGGGGCAAAGAGGACCCAGGAGTGACTCTGGGACATAGAGGAGGCCTTCACGATAACTTCAGGCCACTGACTGTAGAAAAGTTTGGCTGGGCTAGCCTGGGTTACTCTGAGGATCTGAGTCAAGCTCCCTGCCTTGTGCTTCTCAAGACTCACGAGCTGGGCTCACAACAGCAAGAGGAGGTGTCATGCCCAAGTTGCAGAGGCCCCAAAGACAACCGAGGAGCCATTTGTGATGTAAACACATAAGAGTCTTTATTAGCTCTCAAACAAGGACTCTCGTGAACCTCATTACAGCAGGTCACAGAGAGCCCGAGTCTAGGGGTGCAGGGTATTATTGTAGTGACATCAAGCTTGGGGAATTTCTATATGGGTCAGCAAGATAATCTCTTAAAAACTACATTTCTGGAGTAATCTTTAGGAACTGAACACGGAGGCAAACCTGACAAACAGGATGGCTAGGTTATCTATTCTCTGCAGGATGTCTCGAGTTATCTCTATGAACCTTGACCCTGCCGTTGGGATGTTTGCTCAAGTGGACTTCATGGTTTTCTTTCTGGAATTGGAGTTTAGCCCCTGGTCTCCCACAAAATGGAGTTTCTTCCAAAGCGGAGTTGGTTGGGCTTTGCAGAGAGGGATGTGATCTCTGTGTTCCCAAGGCTGAGAGACAGCAAAACAGCCTAGGTTCCCCCCCTCTGTGGCTGCTGACTGGATGATTGACACTCTGCGTTGGAGCCTGGTAAGCATCTCTGGAGGAGGTGCCCAAGCACTCTGCTAGTCTGCTTTCTGCGACAGTAACAAAGTCCCAAGACTAACACATCACAAAGAGGAAAGGGCCATTTTGGCTTCACCGTAGGGCCTCAGCACATGGTCACTTGGAATTGTGACTCTGGGCCTGTGGCGGGCAGGACATTGTGGTGTGAACACAGGAAGCAGAGGGGGGTGGGAGAGGGGATAGGGTCCTAATATTTCTAGGTCACATCCCACTAAGGGACACTCAAGATGCAAACCACAAAGCTGGCTGGGACACTGTTCTTAGAGGGTGGTCTCTGGGCCCTGAGATGGCTTCCTGATGTCCCTCTGCCTAGTCAGGTAACTGCAATCAGGATTTGTTCTATAGGTAGAAGGGAGCCAGGGAGGCCACTGCAACCAGGAGGGACCTGGATGTTTGATGTGCTGTGGACAGAGGCACTGGAAAAAGAGGTTAAGAGGTGGGGGAGGAGCCAGCAGGACTTCAACAGCTTTCTTCTCCTCCTCCTTCTCCTCCGCTTCCTCCTTCTCCTCTTCCTCCTTTTCTTCCTCCCTCTTCCTTCTCCTCCTTCTCTTCCTCTTTCTCTTCCTCTTCTTCTTCCTTTTCCTCCTCTTCCTCCTCTTCTTCCTCCTTTTCCTCCTCTTCCTCCTCCTCCTCTTCCCCTTCTCTTTGTCACCCTTCTCCTCCCGGCCTTTCTTTTTTTTAAAAGATTATATTTATTTATTATATATAGTAAGTACACTGTCTTCAGACACTCCAGAAGAGGGCATCAGATCTCATTACGGATGGTTGTGAGCCACCATGTGGTTGCTGGGAATTGAACTCAGAACCTTTAGAAGATCAGTCAGTGCTCTAAACCGCAGAGCCATCTCTCCAGCCCCTCTCCTCCACTTCTGTATTCTCTCATTCATCACATCCTGATGCCAGTTTCCCTTCCCTCTGCTCCTCCCTGTCTACCTCCATTCCAGCCAGCAGAACTTCTTAGTTTCAGCTGTGAGGTGGAGGTGACACTGTGACATTGGGATGTTGTAGGGATCTCATGAAATGATGCCTGTCACTTCCCTATAAATGAGGAGTCTGGGAGAGGCAGGAGGGAGGAGGTGGCTCTCTTTAAATGATCGCTGCAGTTGTGGTGAACACTCAAGATACAGCTGACACGGAGGGATTGACCTGAGCATCACCGCACTGCCTCCTGGGAGATGTCGGGTGTGGCGAGAGCAGTTACAGGTGGAAGTCCTGGATGGGTTCTCTCATTGCTGTCCTTTATCATATTTATATCACACTTTCGGCTTATAGTCTCCACAGTATGCAGGGGGAAACTGAGCCCAAGAGAGAAAGAAAGACCGGCGATGGCCCTGTGAACCATTCTCAGGGCGCTTGCTCTCTCTAACAGGTCCCACCACACCCCAACACTGTGCTAAGGGATCTCACTCTCTCCTTCCTGTTCAAAGCCAGGCCACTGGCAGACACGGGAGGAGGGTCTGCCTTCTTCAGGGACCCTTCCCTGAGATTTGCAGCTCTAGGGGCCCTGCATGTTGGAGCACCCCTCTACCTCCTGCTATCTCACTGGGCAGTATTCCTGAAGAATGCCAGCCCAGCCTGTCCTGTGCTTCGTGCCCCTTGTGGGAGTGCTGAGGTATTGGGTGTTTGGGGACAACTGGCGCCCTCATTATCCTGCGTTCTGGGGTAGGCCTCTTTCTCTTTCTGGATTCAGGGAAGTTATGTGCTGTATTTGACACTCACTGGTCCCAAATCCCTCAGGATAGCTCCCCCCCCCCCATGTGTAGGGCTCATGCAGGCTCAGTGTGGGCCTCACACATGATCTTAACTCTTAGCAACATATGAATGAATTCTCATTGCTTGAACCCTGCTTCAGTGTCTCCAGAACCCACGAGGACTTCCTGTTTACAGGAAGAAACACAGGGCAAGCATACAGGGAAGCTGTTAGATCTTCAATATGGGAATCTTGGGTCAAGTGGAATTGAGCCTGGTTGAGAGAGCAAGATGTTTTATTTGTTTGAATTTATTATATCTTGTTTATTCATTTTGCATGTATATGTGTGTGCATAGTTTGGATGTGTGCCATATGTATATGTGGTGATCAGGAGACAGCTTGTCTGAGTGGGTTCTCTCCTTCTACCACGTGGGTCCCAGGAGTTACACTCAGTTTATCAGGCTTGGAGGAAGCGCCTTTACCCACTGAGACACCTTGCTAGGCTCTGTATTTTTACTTTTTTCACTGTGTGTGTGTGTGTGTGTGCATGCGTGCGCTTGCACGTGCGCATACCTATGGTCAGGGGACAATGTAAAGGAGCCAGTTCCCTTCATCTAACTTGTGGCCCATCAGCTTGACAGCAAGCGCCTTTATCTCCTGTGCCATCTCACCAGGTTCATTTATTGTATTTTTTTTTTAAAGAAAGTTATTAGCATTTTGAACCCCAGACTATTTTATTCTTGAGATTATACAGTCTAAATAAGCTCCGGAAGTCGCTGAGGCAGGTTTAACCTATCAGTGGCTACCCAGGCAGTGCCTCACACCTTTGCTCTTTCCATTTTGCTTTCGAGGTTGACACTCGTGACCTCTTGGGTGTCACTGACAGCACTGAAAGTCCAGACATGCTCAGTTTGCTGTGGAAAACACAAATGGCAGTGGTTCGTAGTGGTACAGGGTCTTCATTCATGCCAAGTTCATTCTAGTCTGGTTCAGGTAGATCCAGACCCTTACACAGAAGCATCTATTGGGATACTTCCATACCGACCCGGGTCCAGAGAGCAGAGACACCGGCATGGCCAATCATACGGCCCCACAAGAAGTGATGGGCATGGCTATGCTGGCATCTCATTGGCCAAAGCATGTCACATGACGTACATGAAGGCAGAGGGTGGGTGTCTGAGTGAGTAGTAGTAGTAGTAGTAGTAGTAGTTATTTCCCTGTTGTTTCCCCCCTTCAACATTTTTTGTAACTCTAGGGTAATCCACTTCAATTACGAAAAGCTCAGAGCACATTGTGTAAACCGCGGCTAGCAGACTGGTGCGTTGTAGGTCACATGACTCTCAAAATGCCAATCATTCAAAGCGAGGGGCGAGAATTTTCAAGCCATCTTGCTCTCCCACAGACGTGAATTTGCACTTAAAAGCACAAAAATATCCATTCGTCTGTTCATGGACACTTAGGCTGCTTCTGTCTCTTGGCTGTCTTGACAGCGCTGCCTGGAGTGCAGATGTCCCAAACAGGCTGATTCCACTTCCCCAGGAGTGAGATGTCTGGATCAGATGGTGTGTCTATTTTTAATTTTTTGAGAGACTATACTGATTTTCATAGTGGCTGGACTAGCTCATATTCCCACCAGCCATGGATGGTGAGGGCTCCTCTGTATGTAGCCTTTCAACTTTTAAAAATGTTTTGTATAGTTTGTGTGTGTGTGTGTGTGTGTACAGATGATGTGTGTTTATGCATAAGTGATATGCGTGTGTGTAGGTACATGGTGTGTGTGTGTGTGTTTGTGTGTGTATGTGTGTGGCCACCTGTGCTTGAGCACATGGGTGGGGTCAGAGAACAACCTGAGTCCATTTTTCTCCATTCACATTTACAAAGGCTCTTTCTTGACTTTGAACTTGGGGTTTTGGGCCTGCGAGGCGAGTGCATCTCTCTGGTCTCTTTTCTCATTGATCCCAGCCCTTCTAACAGGTGTGAGGTGATGGCTTTCTGTTATTTCTGCATTGCTCTGGTGATCTCTGGTGCTGAGGGTGTTTGCACATACCCCATGGCTGTCTGAACGTCCTCTTTTGAGAAGCATCGGGTCTGGCTCCCCGTTCTGTATTTGGATTGCTTGGTTCTTCACTGCACATACCCCATGGCTGTCTGAACGTCCTCTTTTGAGAAGCATCAGGTCTGGCTCCCCATTCTGTATTTGGATTGCTTGGTTCTTCACTATGAAGCTATCTGAGTTTCTTTCTTTCTTTGATCCTTTATTATTTAATTTTTTTAGTTTTTAGGGTTTTTTTTGTGTGTGACAGGGTCTTAGAACTCACTCCGTAGACCAGGCTCACCTTAAATTCAGAGCTTTTCCTGCCTCTGCCTCCCCAGTGCTGGTACTAAAGGGATGCACCACCACTCTTCAAGGTTCTTTTTAATTTAATTAAAATATATATTTTTAATGAGCCAGGGTCTATGCTGTAATCCAGGCTGGTCTGTAGCCCACTATGTAGCCCAGGCTAGCCTCAAAATCACAGCACTCCTCTTGCCCCATCGCTGAGATTATAGGCGTGAACCATGCCATTTGGCTTGGACTGCTTTCTTTCTAAGATGCCCTTCTCCCTCCCCCTCTCTCCTTTCCTCTTTCCTCTTGGTATGTCTGAGTGTATAGTCATGTACATGAGGGTGCCTAAGGCAGCCAGGAAAGTGTCAGACCCCTTGGAGCTGGAGTTAGAGGTAGTTGTGAACTCCCTGATGTGAGTCCTCTCCAAGAGATGTACATGCTTAGCCCCTGAGCCATCCTTCCAGCCCCATGGATTTCTTATGTGTCCTGCACATTAATCCTCGGTTAGATGTATACAGCGACCCTTAGCCACCCTTCCATAACCCCCGAGGATACCAGGATCTAAGGATTCTCAAGTTGCTATAGAAACGATGCGGTATTTGCATACAGCTTACTAATCCTCCAGAGTACTTCACATCATCTCTAGGTGACTTACACTTCCTGCCACTGTGCAGAGATTATGAAAGCTGCCACACTGTGCTGTCTAGGAAGAAATGACAAGGTGTCCAATAAATGAGACCGTAGGCCTAACTATGTAGCACATGCCAGCTATGCCACGAGGCTTTGCTTTTGGATACCGTTTCCCAGTTGGTTGGATCCACAGATGCAGCAGGCAGGGACACAGAGGTTGACTGTACTTTGCAGGTATCTCATGGCGATCGATCATACGCTGTCCTGGAGTTGGTCCCCGCCTCGTATGTAGATTGTTTCCTTTGCTCTACAGCAGCTTGTTCATGGGATATGACCCCTCCCACTCGGCTGTTTACGCGTTTGTTACCGATGCTTTTGAGATATTATTGGAAAAAAAAATCCTTGCGCGGAATGATGAGTACATTGGTAGATGAATGGATAAAGAGGGGTGGGCTATTATGATAGAATGTTAGTCAGTCGTGAAAAGGACGGAAAGCCAGCCATTTTTGACTATGTAGAATGGAATCATGTTACTCAACATAATATTGAGTCTAGCCTCAAAAGACAAATACCATCTCACTCTTAGGGAATCTAAAAGAATTGACATGTAGATATGGAGTGTAGCGTGGTGCTTACCAGAGGGTGGGGCAGGGAACAGGGAGAGGGGCGGGGAGCAGGGAAAGGGGCGGGGCTCACGGAGTGGGGCGGGGCTCGGGGCGGGGCTCGGGGTTCAGGGCGGAGCTCAGGGAGAGGGTTGCGGAGAGGGGCGGGGCTCAGGGAGCTGGGAGAGAGGCGTGGAGAACCGTGGACAAGAGAACAGAATGTTAGTGAGGCTGAAGAAGTGCATTCCAGATCTGTGAACCCCAAGGTGATTGTTACTAAGGATAGCATACTGCGTACATGAAAAGTTGAGTGGATGGTGAGGCTCTCAGTATTAGACAGCTACGTGAGGTGGTCTGTTTGGTCATTGCTAGATTTATCCATGCCGCAATAGCGCGCAGACTTCAGAACATCCTGCGGCACACATTAAATCACATGTAAAGTAGTTTGCTTATTTTAGTTGAAAAGAAAAAACCAGAACAGAGACACGTAGAGAGCCCAGGGCACGCCAAGACAGCAGAAGACCATGTACTCGCCAAGGAGAGATTAGACACACTCAATCTCAGTCCTTTGGTCACAGAGTTGTGAGGCAAAAGAGTTATGTTGTCTCAGAGAGAGAAAAAGAAAAACAAAAAAATCAATTTCTGAAAGATTTGGTTCCAGGACCAGCAAGAAGCAACAGAGCTAGGGGAGACATTAGCTGTTGATGGTCAAGAGTCTCTCTTTACCAGCTGAGAAGTCTTCTCTCCAGTTTCAAAAGTCTCTTTTAATGTTCTGTTTGGTAAGGGGCAAGAGAGACAGTGCGGGGCATGAGGCTTGGAACAGATCAAGGGGTGTCACACCAGGGAGCTCAGAAGGGAATGGTTATAGGAAAAAGTGGGAATGGTCTGGGTAAACTTTGGGATAGTCTGTGTTGTGGCTCCAATAGACACAATTGCACACAATCCGTCGGGGTCCACGGTGAACATCTTCACTAGCTTCTATAGTCACAGGCCTGCCATCTCTGCCTGGGAGGCTGGCCCAGAAAGATGAGGCCAGCCTGAACTACAGAGTAAGACCCTGTTTCAACTAACTAAGTAACTAAGTAACTAAGTAACTAGCTAAGCAACTAACCAGCCTAATATTGTTCTGATTTTATTGAAACAAATTTCAATAAAAACTTAAAAGTGTACCAGAGGACAGAGCATAACACGCCTTGGTTCTTGCAAGAGAAGGGCCAGTTTAAAGTACAGTTTTCAGGGCAGGGGAGATGATTCAGTAGGGATGAACGCTTGGTCTTCAAGTATGAGGACTTCAGTTTTAATTCCCAACACCTCTGCAAAAAGCTAGGCATGGCTGTATGTGCCTGGAACCCCAACATTGTGGGTAGAGACAAGAGGATCATGGGAGCTGGCACGGTGATCAGCCTAGCAGAAATGGTGAACTTCCGGTTTGATGAGTGACCCAAGCTCTGGATGTATGAGCATCTGATACTGACACACATGTAACACGCACACGCACAGATTTTTTTCCAGCCTACATGATGTTTGTGAACCCTTCCCTAAGGCTGTATGATGTCACCAGAAACAGGGCTGGGATTGTAGGTGGGGCTGGGATTGTAGGTGGGGCTCTGCTGTGACCACACAGTGTTTGTGCTGTCCTGCACTGGCTCTAACCACTGTCTAAGGCCTTACCTTAACATTTCCAGTGGGAAAGTGTAAGTATTGGAACAGTTGCCACAAACACACTTCCAGTCCCCTTGCTCTGAGGGCAGAGCTCAGTCTGACTCCACATTATTTTCCAAGTGTTATGAACTTCCGGGGGCCCTGCCCAAGTCTTTTGGGGTTCAAAGCTGAGGTGGAACACACCACTGGAGGAAGGTCAAAAGACTGATGATCGTTGGCCTTGTAACTCTCTCTCACTGTACTGGGGGCCAAAAGCCGACGGCCTCTAGAAACCTAACACTCTCTTGCTTATTCTGCAGCTGAAAACTGCTGGCTTCTTTTCTCTTTAACTCTTTGTGCTTAACCAAGCATGGGTTCTGGCTGTTTAACACATGCTATTTAGCAGTGGGGAATTGAGTAAAAGGATTTATTGATAGAGTTCCTTTCCCTGGCATGTCAGCCAGAAGCCTCTCAGAGCTCATTAACTCTTCTTGAACCAGAGAGAAGAGAAAGGAAAGGGATGAAGAAGCCACTCACACAGACAACACACACCACTTTTCTTTATTGCTTTCAGCCTTTTTATAGCTTTTTAGACAGAAAGGTCTCTATGCAAGAAGAATTACCTCAGAGATAAAAGGTTACATAAAAGAGCAGTTACAGAAAGGTATCAATAACAATTTCAAAGCAATGTTTCATACTGTAAGCTCATTAGAAGTTCAAAGCAACAGTTTTTATATTGCCTTATCAATAGTGCACACCTGTGGCTTTATCCTTGGACCTGAATGGTTTTCCCTTGACACAAATTTGTCCTAAGCTTATCTCTCTTTTTAGTGTAATTATGAAAGATTATTCTATTTCTTATTATGCAGCCTTTAATTACAGTTTATGAGGAGTAGTCACATTCTATTTTTTTTTAAGATTTATTTATTTTATATGTGAGTACACTGTTGCTGTCTTCAGACACACCAGAAGAGGGTATCAGATCCCATTGCAGATGGTTGTCAACCACCATGTGGTTGGTGGAATTGAACTCAGGACCTCTGGAAGAGCAGCGAATGTTCCTAACCACTAAGCCATCTCTCCAGTCCTGCACATTCTAACTTTATTATATCTTTCTAGCAAAACAACTAAAATCATTTCTTAAAAACTTTCTTCCTAAAATTATTTGAATCAAATCAGGATTTCTATAAAATCATTAATTCATCTAAACAGCATTAATTCATGAAAGTTCATCTTCATGTTGGTCTCTAGGAAGTCTTCTCAATAGGGTGGGCTGATGCACAGGAATCCTTCGGGGTTGTGATACTGGCAGGAAATTTATATCAGCTGCAAGAAGCAATCCTGAGACGAAGTGTCTTGGGGCCCTGCCTCAGAGCTCACCCATCATAAACCATACAAAGATGGTGGGCCACCTGCAGGAGGGCCACCTAGCCTTAGCCTTCCCTAGATGGCTCCTGACAATGAGCCACCTGCTCCCTGGGTCCTTGGAAATCAGGGCTTCCTGGAGAGCCTTGGGGTTGAAGCTTGAGGTCTGGCTTGGAGCCAGCTCTGCCTTAAAAGCCCTGGACTCAGGTAAGTCCATTTCCTCCAGGGAGTTTACCACAGGTCCTTGCCAGGAGCACAACACAAAGACAAATGCATCACTTCCCTTTGCCTGAGCCAGGACCAGGGAGGTACCCCCAAAGCTCCAGCCATCTGATAGAGCAGTTGGGGACTGCAGCTGGTTCCCAGCTCAGCCCTACGACCAGCGTAGGCTGAGCAACACCTGTAGCAGTAGGACCCTCTATCCTGTCTAGGACTGGAATGATGTTGCCTGCCACCCCTCCCTCCAGGGCTCACAAGTCCTTACAGAAGGAGGCAGATGGAGCCAGGCTTCTGTTGTCTGTGCACATGTGCCCTGCCCTGAGACAGCCCTTCTCAACTGTTCTTGCTCATCCAGGTTTTCACAACCCTATCAGATGGCACTGGTGCATAAGCTCAGACACTGGGATAAGCACATTTAAACAGACAGACAAACAGGATAAAAAAAAAAAACAAAAACCAAAAAACAACCAAACTAACAAAAAACCTGGGGCTAGTGAGATAGTTGTCAGGAAAGTGTCTGCGGTGCAAGCATGGGGACCCAAGTTCTAGCCCCTCTACCTCCCACTGTAGGATGCTAAGGATCCTAACTGTCCTGGAAAGGTAGAGAGGTTCTTAGAGGACATTGAGCTCTGTCCCGGCCTCAGTCTGTATCCAGGGTGAAGGATCATGGGAGGAGTGGGAGGTAGGGAGTCTGAGAAATACCAGCTGTGGTTCAGTCAGTGGGATCTGAGGGAAGGTCAGGCTTCCTTTAGGGGTGACCTGTGCTTTGTAGATAGTGGAGAAAGGACATGGCTCACAGTTCCAGGATACCCCAGGGACCCAAGAGCACCCCGTTTGTGTTTGTTGATCACTCCTGTGTCAAACCCAGGTTTGCACTAGGCCAGAGTTGACAAAGAAAGCTTGTGAACAGGTCTGGAGATTCTCCTACTGCAGGACCTTAGGAGGAAAAGAGGCCAGCCAGTCCTAAGAGGAGATGGGAGGGCCACACCCAGCTCAGCACCCATGCTTTTCAAAGGCACCAAGTCTGCCTTCTACACCCTGCAGACTGGTTCCCTTGGCTGGCTCTCCACTCTGTGTCCCTATATCCTCTGAAAAGGCAGGTCAGGAGCCATAGGCAGGCGCTGTCCAGAGTCACAGGGTCAGCCCTGTGCCCTGCTCCTCTGACTGCCCTCGGAGTGGCTAAGGCCACCAGATACATTTGCTGAAAGCCTGGCATTCATCCTTCCAAGGGAGCTGTGCTCAGGGTCCTCTGAGACCATCAGAGGAAACAAAATGAATGGCCAGGAACACCTACAGATGCAGGTTCTGTGGGGTAAGTTTTGGGTTCTAATCCTGGCTCCATTGTCCCATTTCTCCATTTTGGGGAGGAGGGTAGCAATTTTCTTGAAATATCGCTCATATGCTATTAGGTTTGGCCATTTGGGGCTGGGGGTGTGGTTTAGTTGGTAGAACGCTCAAGTAGCATGCAGAAATGCCCGACTTCACTCCCCAGCACACACGGTGTGTGCCCGTATCTTAGCATTTGGGAGTTCGGGATAATTCAAGGTCGTCCTTGCTACATATGACGTTTGAGAGCTTTTGGGGGATATATGGGTTCTTTTCTCAAAAGAAGGATAAATGTTCTGCCCTTTATCTGGCTCATTTTGCACTTGTCACCTGAGGGCACCCCATACCCAATAGCACTCACACCTCCCTCTCCTCCCAGCCTCTGGCAGCCTTGAGTCGGGCTTCCTGTTTCTGTGGATTTGACCCCTCTGGACTGCTCACCTGTGCAATGTTGGATGCTGTACAGCCGAGATCTCTCTCGCTTAGGGCAATGTCAGAGTCAGGACACCATCTTACCTCTGTGCGAGGTTCTCTGTGCTGATTGGTCCACTGATGGCTGATGGCTCTGGCTACCACACCCGGCCATGTTGAACCTTTTGAGAACTCATGCTCTAGGCTGTGGCTTGTGGGTACATATTTTTGTGCTCCACTAGCACTGTCATCTGGTGTCTCTGCCTGGACCCCAGTTCCCACAGGAAACTGGGTTATGATTGTCGTCACTCTAAGGAATATGGGGTGTCATCTCTCTGTGATTTTGACTTTGGCTTCTTTGGTGGCTAAGGCTGCTATGCATTTTCTCAAATACTTACTGGGCAATATTTCTTAGCCTTGTGGCCTTAAGCCTCAGTTTGCCTGCCTGTATAAGGGGACAATGACAGTATCTGTTTCCCAAATTTATGGAGTGCCCAGTTCCTGGCCCCAGATGCTTGCCAGTGGACATCATTGCTTGGAGCTGCGCTAGGGTCTTCCCTTCAAAAGCTTAATAGTAGGAGAGAGGGACAAAGCATGTATGTGTACAAAAATCCCATTAGAAAGGGCATCAGGGAAGGTGCTGATGGATGTGGCCCAGCCCTGGGTGATCTTTCCCCCAGCTTTGAAGTACTGCCAGGCTGTGGATGGGCAGGCCAAGACAGACACTCCCCGATGGAATGCCGACGGGCCTGGCTGGCACCAGGCATCTGACAAGGGGACTTGGTCTGTCCTTCTTATAAATAGTTTGGCCACCCGGGGACTTGCTGCAGTGGCTTGTTACAGTTGTGCTGGTCATTGGAGGGCTCTGTTGCTGGGAGCACACGCCTGTGAGGCTGGGCAGCTGTGCCCTATGTTGGGGCACCTGTGGCCTGTGGAGGTGCCATTAGGCTGATTGTGTAGCTGTAACCTGAGCCAGATGGAGGTGAAGGGACTTAATCAGCCTGTCACAGTGGAAACCAATCCACTTGGGAACAGCAAGCTTATTAGGAGGCTCCAGAGAACAGAACCAGGTGGGGAGGAGAGCAGAGTCTCTGAGGAGCCCTGGGTATTCACTGAATCTATTCAGTTGAAAGGAAGCTGATACCCGATGCAGAACTCCTGGCTCTGAGCCAGCTGTTCGTAGATACTGTGGTAGGCTGGGTGCCAGGTTCATTCTCTGTCCCTGGTACTATATTCTGGGCCAAAAAGGTCACAGGTGGAAAGCAGGGAAGGAGGGCAGACCGGAGGGTCCAGATTGACATTGGCACTTGAGTTCTGCCACCTGGTGCCATGCGATCTGTACTTCTCCTGACACTTGTCATGTGTGCAAGAAGAGGCTGGTGTCTGCTATGTCTGAGATGTAAAATGTCCCTATAGCCTCTTGTGTCTGAACACTTTGTCTGCAGATGATGGCACCACTTTGGGAAGCTATGGGTCCTATGGGGTTGGAGCCCATAGAACCCAGAAGAAGTGGGTTCTTGGGGGTCACCTTGAAGGTTAAAATCTAATCCCAGCTTCTGGTCCCAACTGTGCTTAGTGGTGGACCAAAATGTGGGCAAGCCACCCCAGGCTCTTGCTGCCACCATAATATGCCACTCCTGTCTCTGTTTCCCCTCTATTGTGGACTGTACCCTCCCATCCTCCCGGCAAGCAAACAAATCCTTCTCCCCTCCTCCAGCTGCTTCTGTCACTACTACAGTGTCTTAGCACATGGTTACCACAAGCAAATAAAGTAATGTGTGCTCAAAGACCGAGCTGGAGAACTGAGGTCCTTTCAGATCAGCGTTCCTAAAAGCTTCTGATGTATACATTTGACCTGTTGAGACAGAGCTCTGAGGAGAAACAGAAAGGAGAGAGAGAGGCAGAGAGGGAGCCCAGGTGGAGTCAGATCTCACCCCCCTCCAAAGGCAAGGATCTCACCATCTCTGTCTGCAGATGGTTGGTAGATGTCTGCTGAATGTTTCCCATAGGGAGCAGCTGTGCATGCAGTTAGCATGGGGACCACCAAGCTGGAGACAAATTGCCAGGCATTAAAGTCTGCAGGAGTTAGGTGGGTTCAGGCCTCAGAACCCATCAGGCTCATCCCTGCTCCCACACCTCTTATCCTTGCATGGAACCTTCTTGAAGTTCTGAAGGCTGGGTCTGAAGTTAGTGTCCCAGGGCTCAGTCCCGGGTGTTAAGGCTTTCAGTCTCAGGTAGAAGTCCTTCCATGCATCCTGCAGCTGCAACAGGCCTCTCTCCTCTGCTTGTGGCTCTACCCCTCTGTGATGAGGACATTAGTGACAGCCTTGAAGGACCCACCGATAATCCAGGATCATCTCTTCCCTGAAGTTCTAAACTGCCCCCTCACCTCCAACACACACACACACACACACACACACACACACACACACACACACACACTCAAGAGGCTTTTCCAGGGTCAGTGATTAGGACTGGTTTCTCTGAGCTCACTACAGAGCTCACTATAGACAGGAACACAGCTGCAGCTTCCCTGGGGGCTATGGCCAGGGACCTGGGAACATGTCTGGAAGGAGCTCACATTTGTCCCAGGAACAGCAGCTCCATCCTTGCCCACAATACCTGCCTCTTCCTTCTGGCTTGGTCTTGTTCCACCTCCTTATAGCTTGAAGGACAGACATCCTTACCCTGAATGATGTATCTAATAGCTGCATCATATCCTCCCACACTGAAGAAAAGTCAGACCTTCAAGCTCTTGTTTGGGGGCACATAAGGACTGTTTCTGGACTTGGAAACAATTTTATTTTTTGCATATATGTGTATATACATACATATATATATACATATATATATATATATATACACACACACATATATATATATGGTGTGTGTGTGTGTATGTGTGTGTGTGGTGCACATGCAAGTGTGTATGTAGAGGCCTGAAGGCCAAGTTAGGAGTCTTCTTCAATTCCTTCCTGCATTATCCACTGAAGCAGGGTATACCATAAGAATGCAGGGCTTGCCCATACATCCACTGTAGCTGGCCAGAGAGCTGGTCTCTTCTCTTTCCTAATGCTGGGGTTATACATAGGCTGCTATCACCCCATCTGGCTTTTGAATTGGTTCTGGGGAACTGAACTCTGACCTTCATGCTTGAGTGGTAAGTACTTTATCTCCCAAGCCCTAGAAACATTTTTAATCCTTCTGTGAAGCTGGATCCCAAGGCTATTGTCCCCAGAAGTCATATGCTCTGTCCCGTGTGGTCACTACAGTTTGGGCCTCACTGGCCTTTCAGCCCACTAAGCGTTTGTGTCTGGCTCAGGAAAGCTTTGGTGAATGAAGAACCAAGAAATCACAGGTTGTTGAGTACAGCCAGGCCTGCAGTCTGAGCTACTTGGAAGACGGAGGCAGGAGAACTTGTTTGAGCCCAGGAGTTCAAGGCCAAACTGAACAACTTTGCAAGGTAGTATCTAAAACAAAAATCATCTCAGAGAAGTTACAGGGACTGTTTTACATGAGAAGAAGCACAATTGGCCTCTAAGTCTGCATTTGCGGCCTCTGTCCTATAGGCCTGGAGACTGCTTTGAGCACTTAGGAACACCTTATAACTCCTACACGACAAGGTCACCTAGTATTCACATGGTATTAAGTGTTACAAACGACTTGGAAATGACTTAGCAAGGAAGGCTGACTGTAGGCTCTGTAACACTTCCCTGATTCAAATGAGGGATTTAGGGTTTGGTGTATGAGGTATGGGGTGCCTGGAACCCAGTGCCACCAATATGGAGAGACCAGTATATATGTTTTTTGTTGGCAACTAACAGCTCTTCCTTCTCACACATTTCCACCCTCTCTGCAAGGTCAGGCCCTTGAAGTAGGAAAAATCTGAGCCCCCTTAGTAAAAAGACTAAGCCTGGGCCTCTGTTGACCTGAGGTGCCGAGAGAGAGAGCCCGCTAGTAGGCAGTGCGACCTCAAGGGTGGGATACTGCGGCCCCATGGCCTCTAGAGCTTGACCCTGGATGGCCTGTGAACTACAGCTTGCCAAAGGCAATTGTCTCTGTCCTCCCTACCCCCGGGTTCTCTTCAGAGGAGTTGATTTACAGCCCTGAGAAAGTAGAGTCTGTGGGAGAGGATGCATAGGCCTGGTTCCAGGAAGGGTAGCAGCTGCTACCCTTAAAACACACACACACACACACACACACACACACACACACACACACACACACACACATTGTAGGAACCAGGGAGACAACTCAGTAAAGTGCTCACTACACAGGCATTAGGACCTGAGCTGGGGTCCCCAGAACCTGTGTGAAAAGCCGGGCTTGGAGATGTGAACTATGATCCTAGCACTGGGAAGGCAGACATAGGAAGGTCACTGGAGCTTCCTGAACAGCAGCCTAGCTCCAGGCTTGGTGAGTAACCCTGCCTCAAAACCTAAGGTGGGGCCATAGAGAAGGACATCTAGTCTGATGCTGGCTTCCATACACATATAGGCATAGACACAAGAACATATAGACCGTGCACAAAAATGTACGGTTTAGGGCTTCTGCGATATGTAGATGGATAAAGGCTTAAGTTTAACCCTTTGAACCCTCTGACTTCCACATGCACCCACTGAGAAATGCCCTTGTAATAATAAAACAAAAAGTTTTTAAATTAAAAAATACACATTTTCAAGCCGGGCGTGGTGGCGCATGCCTTTAATCCCAGCACTCGGGAGGCAGAGGCAGGCAGATTTCTGAGTTCGAGGCCAGCCTGGTCTACAAAGTAAGCTCCAGGACAGCCAGGGCTATACAGAGAAACCCTGTCTCGTAAAACCAAAAAAAAAAAAAAAAAAAAAAAAAAAATACACATTTTCAAACAGTATTTTAAGAGTTAAGCCTAAATAAAGAGATAAGGCCCAGCGTCATACTCCAGGAAGCTGAAAGGCAGGGACACAGGGGACAAAGAGTCCTCGTCCTGGCTTTGCCTCTAGCTCTACCATTGTGGGCAGTGACTGCACCTAAGCCTCAGTTTCCCTGTTTGTGCCTGGGTGAGCACAACACATGGAGAGGGGTCTGCACACACCACAGTACACATAAATAGGTACAGACACCACACACATGCGCACACTCACACACACACACACCACACAGATACATACAGATACATATACACACACACCACAGACACACACTACACACACAGACATACAGACACACACACTACATACACACATATCACTCATACCACACCACACACACACACCACACATAGCACACAGATAGACAGACAGACACACACTACATACACATATACACACACAACACCATATGCACACAAACACCCATAGCACACCATATACAAAAACTACATAGACAGACAGACAGACTGATAGGCACATACACACACCATACCACAGAAAGACAGACACACAGACAGACAGACAGACACCAATGTTCCCAAGGACATGCCTACCTCAGCCCAGTTCCAGACACTTCTGCAAGTAGAGTCTCCAAGAGGGAATTCCCCACTGGTGTTAGGTGTGAGCGTCTGAGCCTGGCCAACTCCTCTTATGCTCTGACTCTCTTCACAGCCATCTAGAGCCTCTGACCTGGGGCTGCTCCTCCATCCTCCATGCCCCTCAGTGATAATTGTCATCCTGACAGACTCTGAATCATCCGGGAGACAGCTTCCACACACATCGGTGAAGGATCGTCTTGATGACATTACCTGTGGTGGGAAAACCCATTTTAATGGTGAGGGACCACCTGGGCTGGGCTGCGGCCCTTGTTAAATGAAGAAAATGAGCTGTGCGTAGGCCTGCGTCTGCCTTTCTCCACGGAGGTGTCAGGGCATCTCCTCAAAGCAGCAGTCGAGGACACTAAACTCTTCCAGCAGACCGGTCTCATCTCCTGGCGACTGCCAGGGCAGGCCCCTCTTGCTGGGTTGCCAGGTCACTCCAGGTGACTTCTTCCCTCTGCTTTTTCTTTCCTGATGGGGACGGTCCTCTTTAGTGTTGTGATAGCCCCTAAGAGCCTCCATCACTCCCTCTGGGGCTGCTGTCCCTCCCAGATGGTCGTGCCTAAGGCATGGTCTGATTCTCTTCTCTCCCCAGTACCTGACACACAGTAGGTTCAGAATTGTTATATTCACCTCTTGATCATTAATGTTTCTTCAAAGCCTTTCAGGAAGGCTCTCTGCTAGTCACAGAAGCTGGAAGGGTGTGTTTGGCTGCAGGGTTGTGGGCCACAGAGTTTCCCATCAGGTATGCCTACTAGACCAGAGTCTGAGTGCCCCCTGCCCCTTAACTACCACACCAGGGCCTCTGTGTTCAACATCCCCTCCCTGGGCTTCAGTGGCCTGCTTTGTAAATGGGAAAGAAGCCACAATTAGTAGTCTCTGAAGTGTTCTGAAACCGGGCATGTGAAGCCACAGGGCATGAACAAGCTTGCTGCTGTTCAGGCACCCCTACATGGAGACATGACATCCCGGTAGCTTCATGGCAGGCAGCAGTGTCACCAGCTTGGCAGAGCCCCTGTCCCTCCACCCTGCCTTCTGCCATAGTGCCACAGTGGCATGCGTGATCCTTGTGGGCCCTGTAGGTGGGCTCTGTCAGACTTCTAGGCGTGGCCTGCCTGGCTCCTTGTGCTGAGGACGAGGGAGTGAGGCAGTGGCTACAGGATGACCTCAGGGGTTCCCATTGGTGGCCTTGCATTTTTGCTTTGTGCTATGGACCTCTGTTTGACTGGAGTGTACTCAGGACAGAGGCGTGGGTGGGCATGGGCATGGGCATGAACTCACTCTTTCCTAGTCTTGTTCTGAGGCTGGGTGACTCAGCTTGGCATCCGCATGATCACCACTGACTGAGCCGCTGGCCAGTTGTGCAGTCCTTCAGCCTCCACAGCTTCAGTTTCCCTACCTTGTACTTGGGATATATAAAACTCCACAAGTTTCTGTACAGCCTTCTCCAGGCCATGCAAATGAAGCCCAGTGTATAAGAGGTGCTTCATCAAACCCCTGTGCCCCCTGGGCCAGCAGGCACCTGCCTCTAGGCCTTCACTGCATTGCAGGAGAGGACAGGTGGGAAAGAGCTGTAAGCCTAACCGGCTGCAATCTCACTAATGGTTGGTCTCTCTTTCCCGAGGAGGAGGAGGTCAGGCTTCCTGCACGGGGCCAGAAACAACAGGCCTTTGTCACTGTTCTTGCAGGAACAGGAGGGACAACACAAGCCAAGTCAGGTGTCCTTATCTTTCCTGGCAAAGTAGGGCCTCTGAGCCAGGTCCCTGCTGGCAGCCGAAGGGAGGCATGAATAATATAGAAAGGCTGGCACCGGAACCCCAGCCACCCTTTTGTGTTTTGAGCTGGGGAGGGGGGTGAAGCAGAGAGAGGCAGCCTTAGGTAGCCTGAGAGTCTGAGGTCCAGAGCAGCCAAGGGGTCCTTAGTAGCTAAGGTGTCTGTACTGCGGGGGTTACTGCGAAGGCTACATTTTTACATCTCAGATTCTACAGGTAGTGTGTCGTTGGGCCTCATCCTTGGTTGGCTCCCAGAGTTGGTGCAATGCCCTATGCACAGTAGGTGCCTAGGGGTGGGTGTGAATTGGTCACTCCATTGCTAGCCTCCCGGGAGACTGGGTTGGGAGCCAAGTGCACATATGATCATCTGTGAAGACCAGGTGGAAGCTGAGAAAGGACCCGGCGCTGGACAATGCTCAGCACAAGGGTATTGTAGCCACGAAGGAACAGACTCTGCAGTGCCACTGACCTGGGCAGTTACCCTCTGACAAGAGGCAGAATAAGACACCAAGCCCCTTACCTCTCGCTCTGCACCCTGTCAGCTTGTTAGAGAGCTTTACAAAGCTCATCTTGACTCTGGGGTGGTTTCTAAGAAAATAGAACCAGGGAGTGGCGCTGTGCTGGGGACACCTCAGTGTCCCAAGGAGCCTGTGAGCGTGTGTGGGTCCTAGATTTGTATATCAAAGGTCCTTACCTATGTTGCCAGGAACGACACCCCCGATGCCATCAGGGCCTGAGAGAGAACACCACACAGTGCTAAGCACGTCTGATGTAGGGGTCCAGGGGTGGAAGACTCAAGCAGTATAACCACACCAAAGAAGAAATCACAGGCTGGCAGGCCTGGCCTGGCCCTCCCTCACACAGAGTTGTGGGAGATAGCAGGCTGACTGGCCAGGCCACTCCGTCCAGTCCCACTGTGAGTCACTGGCTGGCTGGAGGCCCAGGCAGAGGTTGAGGGAGGCCTGTGGCTGGACTTCCTGGGGTTAGCAACTCATCATTGACCTCAGATTCCTGATGGGTTTGTGGCCTCTGGGAATCGGGATGTAAGATCACAGAGTGGTTGGTCGTGTAGTTTTAATCTGTGTGAAATCCTAAGCACATTTCTAAAGGGTGCCTGCTTTATTGGCCTTCCCAGATGAAGCCTAAAAGCTAAGACATTAAAGATGACTGGTCCAGGGAGCTTATTCAAATGTCATGTTGAAGCCAGGTGTAATACTATTTTAGTTCCAGCTACCATGAGGATGAACTAGGAAGACATCTTGACCCTTAGAATTCAAGGCTGGCATGGGCAACAATGGCGAGGCCTTGTGTCAAAACAGTAATGACAAAAGGGTCATATTCTGGGCTGGAGAGTCTGTGTGGTCCCCTAATGTCAGCGATCTTCGCTCTTAAGTGCCATTGGACACTAAAAATAATTAAAATTTTTAATTTACCTTATGGTATGTGTGTGCGCGTACACTGGTGGGGATGCTATGGCCTGGAGCATGTGTGGAGGTCAGAGAACAATCTAAAGGAGTCGTTGCTTTCCACTCCGTGAATCCAGGGGTTGAACTCAGATCGTTAGCCTTCTCGGCAAGCACCTTTACCGAATGAGCCCCCTCTCTGGCCCCTTTTGGACCTTTTATGGAAACTCTATTCCCCTTGCAAGTCACTTTCTCAAACCCCTACCAGAGTCTGAACTCCAAGAACACACAGGCAATGGCCATCCACGTATAGGCCCATGCCCACGTGAATGTGCAGGAAGATACACACCCAGCTTAGCTGCAGGATTTTCAGGGCCCTGTGTGAAGTGGGCACGTGCAGAATGCTACAGGATTGCACAACAGTGATTCTGAACCATCTAACCAGCTAGGGCCCGGGGCCCAGCACACACATGGCCACAAAACCACACCCGTGCATATATCCTGAATCCTCACAGATGAATGTCCCCACAGGACAGACACCCATGAACACACACTCATGTGCATATACACATGTTCAGAGGCAATGAGGCTTTTAAAATTTCCTTCACTGTGATAGGAAGTGTGCTGTTTAGCATTTAATGAGAAAAAAATATATATCAGAGTTGAATCACGTGTGGAACGCTTGCAGCGAGGAGCACCAGATGGAACAGCCTGTGAATCATTGTCTTGGGTTTCATGGGTAACGTGTTAATTGGGTTGTGACGAGTTTGGGAAAACTTTTAGGTTTCTTCCACTTTCAAATCCAAACTCAACTGGCACTAATGCTCCCAAAGTCCTGACGCTGCCACAATAAAACGTGGACTTGCTTACGAGAGTTTGTGAATGTTTGCCTACCAAAGAAGAAAGTACAGGATCGCTCCCTCTCCCCCCCTCCCCCCCCCCCAGGAGCAGGAAGAAAACCTGGGCAAGCACCAAGCACAAGGGAGGGCCCATGCTAGGATCCACAGCATTCCTTTAAAATCCTGGCATAGTCACCTGTCACCTCAGTGCTGGAGCAGGTGAGGGGGCGGGGGGAGGGGTTGCAGCTCTCAGTGAGAGCCTCTGTCTCAATAAACAAGGTGGAGAGCAGTCAAGGAAGAAAACGCTGTGCGCCAGCCCTGTCTGTGCTCAGCTACTGTGCCCCGCTGCCTGGCACACAGTGGGGATATGGCAAATGATAACATTGCTATATTTCTTTAGAGCCTAGGGTCCTACTTACTATGAGATTCATATGTTTTCTAGGCCATTAAGAAAAGCAACCTTCCGCCCCCCTCCCCTTTTAAAACTCTGGCAGTAGCCAAGATGCACAGAGAGAGACTCACCCAGTCTCAGAAGCCTGTGGCAGGTACATCTTAGAGCCACAGTCATCTGGATGGAAAGGCTGAGGCCAGTAACCTCAGTCTGAATGCCGTGGGATCTGAGACTGAACAGTTTGTCTCCAGGCTCTGTGTCGCCATGAAGAGCATGGAATTTCACCCACCTTCATAGGGATTGCGTTGGGAGAAGAGACTCAGCATTCCCTAAAATGCTCTTCTTGAGCCCCAGTTTAGGCAACCTTAGGGTCCAGGGCCCACGGGGGCGGCGGGGGGGGGAGGGGGCTCATTCTTTGGCTCTCCCACAGTTTAGCACAGGCAGGCACAGTTTGAGGGGTTTTCTTCAAAGTGAGTTTCAGAGCCCAGTAGTGATGCTGAGGACTGGAGGCCTCTCTGAGTCTTCTTAGTCGCACTCACAGTGACTCATTATGCGAGGAGCCTTCACAGTGGCAACTGGCCTTGGAAGGCAATGGGCTCATGAATATTCATAGACTGGCCCATCAATTATGCATTCCATGTCTTCTCTGGGAGAGGCTAAGCAGGGCTGAGTGATTTTTCGCCCCAGGCGACAGAAGGCTTGCTCACAAGCACATACATCTCTCCCTCCCATCACAATAGACTTGAGGGGCGTGTTAAGCCAGGCTAGAACTCTGGTTGTGGAGTCACTGGGCTTTCCTTGGCTGTGGCTACACCGATGGCCATGGATACCAGTGGCTGTATTTGTTTAGGGAATAGGGTATCCGAGATGCTGAAGTCTCTGTCTTGATCTTACAGTCACCCCACAGGTCATAGCTGCCAACCAGATGTGTGTGTGTTTCACGTGTTCTCCAAACTAGAGCATCTCAGGTATAGGTGGCCAGGTGCCACAGAATCAGTGCTGGGCTTGGGGTCAGCGTAGGACCCTGATTCCAGCAGGACCATGAGGAAGAGATCAGCCAGTGCCTGTGTTAGGGAGAGGAGCCAATGGGAAAAGGGACAGCATTGGCCTTCTCTCTTTCTCTGCCCTTTATGTGCACACCGATGGCACACGATCGGGCAGTGTTGGCTGGATAGCATGCATGCTGGGGGCATGGCTCTCCTTAGTGAGCCTTCCTCTACCAGCTCAACTTTCTGGCTTTCAGTGATTCTGATGACTCTCTATTGGAGCCTAGTCCTGGATGGCAGGTCTCAATTCTTTATGTGTTTCCCGGGTGACTTCAACACTGTTGCTGCTATGCACAGTCAGAGGTATGGACACTCACATCTCTTTTCATTCAACCCGCCCAGGAATCTGGAGAGAGACAGGGCATGGTACACATAAACTGGGCTGCACCCAAAGAGGGGACAACTGTCTTCCTTAGCAATCCAGCTTTGGCCTTCCTCTTCTGCAGCAGGGTTTGAGAAAGCTGCCTTCAGATACAGTGTAAAGTCTGGGCTCAAACCATTCTATTGGTTTGGGTGGGGGAGGGGGCGTCCCGAATGTGAGTAACAAGCCAGGATCTCTCCAGACAATTAAGTGGGGAAAAGAAAAATGAAAACAGTTACAGTCTTGCACTTGGGAATCTGTCCATCAAAGGGCTCCTCCCATCTGTCCATCAAAGGGCTCCTTCCTTCTTCCTTCCTTCACTGCCACAGCCACATGCTGCTCAGTTGCTGCTGTGTTCAGGACTGTGGAACCTGAAGTCAAACAAGGTGGCTTTCTGCCTGCAACTGTCCACCTCTGTCATGTCAGTCTTACTAAGCAGTCTGCTTGGAAGTCACTGTTCAGAGGGTGTGACTACCATCTCCCTCCTTCATTAGTTCTGTGTCTCCTTGGTAACCAATGGCCACTATTGCCTGGTCCCTCCTCCACCTGGCTTTAATAGCGTTCAATAACCCTGCTCTCTTTAAGAGAACTTGAAGACAACCTGGCCTTCTTCATCCCCAATCACATGTGAGAGTCACCAGTGCTAGTAAGGTCCTTTCTGGGACAGACGGCTGGGAGAGTGTCTCACTAACTTACTGCATGGCTGGGCAGCTAGGATGTAGGCCCATCCCATAGTTACTGAATTATGCTCAGTAAGTATAAACCCGGGGCTCAAACACTGCCAAGTCACTCAGCACCCTCCTGTGTGGGTTTGCTACCACAGAGCCAAGCAAAGCCTGACTCCAAAGAGTTCCCAGCAGGCAGGGAGAAAAGAAAACAAGAAGCCCTAGACAAGGCGCGAAGCTCCGATCGGCACTAACAAGACTTTTCAGTGATTTCTTCCCACCTGATGCTCATTGAAGAGCTTTTCCAACTGCTATCTCACCTGAGCCTTTGGGCAGAGTCTCACAGCAGCAGAGTCGGGACCTGACCATCTTCTTTCCAGCTCCAAGCCAGTGTGGCTTCACTGACCTAAAAACCACTCACACAGGGCATTCCCATGGTAGATCTTCGATTGGTATTTGTCAGATATCTGGGGCTTGACAGATATCACAGTCTTGAATAACACTGAGGGAGGTGGGAGGATAGAGCAGTGTGGTAGGTGTCAAACACAGGCTGGGAAAGATCTCTGTGTGACACTGGGCCGGGCTGCCCTTTATCTGCCGAAGCCAAGCTGCCCAGAGTGATTGCAGGATTGGACGGGAGGCATATTGACCAAATTCTCGGGTCACAGAGAGGTTGGGCAAGGACATGATAGGGAGGCTACAGGATGAGAACAGAAAAAAGATCTCTATCAGTTCAAACAGGGAAGGAACTCATGAGATTTGATGGTCACAAAGTCCAGCACCCAGATCACAAAATGACAGAAAATCTAACAATGGGGCTGGTGAGATGGCTCAGTGGGTAAGAGCACCCGACTGCTCTTCCGGAGGTCCGAAGTTCAAATCCCAGCAACCACATGGTGGCTCACAACCATCCATAATGAGATCTGACTCCCTCTTCTGGAGTGTCTGAAGACAACTACAGTGTACTTACATATAATAAAAAATAAATAAATCTTTAAAAAAAAAAAGGAAACAGACTTTAAAAAAAAAAAGAAAATCCAACAACGATCAGACAAAGATGTAGAGGAAGAAATGAAAGACTGACTCACGTGGGACAGAGAGGACTTTATATAAATCAGCTGCAAAACGGAGCCTTGAACCAGACAGTGACCTTGACTGCCAGCGTCTTCCTCTGTCTCATGTGACAATAATAGCAGTGGACTGGCTGGGTCATTTCTAAATTTATTTATCTCATAAACTTTTAAAAATTATAGCGTCCAGGGTGTTCAGATGCTAAGCATATGGCTTCCTGGATTTTCGCAAAGTGAGCTCACCTGCTTAGGAGGACTACACGAGCGCTGCCAGCCAAGAGCCCATCGCATGATAGAGTTCCTCACAGTTGTCCCCAGGAACAACTGAGGAAACCGCTAGACGAGTGCTTAGGAGAGGCCATGTCCTTACTGGCCATGATGTAGGCTCAGCTGTGTGGCTGTCCTGAGCGTCCTGAGTGTCCTTTTCTCCTACAGCATTGGTGTGACAGAAACTTGCGCCTGGGTGGTGATAGGCCAGAAGCTGTCAGGGCAGGAGAGATGCCAGGAAGGAGTCTGCCTTGTGGCACCCACATCCAGCTCTGTCATGTAAGGAGGGGACGACGGGTTGGCTGCTGAGGACTGGGGCTCCTGACAGTCTGGAGGATGCTTCCAGGGAGAGTTTGGATGCCAGGGCCACCCATGGTTTCTTGCCAGCCCTATGTCAGCAGAGCTTCATGGAGGAGGAGGCAGCCTGGAGCGGGGCAAGGCGCCCTGGAAAAGAAAGGGGCAGGGAGGATGGCCAGTCCTGATGGCCGCTGATTTTCGGCATGGCGTTCTTCTTTTCCACAATGCCTTCCGTGACGCTCACATGACCACTGAAAACTCTAGCTTGGGGCTAGGTCCTTGCAGGCCCTCTAGGCCTCAACCATGACTCCCCAGCAAGTGCCACGTCCAGGTTTCCCTTTCTTCTTGCAGCGACCCTGATGTTTACAGACAGGCATCCAGCGCAGAGAGGGCAAGCGGGCTCGCCCACGGATTCTGGTTCTGCGAGCCTGACTCCACTTGGCTTCTCTCTCACCTCTGCTCACCATACAGGCCAAGGTATGGCCATACATTCCTCCATCCAGTCTCCCCTCTCCAACAGACACAGACCCAAATCCAAGCTCCCCAAGTTAGGGTAAGTTAGGCACTGGCTTACAAGAGTGTCTACTGTCAGCTACGGCCAGGTTCCAAGTGTACCACTTGGTCCCTTCCCCCAAGGAAGACAGAACATAGGCCGCCCTATGTATGGCCATGAGAGACATGGGTGTTGTGAGACTCTCAGGCCTTCTCTGGTTCATGCCGTGATGTGTCTGTCCATTCTGCTGGACAGAAAGCTGGGTGCATCAGAGCTTCTGGGTCTTAGAGAGGTGAGGCAGACTCTGCCCCAGAGATAAGTCCTCAAATGTGCCCCGTCTCTGGGTAGGATGCAGGAAGCCATGGTTCCACAATATAGCTTCTTTGCTGTCTGGTTTCAGTGCATCTGTGTTACCTCGTGATCCACACTGCCTCAATAGGAATAGAGCAGGTGGGTTGTCACATGCGGTTCTAATGCCACCAGGAGTGGCTTGAGCTACTGAGAGGCATGTTTTGAGGGAAGGAGTCTTTACCACCCGTGGATTGTGTGGGATGACTCTCATGCCAACTATCTTAGTCAGGGTTTCTATTCCTGCACAAACATCATGACCAAGAAGCAAGTTGGGGAGGAAAGGGTTTATTCAGTTTACACTTCCATACTGCTGTTCATCACTAAAAGTCAGGACTGGAACTCAAGCAGGTCAGAAAGCAGGAACTGATGCAGAGGCCATGGAGGGATGTTCTTTACTGGCTTGCCTCCCCTGGCTTGCTCAGCCTACCCTCTTATAGAACCCAAGACTACCAGCCCAGGGATGGTCCCACCCACAAGGGGCCTTTCCCCCTTGATCACTAATTGAGGAAATGCCTTACAGTTGGATCTCATGGAGGCATTTCCTCAACTGAAGCTCCTTTCTCTGTGATAACTCCAGCTGTGTCAAGTTGACACAAAAATAGCCAGTACAGGGGCTGGTGTGATGGCTCAGCCGTTAAGAGCACTGACTGCTCTTCCGAAGGTCCTGAGTTCAAATCCCAGCAACCACATGGTAAAAAAAAAATAGCCAGTACAATTGACCCCTTGTCAACTTGACACACAAACACATCACTAGTAAGCCTCAACCCTTATATTCTTATTCATCCCCAAGATCTAAATAACTTTAAAAGTCCCACAGTCTTTACATATTCTTAAAATTTCAATCTCTTTTAAAATCCAAAGTCTTTTTACAATTAAAAGTCTCTTAACTGTGGGCTCCACTAAAACAGTTTCTTCCTTCAAGAGGGAAAATATCAGGGCACAGTCACAATCAAAGCAAAAATCAATCTCCAACCGTCCAACGTCTGGGATCCAACTCAAGATCTTCTGGGCTCCTCCAAGGGCTTGGGTCACTTCTCCAGCCATGCCCTTTATAGCACACACTTCATCCTCTGGGCTCCAGATGCCTGTACTCTACTGCTGCTGCTGCTCTTGGTGGTCATCTCGTGGTACTGGCATCTCCAAAACACTGCATGACCCCTTCAGTCCTGGGCCTTCAATTGCAACTGAGGCTGTACCTTCACCAATGGCCTTCCATGGCCTCTCACAGTGCCGAGCCTCAACTGCTCTGTGTGACCCCTTCATGCCTTCAAAACCAGTACCACCTGGGTGACCCTTACACATTACCAAGTCCCGCTGCAGAAGGAGTACAACCTTGGCTATTTCTGGAACACAGCCTCTTTGTGCTTTCAGAAAACACTTCACAGAAGATGTCACCTCAACGATGCTGGTCTCTTCTTAATCACTGCTAATTTCTTAGCTCCAGCTAACCAGCATCAATAGTCCCAGTAATGCAAAGTTTTTGCTTTAGTAGTTCTGGTATCTTGTTAATCACAGCTGATTCTTCAGCCCCAGCTAACCAGAACTACAAAATCTTCACAATCAAAACAGCAATGGCCCTGAAAAGAGTCTTTAATTTTCCCTCTGAAATTTCACAAACCAGACCTCCATCTTCTGCACTGTTCTCAACATTATCTTCCAAGCTCCTACACAACATCTGACAGAGATCTTAACAACGAATGGATCTTCAAGCCCAAAGTTCCAAAGTCCTTCCACAGTCCTCCCCAAAACATGGTCAGGTTGTCACAGGAATACCCCACTCCCAGTACCAATTTGTCTTAGTCAGGGTTTCTATTCCTGCACAAACATCATGACCAAGAAGCAAGTTGGGGAGGAAAGGGTTTATTCAGTTTACACTTCCATACTGCTGTTCATCACCAAAAGTCAGGACTGGAACTCAAGCAGGTCAGAAAGCAGGAACTGATGCAGAGGCCATGGAGGGATGTTCTTTACTGGCTTGCCTCCCCTGGCTTGCTCAGCCTACCCTCTTATAGAACCCAAGACTACCAGCCCAGGGATGGTCCCACCCACAAGGGGCCTTTCCCCCTTGATCACTAATTGAGAAAATGCCTTACAGTTGGATCTCATGGAGGCATTTCCTCAACTGAAGCTCCTTTCTCTGTGATAACTCCAGCTGTGTCAAGTTGACACAAAAATAGCCAGTACAATAACTAAGAACAAGAGAGTCTTCCGATGCTGGGCAAATGAATCTACGGAAGGGGGAGGGTGAGCCACACACAGCATCACGTAGGATCTGGAGCAGTGGTTCTCAACCTGTGGGTCTCGACCCACTTGGGGACTCAAATGGCCCTTTCACAGGGGTCACCTAAGGCCACTGAAAAACACAGATATTTACATTATGATTCATAACAGTAGCAAAAATACAGTTAGGAAGTAGCAACAAAAATAATCTTATGGTTGGGGTCACCACAAGATGAGGACCTATATTAAACTGTCATAGCCTCAGGAAGGTTGAGAACCACTGATCTAAAGTTGTCACTTCTATATCAGAAGACCTAGCAGTGTCACCTCTGGGTTGAAAGAACTGGTCTCTTGAGGAAAACACACTTATTTGTTTAAGAAAAAAATGTTTCATGACAAAGTCAAACAGAAATGGCCATGCACACCTGTCCTGTGTTCAGCCCTGATGTACCAGGGTGAGCATGATGGGGTGTAATACGTCAGGTGGGATCCCGGAGCCCAGCTACTAGGGGGGCCTTGAGGGGGAGAAAAATAAGAGCAAGCTGAGCAGGGCAGGGCCTCAGGCTCAGTCCCAGCCTGCAGGGCTCACCTTGCTGTGTTGACTAGGAGCCAAAAGAGGGGGCTGGGAACAGTTCCAGTACTCGGTTCTCTCTCCCAGTGAAGCAAGATGGTCCAGCAGCCTGGAGCAGAGTGCCAGAGAAAATCAGTCCCATGGGAGGGGGCAGTTGGAGCCAAGGGAATGAAAACTGAGGTGAGTTCTGGAATGCGTTCAAAGTCTGGTATTCCTGGCCGACCTTGGCACACCTGAATATCCTGAAGAGATAGATGTTCATCTGCTGGTCTGCTGATTGATCAGTTCCTGGGGCTGGCTGATGTGACTGATCCAAGGAACAGGCTTTGAGCTCCGCGTCATCACGTGGCACTTTCCTGATACCCCTGGCTTGAGGAGCGTGTGAACAGGTAGAGGGTGACAAAGACCATGGAGGGTCAGGGAAGGCTTCCTGGAGGGGACACTGGAGTGCTGCTGAGGACAGAGAGGGAGATGGTTAGTGTGTCAGGAGGGAGCAGGCAGGACTTGCCACATTCGTCACAGGAAATGCAGGGTGTGCTCTCTGTAGCCAAGATACTGTGCTTGGAGAACTGAGACTTACCTTGGGCCCAAGATTAGGTCTGCCTCCTCACAGACCATTCCCAGATAATAAGTCCAAGGCTGTTGGGAAAGGATGAGAGAGGGAGGGTGGATACACCTTGGAGAATTAAGTCCGGTGCGCCAGAGTGGGTGAGAACCCAGAGTCCAGTGTCTGTCCACCAGGCGTTTATTGAGAGGAGCATGAAAACTGCATTCTTCCCAGAGAGGTAGGATTCCTGAGGGCAGAAGCTATGCCTCCCGTCCTTTGACTAAGTGAAAAGGAAGTCAGTATTCTCACTCAGGGAGAGTTAGTCTTGATTTCTCAGCCTGCTGGTGACTGTTCTATGCTCCAATATCAGGCCGAGTGTGTCTTTAACTTTGGGGCCAGTTGATAGACCCTGCCATTGGGTTGTCCTTGGCATAATTATAAGCCACAAGCTGTAGTTCTGTGGCTTGTGTGTGTGTGTGTGTGTGTGTGTGTGTGTGACTTACTGGGTAGCTCTGGCCGGCATTAAACGCATGGAGATCCTTCAACTTTTGCCACCTCAGACTCACAGAGATCCACCTGCCTCTGCCTCCCGAGTGCTGGGATTGAAGGCGTGCCCCACTATGGTCTGGCTGATACATTATTTAAAAGCACTGTTGATGACTCCTAGATGAGATGCTGCCCTAACACCATCTAATGCTTTGATGAAATGTGCCTTAGGCTTGCTTGAGAGACCTGTGTGTGGCCTGGCTAGAAGTGGGTCCAAGCCAATGTGCAGAGATGCATAGAGCTACCCGAATAATTATTGTATTATTCACTTCTCGGTTGGCAGTTTCCTTTCCTTCCCGTCCCATCTGTTTTTGAGACAGCATCTAATGTAGCCTAGGCTAGCTTCAAACTCACTATGTAGCTAAGGATGACCTTAACTTCTGGATTTTCTCTTGAGTGCTGAGGTCACAGTCAGGCACTGTACCCAGTTTATGTGGTGTTGGGAATGACCCAGAGCCTTTTGCCCAGGAGGCGAGCACTCTGCAAACTGAGCCACATCCTCGGCTGTTATTAGTTTATTAAGGTGGTAAAATACGTAGCTGCACTTGTAACTATAAGCTTTTCCTTCCGACCACTTTGTTCCCAGAAATAATGACTCTGAGACTTAATATTTCACGAGTAAATGCTCAGGCCTAAGCTTCCGCTCTGTTCCCAGACTAGCGCATGTCTCAATAATCTGGGTTATTCTAATCTACCTTCCTCCACCAGTCACTTACCTCTCCTCGGGTTTATGTCACTGCCTCCTCCAGCATCCCCGGGCGAAGCTCTACATCTAACCTCTAACTCTTTCCCAGAATTCTCTCTCTCTCTCTCTCTCTCTCTCTCTCTCTCTCTCTCTCTCTCTCTCTCTTCTCTTGGAACTCCCACCTCCTGTCTTAGCTCATTGGCCATAAGCGTTTTTATTGACAGGTGAATGGTTTTACATAGCGCACAAGAGATTCTCTCCACAAGCCCCAGCTATCTCAACCACGTCTAAGTGGAAATATGCTCAGCACAATTAAGGCCGTTCCCACCACTGATTTCCAGAACTGAGGTCACTTTTCGGAAGTGTGAACTGTCCCCATTAACCAACCACCCCGTCCCCTCCGACACCCAGGCTCTAGTAATTACCATCCTACCTTCTGTCCTTGCGACTTTATCGGCCTGCATCTGTCTTTGTTGTTGTTGTTTTGTTTGTTTTTGCTTTGTTTTTGTTTTTTTGAGACAGGGTTTCTCTGTGTAGCCCGGGCTGTCCTGGAACTCATTTTGTAGACCAGGCTGGCCTTGATCTCAGAAATCCGCCTGCCTCTGCCTCCCAAGTGCTGGGATTAAAGGCGTGTTCCACCACTGCCCGGCTGCATCTGTCTTCTATTACTCAGTGTGGCATCCTCTGGGTTCATTTATGTTGTAGCAAGTGTTGCCATGAGCCAAGACTCAGTTGACTCCCTGTGTACAGGCGGGACGGGGTATCCACTCATCCATCTGTGGCTACTCGGGCTGTTTCCACCCTTGGCTACTGTGGATAGGGTTACCATGAACACAAACGGGGAATCTCTGTTCACACCCCTGTTCCTAGTTCTTTTGGGTATATATCTAGAAACGGATTACTGGTCCATATTAGAATTTTATTTTTAGTTACTCAAGGAACTCAATTGGTAACTTAAAAAAAAGCCACATTTAGATGGGTGTTTTGCTTTGGGGGGGGGGGTTTATCAGCCACAGCCTCACCTGGACATTCCATCCCAGCAACTCCAGCACACGATGCCCCCAAACCAGCCTTCAGCTCTTCACTACTGACGCTCTACCGGACAACATTAAATGTCTACCCAACCCAATATCAGTAATTTGTTTCACTTGGCGAGGAGTGATGTTTAAAATTTAATGGAGCCAGCAGATTTCCATAACTCTGTGTTGCCAGGCAGCAATCACACTAATAAACGGCCATTGCTTTTCTTGTGAGTGTTTGCAGGGAGCGCGCAGGTCAGCCACTAATGCAGTGAGCCTGGCGCTGGCTTCTCCAGGAAGCGAAGGCCAATCCATCATCCCAGGGCTTTACTCTGAAAAGGCTGCGTGTCCACTGGGAGTCCCTGCTTCCCAGAGGTCTCTCTCCCTGCTTCTGCTGATTCATATTCCCATAATTCCTCCATTGCATAATATTTTCCCATCACCATGGAGACCATGTGAGAAGAAGGCTTGGGGAGAAACTTCAGAGTTTACTTCATATTTCCACAGCCAAGCCCGGACTTCAGTGGAAAGTAGCCATGAGTTTAGATTGCAAAGAAGAGGGGTCCTGTAACAGAGCTTGCTATAGCTGAGAGGGACTACAAGGCAGGACTGTGGCTGGGAGCTGGGTCTAGTTCCAGTACTTGCCAGTCATTCTTGTTGGATGAGGCATCTTTTCTAAGCCTCAGTTTCTTTCTCTGTAAACCGGGGTGGAGAAAGGGAATTGCTTGAGAAAATGCAGGATGTTTGCAAAATGGTAAAATCTGTCTCAAAATAATACAAAATCCTTTATTGTAGGTCAAAGTGGGGGTTAAGGGGGCTTCATCTTGCTTTACTGTTACACACACATCACACACACACACATGTGCACGTGCAAACACACACATGCACGTGCAAACACACACGCGCATGTGCAAACACACGCACGTGCACACACACATGCACATGCAAATACACACATGCATGTACAAATATACACACATGCACATGCAAATACACACACATGCACATGCAAACACACACACAAACACACACATGCACATGCAAATACACACACACAAACACACACATGCACGTACAAATACACACACAAACACACACAGGCACGTGCAAATACACACACATGAACACACACATGCACGTGCAAATACACACATGCACATGAACGCACACACATGCACGTGCAAATACACACACATGAACACACACATGCACATGCAAATACACACACATGAACACACACATATACATACACACACTTGCACGCACGTGTACATGCATGCACATACACACATGTGCACGAGTATGACACACAAACTTCTACAGCATCCTAGGTGATTAACTAAAACTCCACTTTATATTTATTCTTTCACTGGGCCCCACATATGACTCTGCATACAGGAGCTAATGAAATACTTGGGCCTGAATTTGAGCCCAGGATATGCTTACCAAGTCCAGTCTGCCCAAGGCCAGGGGTAGGGAGCACACAGCTGAATCAGGGCCAAGTCATTCTGATCTAAGAGCACACCTTAGGGTTCCCAGTAGCTTTGTCTATGGCAAGGATCGGGAGAATCACCCTCACACTGGAGGTGTACATTGGATGTAAGGTCCATTCTTGTATTAGCGGTGAGGCATTGTGGTCACCTCAGAGCTTTGTGTTAAAGGAAACCTTTATAAGGACATGTGGGCCCCAGATTGGACTGAGCAGCCAGAAGGACCCTTCAGTGGGGTGAGAGCTCAAAAGGCTTGCAGAGTCTGGACCAGGGAGGTGGTGTCTGTTTGGGTATTGATTCAGGACTGTAGAGCTGATGGAGCTGCCTTGGAAGACGAGACTTCAAAACTGTAGGGAAGAACTTGGGCTAGCTCCGGCTATGCCTGTCTTTGATGAACAGGCTAGCCCAGAGCATTAAAACAGGGACACTGTATTTACTTATTTACTTATTTTAAGTGAGCCTGCATGTTTGCTGTCATGTGACAACCTCGGGTGGCATCCTTCTGTCACTGCCCACATTTTTTGTTGTTTTGAGACAGGGCATCTCCTTGGTCAGGATCTCACCAAGCTGGCGAGGCTGGAAGCTATCCTGTCCCAGGGATGCCCCTGGCTTCCTCTCCTGCATTGGGATCACAGGCACACAGCATCATAGTTTTAACCTGCGCTATGAGGAATCAGAATGCCATGCAGGCTAATGTCTTCTGATTGCTCTGAAGTTGGTCTCCAGGGAAGCCAGCCAAGGAGTAGAGGAGCTTGGGGACTCATGCCATCTGCCCCCCACCTCTTTTTCTGTGTAGAAGAGGTCATGGGCTTCAATCCTTGATCTGAAACCACCCCACCCCAGGCACATTTCCCACAAGTCCCTTCTGCCTCCTCTACTGTTCTGGGAGCTTCACTCAGTTTGTCCTTGCTCTTGTCTGCCCAGTTCCTACAGAGCCTAGGCTTTCTCTTTCTCCTCTTCTCCCTTTTTGTCTCTCACCCTCTCTTCCCCTCTTCTTCCCTGCCTCTCCCTTCCCCTCCCCCACAACTTTTCTTTCCCCCACTCCTCCTCCTTCCCTCTCCCTCCCCCGCCTTTCCTCTCCCTTCCTTCTCGGTCTTACTACACACCTTGCCTTTATCTCTCTACCGGTTCTCTGACTTTTTCTGCTGTTTTCGATGACAGGGAATCTATTCAGTGACTTTTTTTTAAAAAGATTTATTTATTAGTATAAGTTCACTGTAGCTGTCTTCAAACGCACCAGAAGAGGGTATCAGATCTCATTATGGGTGGTTGTGAGCCACCATGTGGTTGCTGGGATTTGAACTCGGTACCTTTGGAAGAGCAGTCGGTGCTCTTACCCACTGAACCATCTCACCAGCCCCTGTGACTTCTTTGATTTCAGACTCTGCACAGTTGTACGATGTTCACGTGAGTCCATGTAAGAATTCAAGTCAGTGCTCTGTCCCCAGAGTTACTTAGCAATTGCCAATATTAAAGTTAAAAACCTTTCATTAACCCCAAGCAGAACCACTCTGGTGATCAACCAATCATTTCCTACTCCTGCATCCCCGACACCCCCCCGCCGGGCACTCCCTTCCCCCCCCTTCCCCCCAGGCTTCTTTCTAGTCTTTGTGGATTTGCCTGCTCTCAACAGCCCTGTGTGCTCATGTGCTAGTTAGCTCTCCCTGTCACTAGGATAGAATACCCAACAAAATCACCCTAAAAGAGGAGGAGTTTGTTTTGGTTCCCGGGAAAAGGGGATGCAGTTTATCATGGAGGAGAAGGCACAGTGGCTGGGGCTCCACTCTTGGTGCTGTGACAGCCTACTGCATCTCAGAGGGTCAGGAGCCAGGAGCTAGATCTAAGCCCGCCCTATGGCTTGTATCTGCTAGCTAAGCCCTATGTCCTGAAGGCTCCATAGCCGCTCAGAGCAGCTGTGGGGACCCAGTGTTCACACTCATGACGTGTGAAGAGCATTTCATAGTGAAACCCTGCTATGCCTCCAACGGGAATCATACACTATGAAGTGTTTAGTGTCTGCCTTGTTTGTTTAATGTAATGCTTCAACTTTGCCCGTGTTGTGGCTTATATCCATACTTCGTTTTTATGGCCGAGTAATAGTTCATTATATGGACATAACACATTGTTTTTTACCCATTCACCAGATAGTACACATTGAAGTTTTTAGTTTTGTTTTGTTTTCCATTTTGGGGTCATTATGAACAATTAGTTCACTATTATATTTTATACTTCTTGGTTGAGATGTGTTATCTTTATATTGATTATGTAAAATTTTATCTTCGTGAAAACATTTGATACAATAGCTACTTTAAAGTTTTTGTCAAATTAATTTTAGTATGTCGGTCATTGTAGAATTGATGTGTGCTTCCTTAAAACTGAGTTGCTTTTCCTGCAGAGAGGGGAGAAAAGAGGTGAGAGAGAGGAAGAAAGACTGAGAGACAGAGAGATAGAGAGACAGAGAGAAAGAGATATAGAGAGACAGAGATATAGAGACAGAGAGACCCAGAGAGATAGAGAGACGGGTAGAGAGACAGAGATAGAGAAAGTCAGAGAGATACAGAAAGACAGAAACAGAGATACAGTGAGACAGAGAGAGGCAGAGAGACAGAGATTGACAGAGAGACAGAGATAGTGCCATAGGTGTGGGTCCCTGCAGAGGCCTGGAGAGGGTCCTAGAACCCCTGGCACTGGGTGACAGGCACTGGGTGACAGGGTATTCTGAACCTGGGTTCTCTGGAAGAGCAGAAAGCAGTCCTGACTGCTGAACCATCTCTTCAGCCCCAAGTGTTGACATTTTTTTTTTTTTTTGTTAGTTAACTTGGTTGGACAGCAACTTCAGACTCTGACATCTATGGTGGCTTGGCTTGGGGCTCACATCTTGCTTAAGATTTTAATACCTGTCAGAGGGTGAGTGATTTGAGGATCAGCCAGAGGATCTGGCAGGACTCACACACAGGATCTGGGGTTCTGTTTCTCTGGCTCCGCCCTTTCTTGGATCACCTCTCCGTCCTCCTCTCCCTCCTCCTGATTCTGCTGGATGGAAGGCCAGCAGGTCTTCTTTTGGAATTTTGGTTGCATTACCTCACAGATGTGTTTTAGTTGCATTTACCTCACAGATGTGTTCGGCCCCAAGGCAAAGCCTCAAAAACGAGAGGTTCACTACGTGTGGGTTTCTTCTCAGAAATGTCTGTTCCCTCTTTGGGGGTGGGGGCTATTTTTTGAGGCAGGGTTTCTCTGTGTTACTCTGACTGGCCTTGAACTCAAAGATCTGCCTGTCTCTGCTTCCTGAGTGCTGGAATTAGGTTTGTGCCACCATACCTAGTGCCTCTTGAAAATTTCTTAAAATTTATTATTTCATACATACATGTACAATCACAATCACGCACACACTCACACACGTGCACGCATGCTTATGCAATGCCACTGAATCTCCTCTTCCCATCAACCCCTGCTCCTGCTTTAATGTGTCCCCCCCCCCCCCCGCCGTGTGTGTCTGTGTGTCTGTGTGGCTTGGTGTTAAGTAGAGTTGCTTACATGGACACATGGGATAGTGATTGTTTTTCAGTCACAGGCGACTTCTGCACAGCTCCTCCTCTGAAGAAAAATGATGCCCCTCTCCCTCCCCCTCCCCCAGCAGCCATAGTTAAATGCCCAAAGTTTCTTATTTAGGGCTGGGGCCTCAAGACCCTCTCCCTGATTCCATGCTGTAATGTTGAGCGGCCCCATCTAACTACGTGTCTGGTGCAGATGACCATGGCTTCTGAGAATTTCTGGCTGCCCTGGCCATGCCACGCCACCCCCAGAGGATGGTGCCTTACAAATGGCTCCTATTCCCCAGCTGTTCCCTCTTCTGAGATGTTCATTGAGCCTTGTGGTGTTGATGTAGGTGTCCCATTTAGGGCTGGGCTCTCAGCAGTCTAATCTCAGAGCTTTGGCCAGTTGTGGATCTCTGCATTAACTGCTGATCGATTCATGGAGGAGCCTCCCAGGCCAGGACTGAGAGCGGTGTGGTGCAGTCCCTGGGTATAAGAATTCAAAGGCAGTCGTACCGTGTTTTGTTGGCGGGGTGGTGTCTGAGCCCTGACTGCTGTTGCTAACCTCAGGGCGTTGGCTGTTGTTCCCTTACTACTTGGTCCAGAGTCTGTGTTCCGATGGTGCCTGTGGACAGTCTTGTTCATAGCAAGGGAAGCAAAGGCCCCCAACTTCACATTTTTCCCTAGCTTCCTGGGCATATTCTGATATTTTTCTGCTTGGTTCCACATATTTTGGGTTGTGGCTGGCCCTCTTAGTCTCTGCTAAATTGATTTTATGGGCCATTAGTAGGTCACAACCCATGTGTGACCCGTGGTGCTCTCCAGCATGATAGACAAGGAGCAGGTGCTCCTAACGAGGCACTCAGTGAAGGAATGAAATGCAATTCCGACCCTCCCCACCCACAGCCCACAGGGCTTTGCATTCTGAGCTGCTACGGAATGGTCTTGGGCTGTCCCAGAAGCAGGGTGCCCAACTGTGGTACCCCCACATCTTCTTCTGGGGCCTACAGTGACCAGAGCCCAAAGTCACTTAGAGTTCATTCCTCAATTGAAACAACTCAAAGATTTTTTTTTTGTAAGATCCTGACTCCCCCATCCCATACAGACACTCCCTCTCTGTCTCTCTGTCACACACAAACACAAACCTGAGTGCTTTCTCTGTCTCTGTCTTTCTGTCTCTGTCTCTCTCTGTCACATACACACACTCTGTCTCTCTGCCACACTCACACACACACACACACACACACACACACATACATACCCAGTCTTTCTCTCTTACATACACACAAACATACTCTCTCTTTCTCTCTCTCTCTCTCACACACTCTCTCTCTCTGTCTGTCTCTCTGTCATACATATATACTCTCTCGCTCTGTGTCTCTGTCACACACACACACACACACACACACACACACACAGGGCAGCAACAAAAGGCTGCCAGCTTCTTATTTTGCTATTTAAATGTGGCTGTGCAATAATGATGCCCACCACCTCTAACTGTGGTTTCCTAAAAGGAAAGTTATTATCTTTAAAGTTTTACTGTAGTAATTTAGTGTACATGCGTGCACACTTGCACACATCCACCACAGTGCGCATGTAGGAGTCAGAAGACAACTTGTGGAGTCAGTTCTCTTACTATGTGGGTCCAAAGACTCCAACACAGGCTCTTCAGGCTTAGCCACAAGTGCCTTTACCTAGTGCGCTATCCTGCTGGCCCTAGGAAGTTTATTTTGTCATTCCAAATGCCAGATGAACAACCAAAGAAGAAGGCAAAGTCCCTAAAGGAAACATGTTTCCTTTCCTGACACATTTACCATATGTGTCTCTCACTGGCCCATGGGCAGGCACCTGGCCCCGACCTGACTGGCACCCTAGGAGGCTAGGCTAGAAGGACCCAGAAGCTTTCAAGGTCCCTGCATCAGATCCATGGAGGGAGAGCACCTCTCAGGACCAAGCTGCTGAGAGAACAAAGGGTTCCAGATCTCCCCAGAATAATTATCCAACTGCAGAGGTACAGGCCTCAATCCCAGAGTCCTCTCCGTTCAATAGAATTCCCAGGCCCCAGAGCTCATTTCACTAAGTGCAGGCGGCCCCCTGAGGCAGCCCCATCTGCCCTACATACCACCTCCCAGATACACAAGGTCTTGTGGCAGAAAGCAGGAGCCTGGATGGGAAGAGGAGTCGGCTGGCTGAGGTGACTGTCCGTTCCGGGAGCAGTTCTGGGGGTCTAGGGGTCTCATTAGAGCTTGCGTAATGGATGGCTTTACTGACGGCCAGGAGGACATGAGAGGCACAGTCTGCTCATTGTCTGCTCTGCCTCCAGGCTCCCTTTGGAGGAGGGACAGCCTCGCACAGGGAGGACCAGGCTTGGTGTCTGTCTTCTGCTCTGAGAAGGTTGGGTGAGCATCTACTGGCACTCCTATTCTTCATCTGGACCTACCTGGGGCTGGGATGCTGGGCTGTAGTGGGAGCCTCTGAACCATGCATGGAGACCAGGAAGGGCTTGGTCAGAAGAGTCTCTGGCGTGGCTCCAGGGAGCAGGATAGGAGGAAGAACAGGCTCTGTGCAGAGGGGTGGACTGGGAGTCTGCAAGGTGAGATTCTGGGGCCAGGGAACTCTGTCCAGTTCTCAGAATGACTCTGGTCACAGACAGGGAAGGGCTGGTGACCAAAGCCTTCATCACTGTCTGTATTCCTCACCAGGTGTTCTTAGATACCCTGGGAACCCAGAGGGACCCAGCCTCCCCTCTGGTGTTCTGGTTGGCCATGATGACTGTGTTGTATTCTGTATTTGTGTATTGTCTCCCCCCCCACCCCCCATGTATCCCTTTCTTTCCCGCACTCAGACTGTTCTACTGAGACCCCACAGGACCCAACCCTATGTTCAGCAACTGAAACATATCATGGCCGGCATACCAGGGGACTCCTGATAGCTCTACATTGCTAGTCCTAGGGAGGTTGCTGAAACCTTTAAAAACCCCACTGGGATCCTATAGAGGATAGTGGCTCAGCTGCTCCCCTGAGAGACTCTTTGCAGCAATGGGCATGGGTCCTGCTTGTTTGGGAGGCAACCAAGGGCGTTGACTTGGCTTGTGGATTCTCTGCTAATTAGGGATGGTCTGCTCTGTCTACTTGGGTCCCTCCCTGGTGGGGCCAAAACTGAAGATAGGAAAGATGGGGGTGGGGTGGAAGTGGGGGTGGGGTGGAGGTGGGGGTGGGGGGAGGCTTGTGTTCTCTTGGAAATGAGTTAGGATTTTAATTGCAAATCTTGCAGACCTCACCGACAGCTTGACTTTAAGGGAGAAGATGAGCTAAATTTAAGCTAGCCAGTTAAAGAGCCAAAATGCAGTTTACTAATTAGCTTAAAATGGAAACCAGTCCAGTAACATAAAGAGCTTTACTGGTAAAGGGGGGAGGGGGAGGGGGAGTTTTTTTTTTTTTTCTCATTCTGTAATCTACTGAGTACCATCCTGGAGTCAACAATGCAGCTTCCATGGGGACACGGTCCAAGAGGTGACCGCAGTCACTATCTTCACCAGGCGTGCTCTAGGCATGATGGTGCAATCAGACTGGGACCATTCTCTAACTCCCAAGCATCCAGAGGGTCTAGTCTCGGTACTTCCTAGGGAGTACAGAGCCGAAAGCAGGCACACAAGGACCATCATGTGCAGGTCCTGGATGCTGAGGAGTTCAGCAGCAGAAGGAAGGGGATGTGCAGAGGAGAGGACAGAGGGCCTCGAGAAAAGAGGGGACAGAGGGAGACACAAGTCTAATGTGAGATGGGAAGTGGGGGCAAGCCCAAAGGACAGTATGGGGCTCATTTTTCAGGCAGGTAGGCTGACACACAACAGGTATGGTAAGTTCCAGGCCACCAAGAAGATTAACCTAGCCTCACTCCTGTGAGTTAGCAGACCCAGATCCTCCTTCACGTCACCGAGGAAGGACTAGAGTTGGGCTTTGACAGGCTGGCTTCCAGTGTGGAAGATACATTCTGTTAGCAGGCTACGTTCTTAATATAATTAAATATAATATTAGAGACCGAGAGCCTAATGTGTACATTAACTCCTTAGTCTCCTTTTATCACTGATAGCATAGGTGATGGGATGGCAAGAAGAATTATGGATGAAATGCTTTGCAGACTCACTTAGAACGTATGGCATGTGAAGCTGGGCGTAGTGGCTCACACCTTTAATCCCAGCACTCGGGAGACAGGGGCAGGTAGATCTCTGAGTTCGAGGTCAGCCTGATCTACAGAGCAAACTCCAGGGCTATACAGAGAAACTATCATGAGAGGGAGAGAGGGAGAGAGAGAGAGAGAGAGAGAGAGAGAGAGAGAGAGAGAGACTGTGAACAATTCTGATACAAAGAGCAGCCTTTGGGAGAAATGGCAGGTTTTATGCTATAGTTTATGTGTGCACTCTTCCAACTGAAGCAGACGGGCTTTCTAAACTATGCCTCTCTTTTGAGAATATTTTTTTTCTGCTGCTTTAAATGGCACAATAAAATGCCCTACTGTCAAAAATAAAGTCTTAGCAGGTGACATAACTATTACCATACATAAGTGGGACACCTGTGTCTGTGGATTCGGTGGATTCAGTCAACCACCTATCAGGGGGAAATGAATGTCAAAAGACCGATGTAGAGGATCCTTCAAATAACACAGCATCTCGGCTCTTTATGCAGCACTGGTATTGATAGGCTATGTTTAGCCATCATCTCTAGGTGGCATAAGCACAGGGTTGGGGGCAGAAATCAGTGGCACAGCTCTCGCCCTGTGTGCTGGGCTCAAACAGTTAACCGGTGGCTATGCATCAGGTCTGGGAAACCCTGTGGCTCTCTATGCAGGATTCCTGAGCATGTGTGGGCTTTGGTGTTGGTAAGGGGGTCCTGAGAGTGTCTCCTGCACATAACCAAGGGTCAAATGTGTGTGTATATGCAATCAGCCCTACAGATTGAAGGAAAGAGATGGCAATGTCTTTCTGTAAATGGAGGAAGTCTGAAGTCCTGTGAGATTCATTGGTGCAGAGTCCCCAGAATGGGTACAAGTTTACTGTTGTCACATCTGTTGGAAATAGTTGGGTGTTTAAAAAAGACTTATCTACTTTATTGTATGTGTATGGTTATTTTGTCTGCCTGTCTGTCTGTACATCATGTGCGTGACTGGTGCCCTCAGAGGCCAGAAGAGGGTATTAGGTCCCCTGGAATTTGAGTTGCAGACCATTACAAGCTGCTATGTAGGTTCTGTGAGTCGAATCTGGGTCCTCTGGGAGAACAGCTAGTACTCTTAACTGCTAAGGTCTCTCCAGCCCTCAGCCAGCTTTTCATTGCTATATCATAAGCAATACAATGCAATTAAGGACCCAGCACAAGTGTGAATTCTAGCTTATTGTCCTTAGTAATTCCTATCACTACTAAGAACTATTAGTAATATTATTAGTAATGCAGTCACACTGGGACCCTCTCTTCTCACACGTTGACAGGTTAACTACAGATCTGTCCTCAAGCCACCTTGTCCTGCTGACACACACGCTTCTCACCGGATTGGCCAACACACAGACATGTTTACACATCGACGCGTTGTGTAGGAATATTTTCTTTATGGAAGATTTATTATGGGGCCCTGGATTGAGAGCCTTTAGCCACCATGGGCCTTTATCCCATAACTTCATTCAGGTGCAGTTGAAAGTTGATTGGTTATCACAGACTTTAGAGTTTTGTGTCTAAAGAGAGAAGGCGCAGAGCTCAGTCATCTCCACAGTTCTTATTGAAAGGAAAAGTCTGTTCAATGGAGACCTGCACCTCTTCTCCTGCCATCAATCTCAGAAGACAGTTCCATAGATGTCTCTAGGTGGGGTGTGTGAAGGAATCAAGACACTGAGCGCATTCACTTGCTCGCACACACACACACACACACACACACACACACACACACACAAAGATACTGGGGAAGTAAGACTCAAGTGTTCACATGGAAGGCAATGGTTTAGTTGGCAATGTGCTCACTATACAAGCATGAGAACCTGAGTTTGGTTCCCAGCATCCACAAAAATGAGCCAGATGAGGGGTCAAACTTGGAATCACAACACTGGACTCAGAAGCTCCTGGTCAACCTGCCTGGCTACTTGTGAAGCCCCAGTGTAGTGAGAGACCCTGTCTCCAAGCACAAAGATAGTGCTTGGAGAATGACACCTACGGTTGACCTCTGACCTCTTACCCACATGTTTGAACTCTGTGTTCTGTGGATCCCCCTCTCCACATCACTCTAGACAGCTCCCCCTAAGGTGAGCAAGCTTGTAGGAGCTTGGTAGCAAGTCCCAAGCTAACCCATAAACGGATCTATCTCTTGACTTTTCTGATAAAAATCCAGATCTCTAGTAACTTCACTGCATTTTTCGAAACTTTGCTGCTTCGAGATGGCATTTTAAATATGCGCATATGGATATCAGCCTTGTCTCCCCGTGCCCAATGTGGATGGATTCTCCGCCTTTCCATGCTAGCTGGAATGACCACACAGTCTATTATCCTCACTGGAATACTTAAGCAAGTCTAAGGGAGACAACTAGACACTTGCCAGGACCTAGTCAGGAACCTGGCTGTCCCAGGCCCACTGTGGTGAGTGAGGCTCTGATGTTAGCCGATCGTCTCGGTGGTCAGCCTGTAGCATGCCAAGAGCTGCCGTGGAGCCTACAGGCAACACGACGGAGCAGACAACTAAATAGTCTCAAGATGAACTTGTCCCGTTGAGACAGTGTAAGTTGAAGTTCATGTACAACGTCCCATGGTGCCTATGTTATTGTATGTGGGATATTTAGATGTGTACAGCCCCAGGATTTCTCAATGTGATGGCAGAGTTAAAAAAAAAAAATAGAAGACCTACTTTAGACGGCTCAGCAGTTAAAAGTGCATACTATCCTTGCAGAAGACCCAAGTTCAGTACCCAGCACCAAGTTCAGAACCTAGCACCAAGTTCAGTACCCAGCACCAAGTTCAGTACCCAGCACCAGCTCCAGGGTACACGACACCCTCTTCTGGCTTGTGCCGGCATCTGCATTCCTGTGCACAAACGCACACAGATGCACACATGTACACGTACTTAAAAATAAAAATAAATCTTAAAAAAAAAAGAAAACCAGCTGCAAATTGCTTTCAGTTTTCCAGTTCACCTCAGATACTTCAGAATGTGTGAGCTCACTTGATTGGATGCAAATGGCTAAGAACATCTTTGAATAAACAGTCAATGGACAATTATTATCTGTGGGAATGTAACGGGTCAGCCTTTCTGTAACGGGGCTGTGAGGTTGAGACATTTGTAGGAAAGATGGTCTGTGTCTTGGTTGGTGTGTCTCTGACTCCTGACCCTGAGATTCATAGGAATACAGAAGCCACCTTCCTACAATGAGCTGAGAGAGCGATAAAGACCCAGGACATTTGAACTCGGGACAGGAGTCACCAAGGACCCAGAATCCTGGCCTGCATATTTAGGACTTGGCACTCTGGGTCTTTTTTTCTCCAGTAAGGATGAACATCCTGAAAAGAAGGGATAGCAGAAACATCTCACAAGTGCCCACAAGAGGAGAGAGCTGTGGAGAGTTGCTCAGTTACCGGGAACACAGTCTCTGGCTTTTGACAATCCTTAATTTAGCCAGATGGAATTACAGAAAACTGGAAAGGGAGAGAGGGTCGTCATCCTCCTGCCCCAAAAGGAGAGAAAGTTGGATTTTGGAAAATACAATGATACATTTCATATTAATATCGGTGCTGAGAAAAGCTTTCAACCGATCTGCGAAGAGCTAGCGTGGAAATGCTTGGCAGAATGGTTGTCATTAACAGTCGTTAACATCCGTTCCCTCTCTGCATGGGACTAGATCAACAGGGCTGGAGAGACTGTTCTTGACATCCCAGGGATGGTTCAGAGGACTAAGCTGGCTAAGGAGACAGCCAGGGCAACTTTATCTTTTGTTGGACAAACCTAGGGCTACCTCTGGGAGGCCTCCCCAGCAGTCTGTGCAGGGCCCTCCCTTCCTCCAGAGGCTCTGCTAACAGGCTTATGGGGAACAAGGATGAAGGGGACACTGGGGAATTCTCACTCTGTACTCACTTCCTGTCACAGAGCTGTGGGTCAAATGCCAGATCTGAGAGTTGAAGAGATTTTAGTTAGGCTAAAATGATGGGTGGAAACCAATAACATGACATGTAGCCGGAATAAAGATTAATCCCGTCTTTAGAGAAAAATGGAATCAATTAGTTCAGCACCGGATGGAGAAAATCTGACATCAGTTGTTTGAAAAAGACTGATAGGTTTATGATTGGCCATGGGCTTACTACCACCCCTTGGCTATATCATCATCACCACCACCACCATCAATATCATCAATAAAGTCAATGAGAATCTTAGGTGCATCAATAAGGACATGGTATCCTGGGTGCTAAGGATATCCACACTGCTAGAGAGGTTCTCATGTGTTGGGGATGGGCCTCTCTTCAGGTAAGGAGTCTAGAAGCTATGGACCATGCTATGTGTCTAGGTACCCAAATGGAGAATGCTATCCTGGGGATATGCATCCTCTCGTCCACCTTTGGAAGTGCATTGTGTATGATGGGAAACTGTTTTTCCCTGGAGGAGTCATTCCTTCCTTCACTCATCGGTAGTTACAGATGGTCTATTTCACACAACACTGTGTCGTGGCGAACCTTAGAAGCACATACTCCAGGAGAGGAGGACACTGACGTCAGAGATACGTACGCAATTGCAGGGGATAGGCAGGGGATATGCATGGGGATTCCCACCAAGGAGCTGCTGCTGGGGCAGCCTTGTTGCTGATGGGAAAGGAAGACAGGCACTAAGGACAGGGAGAGCTTGCTGGTCCGATCCAGAGTGCTCAAGCGTATGGCGTGACTGAAAGCTGTGATCAGGACTTGTAGCTAACGTGGTGTGGCCGGGTATCGTAGATGCCAACACCGGCCTTTGAGGCAGGGACACAAAGTCTATGTCCCCATGTAATGGTGGGTGACAGGATGAAATGGCATGAGTTAACTCTCTTTGTCTCAGTCCTGGAGCAATGGCACCAACAGGGCAAATCACCACACAGGGTATATTGTGATATTTCTGCACACATGGAAGCTTAAGGCATGATGTAGGCAGACAGAATAAACTAGCCTAAAAGGATCATTTTTTTTTCTTTTTTTCTTTTGGCAAGGGCATCTAGGATTGAAAAAAAGAAATCTATTTAGTCACTGGGATTCTTCAGCTTTGGGAGGGGCTGAGTGTCCCTGTGTCAGGGACGCTGTGGAACAGACAGTTATATTGTCAGGCAGGCAGGAAGCCACAGTGTAATGTTCCCTATTGATGCTAAGAATCACTCTGCTTCTCATTTTACAGAGCGTTTATCATGCGTGGGTATAACATATATTTACTTACATTGTATTGTGTATATACCATTTCTGAGCCAGGATCTCACTAGGTGGCCCAGACTGACTTCAAACTTGTAGTCATCTGTCCCTCAGCCTCCGAAGTGCTGTCATTATAGCTGTGGCCCACCACACTCCATATTTTATATTTTAATATCAGGCCTGGGAGTGGAGTCTGCAGACAAACCAGTCCTTGGCATTGAGATTCTCTGATGACTGTGTGTCTGTTTGATAGGACTTCTATGACAAATGCCACACACTGGGTGACTTTAGCTCTATTGTCTGTGATTCTAGAGATTAGAAGGCTGCCTCCTCTGAGGGATGTGGGAGGAACTCCGTGCTACCTGTAGATGCTGTATTCTGTCTTCATGTCCAAATACCTCCTGTCTTAGTCAGGGATTCTATTCCTGAACAAACATCACGACCAAGAAGCAGTTTGGGGAGGAAAGGGTTTATTCAGCTTACACTTCCTACATTGCTGTTCATCACCAACGGAAGTCAGGACTGGAACTCAAGCAGGTCAGGAAGCAGGAGCTGATGCAGAGGCTATGGAGGGATGTTACTTACTGGCTTGCTTCCCCTGGCTTGCTCTCTTATTGAACCCAAGACTACCAGCCCAGGGATGGCACCACCCACGATGGGCCCTTCCCCCTTGATCACTAATTGAGAAAATGCCTTACAGCTGGATCTTGTGGAGGCATTTCCCCAACTGAAGCTCCTTTCTCTGTGATAACTCCAGCCTTTGTCAAGTTGACACACAACACCAGCCAGTATTCCTCCTATCTATCTATCTATCTATCTATCTATCTATCTATCTATCTATCTATCTATCTATCTATCTACCTACCTACCTACCTACCTACCTACCTACCTATCTATCTTGTGTGTGTGTGTGTCTGTGTGTGTGTGTGTGTACACATGGGTGTGAATGTGCTTATGTGTCTGTATGGAGGTCAGAGGAGGGAACTGGGCATCCCTGGGCCTTGTTCCTTTAAGGTAAGATGTCTCTGTGAGCCTGGAGCTCACAGTTGTTTGTTTGTTTGTTTGTTTGTTTTTCCAGCTACATTGCCAGATGTTAAGGCTCAGCATCCTCTTGTCTCCGTCTCCTTCACTGCTGGGGTTTCAGGCATGCATGGGACCACACCTAGTTTTTTATTTGTTGCTGGGATCTGAAGCCCAGGCCTCAGGCTTGCTCAGCAAGCACACTTAACTGCCACACCACATCTCCAGTCCTCTAGAACACTTTCATCATTCCAAACTGTGACTGTGACCCCAGCAAGCAGCAGCTTCCTAACTCTCACATCCCAGTGCCCATCTGTCATTTCTGCTCCATCTCCGATCCTGACTGCTCTAGGAAGGTCATGCAATTAGAACCTACAGTATTTATCCTTTGGGATTGGCTTAGTCACTCAGCATAATGTTCTCAAAGTTCAACCATGCAGCAGCAGGTGTCAGAAGTCCTTTCCTTTTAAAGTTTAAGTCATACTCCAGCCCGTGATAGCTCACATTTTGTTTATTCAGTCTGTCACCCATGCAGACTTGGGTTATCCCCACCTTCTGGCTCTACCTAATGCGGACATACATGTGATATACATGACGCTGGCATGTGTGTGGATATACATGATGCCGACATACATGCGGGTATACATAACACTACATATATGTGGATATACATAATGCTAACATGCATGTGGATATGCATAATGCTGTCTTGCCTGTTGGATATACATAAAACTGCATGCATGTGGGTATACATAAAACTGCATGCATGTGGATATACAAAAATCTCTACTTTCGATTCTTCTAAACATTCACAAAAGTGAAATTTCTGTTCCTTCTTTTTCCCCTTTCCTCCTCTCCTCCTCCTCCTCCCCCTTCTCCTCCCCCAACAGCATTGTGTACTCTGTGCTTCATTCAGTCCCAGCCCTGAGTGTGGTGCCTGGCACTGGGCAGATATTTTTGGAGAACGTTGAATGAAACAATAGGTAACACAGCCTCACATTTCTGGGTGATATTTTTCTTATTGTTTCTCTATGAATAAAGGCTACAAAACACCCATTTTCCTTTCTCTCTCTCTCTCTCTCTTTCACACATTGCACAAATGCTGGTATTTATCCCACTGAGCACTGTGGTTACATTGTCCTATAAAGTCTACCTCATTAATTACAATGACAACATTTTCTGGGCTCAGGTCACAAATTATCTCAAAGTGACATGGAATAATAGTCTGTTAAAATGTTTGGGCACAAAAAAATCACACATTATCAATTAAGCCTTTAAAAGATTTTTTTTTCCCTTGAACATCTTAGATCCTTTTTATAATGCTATCTAGATTATACCTAATTGACTTAAATGTATAGCCTTCTAATTATTCTAAATTTTGCTTTTTTTTTGACCCAAATTTTATAATTGTGGGAAACCAGGGCTGTTTAATCCCCAAGGTTAAGAGTGTAATCATGGGTCTTTACTGCCCCAGGAGCAAGTGGCCTGGGCTCTGAATGAACTGTTATTTGTAATTTCACTCCCTTGGAAATAATATCCTGTAAGAAAATCTCTTGCAGTGGTTAGCAGTGAACTGGGTGTGATCTGCTCAGGCATGTACCTGCGGTGGTGTGCTGCAGAGGTCGGAGGTCAACCTTGAGTCTCAGTTCCCAATTTTACTTTCTTTGAGATTTTTTTCTTTCTCCTTCCTTCCTTCCTTCCTTCCTTCCTTCCTTCCTTCCTTCCTTCCTTCCCTCCTTCCTTCCTTCCCTCCCTCCTTCCCTCTCTCCCTCCCTCCCTCCCCCCTCCCTCCCTCCCTCCCTCCCTCCCATCTTTTATTGTTGTTGTTGTTTTGTTTATTTTGTTTTTTTTTTGAGACAGGGTTTCTCTGTGTAGCCCTAGCCATCCTAGAACTTGTTCTGTAGAGTACTAGCCTGGCCTTGAACTCAGAGACTCAATGGCCTCTGCCTCCTGAGTGCTAGGATTAAAGGCTGAGCCACAGCTTCTTTTTGTTGTTTCGCACTGAACTAGCTTGCCCATTAACTCACACTTTCCCGGGTCTGTGCCCCATCTTACTATGGGGATGCCAGGACTGCCAGTGGGAAACTACCCCACCTAGTTTGCTCTGGCCCTGGGCATTCCACTCAGGGCCCCACACTTGGGCAGCAGGTTCTTACTTCACTGGGCCACCTTCCCTGGCCCACAGCTCAACTCTTTATTCCAGCTATCCAGCATGTCCTCAAGTGTTTCTGCAAAGTATTGAGGAGAGAGCATAAAGGTTAGGAGGGGGGCAGGGGGGGAAAGAAGAGAGCTCAGAGTGAGTGCACACTGGCATTAAATCTGTCCCTTCGGAAACTCGCTCCCTTACGGATGCAGAGGAGCCACGGGTGCCAGGCAGGGGACAGCGAGGACTCTTGACTGCACCTGCTTGCCAACCATACTTGGTCTCATTTCCTTTCCCGCCCACGGACCATGAATGCCCCCAGTCTTTACCTGCAGCATCCAGGAATCCACTTCCCAACTACATCGTCTCTCCACAATGCTGCAGGTCCCCTGGAGGCCTCTGCCACCATCATGCACGTGGGTTTTCTCTAGCCTGGTCCTCTGTAGAGATGCTGCTCTACAGAGAAGGTATGACAGTGCCAACCTCCTGGAAGCTCTGTGCTGGCCGCTTCCTGAGGCCATTTCCTCTTCGGAGCTGCTGGCTTCCTGGCTGCTCTTTCCAAATTCTCTGCCTTGCCGTCGCTCCGATACCAACACCTCGCCAACTTTCTACTTTCTTCTTTCAACCATGGTTCACTGTGATCCCTTTGCCAGGGTCTCCCAGTTCTTGTCACTACAACTGCCAGAGTCCTAATGGAAGATTTGCTGCCCTGACTTGACCTTCTGCATCCTTCTGGGCCTGTCCTACAGTGATCTCCCCACAGCCCATCCTCCATCCTTCCTCCTTCTGATCAGCTGGGCTCTTGGTGTCTTGTCTCTAGAGCACCGACAACACACTGGATTGTTTGATAACAAGCCCTGACTCTGGCTGTCCAGCACCCAACCTGAGCCCTCTAACCCACCCATCCACCGATGCCTGAGTCTTTCTTTTGTCCTTCCATCTTCAGAGTCTGTCTTGTTCTTCCCCCTCCAGGCTTCTTGTCTAGACCCTTTCCCTCAGCCCAATCTCATTCCCCACATGTCTGCAACATGAGCCCCTCATTCACGTCAGGTTAGAGCTCCTAGCCTGAGAGCAGGCTCGCTCCTCTTTCTTGCACCATTGCCAGCATAGCTCTCCTTCACCCACCTGGCAACAGTTGAATCAGCAGCATCTGGAGCCCTTCTGTCTCCACCCACAACATATTTTCCACCAAAAGCCTTGTTTTCTAAGTGTGCTCTCCTTAGCTAGGACAGAGACCAGGCATGACATCTCTTCTACCTACATCTTTGAGGACCAGAGTGACAGATCCCATCCCTAGCCTTGTCCTCTAATGAAGTGTGAGAAACCTCAGAGCCCCGGAGAGGTCTGGAAGTTTTCTTGATAACTTTCTATTCCATTATTATTATGTGACTATTGTATTCAAGGTCTGGAAGTTAATACGGAAAACTTCAGAATTTTACCTCTAGTGGTCAGAACCCACCTTCGGCTCAAGCATCCCTTTCTCTCTAGCTTTCTCGCTTGTCACTTGGCATTATCTTTATTTCTAGCCATGGGGAGTAAGGTTCAGATCGATAACCTAGCTGGCGCTTGTATATATAGGCTGGGTGTGCTACTGACTCTTGGGTTTGTTTTTTACAATATTCCTAAGTTGACATTCTCTGCCTGATGGTGAACCTCGATCTATGGGTCTGTAACAATTTAATCTAAAGTGACAGCGTCATACGAGTTGGTCACAGAGGAAGGGGGATGGGGTAATCTCTTTCTGCATCCTTGGTCCCCTCTGGAATTAGGTACATGGGTTCTTGTGGAGTTACAAGCCCTGAGCTGGAGAACACGCAGACCAGGGGATACGCCTTGCTGGAAGTGGCCCGGTGGGAGGCGCTATGCTGATGGCAAGCGCCACCGTGGTCCAAATTTAGAGCAGCAGTTGTCCGGGGTTCCGGGGGACAGCTCAAGGGGGAGAAAGGGTGGGCAAGAGGGTCCCTGGGGTCTGGGGACGGGCTGTAAGCGTCCCTTGCCTTCTCTCCCTTTATCCCTCTACCCCCACTCCCCACCCCGTAGCATTCTGCCTGTAGATCATAGGAGCAAGGACCAGGGAGGGGACCAGGGCGGGGACCCAGGCGCGCCCAGCTCTGCGCCCCGCCCGCCACGTCTCCTCCGGACCATGCCACCGAGGCCGCCCCCTCGCGGGCAGCGCGGGTGGCGGGTGCTCGTTTTCGGCGGCGGCGGCGGCAGCGGCGGCGGCGGGCCCGGGTTGCTATGGTGACCGGCGGCAGCCACAGCAGGGCCGGCCCCAGCGCCAGCGCCGCGGCGGCTCGGCAGGGCGCAGTGTGTGGGTGAGCGCGGCCGGAGCGGGCGCGGCCCGGCCTCAGCATGGAGGACGGCTTCTCCAGCTATAGCAGCCTGTACGACACGTCCTCGCTGCTGCAATTCTGCAACGGTGAGCGTGGGCGGGAGGACAGGGGCACGGGGACCGAGTGGCGAGGGCCAGGCTGGGCCGCGGGCGAGGCCGCGCCAAGTCGCTCTGGTTCCCGCCGGCGCATTGTGCTGGGGCCGCGGGGCCGCGCTTCTCCCCGGCTGCGGGATCCCGGGCTCCCCCATACCCACCCCAGGCTCCGGTCGAGGGCGGATCTGTGGTTCCCAGAGCCCCAGCGGATGCAGTGGCGGAAAGCGCGCGCGAGAGCCCGGGAGCCCCGGAGCCGGGAGGCCCGGGCAACCTCGGCGTTCCGGGGACGTGTTGCTCTTTCGCTTCCAAACTCACATCTGTTTGGACGGTGCTGGATGCAGAACTCAGCAAACAAATCACTGCTGGAACAAAACCTTTGCAGGATGCACGCAGGGCTGGCTGCAGATGGACCTCCAGAATCCTTTTGGGGTCACTTGGATGGAATCATCACGGTTTAATGTGCTCCAGAGCCCGGGTGGACCTGGCTTAAAAGTGTTAGACCTTATTTATTTTGTTTAAGGCATCATAGATTTGTTTTTCCCTGTATGTGAATATGTGTGTGGCAGGTTTTACAGGGAGGAGACCACCGCGCTACCAATATGGCATCTTAAAAATATATAGAATCATACACATGCTGTAAAGATTTTATAGTCTCTGTAGCAGGGTTGGGAAAGATTTTTTCACTGCGCTCTGCATATTTTATCAGAACATGATGTGCGATAATTCATGCACAAAAGTTTACCACACTTTTTTTTTTTTTTTTTTTTGCATGTTGGGAGTTATTGCTTTATCAGAAGTTTGTTAAAGGGTGAAATGTGGATTTTACAGAATTTTCTCGAGTGCAGTCAGGATACATTTCAATCCCAGACCCTTGAACAACTGGAGAAAATTTACATTGCAGTTGTAATTGTCATCTAGGGAAACATTTCTTGTTTAGTACCACCTGTTTGCAAACGAGAGCATTAAGAGGAACAAATGTGTTGATTCACTCAATATACTATTTTTCTTTGGTGGAATTTGTCTTTTTCTTTTAATGACGATATATATACACGTACTTGGGTTTTTCAGCTTATGATTTTCATGTGGGGCAGATAGACTGTATTTGGTATTCCACCGATCACTGGGATGCTTTACAGTGTAGACTCATGGGAATGTTTTTGCTCCCGGGTAGGTTGTCTAGATTCTTCAATTAGCACTTTGAATAGTTTCCTTAATTGGCTGATAATCAATCACGTCTGAACAGTTACTTTTGCTGTCCAAGGTAGGTACAACCTTTAGCATAGTTCTGGTGGATTCTCATTGTGTTGGTTGTGAGAGGCATGAAGCTCAAAAAAAGGAATGATAGCCAGGCACAAAACCTTTATGTACCTGTATGTGGGCATATTATTGACAGTTTGACTTTGAGTATGAAACTGGACACTTTTTGTTTTGTTTTGTTTTTTTAATTGGGGCAGCTCTTCAGGGAAGGATGCCCAGGTTCTTTGGTAGCTCAGTCATACAGTTGTTTTATTTGTGAGTGTTTTGGTCTCTTGCCTTCTATCAACTGCCAGTTTAGAGATACTGGTATGATATTTGGCTGGTAATGAAGATGTGGGAAGGAAGCTGAAAACCAGCTCTTAACATGCTAGAGAGGTGACAAATTGAAGAACAAATAGCTCTAAAATAGAACAAGAATGGTGCTTTAAAACACACAAACAGCTGTTGAATTTACTTCCTTTGAAGAGTTAGCTCTGCGTTATTTATTTTCTGGGGTTACCTTAATGATGAAAGTTTAAAACCAAAGAGACTTTGGGGGATAGACATGGCTGTTATCCAGAGATGTCGTAGGAAACAAATGTGTTGCTGTGAAATTAGTCAGTAGGCTTTCATGAAGTGAAAAATATAAATGAATACCATTCAGTTAATTACGACAACAATTCGCTTGAAGCAGCAGGTCACAGAGATGCCATCTCAAAAAGAACTAAATGAAACATTGAGAATTTCACTAGGGGTATGGGGAAGAGGGTCCTTTGCCTTTTAAAGTAGAAATTTGCATCCCAATGGCCGGGTCCCAGCAGGGTAATATGTGAACTCACACATTTTCCTATGTCCAGTTCACCTTGTGCTTTTCAAAGTGACAGGGACTCAAAGATCTTAGCTGTACTGTGTGTGTCATCTTCAGGAGAGGCAGCACACAGTGACTGGATGCCACAGGACAAAGTGCAGGTGGGAGACACATCAGTGAGAGATGCTCTCCTTAGCAATGAGATTTCCAATCTTGCCTCTCAACTGTTTCCTGTTGTCCCCCGGGTACTTGGTCTTTACTGGCTGCCAACTAGGAAGTTCAGAAGCCTCCAGGCTCCTGAAAAGGCTGTCCATGCACATCATTTAGGAGTCTGTTCACTCGTTTAAGTAGAAATCTTGTACATTTTTTTCTTCTAAATATTTAGAATTTGTTAAGTGATCTGGGAATCTCAAACACATGTGTGTGTGTACACATGTGTGCATGCATATATGGGTGCATGCGAATGTATGTGTGTATATGGGGGAGTGGTGTGTATATGCACATATGGGTGCAGGTGTGTGTGTGTGTGGTGTGTATGGGGCAGTGCTGTGTATGCAGGTATGAGTATGCATATATGTGTGTGTGTATATATGTGTATGTGTATATGAGGGAGTGGTGTATATGTGTATGCACATATGGGTGCAGGTGTGTGTGTGTGTGTACGTGTGCATGCACAAATGGAGGCAGGTACATGCATCTCTGCATATGCAAGGGAAGGGCAGAGGTGTCTATCACTCTCTGCCTCACTTTTGAGAGAAGGCCTTTCTTACTGAATCTGAGGCTGGCTGTTTGGTTAGAATAGCTGGCCAGCAATCTCCTGCCCCCCAACTCTGGGGTACAGGTATGTGTCATTGCACCTGACTTTTATAGTGGATGCTGGGGATTCAAACTCAGGTCCTAGTGCTTGCATGGTTTACCCGCTGAGCCATCTCCTTAGCCCCACACACTGCTTCTTTTTTTTTTTTGGTTTTTTCGAGACAGGGTTTCTCTGTATAGCCCTGGCTGTCCTGGAACTCACTTTGTAGACCAGGCTGGCCTCGAACTCAGAAATCCGCCTGCCTCTGCCTCCCGAGTGCTGAGATTAAAGGCGTGCGCCACCACGCCCGGCTCACACACTGCTTCTTAATGTTGTAATGAAAACAGTTCTGGAAAGTGGGCCCTAGCATGTGCATGTGTGCTCAGGCCGGAGTACAACTTGAGAGAATAGGCTCTCTCCTTCCACCATGTGGACACCAGGGATGAAGCGCGGGTTCTCAGTCTTGGGGCAAGCACTTTTACCCAGTGAGCCATCTCACCAACCATTATTTTATTTTAATTAATTAATTAATTTATTTATTTATTTTGGTTTTTTGAGACAGGGTTTCTCTGTAAAGCCCTGGCTGACCTGGAACTCACTTTGTAGACTAAGCTGGCCTTGAACTCAGAAATCCGCCTGCCTTTGCCTCCCGAGTGCTGGGATTAAAGGCCATTATTTTATTTTTATTAATTCATTTTTATAGTTCTGGGAAACAAATATTTTCACCACACCAAAAAGTATCCATAGTAACCATTAGCAATTGGTACCCTAGCCCCTGACAACCATTAATTCTCTATGCATTCTGGATATTAAAATATATAATATATGTTTTTATAAAAGACATGTTTTAATTTTGCATATGTGCATTTCTGTGGAGGGTTATGTGATAGGAATTCAGATGTTTGTGAAAGCCAGAGGTGTCAGATCCCTTGTGTCTGGATTTTTGCATGTTTCTGAGCTGTTGGACCTAAATGCTGGGGCTCAAACTTAGGCCCTCTGCAAGTACACACACTTAACCGCTAAGCCATCTCTCCAGCCCCCAAAGATGTTTTTAATTGTTATTAATATTAAGTATGCACAATAATGGGCTTCATTAAAATATTTTTTCCCTGTTATGAATAATGCTATACCAACATGCTCACTTCTGTGTGGACATGCATCCTTATTTTCTCTTGGGCAGATAATTAGGAATGGAATTTCTATGTTATGTGATAACACTGGGTTTAATATTTTAATGAGCCTACCTGAATCTTCTGAGATATAAGTATCAAGCTCTTTGTCTAACATTCGCTGATAAAAGAATAAGATCCAAGAGAGACTAGAATAGGAAGGAAATAGAGTTGTAGGTCCATAGATACTTCTGTCTGTCAGCTCACCAGGAGTTCAGTGGGCAGACACTTGGCTCAGCAGGTAATCTCATGGCCTTGATTGTTTTCTTAGGCTGTTGAGCTGATTCTCCAAAGGTGAATCAGACAGATGTAGCTGCTCTAGCTGAAATAGAGAGCCCTCCTGTCCTGCCTCTGCCCTGCCCCTGGTGCACTGAACCTCTTGTGACAATGGATGCCCTCACTACTCCTTTGTACAGCTCAGACCATCCGGTCTTGTGTGGAGCCAAAAGTTGGCCCTCATTTTGTTCTCTGGGTCTGTAACAATCAGATTTAATCTCCTACATGTGTCAGCGGATCAGCCTGTGTTTGAAGCCTACAAGCCCTCTTCTAGATTCTTCTTTTGGTTAAACGTTAACATAAACAATTTGCAGGGCAAGGTGGTGCATGCTTTTAATCCCATTACTCATGGGAGGCGGAGACAGAGGCAGGTGAATCTCTGTGAGTTCAAGGTCAGTCTAGTCTACATAGTGAGTTCCAGGACAGCATAGACACTGGAGGGGGGGCGGGGGGGGGGAGGTGGATTGCTCATTCTGCAACGTTCTAGACCCTTAATCTTGGTTTGTGCCACCTATACCTGCTTCCTTCTTTTTGCGTTGCTTTTTAACTTGATACAGGTGAATGGAAATCTAGACATGGCGTTTCTGTTTTTTGTTGTGTGTTTGGAGAATAGCATCTTCTGGTGGAGCCCAGGTTGGATAAGAACACTGAACCTCCTGTCCCTACATCCTGAGTGGTGGGACCAGCCTGTGCCACTCTGGCCAGCCCTGGCATGTTTACTTTTTAGTTACATTTTTTTTTTTTTACTGTTTGTGTGGGGCCGTTGGGGGCACCATGCTGCCCCTATAGAAGTCAGAGGTTTTCTTTTGGGGAGTAAGTTCTCTTCTTCTGCCACATGGGACCTGGGAGACTGGGTCACCAGGCTTGGCAGCCGGCTTGGCAGCCATCTTGGCAGCCATCTTGGCATGGTTGTTGAGTGGAGCCAGGCATGTCACCCTACCAATCCAGTCTGAGATGATATCGACTCCTTCTCTGGTCATACTCCACACTGCCTCAGTTTACCTAAAAGTCTTGTATTTTACCTGATTATGGCCAAGTTCTTGCCCTTATCTTTTTACTGTTAGTAATGGTTTTGTTTGGGGGGAATTTCCTTTGTAGGCTGTGCTCTCTCAAAGGACAACCCAATATAACCTGTACCGTGCTGTGAATAACAGCAGCACTCACTGGCAGTTAGCTTGGGGGCAGCACAGAGCTTTAAAGTGTATGGCCCTGGCTCACAGCCTTTACTTTCCTTATTCCCTTTGAAGGAGGTGTTGAGAAAAACCTTGTCACATTCCCTCTGGACTCTGTGTGGACAGAGTAATATGTCTCCTGCCTTTCCAAGGTGGCCAGGGCCTTCTTTTCTTGCTAATGACCAGGGCCAGTCAACCCTACTTGGCCTGCCTGCTTGAATTTCATTATCATGATAGGATGGTCTTTCCAGCTAATAGGTATTATTTTTCTCTTACCTTGAAATGGAAATTTGTTTTTGTTTGTTTTAAGGTCCCACTATTTAGGTCTTGCTGTTCTGGAACTCACTGTGTAGACCAGACTGGCCTCGAACTCAGAGATCTGCCTGCCTCTGCCTCAGAGCGCTGGGTTTAAAGGCGTGAGGAGCTGCTTCCAACTACAAATTTGTTTTAATTTCCATTTATTTCTCCTGTAAGAATTAACAGTGATTTAATAGTAATATTTTAAAAATTTTAATTGCATTTCTCTTTACGTGGTATGTGTGTGTGTGTGTGCGCGTGCACACATATGCATGAGTGTGTGTGCCTCTGCCTTGCATGTGGATGGAGACTAGAGGACAGGTTGGCTTGCAGAGACTGATTCTCTCCTTCCACTGTGTGGGTTCAGGGAACTGAACTCAGGTCATCAGGCTTAATGGCAGTTACCTTTACCAACGGAGCCATCTCAGCAGCCCCCTTATTAATCATCTTAGTCACTTCTGATGTCTGTAATACTGGTGGCTGTCTCTTAGCTATGACTTCTGGTCAGTGTTTCGAAATGACTAAAACTTAAAAAGTTCTTGCTGGATCTAGGAACTCTGGAGGACCCACCTGGACACCTGAGGCATCTCCAAGCCCGTGTTAAACTTTCACACACTCTCTCTCACTCGATGGCAGAGCTCTGACTTAGAAGGATAGGGTAGGGTCTCTGGTGGCAAATCAAAAGGGAAAGCCTGTGTGGGAGTGTGAGGGTGCATGCCCTGCCAATGGGAGGATGCCTAATTGCCGCATGGGCCCTCCACCCAGCGAGAAGCCCATTTTATAAGTAACCACAAGCATTTATGACATTATAAACAAGCCAAGTGTATGGGGTGGGGAAAAACCCCTAAATTGTGTTTTAAAAGCTATCACTAATCATATAGAATTTATTTCTGAGATAATGAGAGTCCCTTTCACACATGGGATGTATGTCGAAGAAAAGAGAAATAACGCCTGCTGTAAGAGTTTGTTCATGCCCTGAAGCTAGTAGCCTCAAAATTTGCATTGCTGAGGACACAGAAAACGGCTCCAAGCCTTGTGTGCTCTGAAGGCGTTCCCTCCAGTGACTCAGAGTCTGCTCTGTTTTGTAATTAGAAGTTTTTCTTTAATGAACAATTAGTTGTCCTTTTTAAAATCATGGATCAGCCAGGAGAAAGGGGGCAGGTTCTAGTATTGGGGAAATGGTCTAAACACTTTCAGAAAGACTGCTAATAAAAAAGGGGGAAAGCCTCTTATATGCTCTTATGACCATCGATGATGGAACCTCCAACGGCCTGACATCTGACAAGCACATTTACTATCCTGCTGGGAGCATGGCTGTTTCCATACAGACTGGGGAGTCTTCGCTTTGGTCAGCAGAGAGTATATGTCCTCTAGACAAGTGATTTTTGGAGGGGAGACTTTTATTTGTTTTTATTTAAGAGCATAGTATTTATTACTTATTTAAGAACCAGGTACAGGGGGCTGGAGAGATCACTCAATGGTTAAGAGCACCAGCTGCTCTTCCAGAGTACCAGGGTTCAATTCCCAGCACCCACATGGCAGTTCACGACCGTCTGTAACTCCAATTTCAGGGGTTCTGATACTCTCATGTATATACTCACATACGTACATATAGGCAAAACATCAATGTACATAAAATAGAGATAAATAATTTGCTTTTAACAATAACAAAAGAATCAGGTACAAGGTGGGTGTACACTCCCTATAATCCCAGTGGAAGGTAGGGCATCCAGGAGTTTAATATTGTCTGTACCCAGCGAGCTCAAACAGCCTCGGCTGTGAGATCCTACCTTACCACCTCCATCCCCACACCCATTCCCCACCTGCAAAAAAACCCAGGTAGACACGCTTCTGGCTTTATTTATTCAGAACTCCACCTTTCTTTAAAAACCCATGTGGAGTGGAAAAACCATACGTTTGCCGTGTTCTCCCAGGCCGCTGGTGGTCATCCTTCTTTATCCTGCTAGCTTTTTGGAAAATATTTAAACTCTTGGCTTGAATAACGACTCTGACAGGAGCAATCTGGCTTACAATATATATGATGGCTGAAGGCCCAGTGTACCACGACCCAAACCTAGGGGCTTCTCATGGGACACTTCCTTCAGGGGGCTTTGTAGTCAGAGGGAGGGGGGAACCAGCTGGAGGCCACAGGTCCCTAAGGATGCTGACTGTATTGGGGTACAGTCCTGGACAGATGGTGTACTCTGCTCTGTACACCCTTTGTAGAGGATACTGCCTCTGGAGTGCAGTTGAGGGTTCCCAGCTGTGGCCTTTCAGGCAGCACAAAGCTACTCTGGAGAAGGCTTAAAAGCTATTTGGTAAACTAAGCTGGTTTCCAGTGAACACCTACAGTAGGCTGAGGGCAATGTAGAGCTGGGAGATGGCTCAGTGGGTAAAGTGCTGGCCATTCAAACAAGAGGAGTGGATTTGGATCTCCAGCACCTATATCCAAAGCCAGGGACAGCAGTCTGCATCTATAACCCCAGCACTGGGGAGCAGAGGCAGGAGGGGCCTTGCTAGCCACCAGTCTAAGTAAAATCCAGGTTCAGTGAGAGGTCCTGTCTCAAAAAGAAAGTGGGGAACAACTGAGAAAGACCCCAGATCTCTGCTCCAGCCCCACACATGCACAGACACAGACACGTACACATATAATACACATATACAGACATGTGCACACATTAACACACTCATGCACAGACACGGACACATATACACAGAACTCACACATGTGCAGTCATGGACACAGAAAACACACAACCGTGTGCAACATGCACGCATATACATGTTCACAGACTCGTACATGCATAACACACACAACGAAATGTTCACTGCGTGGCCCCTCTAGACATGGAAGGCTTTCTGTTCTCAGCTTGGTCTGTGCCTATTTGGTTTGAAGGGCCTTCCCTATCTACTCCCTCAGCCGCCTCCATCCAGTCTTTGTGTATTCCACAAGAATGTAGGCCCCAACTGTGCACATTGTCACACTGTTCTCAGGCTCCAGTGACCCGCTGGGCCCTCCTGCCCTGCCCTTTAGGAAGCCCTACTGTGCTCATCAGGAGTAAAATGTCAACATCGTTTTCTTCAGTTACTTAGTGACCACAAAACAGCTTGCACTAAGCCCGCTAAGGAACTATGGGAGAGTGCTGCAGGTGTTAGGGCATCAGGGCACTCAGGAAAACTTGGCTGATCTTTCCAACCCACTCATTGCCGGCCAGTGGGCCAGAGGCAGGAGGGACACTCTGGAGCTGGGAAAGCCGCAGGAAGCTCAGAGTGAAGAGTAGAGGTACAGGAGGATGGAGTGAGGCTGAGGTAGGGGAATGACCTGAACAAACTTTCAGCTGGCCTTTTCTTTCTTTTTTTAGATAGAGATTTCTCTATTTTGCTCATACAGGCCTTGAACTTCAGCCCCAGTGTAATCCTCCTGGTCTTATCAATGGCCATCTCCTCTTCTGGGTAGATATTTAGCTCTGAAAGGTCACTGTCAGTGGTGCAGAGGGTAGTCTGGAAGAGCAAGCACAAGTGGATGTGGGAACCAGAGGCTGAAATCCAAGGAGAGGCTGTGGCAATTTATGCAGGGTGTGTGGGGGGTTCAGGAGAGACAGTGGGTGACAGCATCTGCACTTGGAGAGGGAGATGGAACAGCACCTGGGCTATGCGGCTCCTCTAAGGTGGAGACAGGAGACAGATGGATGAGCAGATAACAGGGTCACTGTTGGTCTGTGAGGGACTTGCATGTGAATTTGAGGTGCTGAGCAGACCAGGCCAAAGGATCTAGAGTCTCTGCCAGGATGGGAGCTGACACTTTGCCAGCCATCAGCACAAACAGTAATTACATCACCACCTAGAGAGCTTGAGACACTGGAGTGCCCTTTCTCAGTGACAGAACCCTGCAACTCCTCTCTCTGTCTCTTTGGCATCCAAGATCCTCCGGGGCATGCACACAGCATTCCTGGATCCTTAGGGCTCCTCCAGCTACTGTGCCTTGGCTCCCTAGTAGGTAAGGTGTCCTGCCTGACTTATGCTCTTCCCAGTCTGGTTCTCTGGGTCTTCTGAGCAGTTTTGCCTTTTGGCAGTGTCTGGCACAGAATGGGTTTCCTGGAGAGTGTTCACTGGGTCTATACCGGGCCGGCATGTCTTACAGTGAGACGGGAGAGCGTGTACACATTTAGTCATCCTCCCTCCCTGGGGAGCTGGTGCGTGCGCATGGACACTTGGAAGACAAACCCAGCAATCGTGAATGAGGGAGCATGAGTGGTGGCTCTGACCGAGTCAGCCGTCTCCAGCCCTCTCATACAGACGCGCGCTAGCTGGACACTCACTCACTAAGTAGAAGCGTTTGCTGAAAGCATATGGTGGTTAGCAGCCTTAGCGCGTTATTTCCTGCCAGAGTAACTGACATAATGAAGTCGCTCTTGGCAAAGTCAGAATTTTTAGCAGTAAAAAGGATTTGACTTAAATACCACCCCGCAAAGAAATTACATAACAAGAATTTAACACTTCTAAGGAAATTATGCTTCAGTTGGGAAGTGATTGGATGGAGTTGGGCTCTCTCTCTCTCTCTCTCTCTCTCTCTCTCTCTCTCTCTCTCTCTCTTTCATGCTATATAGTGTTTACAAGGTGTTTTAGCCCCAGTTGTAGGCATCCCTGTTGGGAAGCCTTAGCAATAGCGTTTATCGCTGATCATCATCTCTGGAGTGGCTTCGCAAGCACACCACACCCATAGTGAAACGCACACGGCTGCCGCTCCCCAGGGAGGGTGAAGATCTAATGGGGACTCAGACATGGAGGTTGGCAGGGCTTCAGACGGTCAGTGCCGTGGGGAGGGACAGAGTTGGTATGCATTCATGGCTCCCCAAGTCCAAAATCTGCTTGCTGGGCTTCTTTCCTGTTTCAGTGGAATAAAAATGTGTTCAGACTTCGTTTCATGCTTAATTTTATCTAACACCACAGAGTGACTGTTTCCCAAGTAGAGGTTGGCATTTGGGAGATAAGATCCATGTTCTCTTTATCCAGCAGAGAGTGTGCGCTCGTGTGTGTGTGTGTGTGTGTGTGTGTGTGTGTGTGTGTGTAGGTTTAGCAGAGCAAGAGAGAGCAGTCCCCCTGTTGTGGACTGTGTCCCTAATCATCAGGAGTTGGTTTGTGCACTTTGCATGTATTTCCTTGGTTGATTCTGACAACAGGGCTCCGGAGTGGCTACTCTGTGTCCATTTTGTTGATGAGGAAACAGGGCCAACATTTTAAGGAATTTGTTGGAGGTTAAGTTCAGAGCTAGGGTTTGAACCCAGGCATTCTGGCTCCAGTGCCTGGACCATACTGAATAGTAGGTTATGTTGGTTGAAGATGGTTCCGGAGACAGAATGGCTGTAGTCAGGAAGGGGGATGAGGAGGCAGCTTGAGTTTGGCCCTGGCCTGTGGGATAGTTGGTGCTCACCTTACTCGGCCAGCTCTGCTTGCCTGTCACCTGGTGAGCTGCCACAGGTTTTGGTACAAGTGTCATTATTGCTGCAGCCTGGATATGGATAGTGTTGGGCACACCCGTTCCCAAGGCTTCGTGTGCTGAAATTCAATATGGGAAGGTGATCCAATGGTGGTGATTAGAGGTGGGGACTTAGAATTAGCTGTGGTTGTTAGTTGGAGTCCTGTGATTGAATCTTAAGAAGAGGCATGCCAGAAGGGAGGGACACACACCACACTTACACACACACACATCATTTACCACACACACTTCTCTACATGAATACACACACACTTCATACTACACACACATACATACACACACACATACCACATATCATATACACATACATGTATACATATACCATGTACTACACACACACATACATAACACACATACCACATATCATACACACTTATATACATGCATACACACACCATGTACTACACATACATATACATACATACACATACCACACATACACATACATGCAAATACACATATACTACATTGCACACACTTACATACATACATACATACACACATTATACATACCAGCTCTTGTCTCATCACATGATGCTTTAGGCTGCCTTGGGTCTCTGCGTACCAGAGGCCATCACCGTGTGGAGTTCCTCACTCTTGGACCTCCAGATTGTGAATCAAAATACCCTCTCTTCTTGATGACTTATGTGAAGGTATTTATGGTGGTATGTTTTGGTAACAGAAAACTAGTGAAGACAACTGATATCACATATTTTTTCTTATTGTTGTTTGTTTTTAAATTATACTTCATCACACTTTTAAAAATAGAAGCCTTACTTGTGTCTGAATTCTAAGATGTCTTACAGCTTGAGCCTTAGGAAGTGCCTAGGCATCTCACTTAGCATCTCTGAGCTTCCTTCTGCCTCACAGCTCAATGGGGCAGCCTTTCCTCCCAGAAACCCTTGCACCCAACCACTTGTACTTTTGGAAGTTTCTGAACATGGCTGGCTGTCTTACACATATTCTTTCTTACTGTAACCCTGTCCCAGCCCCTCTCCTCTTACTTCAGGACCACTGCACACCATGGAGACCGGATGTAATTCAGTGCAGCTGTCTTGGTGTGCACCCTAACCAACCCCGAGCCATACCAGGACCTCCTGGAGGACAGACATCGGTCTGTGTCAGTCACTGTGTGGCCAGGATCTGCTTGCCCAGCCGGAGTGAATCTTTTCAGAGTGGAAATACTAAGCGGGAGCTTTAATCTTCTTAGAAAGCTTTAGCATCCTGCGTAGCTCTGTAGCTCTGTAGCTCTGTGCAGAGCAAGCACTTGCTATGTCTGGCTTCCACACCCCATCCCAAATAAACAAAAAGGCAGGGACAGACCGTGGCTCAGGGTGCCTGCCTGGTATGTGGGGCGCCTTTGGTTTAATCCTCAGTGCTGCCAAAGAACACTACGGTAGGATGGCTTGCGTCAGACACTGCTGTCGCCTCTGTAGCTGTGTGCGGAAGCTTCCGTTACCACTTCCAACTTGTTCGTTCTATTAACCTTCCGACTTTCCTTAGCCTAGAAAAACATAATCACGGCAAGACACATGTGACATAGAATGCTCCACCTTAACCATGTTTGAGTATGTAGATCAGAGACAAGAGTTCATTCAGGACCTGTCCATGGAGCTCTGTTTCTCGTCCCAAGGGAAAACCCTGGAAACTCCCTCTCCACAGAATGCAGCCCTGCTCTCTTTCCCTCCCCCTGCCCCCTATGGTGGCCTTCTACTTGGTGGCTGTGACTTTAAACACTTAGGGACCCCAGGTAAGCACAATCATGCACCCCCTGTCTTTCTGTAAATGGTTCCCTCCAGGACCCTTTTGAGAAACAATGGTCTCCTGAAGTCATGGGATTCCAGACCAAATGTCTAACTAATGATTCAGAGTCTGGTGTGGAGTGGGATAAACACCCATGCGTTCCAGCTGTCACACGCCACAAGCACGTGGACTGGACCACACGCACTAGCTCACACGCACTAGCTCACACGCCACACTCTAGGAGCCTTTGCCCAGCCTATGCAAGTCTGCAGTTTCACCTCTGGATTCTGAGGGCTAAATGAGCTTCGTCTTCTAACTAGGGCCAGGGTGTGCTCACACTCAAGAACAGCACAGGACATCGGGATGCTGGCTCTGAGACCAGCCTGTCTTGTCCAGCCATCCAGGAATCCTGAGTCTTCGGGGTTAAGCAGAGGAGAGACAGGCATATAAGCTGGGCTGGGAATTGGGGGTTGGAGGGCAGAGGTTTAAGCAGTTTAGAGAGCTGACGAGGGGCGCATGTTTGCTAAAGAGTCCCGTAACATCTGCTTTCGGATCCAGTAGCGTACATTCTCTCTGCACTAGCTCAGATACTAAGAAAGGAAACAGCAGATGCAGGGCCCGGGACGAAGGAGGATCTGGCTGCAGTCTTGGAATATCTCTGAGTTTTTCTCTCTTTCTCTGTCTTTTTTTTTTTTTTTCTATGATTGCTTTTGCACGTTTGGCACAATTTTCTGACACGAACGCCTGATTGGGGCTTCCAATTTCCAGGGCCATTTAAAGAGATAAGCAAGCAAAAGCTGCGCGTGCTTCGAAGCAGTAATCCTTGGAAATGAGCACAAAAGACAATGTGCGTTCTGTCTAGAACATTCACTGGGACTGACGACAGGTGACTTTTCCAGAGGCTGGGAGCACAGTCTATGCAGATAGACAGGGCTCAGTCTGTCTAGGTTTTGTCTGATGCTGTCGAGATGGCGAACTGGCTTATTTTTCCTGATCTCACAATTCTTGGCTAGAACAAGGCCAGGTGGCTCTAGCGCTTAAATGAGGAGACTCTTGTAAGTCCAGGTATGAAGAAAGGAACCTCACACTGGGTAACTTAAGGGGGTCTCGATAAAGACATCATTACAAAGGCTGAGAGAGGGAGGTGTGTGCGCAGTCAGAGGGTTAGAACAGTGCCCACACCTGGTGCAGAAGGCTCAGTCCAGGCCTGGTTCAGATAGGGCTGTATAGATGGAGCCATGGCTGAGCTATGAGATATCACCCAGGGAATTGGGAGGTTGGTCTCCTGGTTTCAATTTCTTTTTTTCCTACCGGTGGGGTCCACCAATGTAGCTCACGCAGTCAGCCTTCCTGTGTTGAGGATAGGGAAGAGGGTGTGAGACTAGGAGTGTGTGCGGCACGCTCAGGACGCCGAGCTTCATCTCCTAGAATAGGAATGCTAACATTCGGCCATGGCGGCTTTTATCTTGTGCTGACCACTGCAGCTAGCTGGCTCCTGAGTGCCGTCAGTTGGCCTGACTTGTCCATGTTTCCAGTACCCATAGTGGCTATCTCATGAATGTTGGATTCCGGTGACTCACCACATCTCCCCGAGTTGTGTGTGCCGAGAACACCTTGGCTCCAGGGTCACACCTAACCCTTGTTGCTTTCCTGTTCTCAAATGCGTGCTGATTCCTCAGACCTCAGCTTCAGCCTTCCTCCTGGGCCAAACCTTCCCTCATCCCACAGGTTTCTTCGAAGCAGATGTCATTGCTTCCCAGCTGGGATTCACACACCCTGTAACAGCGCTGGCTCCACTCTGTGTGTGGTTAGCGGGGAGCGCCTGTGGTTTGCTCTGAGTCGCCTCGAGACATAAAGTGACTATCCCCACTGCTCTGCATGATCCCTTGTCTGTTGGTACTTGTTGACTGAAAAACAATATCAAAATTATTCAAAAGGCTCTACTGTCTTTATCTTGTGAATCCTGAATGGAATCTGTCTTCGTCGTGTGAGGGAGGGAGTAACCCTCCTGATGACTGTGGAGTGGGCTGGGTGTGTATAGCCTGTGTTCACAGGTCACACACACCTGGCAAGAAATAGCATATATGATTTTGTTCCCCTATTTTTTTCCGCTCAACCTGACCTCTAAGTGCAGGCTAAGCCATGTGCTCAGCACACAGACAGTAATCTGTTCCATTTTTGGAGGGATTTAGTGAGAGATGAGACAGCGGATACAGAACTCCGTGCTTCTCCCAGGGGAGGCTTGGGGAGCTTTTTGAGTGAGGACGACACACTTACTTCCAGCTAGTTTGCTAAACTACAGTGCCAGGTAACTGTAGAGTACTTCAAGCACTGCTCCTGCCTCAGCCTCCCAAGTGACGGGGCCTAGAAGGACCTCAAATCTTCTCACGTAGCTTTTAGAACCCAGCCCTCAGGTGAGCAAGCACGACTTTGTCCCATTTCTCTCACAGATAAACTTGCTGATATACTTTCTGTGACTTAGCAGAGGCGAAGCTGTTAGGTCAGTGGCCGACCACAAGCCTAGGTCTCCCGATGGAAACCCAGGGCCCTTTGACCTTCTCAAGCTGCCCTCATCTTTCCATTACACCTACCACGCTCTGCTCATCGACATTTCTGTCGAGAAATGAAATAAACCCCATGAGGCTCGAGGGCCCTGTAATCTCAGCGCTCGGGAGGCTGAAGCAGGAGGATCAAGAATTTGAGGTCAGTGTGAGTATGCAGCCAGGAGCTGTCAGACAGAGAGGGAGGGAGGGAAGGAGAAAAAGAAAAGATGGTACAGAAAATTGCATCTTTTATTTTGGGGGACTTTTCTCTCTTAGACCTTTTCAAAAAATATATATATATCTTTATTTTAAGGTCACCAACATTCAAAATTCTGAATAAAACTTCAGACGTTATCTATAGAACCTCGCCAAATCCTCTTTTCCTTTCTCTTGGATCAGGGCTCTGGGCATGCTGAGCCATAACTCTGTAACTGTGCTCCAGCCCCAGTGAGTTTTAGTTGTTTTGTTTTTGTTTTTGTTTTTCGAGACAGGGTTTCTCTGTGTAGCCCTGACTGTGCTGGAACTCACTCTGTAGACCAGGCTGGCCTCCAACTCCCAGAGATCCTTTTGTAGTTTTTATTTTAAGTCTGAGCCTCACCAAGATGCCAGGGCTGGTCTTGAACTTGCAACCTTACTACTGCCTCTGCTTCCCAACTAGTCCATAGCAACTTTTTTTTTTTTAAAAAAAGATTTATTTATAAATAAGTACACTATAGCTGTCTTTGGACGTACCGGAAGAAGGCATCAGATCTCATTATGGATGGTTGAGTGCCACCATGTGGTTGCTGGGATTTGAACTCAAGACCTTTGGAAGAACAGTTGGTGCTCTTATCTGCTGAGCCATCTCTCCAGCCCCCACCCCACATAGCACCTTTTTTTTTTTTCTGGAAAACTTTACTTGAAAATAAAATTCCAGTAATATGGGTGAGACAGAAGCCTTGCTTTGAGGGCAGCGGTTCAGCGTGTAACGTTTTCTGGTGGGACAGCTAGCCCCAGTTCAAGGGAAAGCTAAATACCTGGGGTTTGTCCCTATGCTGGACCTGTAGGGGACCGGCTTTCGTTGTGTTGGCATGAAGGGCCCAGAGAGAGTTCTGCTACCCAGGGCACTGTGCCTCACCCAGCAGTCTAAAGAGTCCTGAGGGGATGGTGGCTTTCCTAGAGTAGGTCCTCTGGAGGTAGACAGCCAAGGCCTCAAGTTCCACAGGAAGCCCAGGCCCTTCCAAAGGCTCCTGTTGGCCAGACACTAAAGCACACTCTGGCCAGTTCTGGAAGTAAAATGGCCCCAGGGTTTTTTCTACATTGCTTATCAGCACTGGGCACAGGAAGGAGCAGCCTGTGAGGCTCCTAGTATCAGGCTCAAGGACACGGAGACATTCAAGTCCGAGATCTGGCAAGGTACAATAGTGGCCACCTGTCTGCAACAGCTGGGCCATTGGGAGGTTCATGGATCCATGCCTGCTAGGAGCAAAGCCTCTAGAGATGTCACCTGTGTCCCAAAGAGTCTAAGGACTCCTGAGGGACAGGGGCTCAGCCATCAGCCACGATGGAGAGGGCTCGGAGTTCACTTAGTTTGCTCTCATTTTCCCCGCTCTCGCTGCTCATCGGAGTGGCCTGGCTTTTTAAGCTGCTGGCTCAGGTCTCCAAAGATCTTATCCATTTCTGAGTAGCATCTAACCTGTGCCCGGATCAGGGACTCAAAGCTAGGCTGGAAATAGTCAAGTCGGCTGCCATTGAACTGTGGCATCTCATTCAGGAGTTGTTTGTTCTTGGCCTCAAAGTCTTAGGTAGCTAAGGTAGCTTAGGGCTGTCTGATCTTAAATGGAATCCAGCTCATGGTCCTAAACTCACGCCGACTGCTGGGGTCCTCGGTAGAAAAGCAGGTTCTCGAGGACCACTTCCGGGTTCCCGTAGCAACTTTTAAAAACTTCCGTATCTTCACTTACGGCGATGCTTGTCAATCTCGACCTTCTCTTCAGAAAACATCCTGAGGGGAGTGGCTTGCCTGTTTTTCTGTTTTTAAGACCTCTCCTCCTGCAGACCACCGTGTGAGGTGCTTCACGGAGGCAAAGCCATTGCTGACTTTACAGGCCCAGTGCTTGGATGGAGCCCTTGCCCAACACCCTGGGAATTTGTTGGAACCAAGCACCTGCTTGCTGGGTCCTTCCCCAGCCCAAGGCTCACCTCAGACATCTTGAGTTCCAGCCCACAGCTCCAGAGGCAGGCTGATTGTCACTTAGCGGCAACTTCAGACTCAGAAAATGAAACACATTTCAGTGGCTTCCTGTGACTTCTCTTACTTTAATGATTCTGCTTGTCTATAATGCCGAGGGTTTGCTTTGGTTTTTCCCTGTCTGTGGTGCAAGAGAGAGAATCCAGAGTCCTGAGCATGCATGTGCAGACCCCTGTGTGGAGCTAGCTTCAAGTGTGGCTGTGGGTACTGCCTTAGACCCTTCCAGTGTATTGGCATTTTAGAGCCCAGTGGCTTAGGGAAGAATATGCAGCTATAGGGACTAGTATATCCTGGTGATGCACATACTGGACCCACTAGCCTCACCTGTGGATACTGGCTTGATACTTGGGTAACATTTTCATAAAAACCCTGATATTTAGGTGAATCAAGTCCCCGGAGAGCCATGAGGACATGTACTAACCGCCTGCCACACAGGGTCCGCCAGAACCAGACTCTGGAAACTGTGGTTCCAACCCCATGTGGCATCGCGTGACCAAATGTGGGGCTCACGTGAAAACGGGCAGGAGAGAAAGGTTTCTGAGTGCCTAACCACCAAAAATGTATTGAAAGTCAAATTCATGATGAATCCAGGGTGTGTCTGACTGCACTCACAGATGTGTGTCGCACAGCTCCACTGCAGCCTTGGTTAGGAGCACACACGGGCGTGTCTGCAGTGTGCATGGCCTCCCCGCCACTCAGCACCCACCGACCCCGTCTGAGACAACTCAGCGCACACCAGTCTTTCTGCTCTCACAGAACGGCACTGGTTTACTGAAAGGGAAGACTCACGGTCCACACCACCACTCCTCAGCAGAAAAGTGGAAAAAAAAAATGCGCTTGCAGCCCGTTACCCTGGAACGTTTGATTTAAAACCAAACAGAACTTTTAGGAGAGCTCTGCTGCTTGTACACTTGTGTGCCAGAAGAGGGCGTCAGATCCCATTACAGATGGTCAGGAGCCCCCATGTGGGTGCTGGGAATTGAACTCAGGGACCTCTAGAAGAGTAGTAAGTGCTCTTAACAGCTGAGCCATCTCTCCAGCCCTTAGTGTTTGATTTTTAAAAGTGGTGTTTTCTGACGTGAATTCCATTACAATTTTTTTTTTGTTCAATGAATTTTGGCTTAAGACTAGGGCAGAATGTCAAACAGTTTCTGAAACTTCTCTACTCGTACTTCTGTTGTGTATGATATGTTCATGTGAAGTGGCTCCTTCAGCATTGGCAATGACTAAAGTCAAAAGATCAGTAAACCCTGAAGCATGTTACAAAGACCCTTTATGTCCGGGAGCATCAGATTGTCAGCTAAAAGTCAACGTGACTCTCCTCATTAGAGTGCAAATTTGCTTTTGTTTTAAATAAATGGTAGAATGATATGTATGCCAAGAATTGCTTAAAAAAAATTCTGCCCCAGCACTCAGGAGGCAAAGGCAGGAGGGTCTCCGTGAATTTGAGGCCAGCCCGGTCTACGCTGCAAGTTCCAACAGAGCCAGCCATACATAGTGAGACCTATGAAAGAATAAATGTTTCTCTTTATGATTTATTGTTGGTAAATGTTGGCTTTCTTTCCTGTTTTATAACTCTGTCTACCTCTAGTCATATAAAATATCCTCAGGTGACAGTGGATCTGAACTGAGGAGAGTTTTAGAACAGCCAGGTGCCTAGAAAGCTAAGCCAGTCTGGTCCTGAGAAAGCAGGGTTGGGAAGGGTCCCACTGACTCTCACTGAATCCATCGCTTCTCCTCCCTCCCTCCTTCCCTCCCTGCTTTGTTCAGCAGGAATCTGTGTGTCCTCTGTAAACAAAGCCTGCTGTGTGGCCTGAGGAGCCAGGGTGATTCTTCCCATCTGCCGGGCTTAGTGGGAGTGGCTCAGAGTCCCATCACCAAATTCCTGCAGCGGTTGTGCTTTCCACACAGGAGGAAGCCAAGGGCTTGGGTTTCCCCTGCCCACTGGCATCTCTATGCTGCTGCCTTCAAAGGCCCTGGGGCATAAGCGCTGAACACTGCCGCCCGTCCCTTTTTTTTTTTTTTTTTTTTTTTGAAAATTCAACCCTAAAGGGATGGCTGTTTGTCTCTCGCACACCCAGGACAGACCACTTAGCTTGCTGTGCCAGAGGATATGCCTCAGTTTCCTGTGCCACACATAGGGTTCCAATTTCCCATAAATCTTAAGGGACATAATCTGGATGACTGTCCTGTGACCTATAACCTCCGTCTGGTGGCCGTGACTCATGAGGGTTAATGCACAGTTAATAGTAGCGTGTTTCAAGATGGTAACACTTTGAGTGTGTGTGTGGGTGAGTGGGTTAATTAGATTTAATACTCAACATGGAACATGTATATTAAAGCATTGCATCTTACTCCTTATGGTACTTAAATTTTTAATTGGCAATTATTATCTATCCACTTAAATATACCTTGCTGCATGGCAAATTATTTTCTTGTCTGTCTGCATTTCTTTTCTTTTCTTGAGATAGGGTCTTCCTATGTAGTCCTGGCTGGCCTGAAACTCACTATGTAGATCAGGCTAGCCTCAAATTCATAGAGATCTACAGGCCTCTGCCTTTCAAGTGTTGGGATTAACGACATTGTGCCACCATACCCAGACAGTTTTCTTTCTCTGTCTCTATATTTGGATCTGTCTGTCCAAGGGCCTCTGATTTCTGCCCCTCCTCTCTCATGGAGCTATACAGACAAAGATGGCTGTCGTGTCCCTCAACAGAACAGTCTTGTGGGACCACCATCATAGGTGTACTCTCAGGCCAGGCGCAGGGGTTCTCATGGGGCACATACCTCCCATGACTGCTTGTTTCTGTTCTCCCGCTAGGACTGACGCCCCCAGGGATATAAACTCTGTTGCATTCACTCACCTTAGAGAACTGTGTGTTGCCTCACACTGGGAGTGAGCCAGAACTGTTCATCGCCATGGATACGATGGAGGGATGCATTGCATGTCATCTTGACAGTTTTAAGCCTATTGGTGCTATTAGGTGCCTGGACAGCTGGGGGCATTGTCTTGCTGTGTTAGTCACCGCCTACAGAATGTGGGTGCCTGACTGAGGACATTCGTGTGGCTGTACCTTTGTGATAGCCAAATAGATGGGTAGAGGCAGAGGAAGAAGTCCAGCCAGTGAGTGCCCCTGACCTAAGTCTGAGAGTACAGCTGAAGAGGTCTTCGTCTTTGAATCCTCCCCTGATGCCTTTGTGACACTGGGACTAGGGATGTTCTAACTTACAGACCATCTGGCCTTTGGACAGGCCATAGAGCTTTGAGGTGTCCCATGCTTTCTCCCCTAGCTATAAACCTCTCTGTGACCCCTCATGGCTGAATAATGCTCTTCCCAGCATGCCTTTGTCCCACTCTTCTCCCCACACAATTGCGTCTACAGTTTGGTCCAGAGGGTCCCTCTTTGCAAAGAGATTCACAGTGGCAAGATTTAGGGGAGGCATTTGGAGGGCAGCCCTGCAGCAGCAGCAGCAGCAGCAGCAGCAGCAGCAGCAAGGGTTAATTAAGGGAATAGCATAAACACTTGAACAGAAGCTCAGAATAATTCGAGTTTCGGGGGGGGGGGAGTATCAGCATTAGTTACCTCACCTTTGGTTATAGAAAGTCTGTGCTTTGTAAAACAAATAGTGCTTATGTGGTTTTGCAGAGAAAATGTTTCCAAGTATAGAGTTTCTCTTATCTGAAGCATTGTTAATGAGGGGTGGTGGACCAAGGGTTGCAGACCCCATACACTGCCAAGAACAAAGCAAAACAAAACAAAACTTTTCCATAGCCCCGTGAGCTCCAGAGTCTTCGTCCTCGGGGCTGGACATGTTGGGCGTTCCTTTTGAAAGGGGTATGGGGTTGGCCCAGACTCGTCTTAGCTGCCCTTCCTTGAAGATCAATCCTGTTATCTGAGCAAAGGGATTATGGGTAGAGCTGAACCAGTTTTGTGTGCTTTGCAATTACCAGCCCTGTGGATTCTGTGTTTCTCAATGAGGGCACAACAAAGGCCAACCATTCATGGGGACTTTTGGTTTATGGGACAAAAATAAAAGTGTCCCCAACTTTCAAGTCACAGTCTTCAAGGCAAAATTTCAGATGTTCTGGCCTATCTGTTTATACAGCAAGTGCATGAAAATTATGGATGCAGAAAATGATTTTTAAAAAACCGATAAAAGCAATTATCTTTACCCGTTAGAAACCACAGACATATGGCGGCTTTGCATAGTATATAAATCTGAATGGCAGAACTTACCAACGATTCCTTCAGGTATTGAGGAATTCAGACCTCAGCTGAGGCAAACTGAATTTTAAAAGCTTAGGGTCTGAAGAGTTGGCTCAGAGGTTAAGAACACGTTCAGAGAACCCAAGTTCGATTCCCAGCACCCGCATGGAGGCTCCCAACTGTCTGTAACTCCAGGGCCAAGGACTCTGATACCCTCTTCTGGTTGCCAAGGTAACCAGGCGTGCACACGAGGAACATATATACAGGTAGGCAAAATACTCATGCACATAAAATAAAAATGTAAAAGCAAATGCGTTTATTTATGTATGCATTTATTTAGATAAAGTCTCATTGTGTAGTTCAGATTAGGTTCAAAACCATGGTCCTTCCGCCTCCATCAGTACCCACTTCAAGATTCCATTTCACTGACCATGAGGTTGTTAGTACTGGAGTCGTCAGGGCACACCCTCTCTGCATGGGAGACCCTTCTCAGAAGCTGGAAGCCATCCACTCCTGCACATGTCGGATGCCAGTGAAGGACCTGGTAGGTGACAAGAGCCATGTGTTTGCCTTCAGATGTTCTGTGGCTTTGTAACTTCTGAGAGTTGATGCTGTTGTTTTCCTTAAACAGGGAAAAATGAAAGGGATATACAACGTTATGGCATGGTCTCTAGACCTAGCACTTGGGAGGATGAGGCTGGCTGACCGTGAGTTCAGGATCAGCCAAGGTCATCTAGGGAGACCCTGTCTAAGAAAAACCGAACCTCAAATGAAATGAAGAGGTTTGGTGCCAGAGTTTGTCCCAGGAGACAACCTGCAATCTGAAAGGAGGCTCAGTTGTTCCAACTTCTTTATAAAGCACTTTTAAGCTGACAGATTATAAAATTATAAAGCCAAGACTTGGTTATACTCAGATACTCAGCCAAAGCTATGCTCCCAGACCCTGCAGAGCTGGGATCCAAGTGTCTCTGAGACTATTGAGCCTCCATAGCTCAAGGCATGGCATCCCATTCCAAGTATGCCAGGTGCTGCACAGATCCTATTCCTGACCGTGAACTGCACCCCCTGTGCAGAAGGGCTAGCATGTGTGTGAACCTCAGGGGGGGTCACTGTCCTAGCAAAGATGAATGAATGCCCAGTGAGTGTGTGCCAAAGTCAGAAACAACTTTGCAGCTGGGCCAGCTGATAGGCAAGGCTTACTGCTCCAGGCCGGGCATCCGGGAAGTGGCAGAGCCAGGGTCCAGATGGGTATGAGCTAGCACGTTCTTGTACCACCTATACCTCATGGATCAGCATTGCCCAACCACTTAAGCATCAGCTGTCCTGACTGCTCCCATGCCAAATCTGAGACCTGTACACTCTTATTTGAGAGAGCCGAGTGCCTTCTAACACAGGGTGACACACTTCTTGTTGTGATCGGCAGTGGCTGATCCATTTTCTTCTATAAACACTGGTTTCTGGTTTCTTTTCCCGCCATCTTTGTTAAAATGAGGATGAGTGGATAGTTCTTTTAGATAGGCAAATCACAGCTATCTCTTCGTAATACACCCAAACTAGTACTCCCGCAGCGGTCTGGAAGGATGCCTTTGCCTGCCTGGCAGGCTTGGAGATTAGGTCACATAAGCCATCAGGGACCAGCAGAGGACAAGCTCCAGGTGACTTCATTGAGTTATAAATGCTAATGAGATTTTTAGGGTGTCTGGCCGTCTTTCTTCCTTCTTATGATCTAAAAGATCATCACTTCGGGGAGCCTGGCATTGTGTGGGAGACTTGATGGTTTTGATTTATGTGTAGAGGGAGGGGTGATCCCTTGGAGAGAGACGTCTGACAGTCTTAATGCCAGGCTTCGTGAAGCAGTGCCTGCAGTGGAATGGCTTCTGATGTCCCTATCATGAATGTCAAATGTCATTCCCTTGTCTTCATGCTAGCCTTGCCCGCTTACATGAGGGAATGACCAAAGGCAGGAGGTCTGCCTGCTTTTGCTGGAGCCTGACTCCAGTCACAGTGTCTGTAGCAGGTGGGCACTCCTGGTGCTGAGGTAAAGATACAGGGACTTGGAGGCTTCTCATCACCAGGCGCCCTGCGGGCCAGGTGAGAAGGAGAGTGACATTCTTGTCATTCCTGGTCCACAGGATTTCTTCTGACTTGGGGTACCTCTCTGTTTGGCCCAAGTTTGAAGCTATGTGGTTTGTCTGAGGCGAGAGCTAGGGCTGAAGTGGTACAAATGGTGGATGCAAGTCTGAGATTCCGTGGTCCAGCGCCACAGTTGATGTCTAAGAGCTGGGAGGGGTGTGGGGGTTAGTTTTTTTTTAAAGGTTTATTTTATTTTTAAGTGTGTGTGTGTGTGTGTGTGTGTGTGTGTGAATCTGTCTGTCTGTCTGTCTGTCTGTCTGTCTGTCTGTCTCTGTCTGTCTGTCTCTGTCTGGGAATATGCTCAGGTGTGTAGATACCCATGGAGGCCAGAGGTGTCAGATCCCTTGGAGCTGGAATCACAAGACATTGTGAGCCACCTGCTGTGGGTGTTGGGAACTGAACTCAGGACCTCTTCTGCAAGATCAGGAAATGCTCTTAACTCCTGAGCTGTAGCCCCAGTTCACTCTCTTTTGAGGCAGGTCTTACACCTGAGAATCTTGTGAGAAAAGCCAGTTCCATAGTGTTTGAGCTAATTTGAAGCAACCTCGAATTAAATAGTGGCTAAGATGATGGACTCTGGCCATGACCATTTTAGGGTACCCAGAAAATAGCCACAAGTCACATTTGTCAGAGGCGGACAAAGGCAAAAACCACAAGATCACACTCCCCATCAGGTTCAATCTCTGCCCGCATCCAATCAGGGGCAAACATACATCCTGATGTATTTCCTGCCCACTTACTTCCCACCTACACATGATCAAGTACATCTGGTGCAGTTGAGTCAAACAGATTTGTGTACGGAACGAAAACATGCGACTTCTTATTTCCCATAAACAATATAATAACCTCCAACACTCCAGGAAGCGTCTGACCTTGGGCAAGTGAGGCTCACAGGTTAAATCTGGCCCTGACATAGGGTTGTGTGTAGTCCAGGCTGGCCTCAAAATCATCTTAGAACCGAGGATGGCCTTCATCTACTGATTCTCCACTTGTACCCGTGAACTGCTGGGACTGCAGACATGCACCACCACGTATGGTTTCTGTAGTGTGAGGAGCACACCTAGAGCTTTGTGCAGGCTGAGCCAGCATGCTACCAGCTTAGCCGCATCTGCATTCCTTGCTTTTGCTCCGTGAGTGTATGGTATGCATACATTGGTTTTGTTTTTTGCTTTTTCAAAGACAGGGTTGTGCCACGCAGCCCAGCCTGGCCTCAGACTCTCTGTGATCCAGACAGGTCTACATTTAAGATCTTCCCGTCTCCACCTTCTCAGTGCTGGGTTACAGGCCACCTTGCCTGGCAGCTGGCTTTGACAGAGACATCTGCTGACACCTTCACTTCTCATCCTTCAGCTTGGCACTGTGGCCACTGGTTCTCAGCCTTGTGTCCTAGCTTGTGTTCAGATGACTCTTTCCCCATCTATGATCCTGTAATGACACGCCACTTGAGAACCATGAAGTCACTGAGTTGCACAGTGTGTCTGCTTGTGATATATGTACTACATGGCATCAGAGTGTTCTGAGGGACGGTGTCAGCCCTGTGTCCTCGAAAGGGTCTTTAGGCAGCTGACACCTAAAAGAAGTTTGTGAAGTTCCGGCTTCCTTCCTCCTGGAAAGGTCAGTGTTATTAAGGTCAAACACTGTCAGTTATTTTCTTTGAGGTAACAGGCTTGTTCCTGGTTGTTATTATTGTATTGTGTGTGTGCAGGTGTGCATGTGTGCATGTGTGTGAGAGTGTGTGTGAGTGTGTGCGCGTATGTATGAATGTGTGTGAGTATGTGTGTGAGTGTGTATGTGTGAGTGTGAGCATGTGTGTGTTTCACATGATGTGGAACATTGATGGAGGTCAGAGGACAACGTGCAGCAGTTGGCTTTCAGCTTACCACATGGGTTCCAGCAGTTGAACCTAGGCTGTTAGGCTTGGCAGTGTGCATATCTACCCACGTAGCTGCCGTCTCGCTAGCCAGCCCCTCAGACATTTTTCTGAGAAGCTGACTATAGAACTTTCCAGTATGAATAGCTGCAGTTTGTCCACCAGCCGTTCCCTGAGGGGACATCGGGTTTCCTGAGAGGAGACTCACAGCTGGTTGCAGCGGGTGCTGCTCTGATCCTGTGGACTGAGTGTGCTTTAGGACAAGACCTGTGTGTGGTGGTTGAACTTGAACAGCATCAATAACTTCAAGTTCATCATAGATGACCTTTCATTTTGACTGAGAGTCAGCGGCAATGAAGACTCTAAGCACGGGGGGCACCGCCTCATGCTACCTACTGGCACTTCCGCAGCCAGTTCAGACGTCAGCACTGTGACATAGGAAATGACATTGTGGTGTTAGGAAAGTGTTTTTTGACCTCTTACACTTCCCGGGGTGGGGGTGCTGTATCTCAGGATATTTTAAGAGTTGGTGGACTGTGTGTTTAGAATTGCCACTCAGGAAGTTTATAGCTGGTGACTTGTGTGGCACAGTCCTGGGGGTGGCTTTGCCCACAATGTGTTAGGTACTTACAACACAAAATACCAGCAGTGCAGTTCCTGACTTCTAGGTGCCCTGGCTGAATATGGAAGGGGTCCAGCAAATGGATATTATGACTGTAATAAGCATGGGAGATTCTGTGGAATTCCAGGGGAGAACCCGCAGCTCTGAGGCCGTTAGAGGAGACCCCAAATAGTAAATGACCAGGGAAAACCAAGGAGGTGCAAGGAGGTGCTGAGGAGGTACAAGGGACAGAGACAATGCATTTGATTGTTTATCATGTAGATATTTAGAGCCAACGGGATTTGGTGATTGGTTTGATGTTAATCGGAAGAAATTGGGATTAGCCAAGGCTGTATCTAGGTTTATACATTATTGAGTGGCTGCACAGATGGCCATCCACAGGGGCGGGGGAGCCTGGGAGGAAAAGTGGAAGCAAGGAAATCCGTTTAACATTGTGTCCCGCAGACACACACAATCATGAGTGCACGCGCACATACACATGTGTACACACATACATATGCAGATATACATGCACACACACACACACACACACACACACACACACACACCCCACACCTATAGCAGACTGAGCTCTGGAGCAGGGGAAGCCTTGGCTAGAGACCCCAGCATAGGTGATGGATGATGTGTCATCACATGGGATGTGATGACACCTGAGAGTGGCCTTCCATGTCCCTCCTACCTATAGAGGAAAACAGAGCAACTGTAAACTCTTCAGGAAACCTTTGGAGATGGTTCCGATGTGCTCACAGTAAGCCCGACACTCCGCAGTGACACGGCTGGGTGACGTGTATTTTTGGTCCTGAGTTAACTCAGTCTTCAAGTCTGCACAGGTTGGCAAGATGCTGATTGTGGGTTTCAGCTGTTGTCCCAGTGAGATGATTTTCTCTGGAAAAGAAGGCATTTCTCTTTCCTCTCTTTGGTTTCGGGATGCTCAGAAATTTTGCCTTTCTTTCTTGTACTAATGGGCATGCTGGTCTGGTTCCTGGACATTGTATGGCCAGGACAGGGAAATAATGGTAGATGTGGTACTGTTTTCATGAGAGGCTCTAAGGAGATGAAAGAGAGGAGCTGAAGGTCTTAATTCCCATTGTAGGTTTGGGTATCAGGAGACGGTCTTCTGGATGTCTATCCCCAGTGACCACTTCATCAGCTAAGCCCTACCTAGTAAAGACTCCACATACTCCCAAATAGTTCTATGCCCCAAGCAGGAGACCACGCGCTCAATCGAGTGCATGGGGAATGGTCCAGATTCAAACCAAAGCAGTCCATCTGCAATGTTTTCACTTAAACCGTTTCTCTTCTCCTGCACGCCGTCTTTTATCATGACAGTTTTTGTTTGTTTGTTTGTTTTGTTTTGCTGGAGCGAGGGCGAACATAGTTCTTTGTTTTGTCCACGAGTTCTGCCTTCATGATTCCCCACGAGAAGCTTTGTGGTGTGTGGTTCTTGCTCATAGTGCCCAGGTGCCCTAAGAAGCACTCACTCTGTACACTGCAGGGTGGAGGAGAGCCAGGATCATGGCACCTGCAGGTCAGCTTGCACATGGCAGCTTGCAGGGTGAGGATTATCGCAGATGAGGAGGAAGTTTCTGGGCCTCACTACCTCATAGTTTTACTGTTTAGTTGGTGGCTGAACCTTAGCTGGTGCAGCGCACACTCAGATGTGCATAATGGGCAAAGCACAGGCCAGCGATGCAGAGGGACCTTTCCCCAGTGACCTGTTGAACTTCTCTGAGGAACTTTGTTCCTAACTACAACTCACACACCTCTACCTCGGATAAGGATCTGGGCAGTTCAGAATTGAAGCTGTTTTTGCTTTGATTGACCTCCGAGAAGGGAGGTGTTCAAGCGTCAGTCACGTGTAAGCTGACGTCGTGCAGTGAGCTGGAGCGGGTGGATTACAGGGGTTGGGAGGGGTGAGAGGAGGCAGCTGTGAGCTGGCAGTACACAGCCAGGCTGAGGCACAGCCTCTGTCCTTAACAAGTCTACCTGCAGGGACCACCTGCTCTGTGCTGTCACACGGTTCCACGAGGAGGTCAGAGCAGGGGCTGGCTGTTGTGACAGGATTTCCCACGTTGACTTTTACATTCTTGATGACTTTACTGTGTGTGTGTATGTGTGTGTATCTATCTGTGTGTGTGTATCTATCTGTATGTGTGTGTGTGAGTATGTGTGTGTATCTATCTGTATGTGTGTGTATCTATCTGTATGTGTGTGTGTGAGTATGTGTGTGTATCTATCTGTATGTGTGTGTGTGAGTATGTGTGTGTATCTATCTGTATGTGTGTGTGTATCTATCTGTATGTGTGTGTGTGAGTATGTGTGTGTATCTATCTGTATGTGTGTGTATCTATCTGTATGTGTGTGTATCTATCTGTATGTGTGTGTGTATCTATCTGTATGTGTATGTGTGTATCTATCTGTATGTGTGTGTGTGTATCTATCTGTATATGTGTTTGTGTGTATCTATCTGTATGTGTGTTTGTGTGTATCTATCTGTATGTGTGTGTGTATCTATCTGTATGTGTGTGTGTGTATCTATCTGTATGTGTGTGTATCTATCTGTATGTGTGTGTGTATCTGTATGTGTGTGTATATGTGTGTGTATCTATCTGTATGTGTGTATCTATTGTATGTGTGTATATCTATCTGTATGTGTGTGTGTGAGTATGTGTGTGTATTGTGTGTGCATATGTATGTGTGTATGTATGTGTTTATGTGTATGCATGAGCATATGTATCTGTGTGTATGTGTGTGTAGGTATGTGTGTTGTGTTTATGTATCTCTGTGTGTTTGTGTGTGCACTATGTGTATATTTGTGTGTATGTGTGTGTACGTGTGTGTATGTACGTGTGTTTATGTGCTTCTGTGTGTATGTTTGAGTATGTGTTTATGTGTATCTATGTGTATTGTGTGTATGTATCTGTGTGTATGTGTGTACGTGTTTATGTGTGTGTATCTGTGTGTATGTGTGTACATGTTTATGTGTGTGTATCTGTGTGTGTGTACACATGTAAGTGTAGGCCAGAAATTGGTGATAATCTCTTCTTCAGTAGGTCTTCATGTTTCTGTTGTTGTTTGTTTTGTTTCTGTTTCTGTTTGCGATAGAATCTCTCACTGGCTGATTTGATGCTTGCTGACTCTGCAAGACTGGCTGGCCACTAAGCCTTGGAATCCTCCTGCCTCTGCCTCTCCAGTGGTGCGGTTACAGCCATGTGCTGCCCTCTGGGTTTTATGTGTGTGCTGGGATTCAACTCCGGTTCTTCTGCTTATACAACAGGCTCCACCCATTGAGCCATGTCCCCAGCTCTTAGTCAGCTCTTAGTCAGAGCTTCATGCATGCCACTCTACAGCCCCGCAGAAGAGGGTCATCATTCTTTCCAGCCAGATGAGCTGGCTGTAAGTCCAACACTGCATGACTCATTCAGGGTGACGGTGCTCCAGACCTTCTGACTTCCAAAGCTTTTGCTGTTTATTGCACTAGGCCTCTTGTCTCTTCCAACTGTAGGGATTCTACACTGTAAGGACTCTACAAGAGATGATGAAATGGAATAGAGGCCCATCTAAAACTCCTCAAGGCTAGTATCTGCAAGGGCATTCCCATATGCTAATACGTGGGCTTTGTAAGGCTCCTGTGGCTAACCACTAGCTGTTCACAGTAAGAGGATGTGTGGTTGGATGGCTGGATCGCTCCCCCAATGGGGGCAGGGAGGCCAGAAGGCAGGTCCAAGCACGGTTTTGAAGCTGCCACATCATCTGCAGTGGAATACTGAGTGATCAGCAGACAACCGGTGTGCAGAAGTGAAAAAATCTGGCTGCTCACTTTTGAACAAAGGCACGGCCCAGTGTCTGGGCTGAGGTTACTTGTGACGAGGAGCTCTGGTGTCTCGGTGGAGAACAGACTTGCTCCACCTCGGCTTTCTCAAAACCTCCTTCCAAGGCAGCTCTTTTTCTTTCTTTTTTCTTTAAGTTTTACCTTGACCCTATCTTAATGGTAGCTTGAACACTAACTGCAGAAACTATGTATGAGAATACAGATCCACATCTGTGTTCCCTGGTAACTGACAAACGGACACTTGACATTTGGCTACCTGAACAACAGGAGCCATGTTTATAAGGCGGGTTGATTAATGTGTTCTCTCCCTCGTCCTTTCCATCTTTCCCTCCCTCCTCCCTCCCTCCCTCTCTCTCTCTCTCTCTCTCTCTCTCTCTCTCTTTCTTTCCTTCTTTCTATTCATTTATTTATTTTGTGACAGGGTCTCATTATGTAGCCCTGGCTCTCCTGGAGTTCACTATGTAGACCGAGCTGGCCTGGAACTCACAGAGATCAGCCTGCCTCTGCCCACGGAGTGCTGGGGTTCAACACAACAAAGAAAAGAAAACATGAACATGCCTTACAGATATTTCTCTACATGCCTCTCATTCCTTAGCCACTGTCTCCCTTGTTTTCTGAGCCTGTTCTATAGAGTCCCTCTTGGATGGTCCATCCAGGGCCAGTTTCTGTGGCACCTGTGTTTGTCTGTTTTGAAATGTCCCTTGTTTTCTCTTTATACTCAGGAATGTTCCACAGAAAGCTTGTTGAGTTGCCCTGACTCTCCTGCTCGGGCTTATGGTAGAGAAGAACAGTGATGGCAGATCTTCAAGCCAGAGCATCCACCGTGTGTGCATGTGTGTGCGTGTGCATGTACGTGTGTGCGCTTGCGTGTGTGCATGTGTGCGTGTGTGTGTGTATGTGTTGGTTTTATTTTCACATCTTTGGGCTCCACCCTAGACTGCTGACGCCTCTCTCTAGCCTCTCTCTCTCCCAACATCCTTTTCTTTGGCCCACTCTGCCTCACCAGACATGCTGGCTGTCACCAGGCCAATCCATCTGTGTTTTCTGGATCGGCACTGGGTGTCAGCGTGGTGACAAGTGTGGGTTCCAGAAGGTTCTTCTGTGGAGCCTTGCCTCTCAGAAGCAGACCAAGGTTCCTTTCCGTTCTAGTTGAGACCCCTAACCTTGCCACCCACCCTTGGGTGCCAGCACAGGGTCACAGGGTGCCAGACTGGCTTACAGTGCATAGCTAGCTTTGTTTTATTATAACTTGACTTTTATTCTTTGTAAAACCACCACTTAGGAGACTCTGGTGGCAATGGAGGAGCTACTTTTCCGATGTTTGTGCCAGTCCCTGGCTATAGAGGCGGCCACCTCCTGTGCGGACAGCATCAACCTCGCTCTGGCCTCATGGAAGCAATAGCTTGACTGAGGGTTCAGAGGTGGCACCTTCTGCTGAGCATGGTGCAGCAGGAGGACTGGAAGCTTGGCATCTTCTGCTTTGGGTTAGATCTTGCCATGACTGGGTGTGATATACCTTCTCAGACCCTGAACCTTTATGATGGACAAAATTTGATCAAGAAACCTATACAACCCCACCCTGACAATTGTGTTCTTTGTAGAAAGAAATGGCACAGTATGTGTGCATAGACTCTGAGCTCCATGAACACCGGGGCCTGCCATGTTGCTTGCTCCTGTGACACAGGCATGCCATGTACCATGGTATGCTGAGCTCGCTCTAGGTTTGAGGTAAAAAGCAGAGAAGAAAACAAATCATGGTACTTACTTTCCAGTGGAATGAACATTTCCAGTGGACATGGTCATGAGCTCATGTCCTGAAGAAACAAAGACAGTAGCTGTGGGGACGAGGCTTCTAGTTCTATAGTGGATAAGCTGGATCTTTCTGCTGCAGGACAGCCTTGGGAGGAGCCAGCAGGGTATCACTGTATCCCCTATTCACACAGGGGTCGTCACTCTTCCAGGATTCGTGCCCTGGTTGTTCCAGGCTAACCAAGACAGTCACGGTTTATTTAGTAGCTCCTAGATGCCAAGGAATTTCAGAGTCAGCTCTCAGATGTCCAGTCTCCTCAATGTACTGTGTTCCCTGCCTTTTTTACTCTATTTACTGGTTCTGGGGATAAAACCCAGAGGCTCACATATGTTAGGTAAGCACTCTATACCCCATCCTGTTGCAGGAAATATTAAAACACGGATGGCAAGTCCTGTGCTATACCTTGCTACTCTCAGCCCCGGCAGTCTTGCAGGCCAGTTCACATCTCGTGGAGACTCTCTGACTCAGAGCTCCAGAATCTCTCCACCCAGCTCGCCAAGTTCCCACTGGCGGGTCACTACCACACCAGCCCCATGCTTCAAAATCCTCACAGTCTTTGTGGTGCACATCTGGCAAACCCACACTTTGCCACCATACCCCCTCTCTTGAACCCAGTCAAACCACCGCGTGAAGGAAAATGCCACACAAACTTAGTTCAGAGACAACGGTAACTGGATCGATCACTGGGTGCAACAACTAGAATCCTAATCTTTTTTTTTTCTTTTTCTTTTCTTTCTTTCTTTCTTTTTTTTTTTTTTTTTTTTTTTTTTTTTTGAGACAGGGTTTCTCTGTGTAGCCCTGGCTGTCCTAGAACTCACTTTGTAGACCAGGCTGGCCTCGAACTCAGAAATCCACCTGCCTCTGCCTCCCGAGTGCTGGGATTAAAGGCGTGCACCACCATGCCTGGCTTAAAATCCTAATCTTTTAAGCCATAATAAATCTAAATCCTCTGGTGGTGAATCCTGGTGGATTCTCCATGTAAGTCGGGAGACACCAGTAGCTACATCTTGCCCTCTCACTAGCCCAGTCCAAAAAGCCCCTAACTCTCTCCTGCTTCCTCTAAGTGTCCAACCCAGAAGTCCCGCCTACTCATCCAGTGATTGGTCCCTCTATTCATTCAGGGGAGGGTTCACAAGAAGTCACCTGAGTCTGTGACTCATTCCTCCATCCAGACAACCCCTCCTGGGAAAGCAGAATTAACATCAAAATCCAGGCATCACCAGGGCCACCCACAAAACCATCCTGCTTCCCATTTTTCACTAAGGAAAGCTCCTGTCTGAAATAAGCTTTGACATGAAAGAACCTTTGTTTTATCCTTCATTTCTCTTTACATACATCTAACTGGACCTCTGCCCCTTGCAGCCTATAGCAGGGCTCTGAGAACCAAGCAGAAATCTGTGCTGTCCATGAGCAGAAGAGGTTGTAGCTGGCCATGAACTCAAGTCAATTTGGAGTGAGTCCCTAGGAAGAGATCACTGTGGCTCTGTGGGCATAGTATATGCGGTTTGTGTGAGTGTGAGTGTGTGTGTGTGTGTGTGCATGCATGTGTGTGTGTGTGTGTGTATGTGTGTGTGTGCACAGCATCTCCATCACACTGCAGTATTTAACTGACTTCCAGACATTTCAAGGATTCCCATGATGCCTTTGGAGAACTTTTTTAGCTTGATAACACTTAGGCAAAGGGTATGAGAACATGGGTCAAGATAAAAGAACTAAAAATTCTACCACACACTCCACTGCAGCCACACGGGGGCGACACCATCAGTTTCCCTGTGACTTAGTGGTAGGAATTCATGTTTGTTTTGAATCTCTGTTCTTCCCTCACCTGCATATGGACCTCACTCTCGCCTCTCTGTAGGTCACTGTCTTGTCAGCCTTGTGCCCTCAGGCATGGTGGGAACCGGATGTTGCTCTGATGTCTGTGTTCCTGTGTTTCTGCTATGGATACCTGTTGGTCAGTCTCTGTGATATACAGCGGCAGTGTTAATAGTTGTCCCAGCTCATCTGAGACAGGGGAATGCCTGAGAACACTTCACTGAATTGAGCTGACAGATCTTCTGGATCAGATGCAGTCACACATTGCTACTTGGAATGAGATCTTTTCTCCTGGTCTCTACTGACCCACAGCCTCTGCTTGCAAAAGCTCAGCTTACTCTCTTTCAGATCTGGGGTCTCTGCCAAAGTTCCTCCTGCAGGTATTGACAGAACCTCTCTATCAGTCGAGGGCCACCGTGGAATCCTTTCATGGCTAATCATAAAATCATTAGCTCCTGTGCATCATGGCGTCTGGCTCGAGACATGGACCACACACGTAATTTTCTGTGAAGCGACTTTCAGAGTCACTGCTCCAAGGACAGAACCCAGCCCCAGGATGAGCAGGACTCTGGGTCCAGACTGACCATGTTGTCTTTGGCCTGGAGGAAAGATAGCTTAAATCCTTCAGTCAGGGTGTCTCCTACCCCTCCAGTCAGCCAGGACTGTGCATCTCACAGGAGGATCGTGGTTCTGGCCTTAAAATGACAAAGTGTATACCACTTTCCATGCAAAATGTCTTGTGTCCCTTTTCCTGTTAGGTCTCAGAGCATAAAAATACTTTTCTGCAGACAATAGATAATAAAGAAAGTTAAATGTTATGGGATGGTTTTCTGAAGATTGAGCAAAACTTTCTTTTTCATCATTGCATATATGATTTGTTATGAAATGTTAAATCTCAATAAGTAGTGTGTGTGTGTGTGTGTGTGTGTATGTGTGTACATGGAGGTCAAAGGTTGACATTGGGTATCTTCTTCAGTGGTTCTCTGCTTTATATTTTGAGACAGTCTTTGTTGTGGTTTCATAGTTTCACATATTGGAATATTTGATCCCCAGTGGTGGAACTCTTTGGGAAGGATTAGGAGGTGTGGCCTTGCTGGAGGAGACAAGTCACTAGTGGTGAGCCTTGTGGCTTCAACAGCCCTTGCCAGGTCCATTGTCTTTTTCTCTGCCTCCTGCTTGTGGATCAGATACAAACTCTCAGCTACTGCATCAGCGCTATGCCTGCCTGCCTGCCTGCTTGCTGCCATGCTCCCCACCATGACAGACATGGCCTCACCCTCTCAAACTATAAGCAAGCCTCCAATTAAATGCTCCCTCTTATAAGTTGCCTTGGTCATGTCTCTTCACAGCAATAGAAACATAGCTAAAATGGTCTCACACTTTACCTGGAACTCCAGGGATGCACCTAGTTTCATCTCCCCAGCTGGGTATTACAGAGGCTGCTGCACCCCACTTTTATCTGGGTCCTGGGGATACAAACTGAGGTCCTTACAATTGCCCTGCAAGACATTTATTAGCTGATCCCTCTTCCCAGTTCTTCCTCCCTGGGCTTTTTTTCTCTTAAGCAATACCTGTCAAAAGCTCATGGTTGGGGACGAGTGTTTGTCATTTGGATAAGCAGCCTCTCTGGTGTAGAACTTGGGGTTTATCATTGGCTCTGCCACTGCCACACCATGGCCTTGGGTGAGACCTGGGAGATTTGTTCTCATCTGAGATGTGGGTTGACAGCTCAGTGCAAGGATGTCCTATAGGCAGAGACAAGGCACTGTGCATCAGAGGCTATGATGCTGGGGCTGGCAGATAAAGGGTGAGCACCTTAACAGGGAGACAGGCCCTAGTCTCCTCTTTTAAGATTAACAAGGACAAAATCCCTATTATTCCTTGACCTTTCAAATAGGATGAAAAAGCCCATCTCAAAAAACCTAAGCAAATAAATAGGATGAAACACTGTCTCAGAAAAGCATAGATAGATAGATAGATAGATAGATAGATAGATAGATAGATAGAGGATGAAACAGACAAGCTACCTTTTATGCCATTTTCACAGCTATGAAAGTCATTGATTAAGCTTAATTCTTATAATCATGAGTAGCTCCCTGGGAACAGCAGTAAGGAAGGGGAACTATAAGGTTGTCTTTTTGTTTCTGGAAACAGGGACAGAGCCTGTCTGGTGTCAGCAGGGCTCTGCTCTTGACTGAGGTGGGAGAGGGAGGCTGGGTGGGGACACACTCCTTGTGTCTACCACTCTCTGTACTGCTTGTGAGGACTCCAGTCTTGTCAACCACACTCTGTCTTGAGGTTGTCACTGGGCTGACAGCAGTCTAGGTGACCTCACGGGGCTGGGCGCTGCAGTTTGTAGATTTACTTCAGGCAACTGGCATGGCCAGGGTCTCCAAAGGTCAGGCTTTGCTTTCTGTTGTGATAACAATAAAGTTAGCAGCAGTGGGCTACACATCGAGATTATTCCTCATCTGAAAATTCAAAGTAGAAAAGGCTCTGGAAGCCGAAACTGTTGGAGTATCACCATGGTGTATTTTAGATTTCAGACATTTGCCATGGCCACTCAGTGAAACACAGGCCTGAAAAACTTCAAGACTGGAAACATTCCTGGTCCGAACGAGTTCAGATAGGGGATGGATGTTCCGCCCTTATGTGGATACACCACACTACCACTGTGTGAGTGTCTCCAGGCCATCAGTGTGTTAATACTAGATGTTAGGTACACATTAACATTCATTCTCATGAGAACACCAGAGGCAGGAAAATTGGGCCTGGAGTGGTCAAGTTACTTGCCAGGGTTAATGATCAAGATCAAGAACCCTACTGTGTGTGCCCGGGCTGTGCTCTCTCTACTGTATCTTGTTTCCATCTCTCTAGCTCTAAAATATGAATTCTTCCTTGCACAAAAGTGTTTAGAAAGACTCGGGTATTGGTGATAAATGCCTTTAGTTCCAGCACTCCAGAGGCAGAGGCAGGTGGATCTCTGAGTTCGAGGCCAACCCGGTCTATAGAGTGAGTTTGAGAACAGTCAGGATTACAAAGAGAAATCCTGTCTGGGGGCTGGAGAGATGGCTCAGTGAGTAAGAGCACTGACTGCTCTTCCGAAGGTCCTGAGTTCAAATCCCAGCAACCACATGGTGGCTCACAACCATCCATAATGAGGTCTGATGCTCTCTTCTGGGGTATCTGAAGACAGCTACAGTGTACTTACATATAATAAATAAATCTTTAATAAAAAAAAGAAATCCTGTCTGAAAAAAAACCAAATACATATATAGATAGACAGACAGACAGGTAGATAGATGATAAAGAGATAGATAGATGATAAATAGATAGATAGATGATAGATAGGTTGATAGAGATAGGTAGATAGATAGATAGATAGATAGATAGATAGATAGATAGATAGATAGATAGATAGATCAGAAAGGGGCTAGAGAGCTGACTCAGTGATTAATAGAATGCACTACACTACCAGAGGACTCAAGTTCAGTTCCTAGCACACAGTGGGCCAATCACCATTCAGAACTGCCTGTATTGTCTCCTCCAGGGGATCCAACACCCTTTGCTGGTGTGTACCCACACACTGACATGTAATTAAAAGTAGAACAAAGTTTTAAAACTGTTCAGACAGTATTCTGGAATTTTGAAATTTTAAATTCAAATTAACTCTGATATTCTGTTAATAATATTGATAATCAAGCTTAGTTATAGCACACATGTATTGTCTTAGTCAGGGTTTCTATTCCTGCACAAACATCGTGACCAAGAAGCAAGCTGGGGAGGAAAGGGTTTATTCAGCTTACACTTCCATACTGCTGTTCATCACCAAGGAAGTCAGGACTGGAACTCAGACAGGTCAGGGAGCAGGAGCTGATGCAGAGGCCATGGAGGGATGTTCTTTACTGGCTTGCTTCCCCTGGCTTGCTCAGCCTGCTCTCTTATAGAACCAAGACTACCAGCCCAGAGATGGCACCACCCACAAGGGGACCTCCCCCCTTGATCACTAATTGAGAAAATGCCTTACAGTTGGATCTCATGGAGGCATTTCCCCAACTGAAGCTCCTTTCTCTGTGATAACTCCAGCCTGTGTCAAGTTGACACAAAACTAGCCAGTACATGTATACATTAGCTTGTATAATATACTGTAAGTGAAGCTGATACGGAGCCCATCGACTGTCACAATAACAGGCTGACGTATGTACTGATGTCCCTACTTTTCTGGTGGAGAAGTTGAGGTATCTGGTGAGGAGCAGAGCTGGAATTTCAACGCCAATGGTTTGACTCCACAGTGTGTGCTGATTGTAACAGAAGGAAGGCTCTGTCTCTTCCGCTAGAGTTGCTATACATGGTAATACCTGTTTCATCTTCCTTACAATTGACACCCCTTTTTGCTGTGACATGGCTCTTTGCTTTTTTAATTTTATTTATATGATACTATTTTTATCTTTGTATCTAAAGTGTGTCTGTTGGGCCATGAGATGGATCATCAGCAGGACCCATGTGGTAGGAGAGACTAGATCTGGAAAAGTTGTCCTCTGACTTCCAAATGTGCCATGGCATGTATGAGTGCACTCGTGTGCACGCACACACACACACACACACACACACACACAATTTCTTAAAGCTCTATGGGGAGTTTTAGGTTAGGGTTTAACTTAGGGTTTTTATTACTATGATAAAACACCATGCTCAAGGTAACTTATAAAAGGAAGAGTTTAATTGAGCTAGCAGTTCCAGAGGGTTAGAGTCTACAACTGGCAGAGTGGCCATGGCAGCAGGTAGCTGGACCCGTGGTCAAGAGCTCACATCTTGATCCACAAGACACAGAGCACACTACCAATGCCACTAAGTTTTTGAAACTTCAAAGCCCACCCGCCAGTGACATACCTCCAACACAACCACACCCCCTAATCCTTCCCAAATAGTTCCACCAACTAGGGACTAAGTATTCAAATATCTGAGGGTATGGGGCCATTCTCATTCACACCTCTGCAGGGAAGTTGGTGTGGTAGGTATGTAGTCAGTGAGGAGGAAGATTCTAAAAATGAGGTGGTAGAGACAAGGAAGATGTCCAGGGGCTGGGAACTGTGCCTCTGGATAAGGTGACATCCATAGCTGTTACATAAGGATTTCTTTACCAGACAGATTTGACCACCCAATGCTTTGTCCTTCAAAGAGTGGAACCATATTTCCCCAGTCTGTGCTGATCTGGGCCTGTGCTCTGCATCTGAAGCTCTGAGGGCCACGTCTGGTGTTGCTATGGACATTCTCCCCTTGATCTGGGTTCATCTCCATCTGCATAGCTAGCACTGTGTGGCCATGGTTTGGGGAGGATTTTAGAGATGCAAGATGGATTCAGATAGACCTGCTTTGGTTTCAAGAGGCTGAGTGGCTACAGGCTTAGCACACCAATGGGCAGTGTGGTCCTCTGACCACAAACTTCTGGTCAACTAGCACCAATGGATAAAGGCAAGAGGAGTAGGCAAAGGGTTCTGCAATGTTGAGGACTTGATGTAAACAGAGTCTGACATCACTTGGATCCTCTAGGTTCCCTAGTACCACTGAGCAAGCAAAGAAACAGGCTTGCACTTAGAAAGATGAAGTGCCAGTTTAGACGTTAAACGTGGCAAGCCCATGGAGCATGCGTGATGCTGGTAATGGGAGGAAGAAAGAAACGTCCATAAAGTGAACCGTCTCACGTGATTCTGCCAACAAACCATCGTCTTAGGTCGGCAGAGTGTATCACGTGCAAGCGGTGTCCCTGTGGGTGCCGGATCTGGTTGTCATGGGCTGTACGTCACTCACCTGACACTTCTCTCTGGTCTAGATGACAGCGCTTCTGCTGCCAGCAGCATGGAGGTGTCAGACCGCATCGCCTCTCTGGAGCAGCGCGTCCAGATGCAGGAGGATGACATTCAACTGCTCAAGTCAGCGCTGGCCGACGTGGTTCGGAGGCTGAACATCACGGAGGAGCAACAGGCTGTGCTGAACAGGAAAGGACCTACCAAAGGTGGGCATGAGGCAGCATCCGTGACTCACCCCAAAACTGACTTCAAACCAAAATGCCCTGAGCCCCACCCACTGAACCAATCTCACTAAGGTCGACAGTCTTTGTTGGTGTGCTGTGGGTGAGTTGTCCTGTGTGGTGCTGAGGTGTGACTTTGTAGACGGTCCCTAAATGCTCTTTGAGTCAAGGAAGAGACCATGCACATGGACCACTGAGGACAGTTAAGTTTGCATGAACAGAGAGTGCTGACTGAGAAAGCCTCAGCCCTTTCTGGAGGTTCCACCCAGAAAGCCCACTGGTATATCCCATCTCTTCCTGTGTCCTCGGCTTATACCAAAGCACACGAAAGTCATGTGACGCACGGCGGCCCCTCACTCAGTCTGGGTGTAGATGTGGGAGGCCCTCTTTAGAAAGCTGAGTCCAGAGGCATCTAGCTGGCCGGTTTGCTCGGTTTCTTTTAGTGTATGTCTTTGGCTGCTTTTGAGACCCTTGTACTACCTGTGGGGACACAGCCTTCAGCAGAGGTCTGTACCAGTGGGTTTCTGGTCAATTCAAGCCATTATTTCCTGCCCCTCCCAGGACACAGCCTACAAAGGTGGAGCTCATGTGAAGTAACTTTGTAGTGATGGAGCCTTCGCATTTCAGAAACTAAAGTTGTCATAATGCCCTTCACCTCGTGCATATCAGTGCCCTGACATTTACTTCTGAGGGCAGTGGCTCATCTTTCGCCAGAGTTGATTTTCTGGCTGTCCCATCCAGGCAGTGAGCTTCCCCTGGTTAAGACCCCCTGAGGTTGTAGTATGTTAGAGTCCCTTTGCAATGCCTTTCTTCGCTGGGTGAAGCGTGGTGGTGTGCACCTTTAATTTCAGCGGTCAGAAAGCAGAGGCAGGTGGAGCTCTGTGGCTTCTAAGACAGTCAGGACTACACAGAGAGACCCTGTCTCCAAAATAAAACAAGAACAAGAACAAACCTTTCTTGAACCATGGAGATAGCTAAGTCAGTAAAGTACTTGCTATGCAAGAGTGAAGACCAGAGGACAGTCCCTACTGCATGAGGTGGCATGGGTTTACAGGTTATGGTTCTAGTGCTAGAGAAGAAGATGGCTTCCTGGGTGTCAAGTTGGCCTAGCCTACTTGGCAAGCTTCAGGCCAATGGGAGATCTTGTGTTTAAAAGCAAGGGACATGAACTCACCTGTGCAGGTGTTCTCTCTCCCTCCCCTCCCCCTCCCTCTCCACCCTTCTTCCCCTTTTCCTCTCCCTTCCTCTCCCCCTCTCTCCTTGTTTTGTTTTGTTTTTGTTGTTGTTGTTGTTCTTGTTGTTTTTTTTGTGACAGGGTTTCTCTGTGTAGCCCTGGTTGTCCTGGAACTCACTTTGTAGACCAGGCTGGCCTTGAACTCAGAAATCCGCCTGCCTCTGCCTCCCAAGTGCTGGAATTAAAGGAGTGTGCCACCACTGCCCGGCTCTTTCTCTCCTTGTTTCCTGGAAGCTTGGATTGTCACTGGAGTCAGGAGAGGGCTGTCTAACATCTAATCTCCTTGGCCTCTCTCAAGCCTTGCCTTCTCACCCCTTGGCTAGGTCTCCCCTCTATGGAAAGGGACCCATCCCTTGTCCTTCCTGACATCTGAGTGCGGAACTACATCAGAGGCACACACTACCCTCAGCTCTGCATTTTGAATAATCCTTTCCAGTGACCTTTGCTTCTAAGTTCCAAAGCAGTTGGGGGTATTTCGGACTAGAAACCCAGTTATTTTAGACGTTCATGACCCGCTAAACTTTCCACAAATAGATCTGATGACGACAGTGTCCCGAAGGGTGCCTTGAAAGAAGGCTCTGGGTTTCCAAAATCTCCTTATTTTTGAAGAGTCAGGGAAAGAACAGACAGGGTTCACGCAGGATTTTTATTTTACTTGACGATAAGTGATGAGTGACAAACTGGAAAGAGATGACTTTTTCACGGTTACCTAACACCTCGCTGTGTGCCGATTTCACAAGTGGAAATCGTCATCGGCTTGAAAGTCACTGAGAAATGAAAGGAAATCAGGAGAGTGGGAGACACACATCTTGAGGGGCGCCACGGCCCTACACTACGTCATGGGGAGGGGGCGGAGCTAGGCATTGGAAGATCTGGGGGCGGAGCTACGCATCTGAGGCTCTGGGGGCTGGGCCTGAATTTTACAGAGCTGTGGTTTTGGGTCCTGGACTGTAGGAGAGACTGTAGAAGAGGCAAGCCAGGACCAGCATGCACCGTTCCTCTCTCTGATCTTGACTGTGACTGTGGTGTGACCAGCGCCTCACGTTCCTGCATTGATTTCCCTGCTATGGCCGGCGATGCCTGGAACTGTGAGCTGAAATAAACCCTTTCTTCATAAGCGGCTTTTTGTCAGGGTGTTTTTATCCCAGCAGTAGAACTGAAGCCAGGGTATCAAACCTCATCTTCGTGCTAGGGACTTTCAGTTCTTGTTCCTAACCCTCTCAGTGACACACGGGCACTGCCAGCCTTATGTTATAAGGAAGTTGGAGCTTAGACAGGGTATTGGCATATCCCGGTTGATGGTTAGATCAGCCCTGTGTGCCCCAAGGGTCTCTGCTCTGTGTTCACACATACCTGTCAGTCCCCATGAGGCCTGGCTTGCATCCATCTTGTCCTTGATGGTGCTTCCACCTCAGTATTTGCGGTGCTTCCTTTATCTGAGAAGTTATTCTTGTGTCATCCCTGCATTTACCTCTAGGAACGATTAAGATGTGATTTTTTTTTTAAGCACTTAACATTTTATGAAGCAGAAGGATATCTTCTATCTTAATGTTCCCTGGACATCAGGAAATCATTTCTCCCAGTAACTGGGAGACAGGAAACTGTATTATTCCTTTCCCACGATCTGTGGTGTGTGTGTGTATGTGTGTGTGTGTGTATGTATGTGTGTGGTGTGTGTATGTGTGTGTGTGTATGTGTGGTGTGTGTGTGTGCACATGTTGGGTGTTGGGTGTGTCTATTCAGGGATGCTTACCTTGTTTGTTCTCTACTGTATCTTTTAAAAATGATATTATTTGTATTTTAAATTACGTCCAAGTGTGTGTCTATCTATGTGGGGTTTGTTTGTGCGTATGAGTGCAGGTGCCCCAAAGGCCATAGGAGGATGTTGGATATCCTGAAGCTGCAGTTAACAGGCAGTTAGCAGGTGAGCCACCCAACGTGGATACTGGTAACCAAACTCAGGTCCCGTGAAAGATTCGTGCATGCCTTTAACTGCTGCACCATCTCTCCATCTCATGTTATTGAAATACAATGTGAGCTGACTGACAGATACATCTATCTCTCCATATGCCCAAGGACCTTTTCCGGGGCCCACAAAATACCCAAACCGGAGGCTTCTCAGGTCCCTCACACATAATGGCAAAATGTTTTACATACAACCCAGTCTCTTCTTTATAATCGAAATCACCTCTGCGTCACTGTCACATGTATGTCATAAATGCTATGAATCCTGTTGTTCAAGGAATAATAGCAAGAAAAAGAAAACATTAAAAACCATTGTGTGTCTTTAGTTGGAAGAGCCCCGGGCATTGAACCCGTAGACATGGAGGGCCATGTGGATTACAGGCTGTGGTCCAGGTAGTCCAAAAAATGGCTGTCTACCAACAGACAGTCCAAGAATGCAGAAGTTGTTCAGTCCACAAAGCTGGATGTCTAACCTGGTCTTCTGTATATCCTGGGGTCCTGACGAAGTAGGTTCTAACACCAGTGATGAAGTAGATCTGCTAGCAAGGCGAGAGCAAGCAGGCAAAGAGTAAAGCTTCCTCCTCCCGCCATGGCCTTGTAGGCTGCCCCAGAAGGTATCGCCCACTAAAGGTGGATAGTCTCACCTCAAGAGAGCCAGATTAAAAGTGGGTCTCTCCTTTGCCGCGTGGATTGGAACACACTTTTAACCTCAGCATCTGGGAGGTAAAAGCAGGTAGATCTCTGAGTCCAGGCCAGCCTGGTCTACAAAATGAGTACATCAAGAAATCTGGTCTTGCAAAACAAAACAAAAAAGAACAAAAATAGTGGATCTTCCCACTTCAAACAATTTAATAATAATAATAAAGAAGAAGAAGAAGAGGAAGAGGAGGAAGAGGAAGAAGAAGAGGAAGAAGAAGAAGAAGAAGAAGAAGAAGAAGAAGAAGAAGAAGAAGAAGAAGAAGAAGAAGAAGAAGAAGAAGAAGAAGAAGAAGAAGAAGAAGATCCCTAATAGGTGTACCCTGCTGCTCAGATTTTAGTTAATTCCAGATGTCAAGTTGACAACCAAAAAATAGCATCACACCTGATAGGAATCCCAGAAAAGGGTGTGACAGCCAGAATAGTAAGGACAAGAGGACAACCAAGGCTGACAGTGCTATATCCAGCTGTGCTCAGTGTGGTCCCCAGAGCTCCAGAACATTGTGGACAGTGGGGCAGAGAGGCAGTCTCATGCCCTCCCCTCCCCCTCCTCCCAGCCCCTCCCCTCCTGACCAGATCAGTGCTGGAGCAAGCACAGGTCAGGTCACTTTGCACCCACCAAGTGGGTGGGGTCAGGTGAACTTGATGGGCCACACTGTGTCCCCAATCAGGAAGCAGAGACCAATGAACACAGACCACTACTGAATCCTGTTTGTCTGCTGTTGCACTGTTCAGGGTCCCAGCCAGGGGATGGTTCCACCCACAGTGAGCAGGTCTTCCCACTTCAATGAACCTAATGTAAGCCCACAGGCACTCTCAGGACCAGCTGGTTCTAGATTCTGTTAAGTTCACAGTTAATGCTAGCAATCACCCTCACTCAGACGTCTGACCCGTGTGTGTTACAGGCAGTCCGTTTACTTTGATCACTGAAGCAGTCTGCTGTTGGATAGGCCAGCTTGCCTATCCATTTTACCTGTGGGAGGACATCTTGGTTCCTTCTAGTTTTTGACAATTGTGACTAAAACTGCTATAAACGTTTACATGCAGGTCTGTGTAGACATAAGTTTTCAGACAATTAGGTAAATACTTAGTGTTAGAATGATTACCAGATCATATGGTAAGATTATATTTAGCTTTATAAGACATTGCCAAACTGTATTCCAAAGTAGTGTCACCATTTATCATCCTGTTATCAAAGCATGTGCGTTTCTGTGGCTCCTGCTGGCTTGCGATTGCTGTTTCTTCTTGGTTTTGGGATTTCAGCCATTTGAATAGCTGTATAGAGCTAGTTCATTAGTGTTTTAATTTGCATTTCCTAATGACAGTGATGTTAGCCATCTTTTCGTGTGTCCATTTGCCACCTGAAGACCTTTAGTGAGGTGTCTCTTCTTATCTTTTGTTCATTATTTCTTAAAAATTGGGCCATCTGTTTTCTTACTGTTGAATGTTCAGAATTCTTACACTTTATACAAGTCCTTTATGTACCTTTATCAGGTACATAATTTATCAGACATGCATTTTTTTCCAACCTATAATTTGTGTTTCTGTCTTCTTTAAATTTCTTTGACAAACTTGTAAAGTTCTCAATGAGACCCGCATTGTCAATCCTCCCCGTTATGGGTCAGGCTTTTGATATTTATTAGTTTTATTTTAAAATTTTTTATGGGTAAGAGTGTTTTGTCTGTGTATGTGTGTATGTGACAAATGTATGCCTGGTGCCCAAGGAGGTCAGAGGAAGGTATTGGATCCTTTGTAACTGGAGTTGTGGATGGTTGTGAGCCACTGTGGATTTGAGGAATGGAACCCAAGTCCTCTGCAAGAGCAACCAGTGCTCCTAACCTCAGGGCCATCTCTCCAGTCCCCGTGATGGTGAGGTTTAACTATTAGCTTGCCCTGACTACAATCACCGGAGAGGACAGCTTCAGTTGAGGAATTGTCTAGGGCAAGTTGGCCTGTGGCCATGTGTGTGAGAGACTGTCTCGATTGTCAGTTGATGAAGGAGGGTCCATGTAACATCACCATCCCCTGGGTAGGATGTCTCGAATGCTATGAGAGGGTAGAGCTGAGAGAAGACACAGAAGCTGTTGTGGACTTGTTCTCTTCTCCCTTCCCATCTCTGTGGATGTGTCATGGCTGACTGCTTGAGTTCTGGCTTTGACTTCCCCTCAGCGATGGACTGTGACTTGGAACTATAAACCAAACTCACCCTCTCTTCTGCTATGCTACCTTTGGCCTGAGTATTTTATCACAGGGAGAGAAATGAAAACAGAACAGAACCATATTTTAAGCAGCAGAAGCATCGTTGCGTTAAGGAAGTGGCTCGGTTGGTTGGGTGCTTATGTAGCACACACAAGCCCCGGGTTTGATCCGCACGCAACGCTGTGCACTGTGCGAGCTCGACACAGAGGTGCATATCCATAATGTAAGTGCTTGGGAGGCAGGGAGACTAGGGAGTGGAGAGGGAGCAGGAGTGGAGAGGGGACAGGGGAGGAAGAGAAGGGGAGGAAGAGAAGGAGAAAGAACAGGAGAAGGATTGGCAGGAAGTGAGGAGCAGGAGCCGGGGAAGGGGAGCAGGGGAGGAGGAGCAGGGGAGGAAGAGCAGGGGGGGAGGAGGAGCAAGGGAGGAGGAGCAGGGGAGGAAGAGCAGAGGAGGAAGAGCAGGAGGAAGAGCAGGGGAGGAGGAGCAGGAGAGGAGGAGCAGGAGGAAGAACAGGGGAGGAGGAGGAGGAGTAAGGGAGGAGGAGCAGGGGAGGAAGAGCAGGGGAGGAAGAGCAGGAGGAAGAGCAGGGGAGGAGGAGCAGGAGAGGAGGAGCAGGGGAGGAGGAGCAGGGGAGGAAGAGCAGGAGGAGGAGCAGGGGAGGAGGAGCAGGAGAGGAGGAGCAGGGGAGGAGGAGCAGGGGAGGAAGAGCAGGAGAGGAGGAGCAGGAGGAAGAACAGGGGAGGAGGAGGAGCAAGGGAGGAGGAGCAGGGGAGGAGGAGCAGGGGAGGAAGAGCAGGGGAGGAGGAGCAGGGGAGGAAGAGCAGGGGAGGAGGAGCAGGGGAGGAAGAGCAGAGCAGGGGGAGCAGGGGAGGGGGAGCAGGGGAGGGGGAGTAGGGGAGGAGGAACAGCAGGAACTAAGGAGGAGGAAGAGGAGCAGGGGAGGAAAAGGAACATGAGGGGGACCAAGGGGAGGAGCAGGGAAGGAAGAACAGGAGGAAAAGCAAGAGGAGGAGCAGGGGAGGAGGAGGAGCAGGGGAGGAGGAGGAGCATGGGACGAGGAGGAGCAGGAGAGGAGGGACAGGAGATTACTAAGCCCTTCAATGCTTGCTTCTGCAGAGATGTTCACCTTTGTGCTTCTCATCGCTTGTGAGTTAATATCTGTGTAGGGTGAGGATGCTATCTAGGGTCATAGTTTGGTCATCATTGCTGATAGTCCCACCACTTGCCTTTGTACCCCTGCTACTTTGCTGGCTTTTAGAATTGAAGTCACCTGTGCAGGTTGGTTCCACTCAGCTTGGGCTCTGTGGATCGTTCCTGCTGCTATGGGCAACGTTCTGACTCCATCCTATGCTTCTGTTGCAGCGAGGCCACTGGGGCAGACCCTGCCATTGAGAACCACCGTCAACAATGGCACCGTGTTACCAAAGAAACCCAGTGCCTCCCTCCCATCACCCTCCGGGGCCAGGAAAGAAATAGTTGTGCCGGTAACCAAAAGGTAGGTCACTTGAAGAACCCCCTCTCCCTCCCCACACACCTGACTTCTCAAAGCAGTTCTTTGGGGGACTAGAAGGAGCACGTCCCTTTCTCATAAGATGCTTGTGGTCTCATCTGATTTGAGGCTTGCAGAAGCTCAGGCTTTGATGCCTTGCAATCCAGGAACGGTAGGTAACATTGTATCTGCTTCATATCTAAGGTTGTGCTTATGAAGTCTCAGCCAAGACAGTTGTATGGGGTAAGTATTTTTGCTTACCGTTCTTTATAAAAACAACTAGGATTCCAACTCACATCCCTCCATGCAACATAGCAAAACTCATATTGCCATAGAAACCTTTAAGTTTTATTGGTAAGATTTGGGTAAACTCATTCTTTCAAATTGGGCCTAAGAGTGGGATTCTAGACACCTGTGTTATCTTCAGAGAGATCACAGTTCACGTTCAACTTCTTGACAACTTATTGATTATTGCATTTCAATGTTGTCTTTTATAATCAGTATTAATTTTTAGACTATAGAAAGTTAAATACTCACTCATTTTATAGTGTAGCTAGCTTTGAAGAAATTCCTCGGGCTGGTGAGATGGCTCAGTGGGTAAGAGCACCCGACTGCTCTTCCGAAGGTCCAGAGTTCAAATCCCAGCAACCACATGGTGGCTCACAACCATCCACAATGAGATCTGGCGCCCTCTTCTGGAGTGTCTGAAGACAGCTACAGTGTACTTATATATAATAAATAAATAAATCTTTTTTTAAAAAAAAAAGAAATTCCTCTGAAACGCTACCTCAGGTGTGTTGTGAGAGTATAACAGAGGGCTGGGAAGTGGTGCAGAGGCTAAAACACTGCCTGTGTGGTTCAAATCCCAGGAACCCACGTAAACGCTGGGTAGGAAGGCAGCCAGTATCTGGAAATCAAAGACAAGAGCTACCCCACAGGCCAGCCAGACTAACCTTCTCCGTGAGCTCTAGGTTTACCTGAGAGACCCTGCCTCAATGAATAAGGTGGAGAGTAATCAGGGAAGACTTCTGATTTCAACTACCTGGAAGTATATGCACACATAAACACAAATGCAATATACACACACCACACCTCACATATACCACACCACACCATACTACACACACATAAACACAAATGCAATATACACACACCACACCTCACATATACCACACCACACCATACCACACACACACTCAAAACATACCCCCAGACATACACAAGAGCATACTCATCAAACACACATGCACCATACAACACACATACCACACCACACACACATACATACCAAGCATACACACACACACACTCACACCCCACACCATACAAACACATATACATACACACCAAGCATACACATATCTCTCTCACACACATACACCAAGCATACACCCACATACCACACTACACACCAAGCATACACACACATACCACACCACACCATACATACACATACCATACCACATGCACCAAGCATATACACACACACACATATCACATCACACACACACATACCACACCACACACACCAAGCATAGACACACACACATACCATACCACACCACACACACACATACATACCACACCACACACACCAAGCATACACACACACACACCTCATCACACCACACACACCAAGCATAGACACACACACATACCACACCACACACACCAAGCATAGACACACACACATACCATACCATACCACACACACCAAGCATACACACACACACCTCATCACACCACACACACCAAGCATAGACACACCATATACCACATCACACCACACCACACACACCAAGCATACACACACACCTCATCACACCACACACACCAAGCATAGACACACCATATACCACACCACACCACACCACACACACCAAACATACACACACACCTCATCACACCACACACACCAAGCATAGACACACCATATACCACACCACACCACACCACACACACCAAACATACACACACACCTCATCACACCACACACACCAAGCATAGACACACCATATACCACACCACACCACACCACACCACACACACCAAGCATACACACACACCTCATCACACCACACACACCAAGCATACACACACACCTCATCACACCACACACACCAAGCATACACACACACACACCTCATCACACCACACACACCAAGCATAGACACACACACACATACCACACCACACACACCAAGCATAGACACACCATATACCACACCACACCACACACACCAAGCATACACACACACATACACCAAGCATACACCCCCCAAGCATACACACATACATACCACACCACCCATACACACACCCCCCCCCAAGCATACACACATACACAAGCACACACACATACATACCACACCACCCATACACACACACACACACACCACACAAAGAATACAGCAAACCTGTAGAGCTCACCAAGATACTAGTAGCCTTAGGGACACCGAGGGTTTGGATATGGGGACTGCACCTGCTGCCTCTGTGCCCTAGAATAAGAACCTAGCCACCACCCTTACTTCCTCTAGTTTACTCTTGAGGTCCCTCCCAAGAAGGTGGCCGTGAACCCTAGCCATGCCATCTGGGCCCAGGCCATGCCTTCATGAGATGACGCCTCGCGTCAGCAGAGGCTGAATGCCTGTGGCCTCCCAACCCAGGAAACTTGCCAATATATGGTGGGGCCCCTGTGGCTGTTGGACCTGCCCTACTTCATTCTAACCAAGGTAACGGCTCTCTAGGACAGCCCTGACCTCCCTGTCCACCAGGTGAGACACAGAGCAGACTTGACAAGATACATGGAACATTTTATCACCTCCCAGCTCGTTTCCTGCTGCTGTGATAAAACACCCCAGTGCAAGCAACTTAAGAATAAAGGTTAATTTTAGCTCATCATTCCAGGTTGCAGCCCATCACTTTAGAAGAGTAGAGGCAGGACATTAACCAGCTTGTCACACCCACAGTCAAGAAGAAAGAGAGAGAGAGAGAGAGAGAGAGAGAGAGAGAGAGAGAGAGAGAGAGAGAGAGAGAGAGAGAGAATGCCTGCTTGCTTGGCCTGCTTGCTTGCCAGGGCCCAGCCCATGAAATGGAGCTGCTCACATTGAAAGTGGGCCTTTCAACCTCAATTAACCCAGTTCAGAAAATCGCCTGAAGGCATACCTGCAGGCCAACACAGTCCAGGTGATCCCTGTTCAGACTGTCTTCATTTTGATTGTGTCAAGTTGATAATTAAAACTCACCATCAGCTGGGCATGGTGACCCACGCCTTTAATCCCAGCACTTGGGAGGCAGAAGCAGGCGGATTTCTGAGTTTGAGGCCAGCCTGGTCTACAAAGTGGGTTCCAGGACAGCCAGGGCTATACAGAGAAACCCTGTCTCAAAAAAAAAAAAAAAAAGAAACCTCACCATCATGGTGAGGATCTGACAGACAGATCCATGAGAGAAGAAGGTGCCTGTGGGACCTTCGGAGAGATCTCAACCTTTTGGGACTCTACTTTTATCAGGGCCAATGGTGTCATCTGGCTGTCCAGAGAGTGTCAATAGTTGCTGAATTTAGAAGAAAAAACAAAACAAAAACAAAAACCAAGTGGACAACTTCCTGTGTCCCTGGTGTTGGCAGCTGGGGATTATGCTGTGGTTTGGTTTGTGAAGTGAGGAGTGACCAGGTGATAGTTCAGATGGAGAGTCATTGTCAGTAGGTCAAAGGTGATGAGGTGTAGCTGATACCAAATCGATTCTGTCAGGCCTGAAGTGGATGGTGTTAAGTTAGGACATCTTTGAAATATATATAGAATTAATCAGAACATCCCGCCCTTCACCAGGCAGATTCTCCTTACAGTGCTTTTTAAAACTTTAAAGTGCAGCCGGGTGATGGTGGCACACGCCTTTAATCCCAGCACTCAGGAGGCAGAGGCAGAGTCCAGTCTGATCTTCAAAGGGAGATCTAGGACAGCCAGGGCTACACGGAGAAATCCTGTCTTGAAAAACCAAACCAAATCAAATCAAAACAAAAACCCAGACAAACAAGAACAAAACAAAGCAAGCCCACAGCCAAGTCCCCGTAAAGCGCTCTGCTCAGCCACGTTTCCTATCCTTCAAGCTTTGCTGGGATCATCCATTGTTTATAACAACACAAAATGTCCTTCGGATTGTTCTGATGGTGGGAGGTGGCACTTTGACTCTCTAAATGTAACACCAACAAAGCTGACTTTTTTTCTGTAAATCTCAGGGCTTTATCTATTTTTTTTATTGTAATAAAAGCCTCCTAACATTAAATTTGCCATCCAGCAGTATATTGCTGTCCAGAGGATTCCCAGAGCTTTTTGTCTCTCAAAGTGGAATCTCTCTGTCATTAAATATTTCAGCTCTCCATCCCTGCAGCCCCTGACACGGCCCCTTTTCCCTCTGACTCTGTTTTACCTCATTTAATTATAAAATTAATAAAGCATATGTGTTCATGTGTGGAGCACCACACACATACCGACATGCCGTGGTTGTCCACGCAGAGGTCAGAGTGCAACTTGCAAAGCTCACGTCTCACCCTCCGTCGTGTGGGCCCTGAGGATGGCACTCTGCTCTCAGCTTGGGAGTGAGTGTCTTTACCCACAGAGCCCTCATGCTGGTCCAGTTTTGGCATTAAATATTAAGTAACTACACATGCCCTTGCAATTTTTTAAATTACATTTTTATTTGTTTTGGTTTTATTTGTATGATTGTGCCTGAGTGAGTGTGTGTGTGTGTGCCTGAGTGAGAGAGAGTGTGTGTGTGTGTGTGTATGTGTGTGTGTGTATCTTGTCATGGCCTGTTAGTAGAGTCAAAGGACAACTTAGAGGAGTCAGTTCTCCCTGTTTCCATGTGGGTCCCTAGAATGGAACTCTGTCCATCACGCTTGGAGGCAGATAGGTCCACTCACTGAGCCATCTTGCTGGCCCCTGTATCTCTTATGATTAGTGATTTATATCATTTTTCATATGTTTGTAGACCATTTATACATCTTCAAAGAAATCTTTCCAACACCTTTACCTATGTGCTTATATTTTCCTGTGTATGCTTCTTGAGACAATGTCTGGCTAGATAGCTCAGGCTGTCCTGGTACTTGGGATTTTCCTGCCTCTACTCCCATCGTGTTGGGTTTGCAGGCACGTGACACCACACACCCCTACCTGTATTTTAACTGGATTATGCTGTTGTTGTCATGCAACTACAGAGCTTCCTTATATGTTGAATATTCACCGCTTATTAGGTGTGTGACTTGCAGGTGTGTGTTGCTGTTCCTACATAGTAGTGTTGCCCTTCTACTCTGATGACGTTTGTTTGCTTGATCGTTTGCTTTGACACTAACCGGCTTTTAAGGACAAGCAGATTGTGGTCCGAAGGGCAGACTGTATTTGCCCTTGGTGTCTATTTCAAGAAACCATTGTGGGATCCCACATTCTAAGGTTCTCCCCTGTACTGTTTTCGAGGGGTATCTAAGTTGTAGGTGTTAACTGTAGGTCATTAGTCACTTCTAAGGTAACTTTTAGACACTGTGTAAGACAAAGGCCCACCCTCAACCCTTGGCATGCGATTTCCAGTTTCCCAGCATTCATTTGTTAAAGTGACTGCCAGTGGGTTAATCTTGACATCTTTATTGTAATCTTTTGTCCATAGATGCAAGGGTTCATTTCTGGATTCACACTTCTGAACCAGTAGTCTCTAGTAAAGCCATCTCGGTTTGTACCAGTCCTGTGATATCTTTATCACGGCAGGTTTAAACCCAGCAAGTCTGAGACCTTCATCTTCGTTCCCTCCCTCAGCGCTGTCTTTTGTTTCTGCAAATCTGCTTACCTTTCTGTTGCTATGATCAACACCGTGAGGCAACTTGGAAGAGAAAGGGTTTATCTTGTCTTCCAAGCACAGGAAGCCAGGGGCAGGAACATGGCGGCAGGAACTCCATAGAGGAATGCTGTTTACTGGCTTGCTCAGCCTGCTTTTTTTTTTTTTTTTTTAAACAACCCAGCATCACCTGCACAACATGGCACCACCCATGGTAAGCCTGGCCTTCCCACATCAATCATCAATCAAAAAGAAAAAACCAAAAAAAAAACCATGCTGGGTAGTGCACGCCTTTAATCTCAGCACTCAGGAGGCAGAGGCAGGTGGATCTCTGTGAGTACAAGACCAGCATGATCTACAGAGTAAGTTCCAGGACAGCTAGGGCTACAGAGAAACCATCTTAGGGAAAGAAAGAGAGAGAGGGAGAGGGAGAGGGGGAGGGAGAAAGAGAGAGGGGGGGAGGGAGAGAGGGGGAGGGGGAGGGAGGGAGAGAGAGAGAGAGAGAGAGAGAGAGAGAGAGAGAGAGAGAGTTGCCTCATGTGTTCTGATGAAGGCAGCTCCTCAACTGAGGGTTCTTCTTCCAAGGTAAGTCTAGTGTGTAAGTTGACAAAAACTAGCCAGCACAGTTACCTTTGAAGTCTTAATAAGGATTGCACTGAATCTATAGAGTGCTTTAAATAATATGGCCACTGAGTCTTCTCATCTACAAACATGGTCTTTCTATTTATTTAGACCTTAATTAAAATTTGTTTGTATCTTAATTTTTCTTTTAGCAAAAATTGTATGGTTTCATAGTGTGCATGTCTTTTGCCTTCTAAGATAATGTTGTTCCTAAGTAGGCATTTCTGACGTTGTAATAAGTAGAAGTGGTCTCTCTGTTTCCTTTCCGATCAGAAGGGAATACACCCGACTTTTGTGTGTTGATTTTTTAGATCTTGAAGTTTTGCTGAACTTGTTTACTTGTTGTGCCTCATCCTGTACAGCTCTGGGGACAGAGCGGACTGGAGCTCTGAGGGAATGAATACGGACACACACACAGACGCAGAACAGCTGGGGTCAGGTGGTCCAAGTCCTTCCTTGTATAGAGATGCCTTGGAATTGTGAAAGCTTAGGGTATTTATTGTGTAGAAGGGAACAGGAAGGCAAAATGATAGCACAAATACAGCTGAACAGAGAGTGGGCTATCACCTACAAGGAGTCGGGGTTATTATGTACAGAGGAGAAAAGAGGCAGGATTAGCTAATCTTGGTAGGAGCTGTCTTCAGGCTGTAAAACTCAGGAAGAAAGCTACAGTGAACATTTCCTTCACCCACTGTCACCATCTGCACATGAACCCAAGGAAGGCTCTGCCCCACTGAGACCCTTGACATGTTCATGCCTGTGACAAACAACACACATTCACCCACGACTTCACTCACGTCCTACATAGTGTGTGTGTGGTTTTGAATGTTCTGTGGCTTTTGATTTTTTTTAAAGATTTATTATTATACATAAGTACATTGTAGCTGTCTTCAGACACCCCAGAAGAGGGCATCAGATCCCATTACAGGTGGTTGTGAGCCACCATGTGGTTGCTGGGATTTGAACTCAGGACCTTTGGATGAGCAGTCAGTGATCTTACCCACTGAGCCATCTCACCAGCCCGGCTTTTGATTTTTGTTTGCACACTCATTAGCATGTGCTGTCTACAGAGGTGCACTTGTGCCTTGCCACTCTGAATGGTTCATTTTTCTCTTGTCTAACTGCTGTGGTGAGGACTTCTAGTACTGTGTCGGATACAGTGGGCTTGGCTGATCTTTTCCCACTCTCGGAGAGAACGCTTACAGCCTTCCCTCCTTGAGTAACTTAGCTGTGGTTTCCTGTGTGCCTTCTACTCCATGGGGAATGGTTTGTTTCTGTTCCTGCTTCTTTGAGTGTCTTTATCATGAAAGGTTTTTTGTTTAATTATTTTATTACATTTTATTTACTGCTGTTTTCCAGGTGTGCGCGCGCTCGTGTGTGTGTGTGTGTGTGTGTGTGTGTGTGTGTGCCACATCATGCATGTGGGGGGTTTGAAAACAACTTATAGGAGTTTGTTTTTTCCTTCTACCGTGTGGGTCCCAGGCTTGGGCATACTGAAGTTTCTAGGCTTGAATGGCAAGGACCCTTACCCACTGAGCCACCTCACTGACCCACTGACCCACTGACCCACTGACTGTCAAAGGCTTTTTCTGCACGAATTGAGATGGCTGTGTAATGTTTGTTCTTCATCTCTTAATATGGTCATTACATTGTTTGATTTTGATTCTTTGAAACACCTTTGAAATTAAATTATAAGTCTCAGTTTGTTCTGTTCAGTCTTTGAAACTCCGTATTGAATTCAGTTTGTTGGTATCGTGGATCCTGGTCTTTATTTTTCTTTTCCTTTTAGTGGATCTGTCTGGCTTCAGTATCGGAGCAATACTTGTCACATAGAATGAAATCAGAACTCCTCTGTCCCCTTCAGCTCCGAAGAGGAGAATTGATGTTAATTATTCCTTTGCTATTTGGTAGGGTCCTTCCGTGAAGCCAACTGGTCTTGGGCTCTCCTTTTTGGTAGGCATATTTTATTGCTGCTCAGTCTCTTGCTAATTATAGGTCTGTTCATATTTCTAATTCCTTTGTGATTCGTTCTTATGAGGTTATATAGTTCTAGGATTAGATCCATTCCCTCTAGAGTCTCCAGCTTTGCTAACATGCAATGATTCATAATAGTCTCCTATAATTCTCTGTGTATCTGGGGTGACATCACGGGGGCGACGTCACTTGTTGTGATTGTCTTCTGTTCTTCACCCTTTGGTTGCTAAGCCTCTTCTCTCTGTTCCTCTGTTCATTTTGCTAGAGGTGTTTGGATTTTGTTGATCTGTTTTAGGAAACCAACCCCCGGTATTGCTGCTTTTCTTCCTCACTCTCTTCCTGCTCTCTGTCCGTGTCTCTTGTGCTCATCTTCATTGGCTCCTTTCTTCCGTCAACCCTCAGTTTTGAGTGTTTCTTTTCTGGTTTACAGAGCTGTGAAGTGACATGGTGGTCTTTACCTGTGTTTCAGCCCAGAGGGAAGAGCTCCTGGGTAGTGAGGACTGTCAGCAGTACAAACTTAAGAGGAGAGAAGGAAGGGGATGTGGGCTTATAGACACCATGCTGTGTGCACACACATGTGAGGTGCAAGTGTATGTGATTATGTAATTGCATGTGTGCATTTAAACATGCCCTCTCTTGCTCTGTAGACTGGACTCTTTCTTTCCTTTCTTTCTTTCTTTCTTTCTTTCTTTCTTTCTTTCTTTCTTTCTTTCTTTCTTTCTTCCCTCCCTCTCTCCCCCCTCCCTTCTTTCCTTCTTCCTTCCTTCCTTCCTTCCTTCCTTCCTTCCTTCCTTCCTTCCTTCCTTCCTTCCTTCCTCGTTTTTGTAGTATTGGCAATTTTTGTGGTACTGGGAATCACACCCAGGCCCTCACAAGTGCTAGGTAACCACTCTATCAGAGAGCTGCATCTTCAGCTAAACAATTCTTTTTTCAGTTTTACAAAGCAGTTCATCTAATTCACCTGCTCCACCGTTCTCAGTGTGAAGCTTCACACTGGAAGTATATGGTTTTCTAGATTTAGCCCTGGGAGTGCCAAGGACTACACTTCCCTCAGTGGGCTTCCGTGGGTTTGCAAACCATTCACCTGAGAGCTGGAGACAGGAACAGCTGCCTCCAGATATGATATGGTGGTGATAGCTCCCATTAGGAAAGGTTTCTGATGGCAGAAAGAAGCCAGCCAGACTTCCTGAATGTCGAGGTTTAAACAGGGTGTGTGCAAGGCTCCATCACGAAGACCGTCACTCATTGTGATCACAGCTCCAAATGAAGCAAGCCAGGACATCTGGGGGGCACGTATGGTGTGTGTTTGTAGAAGACTCTGGGGGTTTTAGCCTGGTGCTTAAGGACAAAATCCCCTTTGGAAACAGTCCAGCCCCAGCAGTCACCGCATTGTGTTGCCAATTAAAATTTAGTCCGGGACTGGGCTTCCCCCTGCTTTGGAACCCTTGGGAAGAGGTTTTGCTTCTATTTGTCAAAAGAAAAGGGCAGAAAATCCAAAGAAGACATTGTAGGTCACACCTTGCTCTGCAGTCTGCTGGGGCCCTCAATAGCAGAGTTTCCCAGCCCTCTAGAAAAAGACAATGGCTCATTGTCTCTGGGAGTTTGCAGAGCAGGACAATTGGGTGGGAGTAGGGGTAAGGGGGTGTGGGTGGGTGGGTAAGGGGTGGAGGGGGGGTGGGTGAGGGTGGGGAGTGAGCAGAGATCAAAAGAACAAAATTTTTGCAGACATCATTCCCACAGTGCTCTGTGCCAGTCTGAGACAGAGTCGTGAAGTAGCTGTCACCTCCCAACAGCCAACTGCCCTTTGGGAAAGCAGACTGTTGGATGTGTGACCCACCGCCTAAGCCAGTGCCAGGCACACACGCCGTGGCCATGTAAGCGCCAGAAAACAATATCTGACTTCAGCTGGTTTTTAAGAAAAGTTATTTCTGGACTGGGCATGGTAACTCCTCTCTGCCAGCTCAGCACTTGGGAGCCTGGGACAGTCAGATGCCACCAATACCAAACCAGTGGGGGTGGGTGGGGGGCGCGGCAGAGATACAGTCTATAAGAGTCCTAGGTCTGCCTGGACTGAAGACTAAGACCCTAGTTTGTTTTGTTTTGTTTTAATTTATTTATTTGTTCACTTTACATCTCAATATCAGCACCCCCCTCTCCTCCCAGGGCCCCCTCACGCAGATCCTTCCTCCCTTCTTAGAGAAGGGGGAGCCCAACATGATCCCCTCAGCACATCAAGTCACTGCAGGACTTGGCCAGACAAGGTGGCCCAGTTAGGAGAACGGGATCCAGACTCTGTTATTTTCAGTATCTGTCTTTGTATTCAGATCCATTAAGTGGAGGTGTTAAGCAGAGTATATATAGTGTTTGCCTTTGTTGTCGGTAGCAAAAGTCAGGAAGGACAAGATGGCCCCTGCTCCTCACCACAAACCATGCTGTTCCCGTAACTCAAGAAGTCAGCTTTGTATTGAAGAGAAAGGGAAATGGGTTTTTCCCCTAAGACTTTCCAAGTCGCTTTTTCTGGGAAAGGACTAGTGTCACAAAGGCTTTAGGGACTGGGTGATGCTCAGTGGCCAGGAGAGACTGCTGCACCAGCCCAGGCTCTGAGTTCATATCCTCAGCACCCCACAGAGGAATCTGGGACCCCCTAGCACTGTTGGAGACTGAGATAGGAGGAATCTTGGGGTTCTCTGGCTGCCTGCTCAACTCCAAGTTCAGCGCAGGATTTCTTCAAGGGGAAGGAAGAGGGCAATGGAGGAGGACTCCCGACGTCCTCTGGCCTCCTCGTGCACATGAGCAGTGCACACACACACACACACACACACACACACACACACACAGAGCAAAGAAGTAAAGACATTTTTATTGTTTTCTTTTTAACGATTTATTGATTATACGTAACTACACTGTAGCTGTCTTCAGACACTCCAGAAGAGGGCGTCAGATCTCATTATGGATGGTTGTGAGCCACCATGTGGTTGCTGGGATTTGAACTCAGGACCTTCAGAAGAGCAGTCAGTGTTCTTACCCGCTGAGCCATCTCTCCAGCCCCTGTAAAGATGTTTTTAAAGATGTGCTTTAATTTATCTTTATCATAGTGATGGAGAAGATTGTGTTTTATTTAATTATTAAAGTCTGTCATTCTCAGCCTATTGGAATAGATGTGTCATATAAGGAAAAAGAGCCCCCTTGGGCCCCAGGCCCTGTTTATCACACCCAGCATAGCACAGAAGACCTGGTCAATGCCTAGGATTCGTTGAAGCGGGTCACAGTTTTTAATTCATCCTCAGAAACTCTCTGGTCCTAAGAGCTCTGTGTCAAATCCCTGTTGATTGTAAATGTCCAGGGCCTTTTTAATGACATTTTGGAAAGATCATTTCTTGAGTTCAAAACCATCTAATGATAAGAAAGCTTTAATTCTAGCTCTTTGGGCTAAGTGTTATTATCTCATCACAAGAAAGAATGTCACACGTCTCCGCTGCAGAGATTTTTTTTTTATCATGTCTGATATTCAAAGTGGCAGAATTCTTTGACACATAAATGAAATACAAGAAGCTGCTTTCTCTTCAGATGTAGAAGTTTGGGGTCACGTGCAGGGACAGACAAGCAGACAGGAAGAAATGCCAGTGTTGATGCATAGCCCCTAAAACACCCAATCTCCCTCAAGGACCCAGAGATGAGCTGTGTTATTGTGAGGCCTCTCGCAAGCTGGTACCCCTGCCATGTCCCAAATAAAGGACATTGTTTTCCCTTGCCGTCCAGAGGGACTGTAAGGTCTTTGATATTCCCTGCTGGTGATTAAAAGGGGCTTCCTGCCGCGAGTTGACAACCCGCCGCACTCTCTCTGGCTGCCCTTGTTACAGCAAGGCTTCCAGGCTTTTGTTTTCTGTCCTTCATCTGAGCCCTCTGAAATCCTCTCTAATTCATAAGTGCTCTTGGTTCTCTAAAGGAAATGTCTTATTTCTTTTTTTTTCTTCTTCTTCTACAAATAGGACAATAGTAACTTTTCTTTTTAAACTTTAACATTTGGATGCAAATGTGGGCATGAAAAATGTCCTGAAAGAGCCGTGATGGATTATACCCCGAGCTGTGTGTGCAAAGCAGGGTGTCGGGAGGTTCTGATGCTTGAAGCCTGCAGTTGCCTGAAGTTTTGACAACACTTTCCCACTGGAGCTGAGGAGATGGCTCGGTGGTTTAAGCACACTGGCTGCTCTTGCAGAGGACCAAGGTTCAGTTACCAACACCAACATGGTGGCTTACAACTGTCTGTAAGTTTGACTCCACAAGCCCTGATGCTTTCCTCTGGTCTCCTGGGGCACCAGACATTCACATGCATACACACAAGCAATCGTCTATACACATAAAATAAAAATAAATAAATCCAAAACCCACGATGCTTTCTCATACTTTCATGTGGACAGAATGGGTCTGAGACCGTCTGAACAGGTCAGCGCCAAGATGAGGGAAGCTTTGATCTGATCTGATCCTAGCGCTCCTCCCTCTAACCCAGTGGCTTGATGGCTTTATCCAGAGCCTCCCCTTCCCTGTTGAATTTGTAGAAACCTACCAGATCTGCAGAACTGGTGTGCCTCAAAGTCCTGAGGGAACATAACTGCTCTGATATCCCTACTGGGTGACTAAGGGGGCTTCCTGCAGGAAGGTCCTGGTTAGGCGACCGGTAGAGAGGGCATGGACTGGAGCCACTAACCCAGCTGCTCTTGGAAGCTCAGGCAAGTTGCTATATATCCCTGAATATGTTTTCTTTGTCTGTAAAACGAGGTGGTGATATTTTTGAGGGGAATGGGTGAGATTTAAGGGAAATAATCTGTGTCAGATGGGAAGTGTCCAGTTCCCATTGGCTCTTCCCATCGTCCACATAATGTCACCTCTCCCAGGCACCGGGTTGACTTTGGTTAGTGTTTGCCATAGCTGGATAATAGATGCTCCTTACTGCACTGCAAGAGCGTTTTATGCAACTCTTTAAACTGCCATGAACTTACCACGAACTCCCACAAGGGCACTGCAGAATGACACTCTGGGCCTCCCACTGCCACGGGGCCCTATCAGCAGCTCCCCCGGGAGCTTCCGAGTCTGCGCTGGGTACTTGGCAGAGGTGATGCCAGGAGCTACTGCCGATGACATTTTCATCATGGAGGATGGTGACCTCCGGGCATAAGAGTTCCTCTGATCTTTAGACTGTAATCCTAGGTTTCAGAAAAGCCATGTTGCCCTAAGACATGCCATTTTCTTGTCCCTAAATTGAGCATTCTAAAACAGAAAAACACAAAAATGAACAAACCGCAGGCCAACCTTCAGACACACCCACGCAGAGGCTCTTGTGAGATGTCTGGCATCACAGATTCTAAGCTGCTCGGGCCCCAGGAAGACCATGTGTGAAAAGGATCGTGCTCTGTTACCTGGAGTATACTTGCTCACTCTAAGGATGGGGAGATTTGTCAAAAGCCAGCACATTAGGCGGCCTTTACAGTCTTGGCACAAGGTTCTAGCTGAAGGACTTGGGAGGACCAAGGAGAAGGGCTGAAGGTGGGTCTGAGGAGCAGACCAAGGAGGAAAAGATGGGTGATTGACAGGAGCCCAGCGGGGGCTGTGTGTAGTGGGGGTGCACGTAGGTGGTTTCTTCCTGGAACTGGGCCCTGATGTCTTAGGTCCCTCAGCTCCTGTGCACTACTTTATGAGATTTGGTGGCTTGTTTTCCCTCCATGAGCTATGTCCTTTGAAGCCACACACACACACACACACACACACACACACAGAGGCACCCACTCATTCACACACACACACACACACTCCTCTCTCTCTCTCTCTCTCTCTCTCTCTCTCTCTCTCTCTCTCTCTCTCTCTCTCTCTCTGCTACCTGATCCCATGTCAGCTTTTCAACCTTTTTCTGAAGAAGCACTTTTCTCCTCGGACTTTTTTTCTCATTCTCTTCCCTCTTCCCTGTCTGCCTTCCATTACATCTGTGGCACCATGACACCCTAATAGCCACCAGATGAATAGTTCTGTCCACACCACAGGGTGAGTCGCACACTTGTGCATAGATCTGCCAAGCTCCATGTGTCCAGCCAGCTGGCCCCTCTTCCCCTGCACCCTCAGCGATGCCTCTTCCCTTCTCGCAGATAAGCAAGTATGAGGGCCAAGCAGCCCCGCTCTGCCTGTAGCAGGAGCAGAGACTGCTGCCTCATTGTGTATCCATTTGTATCCATTATATATCCAGGATGCAGACCTGACTAATGAGCTAAGACCCCAAGGTTGACCTTGGTTAGGGTTAAGGGATTAAGGAAGGTGAGGGGCTCTCAGTGAAGCCTGTAACAGCCACGTGCTTGTCTAGGTGAGTGTCACCTGCTTTACCACCGGGCCATAGTCTATTGACTGACAAGCCACAGAAGAGGAAGTGGTCACTCTTGGTTTGTGAGTGAGAGTCCATCAGGCACCAGTGCTCTGCACCAGTGGCAGCCTGGTGCTTTCTCTCTGTGTGCTGATACAGTGGTCAGCGATGATCGGGCTCTCTTGAGCACCTTTTATGAAGGCAGCAACCTCATTCATAAGGGCTCTCCCTACACTCTTGACCCCCCTGAAGGACCACACCTCCAGTTCTGTGGCACAGAGAGAGGGCCAGAGTTTCAGTGGGGGAATTTGGAGGATGGAAACATCGGATGCTCTGGGAGGGGACACTTAGTCTTCACTGTCCCCTGGCTCTTTGTGTCTATGGGATTCCCATGTGTGTGTGTGTGTGTGTGTGTGTGTGTACATATATGCATATCTATTTTTCAAGACAGGGTTTCTCTGTGCAACACCACTTTGTAGACCAGGGTAGCCTTGAACTCACAAAGTTCCTCCTGCCTTTGTCTACCAAGTGCAGTGTTTTAAAGTGTGTGCCACCACACCTGACTGGGATTCTCAAATATTGGTTGCACTCTCCTAGAGCATACCTTCAACTGTGGATGACAACCATGTATGATTGTCAGTGACTGAATGAGGGGATCTTGAGTGAAAAGAGTAAAAGATTTCTGAATAACCAGCAACCAAAAATTAACCCGGAATCAAGTGCATAATGAATCGGTTTCTGGCAGTGCCCACCCATGTTGCCTTGTGTGACTTCACTGTAGCCTTGGTTCTGAGCACACAGTGTGCATTGACACACTACACATGCCATCGTGCCTACAATATTGGGTACTATGCTTGGAGCACCCCCACTCAGATTCAAGGCTATTATATGCTATGCACTGTGATGGTTTTTTTGCTATGTACACAGTTTCCTGTTCCTGTACAGAATGCCTCGATCAGCATTTTCTCACTGTCACTTCTTTAGCATGAAGCATCTAATAACACACCTTTGGATTCTATTATGTTAGAATGTGTATGCCTTTGAAATTGCTGTTTGGGGCTGGGAACACAGATCAGTGGCTATGACACTTGCTGCTCTTGAAGAATTTGGCCCCTAATACTCACATTGGGTGGCTGACGGCATCCTGAACTCCAGCACCAGGAGATCCAATGCCGCCTTCTGGCCTCCAGTGGCCACGACACACATATAGACACAGTATGTGTGTGTGTGTGTGTGTGTGTACATATACATAATTATAAACAGAAATAAAAATAGTACTTAAATTGCTGTCTGAGTTACAGCCTTAGATGGTAAATCACTAGATAGATTTGGATTCAGGATTAGGACAATATTTCCAGCAGATTCTGATATGGTCCTAAACATATCTGTTACTTTGTGCTCATTATATGTCCTGAAGCTGAGTTCCTATAGGGGCTCAGACTGTAAAAGCCTGTCACCTGTGTCACCTGTGACACCTGTGACAGAAGCTTCTGCCATGACATCTGTGTTTGTCCCTGGTGTACTTCTGGTACTGGTTCTCCTGAACGTTGGTAGCCCCTGTGGAGGGACGTCCTGTGCACTGTACAGCAACTGGCAGGTCTCTGGCCTCTACCCAGCACATCAGTAGCAGCCCCCTCCCCCACTCCCCCCCCCCCAGTTGTGACCAGAGTTGCCTCCAGACATTGCTAAGTGTCCCCTGAGGAACAAGGTAACCCCTGACTCAATGCCACTCATCTAGATGGGAGCGCCCTCCAGTGGCGGGCTCCGGAGCTCCCAAGCCCTCCTACAGTATATTGGGGGTCTTTGGCTCAGTGTACGCTATGAGCTATGACTCTGAGCTGTGTCACTTGCTCAGTCACAAAGTGTGCAGGGGTGTGGGAGTGACAATGTGTGCAGAGCTGTGGGGCTCACAACGTGTGCAAGGGTGTGGGGGTGACAGCGTGTGCAGAGCTGTGGGGGTCACAACGTGTGCAGAGCTGTGGGGGTCACAACATGTGCAGAGCTGTGGGGGTCACAACGTGTGCAGAGCTGTGGGGGTGGGTGATCCCGTGGGAGCCTTCTGACCTCCGCAGTAAGGATTTCGGATCCCTCTGATTTAAATGTTACTCGGCAGTATGGTAGTCTGAGCATATGCCCCGTGTGCCCTCAGTGCACCGGGCAGTGAAGGACTGTCCCTTCTCATCTGCCTGCCCTTCCTGCAGCATCAATAGGACCAGCTCTTCTGAAAGAGTGTCTCCAGGTGGCCGGAGGGAGAGCTCTGGGGACTCCAAAGGAAGCCGGAACCGCACGGGCTCAACCAGTAGCTCCTCCAGCGGCAAGAAGAACAGTGAGAGGTAAGGAGGGCCCTGCTGCCTGTACCTTCTTCCATTTATTACCACGGGGACAACTCTACCCAAGGGACAACTTGGAAAATCCCTCTTGATGAGTCAAGCCTACATCTGAGCGCCAGGCCTTCTGAGATGGCAGTAGTGGGAGTTGGGTAGCTGGCAATCACAGGTCACATCCTGGAAACTGTAACCTATGACTTCCAGCCCGCAATGTCTGAGACGATGATGGTGATTGATGATGGTGATGATGATGGTGGGGATGATGATGATGGTGGTGGTGATGATGGTGATGGTGATGGTGATGATGGTAATGGTGGGGATGATGATGATAATGATAGTGATGAGAGTATAGCAATGTGTAAGAAATTAGCCCAGGAAGTGGATCTGAATTTTCAGATGTGGTACCACCTATCTCCAATAGACCTTCCCAAGTTAATATTGAATTTATCTTTGCTGGAATGCTTAAAGCTTGTAGCAATATTTTCTGAGATGGATAGGTTGAAAGCTGTGCTTTTGAGCTCTCCTGGGGCTGTTTTTAATAGTGAGCTAATACCAGAAATACAAACCATTTTCCATTCAGGTTTCCTGTCCTATACTTAACTCCTAACTTTGAATGTTCTGTGAGTTTGTACAGTGGGTTATGATAATATGTGAAATGCACGCTAACATTTTACTCACAAAAGCATTTTAACAGCCTGTTTTAAGAACATGTTGGGTCAGTGAGGTTCCTGTGCTTTTCCGCCTAGCACAGCCTTATTCTTTTTTTTTTTTTTTTTTTTTTTTTTTGGTTTTTTGAGACAGGGTTTCTCTGTATAGCCCTGGCTGTCCTGGAACTCACTTTGTAGACCAGGCACAGCCTTATTCTTGCCTGGCTCTGGTTTTAGTTTTTCTGTTCTGAGGAGTCCAGGAAGGAGCCTCGGCTTCAGAGGTTAGGCTTGCTTCCTTTGAGATGTTCGTGTAAGGAGATGGCTTAGTCAGAACACAGCTGGTTCCAAACCACAGGCTGTAAAGCTTCCAAGTTTGAAACTTTGTGGGGACTCAGTCTTGTGAGGGATGCTTGGAAACCCTGTGTCAGCTTTAGCTCTGAAAAGGATCTTTGTAAAAGAAGGGGGAAGGGGAGGAGGTGGAGGAGAAGGAGGAGGAGGAGGTGGAGAAGGAGGAGGAGGAGGAGGAGAAGAAGAAGAAGAAGGAGAAGAAGAAGAAGAAGAAGAAGAAGAAGAAGAAGAAGAAGAAGAAGAAGAAGAAGAAGAAGAAGAAGAAGAAGAAGAAGAAGAAGAAGAAGAAGAAGAAGAAGAAGAGGTGGCCGCGGCGGCAGAGGAGGAGCAGGAGGAAGAAGAGGAAGAGGAAGAAGAAGAGGAGGAAGAGGAGGAGAAGGAAGAAAAGGAGGAAGGAGGGGAGGAGGAGGAAGAAAAGGAGGAAAGAGGGGAGGAGGAGCAGGGCTGGAGAGATGACTCAGCAGTCAGGACCACTGGCTGTTGTTCCAGAGGACCCGGGTTCAATTCCCAGAACCTGTATGGCAGCTCTCACCAGCCTGTAACTGCAGTTCCAGGAGCTCTGACACCCTCTACCTGGGCCCTGCACACACATGGTGCACAGACATGCATACAGGCAAAACATCCATACACGTAGAGTAAAACAATGTTTAAAAATACTGACAGCTCTTTATATTGTGTGGTAAATTGAGTCCATGGTCCACTGACAATTTCAGAAGCCGTGGACTCATCTTCTTCTCAGACTATGAGTGCTTCTTAGGGGAAGATTATGCTAATCTTATGCTAATGAGGTGGTGAGATCCTGGCAGTGAGGCCAGGTGGCCACAGAGGCAGCCGAGTGTGCCCACCTCAAGGCTGCTCTGAATGGAATTCAGGCCGAGGTTAGTGCTGACCTGAAATGTCTATGTTTTGGCAGGTCCTAGGAACATCTGATTTCTATCAGGAATTTCCAGAAAGAATCTACGCTGTGTAAAGTCCAGATCTGTCTTACCCTTTAAATCCCATGGCTTTGCTTAATGCACTTGGTAAATATTTCCATGAAAGATATTTACAAAGGGATTTTTTTTTTTGAGAAATGCCACGGGAAGGAATTTTGATTTGGAAACGAGAGAATGGGAATGCTTGCAAATCATTTTCTAAAAATAATCCTGGCCACTGTGAGTGTTCGCTTGAAACCAAACCTTCCATCCCATTGAAACCAAGAGACCACCCCAGCCATCCTGTTACAAGTGGGTTCAGAGAGGATGCCTGGGTCCCTACTGGTACTGGTGGATACTCTGGGGCACCTATTGGGATAGTCGTAGGAGTCAAGTTGGCAATGTGGGCACTGCTTGGCCCTGATCGCCACATCGTCATTCCTTTCCCCATATGAGCAGCCCCAGCTCTGGCCTCATCGGGGCTTCCGGAGGAGCTCTTGGATTCTAGGCTAATACAGAGAAAAGCCTAGGGACCCCCAGTGTTCCCCATCTCCAGCTCTAGATTCTTCCACGACTTCCTGTGGTGAAGGGCAAAAACAAGCTGTCTCCCCTTCTCACTAGGGCTTCGAGCTCTAGGGAGTCACCTTAGGTGGCAGCCTCCCATTTGAGAAGATGTGCCTGCCTCCTGAGTTCCTGTGTAGGCAGTGAGACAGAATGGAAAGCACATGGCACGATCTAGATGTCTTCACGTTTGAGAGCCCTGGCTGTTCCTCGGGGATTTTGAGACACGTGTGTCTCGTTCGTTTGGCTCCTAGGGGCCTAACTTGGAAGAAAACACTCAATAGTGTGCTTAATGCTCAGTAAAGGGCCAACTATGTTGGGATGGCAGTGCACAGAAAAATAATACATGAAGTGTTCCGATTCTCAGCCATTTCTTCCTCGTGTATAATGTGAAGGTGATTGACAACTTCTGGTGACTCTGAAGTGACTGCTTCTTTCTTTGGTTTGCCAGGTTTAGTTACAATTGTATGAATGGATTGAGTACAACCCAGAGTTTGATAAAAATCTACCCGTGATTCAGGGAACAGATGGCCCACGCCATGATCCTCCCAGCTGCCAGCCAGGCCACTAGCAGTACACTGATCGACCGCAGGAGGCACGAGTTCTGGCTGGAGTCAGTTTGATAGGTGGAAATTCACTGATATCAGGTAGAGAACCTGGGCTCCGCCCTGATCTGTGGATTCAGATGTAATGCATCAGTAGCCAAAATGGTCAGTGTGGTGTCACACCCACCCCCCCAGTGCAAATAAGCTATGTGCAAGAATGTCACACCAGCGCCTGCATTCCTTAGCAACAGTGAGAACATCTAGAGGACAAATCTGTAGGCTTTATGCAGCTCCTCACTCTTGAGAAGAAAGTGTTTGTCCTGTTCCCCGAGTGTCCTCACTTCCTATAAATCAGGTGTGTGCATCTCTCTTGTTTAGAGCTGTAGTCTTTATTATGCTTTCTATCTCTTTGCTCCCTGTCCCATTTCCTTTAAAAGGGATTGGTGGAGTCTGGAGTCTTTCCCATGACTTCGTACAATCTTCACCTTCCATCTTCGACTGTTTAACATTTAAAAATTCTTTGCCTCTAAGCAGCCTCGGCACTTTTAACAGCATTTAATCTCTCTACTGACAATGCTTCCATTAGAGATAAAAGCAATGTAGGGCAATGTAATATTTTACTTTATGTAATATTCATGGCAAATGAATATTAATGATTACATAATGAGTCTTGTCACCATGAAGTACTTATTAAATTTAAATAGGGAGTCAGCAATAACATTCTGAAAGAATGCTATGATGTACCCGGTACACTAATCCACTAAGAAAAATTTTTTAACTTTAAAAAAGTTTTATATGAGAAATGGCTACTTTGTTCTAAGTTTATGAGCACAGTTGACATTAGATGTTGCCAGAGGGAGAAAGTGTTTCCATTCTGGCCTCCGATAGAGATGTATCAACCTTAGAATTAAGATACTATGTGTCCATCTACAGCTTCTTGCAGTGCGTTGCTTTTGTAGAGTAAGAACTCTCAGCCAACTGTTGGAATCTTTGTTACCACATACATATACACCGTCAGTCTTTGGAGTCAACAAATTTGAAGGGAAAAATCAAAGTATTCCCTAAGGCCCAAGCCCTGCTCCTCTGTACAGCCCTGTTGCTTAGCAGCCTGCCCAGGACAGCTGTGCTGGGCTCTCTGGCCTCTCCTCCTTCTTAGAGCTGGACAGGCCATGCCTTTGTCCTTTGGCTGCTTCCTCCAGCTCCTAACCCAGTTGGTAGCTTCTAACTAGGTAGGCTAGGTACTACTAACCTAGTGATGACCTTTCTCCTTAGCCTCCAGTTCAAGATCTCCTGGCTCCTTGTCCTCTCCTTGGCCCTGACAGTACACCTCTTCAGCCTGCCTCTTCTATTTCCCAGCAGAAAATTATTTTTTTCTTCTCTTTTAGAGTTGTTTTATTTCACAAGTTACCTGTTTCTGAAAAATCCCAAGAGAGGACTTGAAGGTCCCCTATAGTATCCATGGCAACACAGGGCTCACGAGACACTTTCCACATGCCCGAGCAGAACTTGCTGTGTGGCCCAGCTAGTGTGACAGTCACAATCCTGCCTCAGCGTTCCAAGTGCTGAGACTGCAGAAATGTGGCACCATATTTTATGCCAACAAGGGTTTTCTCAACCAGCCAGTCTAGTTCAGCATCCTTAACAATGCTAAGGCACACAGTCGGTGCCCAGAAAACATTCATTGAGCAAATATATCTATTCCTCTTAATGAGGATGAGAGACGGTTAAAATGTCGGATCCTGACAGCCACACCCAAGGCTCCATCCCGGCTCTGCCACTTTGTGTTCCATGATTTTAAATCTCTAGACTGGGGAACCGGGACTCTTCAGCATCAGAACAGTATCGACCTCAGAGGTGTTCCGAGGCTTGAGTACCTTCTTCTCCAAAGCATCCTCCACACCAGGCTGGCCTGCAGGTGCCTGCGTACCTAGGGCTATTGTTGCTCCGTTCCGAGGTTACAGCCTAAGTGTCTCTCTTCTTGGGGACTGCCCAAGTTTTGTTTCTATAGCTGTAATGAAAAGCAACTCTTTCAGTTTACAGTTCCAGGTTAGGGTCTGTCACTCCAGGAAAGTCGCAGTGGCAGGAGTGTGAGGAAGTTAAACGCACAGGAGCAGAGAGCCTGAGGCTGGAGAGATGGCTCAGCAGCTAGGAACATCTTCTGCTCTTGAAGAGGGCTTAGGTTCTGTTCCCAGCATCCATGTCGCGGGGGTTGGGGCTCATAACCATTTGCACTTCCAGTTCCAGAAGATTCAGCACTCTCCTGGCCTCTGTGGGCCCCAGGCACACATGCAGGCAACACACCCCCAGAGCAGAGAATACACTTTCTTCCAGCCCTCTCTGCATTTACACAGCCCAAGACAAGAGGTGCTGCTCATATTGAGGGTGGCCTCTCCCCCACCCCAACCCAATTAAGGAACGTTCTCACAAGCTAACCCAATTCAGACAATTCCTCAGGGAGATGGTCCTCTCAGGCGATGCTAGATCAATTGAAGTTAACCGTCTCGGAAGCATTTGGAGTTCTGCGCCTCCTACCCCAACCTGAAAAGAGAAGAATGAGGCGCTTGGACAATGTCTGTCACCCTACTCATGCAGTCTACAGCAATGCTTCACTTGGACCTACTATGTGTGTGGCATGATGCAAGGCAGGGTGGGAATGGGATGGGCCGAGCGAAGAGATTGATTCACCTTCGCAGGACTTGTTGACAGCATGGAAACAGGCTGACCCTGATCTCCTCAGTTTCTGTAAGACACAACACAGAGCAGTGGGAAAAGAAGAAAAAGCGTTTGGACGTGCAGCTCACTGAGAAAGACACAGCCCTGAACTGATTTTAAAAAAAAAATGGCGCTCAAATCATCAAAGCACAGCAGGTGGCTTACCTAAACTCAGGCATCACTCTGAGATGCCACCCAGCTGTGGTTTTCCCTCTGGTGCTTCAGAGTCTGGAGGGGGAGTGACAGTGTTTGAACAGACTTTTACCTCACCCTGCAAGGCTCAGCTGAAGAGCCCCTTCTTTAGCCCCCACCTGAGGTAGGTGTTTTGCAGACAGCCCTCCTCCATCTTCACCCATTCCCACCCATGACTTCCCTTGGGCTCTAAGAGAGCAGGGACGCTGTCCTTTCTTAGTCTCTGGCCCTGCAGCACTTTGCAAAGTGCAGGAAACACGAAAACCTCCCACTAAGCATTCCTTGAATGCATGAAATTACATTTAAAAAAATAAATAAATCTAGAACTGTTTAAGAAACTGGTAAGGAGCGCCACCTAGAGGCTGATTATTAGCACCACACTTTAGCCTTAGTGTTTGTGCTGGAGTCCTAGTTAAATCTCCAGTCCCTTAAAAGTGGCTTCTTGTGGGTGACATTGGTCAGGCAGGAAGTCGTTGGCATCAGTGTGAAGGCACTTCGTCCTGTCTCGCTCAGTCCCGAAGTGGTTCTGTCCGTTTTCTGGATGAAGAAGCAAAGCAGCCTGTGTCCCCTGGTGTGCTGCATTGCATAGCTTTGATCTACGGAACACAGACACTCCAGTAGCCCTTGATGCCTCTCCCACCATGACTTTTGGCTTTTGTGCCCATCTGTGTCAGTTGCTCCTAGAAGCCATTCCCTCTTCTCAGATTCCTGGAGACCTGAGCATCCCGTAGGGGTTTGAATTCCCCTGTGGACTTCCTCTTCTTGGCGGACCATTGTCTATAGGTGTGTGTGTGTGTGTGTGTGTGTGTGTGTGTGTGTGTGTGTGTGTGCTCACCTGCATGGACATGTGTACAAGCCAAAGGTTAATATCAGTTGTCTTCCTCGATCAGTCTGTCTCCCCCAGACTCCACCCCCACCCGCACAGCCCTTCTGTGTGGGTGCCAGGGATCTGGACCCTGGTCCTCAGGCTTGTGTGGCAGTCACTTTAATGACCAAGACACCTCCCCAGCGCCTGAAACTGCATTTTCCTTTTTCTGGACACCGCACAGAATCATGGGATTCAAGGCTTGGGCATCTTTTTGCCTTTGTGACTGTCAGCATGAGGCAAAGAATTCGGGTCGGTCATGTCTTTTGGCTTCCTGTCTGGCTCCCGCATCCCATTCCTATGACTGCAGGAGGTTTGCCTTGCTGTCTTTTTTTTTTTTTTTTTTTTTTTTTTTTTGCCTTTCCCTCACCTTTCTTCCCACTGCCTGTGAGCCAATGCATAAGTGACATGGAATCGGGACTCTGGCTTCCACAGGGCACACAGATCACAAGACTGTCAATCATGCCCTGACAGAGGGGACAAGCCAGGTGAGCCACAGAAAGACAGCTATTTTTAAGTGTGACAGAAAGCTGAAGCCACTGTATACTGGGCTCAAACAAAGCAAGAGAAGGGAAAAGGGGGCAGGCCCCCCTCAAGGGACAGGCCCGCGATGCATTTTTGGCAGAGTGTCAGAAGGAAAACACTTGGCTTTATAGGAAGAGGGGACTCATTAAAGGCCCAGAGTGAGCTGGCTGACGGGGCAAATTCCTAAAGGTCCAGACAAAGGGGAACCCCACACTCCCACACACTCCTTTTCCATAGACCTTCAGGGAGTGCCCAGGGCAAGCTGTAAAGGAATGTGAGTGAGCATAGCAAGAGACGTTCTGAGGCACACCAGGTCATCTGTGGTGTGTGAGGAGAGAAGTAACCAGGCGGTGGCCACCCTCTGTTCTGCCCTGGAGATGCAACTGTAAGCAGGATGAAGATGCTGTATTCGTGGGCCTTTCTGCTCAGTGGAGAAACAAAATAAAACAGGGCTCAAAGTGCTATAGACAAAAATAAGCCAGGGTGGGGCAGGAGTGCGGACTGTGGGGAGCGGGGCCTGAGGGAAGACTGCAGTGTTGGCTGGACGTCCAAGAAGGCCTCACAGGAAGTGGCCACTAGCCTAAACCCAAGCAGCAGTCTTGTGTCTTCTGCAGGCTGGTGTCCAGGAGGAGGGATAGGGAGCCAATGCGAATACTGGAGTGCTCCAGGCAAGGCCACAGAATAGCAGTTACAGGCTGGAAACCAGAGCTACTTACCCAAGGGGTTAGAAACGGCTTGCCTAGGGCCGTATAGCCTCAAAGGAACCCTAGCACTTAGATCGGAAGGCCAAACAGAGTTTTTACAGTTCCGTGTCCCTTGGCCACACTTCAGAGTTTAGAAAGTTTTGCCAACAGCAAATTCTGCTGTGTTTGAGCCAGGCTTGTTTGAGCCCCACCACCCACTCCACACAGACTCGGAGTGGCCTGGACATCAAGGGAAGCAAGGGATCATATCACTGATACAGCGTCGGCTGAAGGATGACTTCCGGTAGAGGTAAAGCTTTTCATTGCATTTCAAGTTAGAACTGAGGAGAAAAGGGGTGACTTCAGGGAGATGGGATTTTAGGGAGATGGCTCACTTAGAAAGCCTGCCATACCAGACAATGTGCAGGCTAGTTTTGTCAGCCTGACCCCAAACTAGAGTCATTTGGGACGAAGGAAACTCAGTTGAGGAAATGCCCCCACCAGATTCTGTGGGCAAACCTGTGGGGCATTTTCTTGATAGGTGCTTGATGTGGGAGGGCCCAGCTCCCTGTGGGCGGGGCCACCTCTGGCCTGGTGATCCTGGGCGCTTTAAGAAAGCAGACTGAGAAAATCAATCGTGGGGCATCAACTGTAAGCAGCACCTACCTCTCCAGGACCTCTGCATCATCTCCTGCCTTCCGGTCCCTGCTCCTAGTCTCTGCCTTGACTTCCCTCAGTGACACATTGTGACCTCAGAGTTGTAAGCTAAAATAAATCTTTGTCCCCAAGTTGCTTTGGGTCACAGTGGTTCGTCACAGCAACAGTAACCCTCACTAAAACACATAAAGACTTGAGTTCTGAGTTTAGATTCCCAAAACTCATAAAAAGAACTGGGACATAGTGGAAACTGTGCCTGTCACCATAGAACTAGGGAGGGCAGAGACTAACAGATCCCTGAAGCTCAGATCTATGAGTTCAGTGAGAGATTCTGTCTCAGGAAAAAATACAAAAAGGTGACGAACTGCTGCCTGGTCCCTGGACTACCCAGCCTGACCCTACCTGCCCTTGGGGGCTGGAGGTGAGTCAAAGACGTAAACTCAGGGAGCAGGTGAGACACGCCTCCGCAAGCTCATCTGAATACGCCCTCCACCTGCGCCCCATTGGTCCCGAGAAAGCAGCTCTTCTAAGCAGCAGCTCCTGATTGGCTGGCATTGTCTGCGCCAGCAATCCTTGCTCTCTCAGGCAGTCTTCAATCAGTTCCTTTGGCAGGAGGTGCTGAGGCTGAGCCCCCAGTGTTTACGTAGAGGCGGCCCCGCCACAGCTCCTGCTACAGAGAAAGATCTAGAAAAGTCACTTGACGTTTGCCTCTGGCTGATACACACGCGCGCGCACACACACACACACACACACACACTCACACACAATACAAAAACACACGCACACGTACAGCATAGGCACCTAGCTAACAAGTATATGCACAGATGTGCATGCATAAATATAGAAGTGAGATTAGGAATGTATCTGCTTTTTTTTTAATTCAAGCAACCAAAGATTATGTCTCTAGCAGCATTTAAGGGGTGATTAGAGTGACCCCACAGGGGTGGCATATTCAAATGTCCTACATATCAGATATCAACATTAGCAAAATTACACTTATGAAGTAGCAACAAACTAATTTTATGGGGGGGGGGGTCACCACAGCATGGGGAACTGTATTAAAGGGTCGCAGCATCAGGAAGGTCGAGAAGCACTGGATTAAAACAGTGTTCCTTGTGCCTGTGGTTTCCTTTCTTCTGATTTGTTTCCTAGCTTAAGGCTGGGAGACCTGGCATAGCTGAGCTGGAATCTCTGGCTGGGATGCAAGGAGTGGCTCACATTCCTGCCCTCTCTGAGAGTCTGTGTCTGGCGTGTCTCTCTAATCCAGCCTCTTGACCGTAACCCATTAATGATCACGGTGCCCCATGACCTGATCTCATGGGGTCATCTCAGCACTGCTGCCACGGACCAAGCTTCCAGTTGGTGGCCCTTTAGGTCAACCATAGCAGTCTCTGGGCTTTTGTCACCTCCCCACTGGCAGCTGTCCCAGGGGGTCCCCCATTGAGAAGAAGTGGGTGGCCACTTCTCTGGGGCCACACACTCTTCTTGTTTCTCATCTGTTGCCTCCCTCACAAGCTCTGCTTGCCCTAAGAAGGACTGTGGTCCAACTGAGGCATTTTCTTCCAACCTCCGGGGCTTTGATTTCCCAGGCACGGTCATAGGTTGTCACTGTCTGTTTTGTGATGGGCACCCAAGATGACTGTGCTCAGCAGTGACATTCCCTTATGGGGTGGCCTCTGTTCTACTCTTCTGTCATCCTTAGAACAGTTACCATACAAGAGATGTGCCAACGAAGTCCAGACCCACAAGTTCTTTCATCAAGACTTGGATGACTTTTAAAAAATTAACCAATGTATACAGTATTACACTTTATTATGACATTTGCAAATAAAATTTGTTTCAACTTAAAATTTTAAGTTAAATTTAATCCTATGTGTATGAGAATTTTGCCTGCATGTACACCTGTGCAACATGAAGAAAGAGTGTTGGATCCTGGGAACTGGAGTTAGAGATGGCATATATGCGACAGGCATGACCAGGGAAAAGCATGGCAGTGTCCTCAGACCTCCACACGAACATGCACACACGTATGTCCACACACTTGCAAGCACACATCTATGCATACGTATATGTGCAAATATTATACACACATATAAATAAATAAATACTGGTTTTTTGGTTTATTTTCACAGCAAACCCAAGGAGCCTGCATTCAGTCCAGGTAAGCTCTGGTTTTGTCCTTAGATTGGGGGAGGGGGTATATAATTTAGACCTTGACTGAGTGGGGAACAAAATGGTAACCTCAGAGCCAGGCCACTGGTACTCAGAAAACAGATCTGGTGCTTGTGAGTGTACCAAACAGTCATTGGGAGCTCAGATAACAGCAGGGTCACCAGGAGACAGGCAACAGGCATAGTGACTAGACCCCTACCTGCCCCTTGTCAGACCCACATGGAAGTCAGTGAGGGTTAGAGCAGAAACTTCTCAGTAAAGACACCTTAGCCTGTAGCCTGCTCCACCGACCTCTCCTGCGCTTCTCCCCGAGGGAAGGTCTCCCCTCCGTAAGGCTGTCCTACCCTCTTCAAAATACGTGCTCCCTGTCTGCTTCTAATTTCCTAAACTGCAAGCCAATAATACTTCATAAATGGCTGTCTCTAAATCACACTTTCTAAGACAGCAGGTACTTCGTCCTCTCTCCTTTTAGCATATTAACTGTATTTTAAGATATAGCTAAACATGAAAAAAGTTACAAATGTGTAGTTAAATAAATTAATCTGATTTTAGTATTCTCAGTTTTCCCATCTTCCACACAAAATAAAGATTAATCCCTGAAAATGTAATTACCACAACCCCACAGGCGTGCAACCTGAGCATATATGTCATGTCAAGATACACACAGTATCCCCCTTGTTCCCTTGTCCCCTCGGGGGCCAGGGTAGCACCAGTGAGCACCCCAGCAGACAGGCCAGCCACACTTGCGGTACCTGCCATCTCTTTGTCTAGCCCTTCAGTCTCCGAAACCCCAAGGGAAGCGCCGGGTGACACACTGCAAAGGTAGGCAGAGCCTCCCAGCCCACAGCTCTCTGCACATGGCTGCTGCCCCAGCCCCGAGGCTGTTCTCATACAGACAGGAGCCTCCACGCATGACAGCGTTTCTGTTATGTCTCCTAAGTTCAATGCACCTCCGAACTTTCACTTGAACGGGCTTCGACATGTGGCTGACTTGGATTGTCATTCCCCATTGCCTGATTGTAGGAGGTCTAAAAGGATCTGGAGAGAGCTCTCGGGCATCTTCCTGAGTGTCCCCTGTTTGGCATGAAGCCCTGCACCGCTGACCTCTCCCCACAAGCACGCACCTCTGGGTTTGGTGATTGTGTGCTGTGCTCCTAACGCATTTGCAAAACAGCATTGCTTTGCCAGTTGTACTGGTTGTAGACGTAGGCCGTCCCCGTTTATAGTACACGATGGCACAGAGTTAAAATATTGTTTTGTCCTAGTCAGCAATATTTTATGGCAAGGTAAGGAAGCTTCAGTCACACGCATTCTTCACTGGACTGTAACCACCACATGACCTCAACAGACTGTTCACATGCACTGTCGGCTCCCACAGCGGCTCTCTAGCTCTCTGGCTTTCAGAAATGTCCTTGTATAGGTGTTAGTTCTAGCACCCTGGCTGGGTTGATCCCCGTATTACAGAGTTAGCAGAGTGACTTTCTGTTTCACTTTGAACTCCACCATTCCCGCTTCCCTCTGCTCTAAGGTGGGGCAGGCAGCTGCCTTTTAAGCCTGCCTTTGTGATCACCAAGGGATGAACGGCAACTTGGGTGAGAGGTTAGAGTAGGCAAGAGGTTCAGAGGAGAAGAGGAGGGAAGAGCTGGAGGTGAGGCTCAGGGGAGACAGCTCATGAGGTGCTGAGAGCTGCTTCTGGCCCGCAAGGAGAATCCTTGTGGGGTGGATTTAGAAGACGAGGTCAGCTAAAAGAGAGCCGTGCTGGCTCGTACTGCTAGACGTACCAGTAAGCAAGTAGGCAAAGGCAGGATGGATGAAGAATCTGATGAAGCGCACTGGAGGCTCTCTGGCATTGGCAGCAGTGTGTAAGGTGACGTGGGGGAGCATTAAGAGAGCCTGCAGTGATGGCAGTCCCGGGTGAGCCCATCTGGATGCAACCAGGGAGGGTGCTGTCCCCACCATCACAGGGGCCATGGCTGGACCAGCGTGCATGGGGGTGAGCACATTCGTGGCTCTCATCTAAAAGTCAAGCTTCGTTAAACCCAGAGTGAAGAGTGGCACGGGCATTGGGATCTGAAGTGCATGCATGTGGTGACAAATACTTGCATGTGATGTGTGATAGTCCTTAGCTGCTGAAGCATGGTGATTCTCCCAATTTATCCTGTTCTCTCTGAGGTGATTTCCTGTGGGGTTTGGCGCAGATTTTGCTGGTCACCCCTGTCTGGGTTAAATATCGTCGATTCTGGATTCTCCAATCTGCGAGAGTATCGGAGACTCTGATCATTTTCTTTGCTCACATTATAGCCTTAGTAGTCAGAGTACCCCAGGTGGGTTGGGTTAGGGGGTGTGGGGGAAACAGAAGTTGCCTCAGATCAACATATTTTTTTTTATTTTGGCCCTTTTATTTACTTATATCAATTTATTAGAATACCAAAGTATTTCAGGGTCCTAGAGAGACGGTGCAGCGATAAGAGACCTTGTTGCTCTTGCAGAGGACCCAGGTTCAGTTCCCAGCACCCACAAAGCTGCTCACAACTGCTTATGGCTCCAGGCCCAGGGTTTCTGATCCCCTCTTCTGGCATGCATGTGGAGCATGTAGTCATATTCATAAAAATAATAATATTCTAATTAAAAGTAAGGTTATTTTAATAGAAATATTCAATCTAGAAAACTCTGCCTCTCCGTCTCCCCCTCCCCCCTCCCCCTCCTCCTCCTCTCCCTTCTCTATTCCTCCCCCTCCTCCTCCCCTTCTCTCCTCCTCCCCCTCCTCTCCTCCCCCTCCTCTTCCTCCTTCTCCTTCCATTTTCCATTTTAAGCTTCACTTGAAGCATTTTCTTTTTAAATTTTTAAGAATTTTACTTTTAAGATTGATTTACTTAGCTGAGCAGTGGCGGCACACGCCTTTAATCCCAGCACTAGGGAGGCAGAGGCAGGCGGATCTCTAAGTTTGAGGCCAGCCTGGTCTACAGGGTGAGTTCCAGGACAGCCTGGGCTACACAGAGAAACCCGCAAAAAAAACCACACAAAAGGTATTATTTAGCATTCTTGTTGCATCTCTGCGTGCGCTTCTGCTGACTTCACATTCTTTGCATTTGCAAGGACTGTAAAGTGTAAAGAATGCATGGAATTATATTTTACACTTATATAACAAGGCGATTTGAATATCAAAAGATATTTTTTGATACCGAGATTGTATATACTGATGTATGATACTGAGTTGGACTTAGTAATAACGTGGGTTTCTCGGTTACTTATGATTCTCCATGGTACATTTTCTTCTGATGGTAACATGCCTACACCCAGATGTCACAGGAAATGACTGTTGGAATCTCACTCAGGCTCTTTACAAGTTCTTATGGATGCTCTGAACTTGAGTGAGAAGCTCAAAAATAACAACCACACAAACTTTTGTTTCAGGTTATTTATTTAATTTTGCATTAGATTTTTAAATTTGATCTAATTTTTATTTACATATATGTGTCTCTGTGTGTGGATATGTGAACATGTAGCCAAATACCCAAAGAGGGCAGAGAAGGGCAGCAGATCTCTTGGAGTATTGTGAGCCATCTGTCATGGGTGCCAAGAGCCCAGCTTGGGTCCTCTGGAAAAGCAGTCTATGCTCTTAACCACTGAGCCATCTCTCCAGCCCCTGTCTGTTGGGTTTCATTTCCTCTGGAAAACTAATTGAAAGGGACATGGGGGTGGGGGTGTGGTGGAGGGACCAGAGACATGGCTCAGCAGGTAAAGCCGCTTACCCAAACCTAACAGAGTGAGCCGGATTCTGAACCTTATGGGATGGAAGCAGAGAACCAACTCCCAAAAGTCATTCTTTGACCATCACAAGTGTCATGTGACTCCTGTACCAATCAACACGTTAGATAAATAAATGCATTTTAAAAAAAGGGAGACGGCCACTGTGTGCCCGACAGGCTAACCAGACTGTGGTGTTTGCTTTCGGAGCGCCGAGGCACACTGACACCTTCATTGTTTTTGTAGAAGAAGGATATGTAAAAATGTTTCTTCGAGGCCGTCCGGTCACCATGTACATGCCCAAAGACCAAGTGGATTCGTACAGTTTGGAAGCAAAAGCTGAGTTACCAACGAAGCGGCTGAAACTGGAGTGGGTGTATCCTTTACTGGCCGACCAGACTGTCAGGGATGGCTCCTGGTAAAAGATTTATAGAAGTTAAATATTTTACTATTAGCTGTTTAAAAAGTCAAAATTTCAGATGTGGCCATGTAGGAGAGGCAGCTTCAGAGCAAGTTCCCATGATTGTGGTTCCCGTTCGAATGCGTATCCACTGTCTTCCTGAAAGGACGCCATGGAAACAATCGTTGTACAGGTGGATGGATTGGGGGCCAGGGGAATATGAGTGTCTGGCCTGCCTGTCACAGAGAAGCAGCAAGCTTAGTGAAAATGATCAAAATTGGTGTCTTAGTCAGGGTTTCTGTTCTTGCACAAACATCATGACCAAGAAGCAAGTTAGGGAGGAAAGGGTTTATTCAGCTTACACTTCCATACTGCTGTTCACCACCAAAGGAAGTCAGGACTGGAACTCACACAGGGCAGAAACTTGGAGTCAGGAGCTGATGGAGGGGTATTTCTTACTGGCTTGCTTCCCCTGGCTTGCTCAGCCTGCTTTCGTATAGAACTCAGGACTACCAGCCTAGGGGTGGCTCCACCCACAATGCCCCCCCCCCCTTGATCACTAATTGAAAAAGTGCCTTACAGCGGATCTCACGGAGGCATTTCCTCAAGGGAGGCTCCTTTCTCTGTGCTAACTCCAGCTCCTGTCAAGTTGCCACACAAAACCAGCCAGTACAATTGGATAAACATCAGGACTCTAATGATCATGATTTCAACAAACCAACCACTTGTTCTTTTTTGAAACAGGGTCTTCCTATGAACCTAGCCTTTAACTCACAGCAATGCTTCTGCCTCACTCTCCTGAATGCTGGGTTATAGGCATGAGCTGACCCGCCCCTTAAGAGCTTAGTGGTCAGTCTGTTGTTCAATGCTGTATTCATTTCCACCATGGAGGGAGGCTGCAGCAGCCTTTCCCACCTACCAAGACTCTACATCAAGTTTATAGTGACTGTCTGCCACTCTCGGAGTAAAGTCGAGCTCTGAAGACAATCCCGACATGTTGATTTAAGTTGGTGCTGCCGAGCCTTCACTGACAAGAATTAGTATTTGAGATGATGGAATCATATTCATGGAAATCAAAAGATTAGAAGTTGTTTGGCCATCTATTTTGGCTCATGCCATGGGAAGGGATCTGCCTCTTCTTTAAATTGAGTAGTTTTTAAAATCTAATCTGGAAAATGTTATTCAAAGAATGCTTCCTTATTTGTGTTTTAAAAGATTCGAAACAAGAAAATTTGCTCCAAAAAAATGGAATTTTGGCAGGTTTTTTTTTTTTTTACACTCAAGTTCAAGTAACACTTTGCTCTTTTAAAGTACACATGTTAAAATTTTAACACTAGGTTAATGAGAAGGCTCAGTGGCTAAAGGTACCTGCTAACAAGCCTGAAGCTCTGAGTTCAGTCCCCAGGATCCACTTGATGGAAGGAGAGAGCCAACTCCTGCAGACTTATCCTCTGACTCCACTTGTACACAGGCACCTGTGCCCCTGTGCTCTTGCATGCACACACAATAAATAAGGTGTAATAAAATGTAAAAACATTGATAATTATCCCCAAAATGCTGGGGCACCATTAGTTAATTCATTAACTTAATTAACAGTTAAAGGTTAATTAAATTTGAAACCTTTGTTACATTTGAGTGGCATATGTACTCTTTATAAGTACTTGTATCATTTTTAAGTGATGTTTAATAAAAAGATTTAGCTCCTAGATTGCAGAGAGTAAAAGCTGTTTGGCTCAATAGCTTCTAAAAATCAAACAAGTCTTCATTTTTAAAACAAGATGTGTTCATACCAGACATGGTGTGTAGCCAGACATGTCCGTGATTCCAGAGCAAGGGAGGTTGAGGCAGGAAGATCTGAGCTAAAGTCAGCCTGAGCTACACCATGATCACCTGCCTCAAGCACAGCCGTAGAGCATTTGCCTAACACAGGAAAAGCCCTGGGTTCAATTTCCAGCACTGCAAAATGTTGTGTTCATATTCTTACAGAGCACTTAAAATTTGTCTTTAGGTATGTAGGTACTGAGGTCCATTGGGCACTGAGTGTCAGAATCTATTTAATTTTGCTGTTGTTTGAGACATGGCCTCTCTTACCATGCAGCCCCAGTTGGCCTGGAGCTAGCTCACAGAGATCTGTTTAGGCTCACAAGCACGCGCCACCGCACCCAGCACGTTCTCAGTTCAGCATTGTCTAAATTGGTTAAACTGATAGCAACCATTGCACAGCATCTTTGGGCCTGTTGAATGAAGCGGTAGTTCTCCAGCTCTTAAAAGCAAAGGATTTTCGTCTTGACATACACTAAGCTACGGGTACCGGGGGCGAGACTGTCGCAATAACTTGTACTTGCTCCCGACCGGGGAGACCGTGTACTTCATTGCGTCTGTCGTGGTGCTTTACAATGTGGAGGAGCAGCTGCAGAGGCATTACGCGGGCCACAACGATGACGTCAAGTGGTAAGTCCCCACAGACAGGTCGGCAGGACATAGGTGAACTAGCCTTAGCCAAAAGAATTCAGCATCAGGGCACAAGCCAGGGGTGGGATGGTACAGGGCTCTGAAGGTGCAAAGCTTTTCTTTCTGTTCGCCGTGTTGTCTTTAGGCTCCCTAATTCTGCTCTCTGTGCTTCTATGTGACCAGATTATCTGAGGGAAAAAGCTTCAGGAAGCTTTCTTAACATCCTGAATGTTAAAGACTTCAAATTGGGTCTCAAATTGGGTCTCTAAGTTTAGAAAACGTGCTTTGTGTGCAATGGCAGTGGTGGGCGGGGCCAGGTGGTGGGCGGGGCCGGGTGGTGGGCGGGGCCGGGCACAGTAATTTAAAAAAGAAAAAGAAAAATTTATAAAGTTAAAAAAAAAAGTTTAGGCAGGGCGTGGTGGCACACACCTTTAATCCCAGCACTCGGGAGGCATAGGCAGTCAGATTTCTGAGTTCGAGGCCAGCCTGGTCTACAAAGTGAGTTCCAGGACAGCCAGGGCTATACAGAGAAACCCTGTCTCGAAAAAAGAAAACGTGCTTCGCTGTGTACATAGGTCTGAGTCTGGCATGCCTATGGGTCATCCTATAGCTTAGGGAAGACCTTGCAGTGGGTAGATGGGTTTGTGGTCCTACTGACATGAGACGTCTTTCCTAATTAACACACCCAAAAATGACTTTTAGAAAAGGGTGGCGACTAAGTCAGTGGTTCTGAGAAGGAAATGGTATTTTCCCAACAAAGGATGCCTTTCCTTGGAAGTTCCTGAGAGGAAATTGGGCATTCTGATGAATGAAATAGCATTTGCTGGCTAAGGTAGTTGGGGTGAGTCTGTGAGAAGCTAGGCAGTATGGATTTCTTATGTTTAAACTTTTGGAAGATTGTAGAAGTAAAGTGCACCTTCATGTGGGGTTGTCTGATAATTATCCTTATTTTAGCCTAGCGGTCCATCCTGACAGGATCACCATAGCAACGGGACAAGTGGCGGGCACCTCTAAGGACGGAAAGGTGAGGTTTGCTCCTTGTCTTTCTGACTTTGGTAAAGACCTGGCGACAACCTCCTGACGACATTGCTGATGATGAGTCTTCCTGGTCGTTGTGGTCACAGCATCTGAGAACTATTGGGTCCTCACCAGGGGCTCTCACTGCAAACTGAATGTTCCGTGGTGACCTAAGCCCCACCCTGAGCTTCCTCATAACTTCAGCCAGTTTTAAAATAGCATTGCTGCTGGTTGGGATGGCACACATCTTTAATGCCAGAGTTCAGGAGGCAGAGGCAGGCAGGTCTGTGGGCTCTGTAACAGGACACTGTCTTTAAAAATAACATGCAGCAGCCACAACACATTAAAATCGCATTGTCTTATCAAAGAATCAATCAGTTCCTGAAATCCTTATCTCCATACACGATCAACATGAAAATATACCAATCTAAGAAGCAGAGTTAAAATCACCAAGTAACCATATGTTACGGGACGTCCTTGACTGTGGGTGCCTGGCAGTCATTTCTTCAGTGGGTGGACTTTATGCCTTGTGCTGATCACAGAGGCTCCTGGGGGCTTCAGGCAGACTGCAGGCGCTTTAACAAGGTTTCAGTCTGGCTTGGAAGGAAGGAGGTAAGGAACCTGACAAATAGGAGACGTCCAAGCTGGCGTCCACGAGTGACTGCCAGGTTTTATCAAAACTCTCACAGCCTCTTAAGTCCCTGTTTGTACAGCTTTGTCCTGGTGTGAAACTAATCAGGACAGGAACCTCCATTTTTTTTTTTATCAATGTGTATCTGCCTAGAAACTGCTCTCTTATCTGAACAGATGTTTTCATGATACCAAATTTTAGCTGTTGGTTTCATGCTGTTCTCTATGAGTGTTCCACACTTGCAAAGAGCGATAACAGAAGCCAGGCTGCTGTTATGTAAACTCACATAAGGAGCAGTTGTTCATGTTTTAAAAAGAAGGAAACCCTGGAAGAACTCTTTGAAATTAGAAACTGTTTCTTCCGCCCTCTAGTGGCACAAAAGTGTATTTCCATTTTTTGGCATCGCCATTGAATCCTTACGATAGAACTAGAGAGAGATTTACAGCTGTCTGAGTAGATTTTTTGACCTGTGAAGAAACCTAGAGAGACCACATGCTGGTGCCTGGCAACTGGCTATTTGGGGACAAGGCTAAACAAGAGCAAGGTTTGCCTATCACTTGCCTGCCAGCCGGCACAAATCCAAACCCTTTCGTGATGATGGATCTGCTGACTGCACTGTGGTGCTATTTGGTGAAATGTCATTTCTAAAATTTAGAGAAATGCAAATATACAAAAGGCATGTCTGTTCCTCTGGTATGGGTGTTGGAGAGTGGATAGTCAAAGTTTAAAACTTGAGAGCCTTCTCCCGACTCCTCCATGGTTCACGGGCCTAGAGTTTCCTTAAGTCACTGCGAGTGTTTTCATTGAGTCGAGTCCTCAGATACAGAAAAAAAGACTTTGTTTGGCAAAACCGAAGTCACTGTCAAAATAATTTTATGGTTCCAAGGTAAAGAGAAGTAATCGCCCAACAGTCACAAATGATGGCTGTGTTCTTTTCAAACAGCAACTGCCACCACATGTGCGCATCTGGGACTCTGTGACACTGAACACTCTGCATGTCATCGGAATAGGCTTTTTTGACCGGGCTGTTACCTGCATCGCATTCTCAAAGTCTGTAAGTATAAGAATGTACAGGGACACATTTCCAACCAAACATTTCTAGCCACCAGGCTTCCAGCCTTTCTGAAGGCATGCTAGCCCAACACACCCATCCTCGAGCCACTCGCTCATCCGTGTACCCGCTCATATCAGACATCCCTATTTGTTTGATATTCTTGTGCTTTGCTCTGCATATAATCCTAAAACAGCCGTAGGACTGGCCAGGAAAGAACAATGAAGTATACATTCCTCATCTCTGGTATAATGGACCCTTGATGTGTGTTAAGGGTGGGATGTGCAGGCAGGTGGGGGTGAGCGTGCATGTGCGTTCACGCAGAGGCTGCAGTCAACCTCTCCTGTTGTTCTTTACCCTGACTTTGAGACAGTGTCTCTCACTGAGACCTGGGCTCTCTGTTTAAGCCAGGGCGGTTGGCTAGAAAGCTCTAAGGATCTGCCTGCCTCTGCATCCCAGTGTTGCCATTAGAGTGCACACCACCACAACCAGCTGTGGGTCCTGGGGATCGAACTTGGGTCCTCAGGCTTGTGCGGCAAGCTCTTTACCAACTGGGCTCTTTACCCAGCTCTGTAATGAGCTTTTAATTAAAAGTAAAATAATCAGGGATAGAGAGATGGTTCAGTGGTTAAGAATACTGACCTTCCAAAGGACCCGGGTTCAATTCCCAGCACATACACGGCAGCTCACAACTGTCTGTAACTCTAGTTTCAGGGGATCTGACACTCTAATACAGAAATATATGCAGGCAAACACCAATGCACATTCTTTTTTTAAAAAAAAGTAAAATAATCCCCAGGCGGTGGTGGCACACACCTTTAATTCCAGCACTGGGGAAGCAGAGGCAGGCAGATCTCTATGAGTTCGAGGCCAGCTTGGTCTACAGAGCTAGTTCTAGGACATCCAGGGCTACTTTCACAAAGAAACCCTGTTTCAAAAAAACAAAACAAAACAAAAAGTAAAATCAATGATCATTTTTAATCATGTTGGTCCCACTTTGGTCTCAGTGCAGTCTTCCTGCGAATCACTTTTTCTTGGCAGAACGGAGGAGGCCATCTCTGTGCTGTGGATGATTCCAACGATCACGTGCTGTCCGTGTGGGATTGGCAGAAAGAAGAGAGACTGGCTGACGTGAAGGTTCGCATGAGCCACTTACCATGATGTCCCACAGGGCACTGCCTGCACAGCCAGCAGGCTCCAGGGCTACCCACAATCCCCAACCCCATGAGACCCTGCCTAAGACCTGCCAGGGTCTGTGGAACTCTTCATTTTCCTTATTTCATAGTGCAAGCCTAATTTTAATTATTTTAATCATTTGATTTAATTAATTTTAGTCAAGCAGTCACTTCTTTGCTGGCTTTTATTCATACAACAAACCCAGGTACCCACTATGTGCTGGGCTGCCACCCGTGAGCAGGGCTGGAGGTGGTCAATTCTTGAGGCATGCTCAGGACCAGCCAGTCTGTGGGGCTGCAGGAGACATGGATACCACACCCGTGAGGTCAGGACTCTGCCTCAAGTCAACTTCACCCAGAACTTGGAGTTGACACACCTATAACTCTCTACATGTTCCCTTCTGTCAAGAGCACCCCTGAATTCCTATTTTCATAGATCCTACTTCTCGTTTCTCCTTGGCATCTGTCGGCCTCAGTTAACCTGACTTATGTAACCCCAGGGAGACCATCAGCCAGCGTTCTTTGCTCAAACAGCCTTATGGGAGGTTGCGCTCAGAAAGCCTTAGCTTTCTGTCTAGTGTCTGGGATGCAGACAGGTGTTCTACTCAGATGTGTCTCCTGGCCTGACATTCCGTCTTCTAACGTTGCCAAAAGAGATGTTTGTTGTTCACCCCGTGTGCCAGGATTAAGAACATAGAATCGAATCATTACATAGAAGCAATAGTCAGGGCCAGATGCGACAGACCAGGACACCAGTCCTGGAAGTCAGAATATGGATTGAGCACTGCTGGAGCAGATGCCAGAGAGCCACCTCATGGGACCCCAAACTGACTTAGGTAGTTGATCCAGAAGCAGAAGCAAGAGAACTGGGGGACCTGGGCAGCCACCGTAAGGCAGGCTCACAGGGCGGCGGGACATGCAGAGTCCTGGGTCCTTCATAGGGATCCCAGTCATTAGAAAGGGGGAGGGGTGTGACACCACCCAAGGAGTTACCCCAGTGCTCAGCCAGTTGCAAAGCTGCCTTCTTGGCCCTTGTTGACATCTGGCTTCCAGCCACACAGCAGAAAACAAAGAAGAAAACAGGCAGCAGCCAGAATAACCGGGAAGGTGAAGTCGGTGGGGCTTGAGAGACTCAGTGCCCCGCTCGAACAGTTTTGTTAAACGTCCTAAGAGGCCTGCGGCATTTGATGCTCTGCTTTGCTTTGTCTTAAAAGTGCTCGAACGAAGCGGTATTTGCGGCGGACTTCCACCCCACAGACACCAATATCATAGTCACCTGCGGGAAGTCACATCTCTACTTTTGGACCCTAGAAGGAAATTCCCTTAACAAGAAGCAAGGGTTGTTTGAGGTAAGCCGTGCCTGCCATTTCAGTTTTCCTGCGTGGCACCTGGAAGGGGCTGGGTTATAAGGGAGCGCTGAGATACTTCAGTCTTAGTGATTGTTTTAGTGATAAATATGAAGGTGTAGAAAAAACGGTGCTCCCTTGGGGTTCCCCGTACAGTTGGAAGTCCTCCCGTCTTGAGGATCTCCTCAGTAATAAAATGGAGATGGAGGTCCAGATCTCCTGGTGGGGCAGCTAGCTGCAAGGAGCCTGCATATGGGCACTGGTTGCTAGGGACTGGCAACCTGGCTTTGCTAAGGGAGACAGGACCCTGTCCATCATTCTATGCTTGACAGCATAGCCCCTCCCTCATGTCCTCCTTACCACCACCCTGCTTAAACTGTCTGCAGCTTTGGGCTTCATTCCCCAGCCATTGAGTTGTCCAGAATTTCTTTCTCTTAGAGCAAGTACTCTGGAAGAAAATGTCACCCGACGGTACATAAAACTAAAAGCCCCCAACTCCAGAGGCTGGCGCGGTCCACCTGGGGTTGCTGGGACTCTAACTTAACACAAATAAAAGGCTGTCTTCGGTAAATAACATGCCCGCGCTTACTCATTACATTCCACAGAAACAAGAGAAGCCAAAGTTTGTCCTCTGCGTGACGTTTTCTGAAAATGGCGACACCATTACTGGAGATTCAAGTGGCAACATCTTGGTGTGGGGGAAAGGTAATGAGCAGGTCTCCTAAAGCCATTCGATGTCTTTGGTAATGCGGTGACTAAGACATTGGCGGTGGGGTTTATAGAAATGAGCTGTTGAAGTTACGAACAGGACAACCACTAAATTCCCGGTTACATAGGTGTGTTTGTGTGTGTGGTTTTAGTGAAACCATAAAGCAGGAGAAAACTGGGGAATGTTAAGAGTCGCTAACTTTGTGTATACCCTTGTGAAAGGCTTTTGAAGGTTAGGATACGATGATAAAGTTAATCACTTTGCAGTGAGAGCTGTTAGCAAATTACAACGCAGACGTTATTAATGGCTATATAGCTGTGACATATTTGGGTCAGTATTCTGATCCACATAGCATTTGACAAATGTTTCCAGAGTACTAGGCCCGCCAATACAGATGCGCACAGGTCAGCTCAGAGGCTGACGCATGCGTACAGATCAGACCTTTTTTTTTTTTTTGAAAGGGTTTCTCTGTGTAGCCCTGGCTGTCCTGGAACTCACTTTGTAGACCAGGCTGGCCTCAAACTCAGAAATCCGCCTGCTTCTGCCTCCCGAGTGCTGGGATTAAAGGCGTGCGCCACCACGACGGCTAAACCTGCATTTTCTTACAGCTAGAGTGGAGAACCTCAGTCAGAAAGGCAGTGTTGGATAAGTCCAGTGAAAACTCATGAGTCTTCAAGGTTCAGGAAGGTACACCTTCCTGTCTTCCTGGGTCTCAGAGTTAGGTCTGAGAAAGAAGGGAAACACAGACCGCCCGCCCGATGTTACTTCTGAAGGGAAGGGGGTTTTTGTATTCCTCATCATCTTGGCACCTACTGTAGCAATGCTCATTTGAAAGGTCAGCAGTAGCCACATTCCACAACGTGGGGAGCTGAAAGGAACAGCTAACTTATCCAGAGACATGGCCCACTGGGGTGATGGCAGAGGGCACAAGCCAGAGTCTGTGTTCTCCGCCACACAGCTCCCATGACACTATACTTTTCTCAGTCATAGGACGATCCAGTTCATGCATGCTAGGACTCTGAGAGCATCAAAAGATTTTAAGTCCTTCCTAGGAAAGTATTAAAATCATGTCACACCTTACCGTCACACCTTTAAAACAAACTGAAGTGGGTTTTGGCAGTGGTCAGAGGCTAGCCTTTTGATTCTGCCCCACATAATGGTGGTGTTCCTGGCGTGTTTAGGTACAAATCGGATAAGCTATGCAGTTCAAGGGGCCCACGAGGGCGGCATTTTTGCACTTTGTATGCTGAGAGACGGGACACTGGTGTCCGGAGGAGGGAAGGACCGGCGGCTCATTTCCTGGAACGGAAACTATCAAAAACTTCACAAAGCAGAGGTAAGCCACAGCGTGGACCCTGCACCTGTTAGCCTGATGGCCGTTTGGATTAGCTCAGAGTTGGGGGGGGGGGATAGATGAATTTTTATGGCGGCAACAATCTTAGAAAAATCATAGAGGCAGTTTATTTACAAGTAAGAGAATTTGAAGCTACCCAACACTTCCTGCTTGGAACATTGCTTTAATATAGGCAGTCTTGTGGCCGGCTGGGTTTATCACTAGAACCTCTCTTTCTCTAAAATCCAACATGCTTCGTGCACACAGCATCACGGTGAACAGGGTGTGTCCGGCACCTGCCTTATTCGAAGCTCTCAGCTGCGGGGCAGCATGCTTCCCAACACTTTCCTTCCTCTGTGGTTCATTTCACCACCTGAGACCTAGACAGCAGCCTGTCTTCCTGGGAGCCAGGGACGAGAAGCCTGGCACCGAGCAGCCTCCCCGAGGTCTTCCCCTCCAACTCCCAGTGATGAGCAGGCAAGCTGGGAAACTGGCACCAGCGTGGGGATAGCACTCTATCCCCAGCTATGCAGGATGGAGGATTTCCAACATGTAGGATTTCTCCAGCTGCCGAGGCTCACACTGCCTATTCCTGGCCCTGCTTAGGGCAGCAGGACGTTGTGGTTCTCCTGGTTACGTGGCAGACAAAGGCTTTCATCGAGTATTAGCAACCCCCTCCCTTTCCATGATGATTTGGTATTACACCTTTTAATATATTTGTATGTGAGAGTGTCCGTGCATGTGGTATGTGTACACGTGTGTGTGTGCCTGTGCACACTCATGCACAATACTTGTGGAGGCCAGACAAGGATGCCAGGTGTCTGCTTTGTCACTCTTCTCCTTAGTTCACCTGGAGCCAGCCTAGCCCCAGCCATCCTCCTGTCTCCACCTACACCTGTGCGGGGGCCATAAGTATTATAGAGATCTCAGGTCCTAGTGTTTGTGCAGTGTGCCCTCTTGCCCACGGGGCATCTCCCCAACCACTCGTGAAGACCTTAATCTTGGTAACTTTTTTTTTTCTTACTATATAGTCCAGGATGACTTTAAGCTCATTGTGTAGCACAGGCTAGCCTCAAACTAACAGCGATATTCTTCTTCAGTCTTCTGAGTTCTGTATATATTTGTCAAAACATCGTGGGTGTATTTTAAGGATATACTATTTTTATTTGCCATCTATGTCTCAGTAAGCCTTAGCACATTAGAGGCAGAGGCAGAGGCAGAGGCAGAGGCAGAGGCAGAGGCAGAGGCAGAGGCAGAGGCAGAGGCAGAGGCAGAGGCTGTGAATTCAAGGTCAGTCTGATTTACACAGAGAGTTCTAGGACAGCCAGGGCTGTGTAGAGAGATCCCATCTCCAAACAAAAAGCAAAAGAAAAAGAAAAAGAAGGAGGTGAAGGAGAAATGAATAGAGGCTAAGCAGAAGGCTCAGAGGTTAAGATTAGGTTTTGCTCTTGCCGAAGACCCAGGTTAAGTTCCCAGCACCTACATGGACCTCACAAACATCCATTGCTCCAGTTAGAGAGAATCCTACATCCTCTACGGACTTCCGTAGGCACTGTATACAAGAGCACATACATACATGCAGACAAGCATTCTGATATATATGAATATATACACTTTTATAAGCAACAAGGTGATGCGTTTTGTCAACTGGGAAATTACTTCTTACATTATGATACATGGGGCAGGCCTGCCTGGCTCGTCATTGGCAAGGGAACTTGGAAGACTTGGGAAAGTCATTTCGTTTGATCCCTGTCCCTTGATTGAGCAGTGCCCTGAGACCGGTGGGGGTGGGGCACCCACATTTCTCTGAGGAGCTCTTCATCTGTCTCTCTTACTGCACTGTTGGGTGTGGCTCCTTCCTCAGCATCACTCTAAGTGTTCATCAGTAAACTTGATGATGAAACCGTGCTTGAAAATGACCAGGCAGTTTCCTGGACCCATGTCTTCCAGACATAAGACTTTTATGTATGCCTGAAAAACCTCTGGCAGATTTGGACCCTGTTTCAGTTTGTTTAATTGTTTGTTTGTTTGTTTGTTTGTTTGTTTTAAGACAGAGTTTCTTTGTAGCCTGGCTGCCCTGGAATTCACTCTGTAGACGAGGCTGGCTTCAAATTCAGAAATCTTCCTACTTCTCCCTCAGAGTGCTGGGATTAAAGGCATTCACCACCACTGCTCAGCTAGGACCCCATTTGTGAAGACCAGTTCTCTACAGACATCACTGCGTGTCTGTGTTAGACACTGCTTTTCTAAGTCTTTGCTTCCGATTCTTTGTTTCCAGTTCTTCATGATGGGCACATTCTTGGGTCTTTTCCCTTGGAATTGTTTTTTTTTCTGTTAGTGCTTTCTTTTCCCTTTGTACCCCAATGTGTACCCCAATGTTGATAAGCAGCCCCTCTCTCCTGGCATTTGAAGTCCTTGATCACACGCATGCCATCCCATGCCCCTGGGCATCTCAGAGGATGGTGAAGCTGAGGGACCAGGACAAGACATTACACATAGTTCAATTCTGTAACAACAGCACTGAACAACTGTGACTTTCTTACAATACAGTTTGCTGTATTGGGGAATGTGCTGTATGTTGCTAGTCACGGGCATTCTTACATCATTGTGAAGAAAGTACCAGGACTTCTTCTGGTACCTTAGATGACATCACTCACCACGCAGCTCTTCCACCTCACAGAGTGTCATTCCTTTTCTTCTTTGTAACCTTTCTTTAAAAAAAAGAAAAAAGTTCCTTTTGAGTTTGTATGTTTATGTGTGTGTGTGCACATTCGACTGTGTGCGTGCGTGTGGGAGCGTTTGCTGCCAACCCTCGGGAGTGGTCCACTTCATTCATGACATGATGAGGGACCGCATCTCACCGAGGTGTGGAGCTTCCTTATTCATCCAGGCTGACTGCAAGCCCCGCGCCTGGGATTGGCCCACTTCCTTCTGTAAACCCAGGGCTGGGAGTACAAGCCCTTACTACCGCATCTGGATTTTTTTGTTTTGTTTGTTTTGGTGTTTTGTTTTGTGTTTTTGTTTGTTTGTTTGTTTGTTTGTTTGTTTGCTTTTTGAGTCAGGATCTCTCTGTGTGTAGCCCTGGCTATTCTGGAACTCACTCTGTAGACCAGGCTGGCAGATCTGCCTCTGCCTCCCGAGTGCTGGGATTAAAGGTGTGCTCTGCCACCACCCGGCCACATCTGCCTCTTTTCTTGGGGTTCCAGAGATCAAGCATTGATCCTTTGCACTTACACAGGAAACACTTAGCAGTTTGAGTTCCCGCAAGCTTCATCCTCACTTTTTGTCATGTAGAATCTATATCTGCAGCCCAGACCAGCCTCAGACTCCCAGTCCTTCCAGCTCAGCTTCCTAAGCACTAGGAGTTCAGGCACTCGCCAGCTCACCAGCTCAGTCTCTGCCAAGACGAGACACGCACCACAGGTACAGACCACATGGCAGGGCAGGGATCTTCTCACTGGGGTCTCTCACCTGGGCAGCCCCATGGCTCTCATTCTTCCTGCAGTGAGCGAGCATGCTTTACTTTAGCAGCTAGAACTGCCCTTGACAGAAGCATTCTGAAAGTCTCCCTCACAACACACACAGACACACACAGACACACACAGACACAGACACACACACACACACACTTAGCAACATGCACAGGGCCCTGATCGAGGACCACTTTGAAGTTGAAAGAAGTTTTGGCATTTCTGACACTTCTCAGGTCTTATTAACTACAGAGACAGACAGGATGCCTAACAAGTAAAGGACAGGCTGACTATCACACTCCTCCCCAAACTTTTTTTTTTCTTGTCAAAAAATACTTTTAAGAAAAGTTTTGGTGGTGGTGGTGGTGGTTGGGTTTTTTTTTTTTTTTTTTGGTTGGTTGGTTGGTTTTGGGTTTTGGTTGTTGTTTTTGAGACAGGGTCTCTCTACTCCTGGCTGACCTGGAACTCACTATACAGACCAAGCTGGCCTCAAACTCACGGAAATCTGCCTGCCTCTGCCTCCCCAGCACTGAGATTAAAGGCCCTTATGCCCTGCTGAAACTTTATTCCACCTATTCATTTAAAATACTTAAAATGTTTATAGTTTAAAAAGTAAAGGTGAATACTTGCCTAGATTGGAGAGGTCCTAGGTTCCACCTCTAGCACTACTATCAGGCAAGCACACATGTGTGTGCATACACAATACACACATGCACACACACTTGAGTGTTCACACATTGAGTACTTTGGGGTTTTGATCACTGCTCAGCAGCTGGTTCTGGTATCTGTATAACTGAGCCCCTTTTCTGGGTTTATATAATGGTCTCTATAAAGGCTATCACAAGAGCTATCACATGATTCCAATATTTTTAATGCCCAAGCTAAATGCAGATCTATAATCCTAGCACTTGGGAGACTAAATCAGAAGCAACACCTGAGATTGAGGCCGACCTAGCTTGCATAGTAAGTTCAGGGCTAGCCTGAACTACATAATGACACCTTCTCTTAAAACAAAACAAACAAAACAACAAAAAAGCCAAAAACCAATTGAATGAAATCTTAAGTCTTTGTTTGCATGTGACTTTTCCCCACACAGATTCCTGAGCAGTTTGGCCCAATACGGACAGTGGCCGAGGGGAAGGGCAACGTCATCTTGATAGGCACTACTAGAAACTTTGTCCTGCAAGGCACCTTGTCAGGGGACTTCACACCCATCACTCAGGTATCGTCAACTTGGCAAATGCCAAGCTCTTGCATTTCCCCGGTAATATGGACGCATGTGAGTTTCCCAGTGTGGTGGCCTCCTGCTTCAGTGCGGTGTTCTGTGGCATGATTAAGCTTGAGAGGAAAGAGCTCACGAGACAGTCCTTCGGGGGTGCTGTTGTGATGGTGGGATCTCAGAGTCCCTTTGTCTTGGTTCTTTTATAGGGCCACACCGATGAGCTCTGGGGGCTAGCCATCCATGCCTCCAAGCCTCAGTTCCTGACCTGTGGACATGACAAGCATGCCACTCTCTGGGACGCTGTCGGTCACCGGCCAGTCTGGGACAAAATCATAGAGGTAAGTAAGTGTGCATGCTGCATTTCCAGTCTTCTTATAAAAACGCTTCTGGTATGTATTTTTATATGAAATGTATTTTTATATGAATTATCAGTGATAAGGATAGGCTCAGAGCCAGTCCCACAACACCCAGAGGAAGCTCCACTCCCAAGCACTTTAACACACCCAGGATCATAGGATCAGAGGTGAGGAGGACACAACATCTGCCCCAACACCAGAAGTAACAGGGACCAGTGGGACCCGGGCACCCAGGAACTCCTCCTGACCAGTGGCACAGGTTCCTTCCTGTCTGGGCCAGTGCTCTGAGCAGACCTTGGGTGCAAACTCTGCACCCAGAAGAAGCTCCAGGTATTCCAACACGCCCAGGACCACAGGATCCCAGGAGCTTGGTCACACCAGGATCTCAGGGTCCCAGAGACAGCTTGACTCCCAGGAGCTCTGACACACCCAGGATCTCAGGATCCCAGAATCACAGTGACAGATGAACTCTGAGGAGTTCTTACACAACCAGGATCACAGGAAGGACAGACTCCAGTAAGATATAGCGAGGGCAGGTAGTGCTAATAACCAGGTGGTGGGAGGCAAGCATAAGAACATCAGCAACAGAAACCAAGGTTACTTGGCATCATCAGAACCCAATTCTCCCACCATAGTAAGACACCATCACACAGAAAGCAAGATTCAGACCTAAAATCACTTCTCATGATGGTGATAGAGGACTTTAAGAAGGCCATAAATAACTCCCTGAAAGAAATACAGGAGAACACAGGTAAACATCTAGAAGCCCTTGAAGAGGAAACACAAAAATCCCTTAAAGAATTACAGGAAAACACAACCAAACAGGCAAAGGAAAGGAACAAAACCATCCAAGTTCTAAAAATGGAAATAGAAACAATAAAGAAATCAGAAAGGGAGACAACCCTGGAGTTAGAAACCCTAGGAAAGGGATCAGGAGTCATAGATGCAAGCATCACCAACAGAATACAAGAGATGGAAGACAGAATCTCAGGGGCAGAAGATACCATAGAAAACATTGACACAACAGTCAAAGAAAATGCAAAAGGCAAAAAGCTCCTGACCCAAAACATCCAGGAAATTCATGACACAATGAGAAGACCAAACTTAAGGCTAGTAGGTATAGAAGTGAGTGAAGATTCCTAACTTAAAGGGCCAGTAAATATCTTCAACAAAATTATAGAAGAAATCTTCCCCAACCTAAAGAAAGAGATGCCCATGGACATACAAGAAGTCTACAGAACTCCAAATAGACTGGACCAGAAAAGAAATACCTCCTGTCACATATTAATCAAAACACCAAATGCACTAAACAAAGAAAGAATATTAAAAGCAGTAAGGGAAAAAGGTCAAGTAACATATAACATATAAAGGCAGGCCTATCAGAATTACACCAGACTTCTCAACAGAGACTATGAAAGCTAGAAGATCCTGGGCAGATGTCATACAGACCCTAAGAGAACACAAATGCCAGCCCAGGCTACTATACCCAGCAAAACTCCCAATTACCATAGATGGAGAAACCAAGATATTCCATGACAAAAACAAATTTACACCATATCTTTCCATAAATCCAGCCCTACAAAGGATAATAGATGGATAATACCAACACAAGGAGGGAAAACTATACCCTAGAAAAAGCAAGAAAGTAATCTTTCAACAAACCCAGAAGAAGATAGGCACACAAACATTATTCCAGCTCTAACAACAAAAATCACAGGAAGGAACAATCACTTTTCCTTAACATCTCTTAACATCAATGGACTCAATTCCCCCAAAAAGACATAGACTAACAGACTGGATACATAGACAGGACCCAGTATTTTGCTGCACACAGAAAACATACCTCAGTGACAAAGGCAGACACTACCTCAGAGTAAAAGGTTGGAAAACTATTTTCCAAGCAAATGGTCCCATGAAACAAGCTGGAGTAGCCATTCTAATATGGAATAAAATCAACTTTCAACCAAAAGTTATCAAAAAAGATAAAGAAGGACACTTTATACTGGTCAAAAGAAAAATCTACCAAGATGAACTCTCAGTTCTGAACATTTATGTTCAAAATGCAAGGGCACCCACATTCATAAAAGAAACTTTACTAAAGCTCAAAGCACACATCATACCCCACACGGTAATAGTGGGAGACTCCAACACCCCACTCTCATCAATGGACATATCATGGAAACACAAACTAAACAGAGACACAGTGAAACTAACAGAAGTTATGAAACAAATGAACAGATATTTATAGAACATTTCATCCTAAAGCAATATATGTGTGTGTGTGTGTGTGTGTGTGTGTGTGTGTATGTGTATATATACATATATATATCTTCTTCTCAGCACCTTATGGTAGCTTCTCCAAAATTGATCGTATAGTCGGGCGGTGGTGGCACAGACCTTTAATCCCAGCACTGAGGAGGCAGAGGCAGGCGGATTTCTGAGTTCGAGGCCAGCCTGGTCTACAGAGTGAGCTCCAGGACAGCCAAGGCTACACAGAGAAACCCTGTCTCGAAAAACCAAAAAAAAAAAAAAAAAAAAGACAGTATAATTGGTCACAAAACAGGCCTCAACAGATACAAGAAGATTGAAATAATCCCATGCACCCTATCAGATTACCAAGAACTAAGGCTGGTCTTAAATACCAACAAAAACAACAGACAGCACACATGCACATAGAAGCTGAACAGTGCTCTACTCAATGATAACTTAGTCAAGGAAGAAATAAATTAATGGCTTTTTAGAATTTAATGAAAGTGAAGACACATCATACCAAAACTTATGAGAAACAATGAAAGCAGTTGTAAGAGGAAAGCCCAGAGCTCTGAGTGCCTCCGAAAAGAAACTGGAGAGAGCTTACACTAGCAGCTTGACAGCACCCCTGAAAGCTCTAGAACAAAAAGAAGCAAATACACCCAAGAGGAGTAGACAGCAGGAAATAATCAAACTCAGGGCTGAAATCAACCAAATAGAAACAAAAAGAACTGTACAAAGAATCAACAAGGGCTAGTGAGATGGCTCAGTGGGTAAAAGCACCCGACTGCTCTTCTGAAGGTCCAGAGTTCAAACCCCAGCAACCACATGGTGGTGGCTCACAACCATCCGCAACAAGATCTGGCGCCCTCTTCTGGAGTGTCTGAAGACAGCTACAGTGTACTTACATATAATTAATAAATAAAATCTTTAAAAAAAAAAAAAAAGAATCAACAAAACCAGGAGCTGGTTCTTTGAGAAAAATCAACAAAATAGATAAACCCTTAGCCAGACTAACCAGAGACAGTCTCCAAATTAAAAAAATCAGAAATGAAAAGGGAGACATAACAACGAAATATATCTTCAAATAATTATTCTGTTTGTTGAATATTAACAGTTGAAAATATTAAAATCATGTTCTACAAACATGGAAATATCACTGATAATTTTTCTCACTGTGCTTGAAATTAGCATTTTCTTAATGTTTAACTTCAAAGACTTTTGCTATTTCGAAATCTTTAAAATATACTTACTGATGAAATAATTTCTCTCCTAGAAACACTGATATTCTTTTTTGTTTTTACTGATAATCGTTTTAAAGTAAACTTATAGTTAGACAATGTACACAGATATATAATGCGTTTTAAATACTCTCTCACTATATCAGGTGGTATCAAATAAGGGCTTTGGAATAGATTTCTTTTTTTTTTTTTTTTTTTTTGGTTTTTCTGAGACAGGGTTTCTCTGTGTAGCCCTGGCTGTCCTGGAACTCATTTTGTAGACCAGGCTGGCCTCGAACTCAGAAATCCTCCTGCCTCTGCCTCCCAAGTGCTGGAATTAAAGGCGTGTGCCATCACCGCTCGGCTGGAATATATTTCTTAATGATTCATTTTTAATATTTTATGCTTTACTATGTTTAACTCACAAAGAATATTTTGAATGTTTTGAAACAATTTAGTATTCAACATTAGATATAGGATCCTCAGTTATGGATAGTAGTAAATATTCATTAATGATAATTTTAGGGTATAAAAGGATATGAATATAAAAGTTTTATTAAAACTTGTTATATAAAAGAATATAACAATTTTTATATGTTATTTGATTCTCAAAATACTCAAAAATTTAAGAAAAATTCTAAAAATAAAACAGTGATAAGAAGTCTAAATGTAGCCAGGCGTGGTGGCGCACTCCTTTGATCCCAGCACTCAGGAGGCAGAGGCAGGCAGATTTCTGAGTTAGAGGCCAGCCTGGTCTACAAAGTGAGTTCCAGGACAGCCAGGACTACACAGAGAAACCCTGTCTCGAAAAAAACAAAACAAAACAAACAAACAAACAAACAAATCTAAATGCAATATTTTACCTTTTAATAATTGTGTTGCTTTTAAGAACGTTTCAAGCATTCTTACCCATATTATTCTGAACAGCAGCAGGAGTTAGCGTTTCCTAGCAGGGTTGTCAGCGTTCCTGAGAGCAGAGTCTTAATGGACCAAAGTGCTAGAAAGCCCCGTGACTATCCCATGTCCTGTGAGGGCACATCTTACACAGGGTTACAGGCCACAGTGAGAATATGCAGTTTCATTTCTCCCTCTCTGGAGTTTGGTGGCAAAGACATCACATTCATTTTGAACTTCACAGGGGAAACAGATTTCTTATCTGAGAGTCAAAATCCCTTCACCGTGTGGAAATCAGGCCTGTATTCTTGAGCTGTTGGCACCCCAGCTGTGAATGTGTCATACAATCCCCCCTGGACCTTCGGGTTGAAGAACTTTAGCTTTGCTCTGACTCTATTGATCAGGAGATGGGGAAGGGAGTGGCTGAGTTACTTGTAAAGGGCACAGAGTTAGTAAGCAGGAGCTGGGGTGACCCTGTGGTTAAGGGCACCAACTGCTTTGTGCAGAGGACTGTGTTCAGTTCCCAACACCTACATGACAATTTGCGACCATCTATAACTCCAGTTCAGGATATCTGACACCTTTTTCTGATCTCTGGGGTTTACCAGGCATGCACATTGATGTACTTACATGCGTTCAGGGGAAACGCTTGCCCACGTGTAAAGTATGTGGCTCAGCCACCCAGCTCAGGCTGAGTCCCAAACCCAGGCCAGGTTGTTCCATCGCAGCACCATGAACCGCAGGCAGCCTTGCTGGGTTGCTTGTGTCCTGACAACTCACACACCCCACATAAGGAAACAGCCCTTTTGCCATATCATCCCTTCATTCCCTGGAAAGCTGCTGGTACGTCCAACAGCCCAAGACTGGCTCTGGTTCTCCTGTCCTCCACTTGCAGTGAAGGCTGTCACTGGGTTCTGGTTCCTGCAGCCAACTGAGCACCAGAACTGAGGGTAGGCACTCCTACAGCAGAGGTCGTCAGGGACAGCAGCACCCTTGTGGTTCTGTGGACACGGCTGCCTGCTGAGCACCCTGATGCTCCACCTCCCTTCCCCTTGCCAGACAGCTAACTGCTTTGGCCGAACAAAACTTGGGAACCAGATCTGGAGCTCTAACCCTGCAGTGTCCCAGACCATCTGTCCATCCTCCCCGAGGCTTTGAATGGGATCCTTAGCCTCTCCACACCTCCATATGAAAGCAGCTGTGTGGTTCTGGTGAGCTTGTCACAGAAGCAGCTCGTTGGGTTTGGTCTCGGGCACGTGGGATCTGCCAGCATATTGGCTTAATGATAGCTACCTCTTTAGGAAGTAGTTAAAGATGGTGAGGCTGGCGTCTGGAATCTCTATCTGCTCTTGTGGCTGCAGTTTATCTAGTAGCATCTCTGTGGCTCCAATGTCCACTCCTGCCCTGGCGGTGGTCAGTGGTTGTACTCCCAGATAAACCAAGCACACCTTTTGACCAGCTTCCTACGGGACCAGAGGACAGAGAGAGAGATCCAGATGTGCAAACTAGAAAGGGCCCAGAAAGGAGCACTCACCTGCCTGCCTTTTGTGATTACTGTAGATAGGACAGATTATAGGATGGACAAATACATTCCAAAGGCAGGCATATGTTGTGATGGAAGTGTGACAGGGACCCAAGTGGGCCTGCATCTCTTGTAGGGAGAAAAGAGGCTTTTCAAACAGAGCTGTGGAGTCTGAGAAGAACACGGCTCCGGTGGGTTTGTGCTGTCTTGCTCTGTCTGGCCACATATTTACATTTCCTTTAAAATATTCTAGGATCCAGCTCAGTCCTCTGGTTTTCATCCTTCCGGGTCTGTGGTTGCAGTGGGGACACTGACTGGGAGGTAAGCATCCACCCTACCCGCCGCTGCCCCGCAACAGCCTATGCCTGCAGAGTTGCAGGGAGCAGTTAGACATCTGAGCCTCCCTGGGGCGGGGGCAGGTGCATGGCAGCTCTGGCTGCATCTTCTTGGTTCCAGTCATTTACTGAGCATTCAGTCAAAACTCAAAAGCGAAACTGAGTCCTTCCCAATTGAAACTTGGAGGAAAGCCGGATCTTTCAACACGTCTCCTCCCCAGCTTCACCCTCACCCCACCCCATCTCCTTCCAGCTCCAGAGGCTCTAGAACACTCCCAGAATTCTGCTCTAGAGCAGTGGTTCTCAGCCTGTGTGGGTCATGACCCCCAAAGACCATGGAAAAACACAGATACTAATATTATGGTTCATAACCACAGCCAAATTACAGTTATGAAGTAGCAATGAAAATAATGTTATGGCTTGGGTCATCACAACATGAGGAACTGTATTAAAGGGTTAGGCAGGTTGAGAACCACTGCCCTAGAGCCTACAGTAGGAGCCTCCGCTTTTGAAATGGGCAAGAAAGCATTGCAAGACCCCAAGAGAGGAGGCCCTCTTTCTCAGCTAGAGAGGCTTTCAGCACTGGGGAAAGTTCACAGGTCCTGGGTCTCATGTGCAGACTCAGCCTCCTCTCACCAGCCTCCTCCACCATGGGGTGGGCAGTAGATCTGTGCTTTGTCCCCCAGCCTCCCCCACGTAGCAGCAGTGAGCCTGTGAGCCAATTACATACACTCTCTGACTGTCTTTCTAGTCTCTGAGATATGGTGATACCACCAACACCGATGACTGAGAAAGCCATGTACACAGGGACACTGCCTAGCAGGTGAGAGCCGCGGCTGGCATCACTGTGTGGCAGTGCTTGGCTGTGCTTCTGTGTAGTCTGACTCAACAGAGCAGCCCTCAAGGGATGTGGGCCGAGACCCCTGCTGGATGTCTGGAAATGTTGGCACGGAACCCATATAACCTAGCTCTCTCATACATGCCTGTGATAAGACTTAACCGAGTGATTATTCGGCTCAGAGAAAGCTGAACAACACTAATGGTCAGAGGACCTGTTGTGGCCTTAGACATTCTATACCCATGGTTCTGTATCGAGACGTCTGGTTGTGCTGGACTGCTGCCCCCGCCCCCTCCTGAGAAGGGGTCAAAGGACTCGGTTCCTTACGGAGATGACATGAACGGAATACTCTCCTTGGAACAGACACAATGTAAAAGTTATGAAAAGTGTCGGGATTTTTTCATTCAGTATTTTCAGGACTGAGGTTGGTGAAGGGTAAGTGGAAGGACAGCGGAGCAGCTCCCTGGCTGAGGAGGGAGCTGAGGAGGGACTGAGTCTGTTGTAGCTCCAGGTGTAAGATCTGAAATGTTCCCTCCCATAGTCCTTTGCAAAAAAACAAAACAACAATAACAACAACAAAAAGCCCATTGCACTCTGAATCTGCTTTTCTACATGTGGGGACAGCCACTAATGCTTGTGGGGAGCTTGGGACAGGGCTCAGCAGTAAAGAGCCACAAACTGCTCTTACAGAGGACCCAGGTTTGTCCCCTCCCATCCCCACCCCCAACCCACATCAGGCAGCTCACCACCATCCATAACTCCGTCTTTCTGGGAGATCTGGCGCCCTCTGCCTGTATCCTCTGGTACTGCACTTGAGTACAAAAGCCCACACACTCTTGTACACGTGTAGGGACTCACCCACAAATATACATACCATCTTCCATTTAACTCTCTTTGAGACATCAAAGCTTTAATTCAGTAGGCCCTACAAGATAAACATCACCGTCACCTATCTGCTGACAGATGGCGTGGGACAGAATTCGTAATTGAAGCATCCTAGGGTGGAATGGATGGCACTTGTGACCTAATGTTACACTCTCTGATATATGGCCTAACACTAGCACTCTGTGTGCATCTCTGGCTAACCCCAGTGCGTGTGTTATGTGCCAGCCTCAGTGAGATCAGTGGGATGTCTAAGGTAAATGGTTGTCACAGATGCAAGAAATCCCATCTGGAAGCAACATATAAGTTCCACGAAGCTGCCCTGGGTAGGTAGTTAGGCCCAGAAAGGTATCGAGGAAGGCAGTATCTCTGCATCTGTCATCCAGGTCTGAGATTTCAGTAGCCGGGAGTCACAGCCATGGCCTGTGAGCGGCATCGTTCCAGTACTTAACACACCATCTCCTCACTCTGGCCCAGAGCTCTAGGGCAGGCACCTCATGCCCACAGCTCTCTGCTGCAGCTCCTATATGCTCTCGTGCCCAGTTTGCACGCCTTCCTGCCCATAGCTTTCCCACTTCCCATGCGCGCATAAAAGTCCCAGAGAAAAGCCTCAGTGCTAACTTCTGAAGAGCTTCGAGCGTTTGTCAATATGCTGTTCCTTTCTGTAAAGAAAGCTGTGGGGAGGCAGCGGGTTCTTCAGTAGGAGCTGACTGGGTTTACACGCCCCGAGACAAACAGACTTCTGCTGTTGGGACAGCCTTGCATCTCACCAAACAGCTCACAGTGTTTCTCTCATGTTTACGACAGGTGGTTTGTGTTTGACACGGAGACAAAGGACTTGGTCACCGTCCACACGGATGGGAATGAGCAGCTGTCCGTGATGCGGTATTCTCCAGGTCAGAATTCAGCTTTCAAATTCTCACAAAGAATACAGTTTTGTACAAGAAACAGGTTGGCAAAGCTCCACCAAGGGACTTATCTTAAGCCTGTGGTGTGTAGGGTTCTCTAGACAGCGAACCTTTCCGTCACTGTGCAGCTGTGGTTTAACTTTGTATTACAAATCCCCCACCCGCTGTCTAGTCGTCCTCTCTGTTTTTCGAGACAGGGTTTCTCTGTGTAGCCCTGGCTGCCCTGGAACTCACTCTGTAGACCAGGCTGGCCTTGAACTCCTAGAGATCCCCCTGCCTCCACCTCTCAAGTGCTGGGATTATAGGCGTGATTATAGGCGTGGATTATACACTCCACTTATCTTACAGAAAATCTCAAACACAGAATTAGACAGGGTGTCAGGGTGAGTCTCCCACCTCATTACCGCTTGGAAGGACCACTCTGCTACCTTCATGGCCCTCCAAGATACATGCCATTAGTGCATTACAGACATGTAGTCCAGAGGTTCCTGGGACTAGGGAGACGTCTCGAGACTCCGCGTGGGCCGTGCAGGTGTGAGTCTCGAGGATCTGTCTCCCAGCCCTTTTGATAAGTTTATTCTTCTAGATTTGTTCCTATTATTTTTTTAATGTTCATGTGTGTACCGTGGTGCATGGGCATGTGTGGTTTATGTATAATTATGAGTGTATAAATCCCTGGGATCTTTCTCATATGATGTTAGATCATCTGTAAATAAAATGTTTGCTGTGTCTTTGGATCTAGAGGCCTTTATATCTCTTTCACTGCACAGCTGGTTCCTCTAGTAAAGTGTGAACAGGGATCTTCAGGCCGACTCTCTTGTTTTGTTCTCAGTGTTTCCTCTTCAGGGACAGAGATGCCATTTATCACAAGAATGTTCTCTACTGTCTGGCTTGGTCTCAGCATAAGAAGTGTTGGAGCTTGTCAAATGCTTTTCTACGTCTGTTAAGATGGGAAATGTGAAAAGAAATTGAACCTTGTGTGGTTGTACACACCTGTAGTCCCAGCACTCAGGAGGCAGAGGCAGGAGGAACTCTGGGAGCTCAAGCCCAGCTTGGTTTACATAGGGAGTTCCAGGACAGCCAGGGCTACATAGCAAGACCCCGTCTTAAAAAAAAAAAAAGCCGGGTGTGGCAGCGCACGCCTTTACTCCCAGCACTCCGGAGGCAGAGGCAGGCGGATTTCTGAGTTTGAGGCCAGCCTGGTCTACAGAGTGAGTTCTAGGACAGCCAGGACTACACAGAGAAACCCTGTCTCGAAAAACCAAAACCAAAAACAAAGGTGGAGAAGGTGCGTTTGTTCCCTTTAAGTGTGGCAATATTAACTTTCCAACATTCAACCAACCTCACATTCCTCTAATAGATACTGTTGGCATGTTTCAGGTCTTTTCTAAGTTGTTCCTATTTTGTGAAGGGTTTTGCATTCAAGTTTGTGAGGAGCGTTGGTCTGTAGTGTTAGTTACGGTGATGTCATTAGTACAATGCTATTGGCCTTATAGAGCATGATGAGGCGCGTACCTCCTGTTTTCTGAGCGTGTGAAGTATAATTATAGGAAGAAGAAAAGGAGGGAGGAGGGAGGGAAAGAAACGGAGAGAAAGGGAGAGGGAGAGGGGAAGGGAGAGAGTCTGGGACTCACTAACCTGCCGCCTTAGACCTTCCATGTCCTAAGAGCCCAGGCCTGTGTCACTGCACATGCTGATATTTAGTGACCTTTCTCGACAGAATTCACGTGAATTCAGAGAAAGCACGGAGCTATGCTTTGTGGGTGGTATTTGTGTGAACACTTTGGTTTGGTTTGGATACAGGGTCTTTTTTTTTTTTAAGATTTTTTTTTATTTTATGTATGTGAGTACACTGTCACTGCCTTCTGTCTGACACACCAGAAGAGAGCATCAGATCCCTTTACAGATGGGTGTGAGCCACCGTGTGCTTTCTGGGAATTGAACTCAGGACCTCTGGAAGAGCAGTCAGTGCTCTTAACCACTGAGCCATCTCTCCAGCCCCAGGGTTTTGATATGTAATCATTGCCGGTATACACTTGGCTGTGGTGGCCTACACCAGCCTAAGACTTCTAACAGTCCATCCTGCCTGCTGGGACGGCGGGTGTGCACCACACATCCAGCTTTGGGGAGGTTTTTAACAGCTGAAGTGATGCCCTTTAAAAAATGTAACTGGGCCGAGCGTTGGTGGCACACGCCTTTAATCCCAGCACTTGGGAGGCAGAGGCAGGCAGATTTCTGAGTTCGAGGCCAACCTGGTCTACAAAAATGAGTTCCAGGACAGTCAGGACTACACAGAGAAATCCTGTCTCAAAAATAAAATAAAATAAAATAATAAATAAATGTAACTTTATTTTGAGTCTGTTTTTTGAGGCAGTTTAATGATACCGGTCTATTTGGAACTTGCTTTGTCTGCATTACGTAATTTGTTAGCACCGACATGTACAGCATTTTATTATAATCCTTGTGGCTTATCCTTATGTGCAAGTAGCCTGTCTCTCATCCTTGATGCCTGAAACTGATGTCCCCTCTCCTATTGACTCAGTCGGCTAGACAAAGCTGACGTCAGTCTTGCTGAATTCTGTTTGCAATGAGCCAATTCCGTGTGACGCTGGTGGGTTTTCTTCCTATTTTTCTGTCCTGGGATTTATTTCCTTTTTCCCCCTCTCTGGTTTATTTATGTTGAGTTCCTGCTTTTCTGCTTCTGAAGGCAAACACAGGTTATTTATGGGATAACCTTCTTTCCTGGTACAGATGCTTGAAGCTATAAATCCCCCCACTCACCGACCGCCTGAGCCCCGTCTCAGACATTTGATGTGTGTTTTCAGCCGGCAGACGCATCCCAGTTCCCCACATGCATTCTCTGTTCTCAACTTTGTATTGATTCTGTGTGAGGTTGTCAGTGCAGAGGGCTGCGGTCATAACAGATGAAGTTAGCACAGAGACACATCCTCAATCCATTTCCACAGCTCCCTGGCCCTGCTCATAGGCAGCAGGGTGGATGTTCTTCCCAGCATCCCAGCTTCTGTAGTATCCCTCCCCCAGAAAATATGCCTGCCCTCTCTCCCTTCCGACTCTCAGACTATTTAGGCTGTTTCAATCTTGCCCTCATCCCTATTTTGCTAGGACATCCTAAAATACCATTTCCTGAGCCATACCACCCTGTGCAGTCTTCCTGTGGGGACAGAACTCGGTGAAGTAGTGGTGTGTGCCAATGGCTGCCCGGGACTTTCCAAAGGTTGTCTAGTGAGCCTGGCTGAGAGCTGTGTACGGGAGTCTGCACATGCTTCATGGACAGGGATGGATGGTCAGCAAGAGCCAGGACCTGCCTGCAGCAGGCTGGTTGGAGGAACCTGTCATCCCTCACTCCATCCTCTGCACCCCTCCCAACAACTTGAGGCTGCCACTCTGATGTTGCCTCCTGCCTTCTCTCCTGGTCCTGCTCAGGAAATGCTGGCAGTTTTTGGACTAGTCTCCAGGCTCCGAGTTCTTCCTGTCTTAGTTGTAGGACAGCTACAGGAAACTCTGTCACCCTTATCAAATACCTGGTCTAGCATTTCAGCACCAGCACTGCAGCCCAGCAACCCAGACTTCCTTGACACAGGAGGAGACTCCACTGAGGTGGAGCCCCAGGAAGATACGGGAAAGCCTGTAGCATCCTGACTCTGTGAGGAAGGCTGTGGCTACGGAGGCTAAGCAACTGGGTCTCCATTCTGCAAGGCTAGAGAGAGGGATGGCTAGGGAAGGGTTTTATACTATTTTATACTATTTATAAAGTTATCAATTTAGAGCTCAGTGGTTAAGAGCACTAGCTGCTCTTACAAAGGATCTGGGCTCAATTCCCAGCACCCACATAGCAACTTAAAACCATCTGTAACTCCAGTCCCAAGGGGTCTGATGCCTTCTTCTGGCCACCTCAGCCACTGTATGTACATGGTAAACACATATACAAAGATACACGTGGACAAAATACACATACATAAAAATCAATAAATCTAAAAATTATAATTTAGAAGCTTGAAAGAAAAGATTTTATGAACTTTTACTAGCCTCTATAATCAGGATCCCATGGGTATTTTTCAAATGAGAACTTCGAAAGCAATATAAGATACATTGAAAAACAATGTTTTCCCAATGTTTTCCTTTTTGAGTAGTTCATGAATTGGTCTGCCTCTGCCCCAGCCTTTCCTCTTATGACAAGTAATGTCACCCTGATGTCACATTTGTGTCTGTCCTGTTTCTGCAGATGGGAACTTCTTAGCAATCGGCTCCCATGACAACTGCATCTACATATATGGAGTTACCGACAATGGAAGGAAGTACACACGAGTTGGCAAGTGCTCCGTACGTTTTTTCTGTTTCCTGGGGATGCTTATGTGGCCAGTTCATTGCAGCAGCATAGCGTCCTCCAGTCTCAGAAAGGCAAGAGAAACTTACCCAGTGTTCTCCTCTCCCAGGGCCATTCCAGCTTCATCACCCACTTGGACTGGTCCGTGAACTCACAATTCCTGGTGTCAAATTCCGGGGACTACGAGATCCTCTACTGTGAGTAACAGGCATCAGGCTTGTCGGGGTTTAGATTACACAGGACACTCACTCTGACACTCCCAGGGGCCCGTGTGGAGCGAGGACCTCTCCATCCCTCAGTGTCCTTTGTGACATGAGGATTTGGCCTTACAGCCTCTTGGAGTCTTCCTGACTGGGAGGGGTCTTGTTGAAGAGTGGGACCTACCCTGGGGAAGAAGCAGGTGAACCCTGTGCAGAGGTCCTAGAGGTGGGACAGTCCCACAGTCACAGGATGAGTGACCCTAGTAAAGGTACCCACCTCAAGCAGGCAGAGACCCTCCCATTTCAGTGAATCAAAGCCCCTGGACCCTTTTCTTTCAGCCTGCCTTTAGGGCATCTCTGTGCCTATGTAAGACCTGGGAGGAGGGAGGATTTATGGAGTACCTGCTACATGCCATGCTCTGGGCAGAACGAAGGGGGTCACGGGGGGGGGTCGTGGGATGTGAGAGTACCCTGACCTCCACCCACAGGATGTTACTTAGGACGCACACTGCTGTTTGCCTGGCTTTCTCATGATCCACAGTAGTATTTTCTGACAATTTCAGGCTCATCCTTTTGTATCAATAAAACAAACAAACAAACAAACAAAACAACCTTATGAATAGAGGTTCAGATGCCAGTGGGGGGCAGAAAGGCAGTGTGCAGGGAGGAAGTTACACCTGCCAAGGCTGTTGCCCACTTGCTGAGGAGCCTGGGAAAGGCAGCGGGGAGAGATAGCCAGTTCCAGGAGGGAGGTCCCTCCTTCTTAGGTCCCGCCCGACACAGGTGCACAAGCAGGCAAGGTGCTGTGGGGATGAGCCTATGTCTAAAACCTACCCAGACACGGGCACATAGGCTACCAGTGAGAGTCACTTGGCAAACAGACAGATCACCCTGAAGCCTTGGCACTTGCTGAGAGTGGTTTCCTGCCTCAGAGTTGAAGAGGCTGAGGGACGTGTGTGTGTGTGTGTGTGTGTGTGTGTGTGTGTGCTTGTCTGTCTGTTTAGTGTGCGCGCGCACACCTGTAATAAGGACACTGAGCAATAGGAAGCTAGGAACCAGAGACTGGTCAATGGGAGAAGCCAGGCTGGTGGAAGGGAACAGAGTCCCAGAGAAGGACATGGAGTACTGAAAGGCGGACCCTCCTGAGACCCAGATTTGCACCCATTTCCAGACAAACTAACAGCTGTGAACACTGTACCCATGGGAAGGTGGGTGGTCTTCCCTGTGGGGCATGGCTCTGAGGACCCTGCCTGACTCCAGGAGAGCTGGGGCCTGAGCTGAGAAATCACAAGGCTGTTGCTTCCTCCAGGGGTTCCGTCTGCCTGTAAGCAAGTCGTGAGTGTGGAAACCACAAGGGACATCGAGTGGGCCACCTATACCTGCACCTTGGGATTCCACGTCTTTGGTAAGGGTCTGAGTATGTCATTGCCTTTGAAGTTTGAATGTACTCTAGTGCACGAGACCATACCTTCTCCAGTCTTTAAGGGTTTATTTTTAATTGTTTATTGGTATGAACATTTTGCTTTTGTGAAAGTGCAGTGCCTGTGGAAACCAAAGAGGGCATACGTGGATGATGTTGTACCCACTGGCACTAGAGTTACCCATGGTTGTGAGCTGCCACGGAGGTGCCGGGACTCGAACCCTGGTCCCACCACTTTCGGTCTTGTCCATCTGTTCTGTTCCCACCTGGGGCCATGATACACAATCTCCTCAGCTCCCAGGCTCAGGCTGAGGGGTAATGAACTCTTCCCGAGGCACAGGACAGCGCCCCCTAGTGGTTATGTGGATGCTGTTGTACCCACACGAACCACACGACACTCGGCTTACTTACCTACCGCCTAAAACGTTCACTTCTTTCAAAGCTCATCTTAGGAATGCATTCATAAATAGCTCACAATGCGTTTCTACAGTCGGAGCAATCGGGAGTCAGTCGGCTGGTAGGAATTCCTAAGTCCTCTCAGTGTGGCATTTCCCTATTTCCTGGTGTTCTGCCTACTAAGGAGCTGGTGTGTACTCAGCCCTCTAATATACAACACTCTCAACCAAAGCCTCTCCCAGGACACAGTGCCCCTATTCTCCAGGTACCCTGCACTTACAGGACTTTCACTGGAAAGGCATCAGTTTATAAGCAGGGTACCTGCCGCAGCACCCAGAAGGGCCCAGTGGATGCAGGCAGCTCAGGATGCTGCCGGGGCTGTGTGACTTAGCACAGCTGTTAGAAAAGACGCAGGGCTTCTCAGGGCTGACCCTGGGTACCCTGCAACCCAGAGCTAGAGAGAGGCAGGAGCTGGAAACGGGTGTTCGCCCATCCGGCTCTCCATTCTAAAGCCCAGACTGAAGGTGGATTTCTGGCCCCTTTGGTGACCAGTGTTTGTGTGCTGTGGCTCTGAAGTTTCCAGTGCTGTCTGTGCTCTGTTCCAGGAGTGTGGCCGGAGGGCTCCGATGGGACGGACATCAATGCTGTCTGCCGGGCTCACGAGAGAAAGCTCCTGTGCACAGGCGATGACTTCGGCAAAGTGCACCTCTTCTCATACCCCTGCTCACAGTTCCGGGTAAGGCCTTGGCCTTTCACCACCTTTCTTACAGGGCACGGACCGACGGTCTGACTTGTCTAAAAACCAAATGGAAATGAACTGTGGGTGAGGGCTGCCTGCATATGACCTTGTTAATCTGCTGCCTGAAACCTCTGGGGTTCCCCACCACCCTGGAGAAACCTCAACCCAGATATGACCTACAAAACTTTTTATATCTGGTATGTCTACCTCTGCAGCTATGTGGGCTTCACCCTGACACTGACACACACACACACACACACACACACACAAACTCTCCCTACCTACTCGCTATCTCCCCACACTCACTCAAGCTCTGCTGAGCTGACCAACCCCTTTGTGAATCTGAACACCTTTCAGCCAGAAGACCCTGTCTCTCTAGGGTTGGCTCATGCCTGGTGCAGCCCTCTGAGATCGCTCTACTTGATTTCAGGCCTATCATGTGCTGGTCTCTGTCCCGGGGGCTTATTTCTGTATCCCTCTTGAGTCTTGCACACAAAGCTGACACACAGAGAAGAACAGCTTACAAGGGGGGCAGTAACGGAGTTTTAGACTGATTTAGTGCTCAGGGGTTTCCTGGGGCCACAGTCAGCTCTGCGTAAGCTTTTCTCCTTGTCATGCTTTTCCAGGCTCCAAGCCACATCTACAGTGGACACAGCAGCCACGTCACCAATGTGGACTTCCTCTGTGAAGACAGCCACCTTATCTCCACGGGTGGGAAAGACACAAGCATCATGCAGTGGCGAGTCATTTAGTCCCCGTGGGAGCCCAAGGACACAGACTCGAGTTCCGCTTGGTCACTGTGATTTCTGTTTTGTCTACAGACTCTTAACAAACCTCAGGAAAACTGTCCCTCTACCAGTTACCTTAGTTGGGGAACCAGTGTGTGTCGCACCAGATAAGCGGTTGTGTGTCCGCTTTTGTTATATAGGGCAGGATAGAATGCATGTTGGGTAAAGGAAGTTCCCAGGGTTTACACGGCATCAGCAGAAGGGACTGGTGTATCCTTATAGACACTTTTCTATGAACTCTTCAAAAATGGTCACAGAATGCCTTTTAAAATACTGTATATAGTCTTCACTGCTTCACCTTGTTAAGTCAGATATTTATGATAATGAAGTACGGAACTGGGAACTGGGGTCGTTGTTGACTAATTGGTCCTAAAAGGATAAATTATGTAACTGATTTGCCCAGCTGAATCAGGACTGCCAATGCCAGACTTTCCTTGGCCATGTATCTAAAGTCCCATTAACACCTCCCTTTGGGAGGCTGGCAAAAAAGGGGCTGTGCTCTCCCTGGTTAAGCAGTTTGTACTACAGAACCCCTGAGCTGCTGTGGGTCTACAGGCGCTTCCATGCTCTGGTTAGACTGTCCTGCCTTGAGGACACAGCCAGTTTCTTCAGCACCTCCACAAGCTGCACCCCGTCTCTGTTCATGCACCTCGATTCACATTTAGACACCACTCTCTGCGGATTGATGGCATGATACAGTATTGTCCTCATATAGAGTTTAACAACTTACAATAAATTGCCCAAGGCTGGGCCTTGCTGTGTGTGCTCTGGACATTGTACATTTGTACCCAACCAAGTGGGTCAAGTCGGAGAGGGACTCTTCAGTATGGAGGCAGCCTATGGAGTGCAGCACCTTTGAGGCTCTGGGTGTAAGACAGTTTCCTTCCCTGACTCTCGTGCACGGACAGCATGCAGCATACAGACTGAAACTGTGCTCTGCCGAGTAGAAAGTAGGTAGGGTCTGAAGGTGTCGAGAAGGCCTTACCCGTGGTGTGACAGATTGAATTGATGGTTTACACTGGGGACTGTATCTCGGATCTTTAAATAGAGGAATCAATCACAAACAGACTTAAGGACAGATGCTGAGATTGCTTTTTGTAAACTCGTTTAAGCGAGTGAGTGAGTTGAGTTACCTGAACTCTTATAGCACTGGTTGTTCACAGTGATGAAGGACAACATTGAAGACATCTCCCTTGCCATCTCTAGCCTGCTGTGGAAGGACAGGGTGCCAGAAAACAACGTGACTCAAGATGAAGCTGTTTGTATGTATCCTTATCAAATATATTCTATAAGGAAATAAAATCTGAAAAGTGAGTTTCTTATTGACCTACGTTTCTGAAAGTATGTAAATTAAAGAATTTAAAATTAGATGGGGTCCACACTACATCCTGTTCCCCATCAGAGGGCTCACTCTCATGGATCCCTTGCACATGGAGTTCTGTTCCGCATATAGTGTGGAAGCCTTCATCAGCTCAGACAACTCTAAAGGAATTGGCTTAATTTCTTGCTTTAATAACCTAGGCTTAATAACCCAATCCAATTGTTAGTTCCTTTGTCTGTGTAAATATTGGCAAAATGGTCGCTTTTAATTGACAGTTGAAGGAATACTTAGGTATCAAGGAAGGAGAAGAGACCCATGGCAACTTGCAGAGTGGCTCATTTGGTGTCATCAGGACTGAATACCACCTCAGGGAGGTAGGACTTGACTTAGGATATGATGTCAGAGGCTTCAGGCCACTGTCATTTGGCCCTGGGCACTTGGGAAGAATGCCATGGCGAAGGGAGCAAGTTAGAGAAGCATCTTCATGGCCTGGTGGTCAGGAAACAGAACAGAACGAGAAGGAGGAGACCAGAGACGCTGGCCATCTACGGGACCACCCTCCCTCAGTGACTACTGCCTCTAGTGAAGCTCCATCCATAAGAGTTCCCAGAAACTCCTGAAGTTGCCGCATCAACTAGCGATCAGGCATTCAAAACCTGTGGGGAACACTTGACGTACAGATACAACCAACTTAGAAATCAAGGGGAGATGTACACATCTCATAGGATGGATATATACCAGCATAATATTATTCTATATTTTATTAGCTATGAAGATAATGATAACATTACACACACACACATGTAACCATCACAGCATTAAATATATCATATAGTGATTGTTTATAAATAGTATTAAATAGCACTATTGCTATGGCACCATATTTAAATGGTCCAGGGTTAGCTTTACAGATGGTATTTATTTATTGTTCATATAGCACACAATGGTGACTTACCACTGTTCTCTCATCCTGTGGCCAGGGAGTTAATTTGTCTCCTCTTGTATTCGGGAAGCTGGAGAGAAGGATGTAATAAAATAAAGAGTCTGCAGCGCAGGCACAAGAACGAATTTGTTTTCTAAGCTTAAAAAACAAGTAGGTGGGGTCTGGAGAGATGGCTCAGAGGTTACAAGCACTGGCTGCTCTTCCAGAGGACCTGGGTTCAAGTCCCAGCAACCACATGGCAGCTCACAATTGTCTGTAACTCCAGTTCCAGGGGATCTGATACCCTCACACAGACGTACATGCAGGCAAAAAAAAAAAATCAATACATATAAAATAAAAATAAATTATTAAAACAAGTAGGTGTCTTAGCATCCATATGTTGAAAATTGTAGTGGGTGGTTAGCATCTCTAAATCTGGGCAAAACAGAACTTCCAGTTTACCTGGACAGCTCCTCTGTCAGATGCATTCCGCCACCTAGTGGCAAGATAGCAGAACACAGCCCATCTTTTCTGCTCTCAGCACTGCGTGGGGGGAGAAAACCAAAGCAATCCTTTATTCCTCTGAGTGGTCTCTGTGCGGACATGTGCACAACCTGACTGCTCAGGAGAACTGTCACAATTCCTGGAAGACCCTGACATCTCTGCAGCCTTTGGACCCAAGGAAAGGCTTCATGTTTAAGGAGTGACTTCCTTCTCTGAGGGTCCCCCATCTGAAGCTGGGTGGCAGGTGCTGTTAGGCAGGACTGAGGTAACCTACTCTGGCTCCCTTGCGCAGACGCTCACTTCTGTTCAGAGGGAGGTCGTGTCCTGACACCAGCCTTTTCTGGGCACCTGACTGAGATCTGCTCTCTTTTGCCTTTGGAATTTTCCGCCACTGTCCGCAGACGCAGGGAGCACATGCCATGCTCTCCATGTGCCCCCGGGATGAGTCAGAAATGACCCCTGCTCTTCCCTTCTGGGTGGAAGGCAGTGTGATCAACAGATCAACTCCACCACCTCCAACCCCAGGAAATCTTCCAAATTCTTTTAAAATATTTTAAAATGTTTTATTATATTTATTTATCAGGGGGAGGGGCGTGCAGCTGCTCCTGTATGTTCCATGACCTATACATGTGGAGGTCAAAAGGCAGATGGTGGGAGTCGGCTCTCTTCTTCTGTGTGTTCTGGGGATTGAACTTGGCACATCAGGCTTGGCAGCAAGCCCCATTGCCCACTAAGCCTTCTCTCTGGCCTGTCTATTGAAGATGTCTAACTCCTAACCTCGTATGTCTGTAATGTGCATGAGGGAGTATAAGACTTCCTGGGAGCCTTCTGTAACCTGTTCCTTGATCTACGGAGCCTCTGAAATGCCTTATCTACTGCATCTTGGCTCAAGGTTCAACACTCAGCTACATACCAATGCTGCCGTGACTCGCCTTAGATGGTTTCTTTGTGTATCTATGCAGTGGGCTTTACCCTCTCTGCCCTCCTTGCTGAGGGATGGAACTCGATTGTTATCGTGTGGACACTGGATGTTGCTGAATCATCTCTCAGAATAGGCCAGCAGCAGAGAGAGAGAGGCACCCTCCGCTCCACTTCACATCTGGGCCTGTCCTTTTCCAACAGCCTAGCAGCCCTCAGGGCGGTAACTCAGCTCTGCCTTCCATGTGGATGAAGAAGCTTGCCCGGGGCTTCTCCATGGCTGGTGGCAGAGCCTCAACTCTCCCAAGCCATGTCCCACAGGCCTGCATGAGCCTTCTCAGAAGCACCTGCTGGAGACTAAATGTGCGTGCCCGTGTGTGCATGTGTGTGTGTGTGTGTGTGTGTGTGTGTGTGTGTGTGTGTAGAAGGTACCACACACTCTATGTAGTCTGCAGGGTGCAGAATGAATGTCAGCTGCCTAGCCTAGGCCTGCACACTTGTGTGACTAAAAGCTGGTTGTTTCTCCAGCTACAACTCTGGACATTTTCTCTCTCAGCACTGAGTGTTGGATCAGCACTCCACACGTACAGGCTGGGGAAGGGCTCTGGTGTAGGACATATTTAATTATCGTGATGGTTAACGTTGATTATCAACATGATAAGGTTACAAGGAAACAAACCTCTAGCCATCTCTATCAGGGATTATCTAGATGAGGTTCACTGAGGTAAGGAGATTCATTTTAACTATGGCTGGCTCCGTTTCATGGGCTGGGATCCTGAACTGAATTCAAAGGAGCAAGCAAGCTGAGCAGACGCTGACTCTGTTTCTAGACTGCAGATCCAATGTGATGGTCCGCCTTATGCTTTTGCCTGCTACAGCTTCCTGCCATGACGGACCGAATCCTTGAACACTTCTGGGAAAGGGAGGGGGGCCCCTTGAGGTTTAATAAGAAAGACATGGAGATAGATACCTGTATAGCACAAGGCTGCTGCCCTTTTTGCTGGGGTTGACTCTCAGCTAAGCCATTTAAACTTAAGACTTCCCTGCCATTGCATGCTCTCCATTGCTCTCCCTTCTGTCTCCTGCCTCCTGTTTTTTCTTTCTGTCCTTGAACCTCATCTCTCCTGCCCCAGGTCAAGCTGCCAGCTCTTTAGTATGCAAAAAGCCACACTCTGCTCACGCAGTTGGCCTTAGGGGGCTACAAACCTTCCCTTGCCCAGGCGAGAATGCAGCATTTCACTTATCTTGATAGGCTGGGGCACAGCAATTAACAATTGAGAGCACACAGTATTCATAGCCATTTGATACAATGTGTGTGAGTTGTCTCAACTGTGAGCCAAAATAAACAACCCCTTCCTTAACTTGCTCCCATGGCAACAGATCAAGTTACCGACACACCCAAACAGGCTTAGCATAAAAAGAAGAGAGAGAGACAGAACAAGAGTCCATCCTTCTTCGTCTTTACCTCCCCAGTGCCAGCTGGGAACACACTGTGTGTGAGGGCTTTCCTGGGGCACCATAATTCTATCAACTTCTTTAGGGACCTGTGACAAATATGCTTCCACACAAGGCAGCAGGCTACAAGGCGAGGTAGTGATCCTCTCTTAGTAGGTGAGTTACCGTGGCAATAGGTAGGAAGGCTGGGCAAAATGGAAGACCCTAGAAAGAATTGGGCGATATCATTTCTGCTTATAACAAAGCAGGCCGACCACTTCCCACCTCCCAAACTAAGATGGGAAGTTGAATGTCCTCCAGCCTCTGGGAAGGCTTGTGCCATATACCCTGTGATTTTATTTTCGGACGAATGAGTTTCTATGTCTTTAAGATGACCAGAAGACCCCCAGATCATGGCTACTGCAAAGGAGAGTGGGCTAACCCAGCCCACTGCCCAGCTAGCTCCCCACGTGCCCCCATCCTCCCACAGTGGTCCTCTGTTTTCGTGTGGTTCACAGAAGTAGCAGGCTTAGATACAGCATGTCTGTTCACTGTCCGAATTTGCAGTGAGCTGTGGGACAAGCCAGGCACATCCTGTGCTCTTGACCCTTGGGTTCGGGTTCTGCAGGTCACCCTCTCTTTGGCTCCAATCTTTGCTGGTTTGTGCCTGGCATTGGCCAATTGGAAAGAATGCTCAGAAACTGACTTTTCATTCATCCTGTTCACCATCCTCCCCAGAAAGACATAGATAGACCCAGGGCTTAGGCATCCCTGGAAAGCAGGAGAAGAATTTCCAACATGTTTGGGACAGACAGACAGACAGAAGGATGTGAGGCTCAGGATAGCCAAGCAGTCACCATATGCTCTATCACCCTAAAAATGCCCTGGTTTCTCTCTCCTGGCAGGGCTATTTCTTTAGACCACTTGTAAAATGGCAGAGCTGCAGTTAAACTGAGGGGCAGACAGTCTTGGGGAGCATTCCCCCAAAGTGTTCCACAAACTACTGATGCCAGAGACTCCTGATTTGGAAGGCACTTAGTAGAATATATTACCCCATGTTGTGTCTGTCTGTCCAGTCATCTCCCTTTCTTCCTCCCTGTCGCCCTGTCTCCCTTCCTTCCCCTGAGCCAGGCACACTCTCAAGCTGGGGGACATTCTCCTGTCAGGGACCATGACTGGAGATGGTGAGGAAGAGGCAGAAAGGGTACCAGACAGGCTGGTGAGCAGGGGTGGGGGTTACATCGGGCACTAGAGTGACCTTGAGCTGCAGAGCGGTGGCAGAAGGAGAGGCTAAACCTGGCAGCCATCTGAGGGACACCTCAAGCCCTGTGGCATTTCTTTCACCCAGCCTGTCCCTCCTCAGCCATGCTGCCAGCCCTCCAACTAAGAGCACACCCTGGGGGAGGCATAGCTTCACCCAGATGGGTTTTGTATGTTTGCTTCTCTACCATGAAGATTAGAAGCAAACCCTTAGGGAACGAGGTCAATGTGACCTCAGAGACAGTACCAATGGCCCTGTTTGCTGCAGTTTCTTCTTTTTTTTTTTTTTTTAGTAAGATAGTACTGTACCTTTAAATGATAAAATTGTACACTCTTATTATAGCAAACTCAAAAAGAGACTCAGCTGTTCCCACTACCCCAAAATAGCACAATTGCTTCTTAGTGTGTGTGTCCTTTCCATGTTTTCACCCTTTCAGTCAATTTTTAGATAAATTTCGCCAGTTGACATTTTGCATGTATCAAGCTTTGTAACTTCATAGGTTGTTTCCCATTACAATTTGTTATAAATAACTCATGCATATAGTATGACAATCAACACTGTGTGTCTTTGACCAGGGCTCCCACATTGATAAGAATGGTGACGGTGGTAGTCATAGCAATGATGCTGATGGTGATGGTAAATGCCAGCGGACCTAGTGATGGTAAGGATGGTGTGGATAGTGATGATAAAGGTGGTAATGATGCGGATGCTGCTGGTGATGGTGATGCTGGTGATGCCGGGGATGGTGGTGATGATGATGATAATGATGATGGTGATGCTGCTGCTGGTGATGGTGGTAGTGATGATGCTAATGGCGATGGTGATGATGGCAATGGTAGTGATGCTGTTGGTGCTCAGGCTTGCTCAGAGCAGGGTCTCTCTTCAGCACCATGTTTCTCTGTGTTTACCTGCCTTAGTTAGGGTTTCCAGTGCTGGGAAGAGACACCATGACCACAGCAACTCTTATAAAAGAAACTGTTTAATTAGGGCTGGCTTCCAGTTTCAGAGGTTCAGTCCATTAGTCTCTTGGCAGGAAACGTGGCAGCATCCAGGCAGACATGGTGCTAGAGAAGGGGCTGAGAGTTCTACATCTAGGTGGGCAGGCAGCAGTAAGGGAACTGGCTTGAGCTTCTGGGAACTCAAAGCCCACCCTCAAAGTGAACACACGTCTTTCAACAAGGCCACACCTACTCCAACAAAGCCATACCTAACAGTGCCCCTCCCTATGGACGTTGTGTGTGTGTGTGTGTGTGTATGCGTGAGTGTGTGTGTGTGTGTATGCGTGAGTGTGTGTGTGTGTATGTGTGAGTGTGTGTGTGTGTGTGTGTGTGTGTGTGTGTGTGTGTGTATTCAAGCCACCATACCACCACTGAGCTTCCGGCTGTCCCACCATAGCACACTCTCTGTCACCACCCAGGCTTCACCTGTCTCATGCTCTTCCTCCTGTTACCCCTACCTAGCTAGCACTTTCACAACTCAGCTCCAAAGTTCTTTTCTGAGGGAAGTGTGCCTTCAGTGCCCAGTCAAGGGGGTCCCTTATCCCACAGACATGTTTCCGTCGGTGTCTTGGAAGGTCAGGCTCACATTCACCTTGCCTGCACCATCACCTAGCACAGCTGGTACTCAGTACCCTCAGGTTTAGTGAGCCTCGGAAAACAATGGACCTTTGTGCTTGTTCCGTACTCCTTCTTCTAAGACCTCTTCCTGATTCTGGTGCCTTCCACTGACAGGAGACTGTAGACAGCAGCTTCATCATTTGGGCTTAGCTCAAAATCATGAACTTTTGTTTCTTGGGGGGGGGGGGCAAAGGTCCAGGGATAGAGTTACCCAGTTAAAGGAGGTCTCCTGACACAGTTTGAAGGGTGTGTGTGTGTGTGTGTGTGAATTCTTAAATAAAAAAAAAAGAATTCTAAATTTCCAGTGTCAACGTGGTAGGCTGAAGTGACTTCTTTATTCCCTTTAAAGTCTCTTCCTGGCGGAAGATGCCCAAAGCTATTTTTTACCTAAAGGCAGTAAACTCCTCATGCTCAAAGGACAGCCAAGGAGTGACAAGGAAGCTGTCTGCCAGACTCACCAGCCCCAGCCCCAATTGGCCCCGAGCCTTTGCCTATTTCTAGGTCATTCGGAAAAAGTAAGTTTAAATTATGTCCCAAACTAAGCTGTGGTTTTGTGAGAGGAGCTAAGTATTATGGGAAATGTGAATGACCCGTGCTGTCTCTTCTATCAGAGGGTCAAATAAAACAAAGGGAGCTCCGTCTTTAAAGAAATCGGTATAAAGATGCCATCTGCCAGACCTCGGCGGCGGCGTCTGCTCCCTCCTCCACCCCTGCAGTCTACATTTTTCTGAGATCAAAGCGTGTGCTCAAGGGTGCAGGCAGTTCCTAGAGATACTCTGCACTTTATCAGCTGCTCTGCTTAGCGTCAGCCAATGGCCTAAGAATGAGCTGAGCTCTTTACCAGAGTGAGCCACAGAGCAGTGAAAACAGAAGTGGGAAGCCCTACTAAGAGTGTTTGCCCAGCTGCATAAGTGCAGCCATGTATCCTTCTGAAGAGGTAACATTTCACTCTTACTTGAATTATGCAGTCATTTTCTTGAGACCCCAGACCCATTCCTAACAGAGGTAAACATCTGTTTCTGTTGTTTGTCCAAGACTGGGTCTTACTATGTAGCTTCCGCTGCTCGGAACTCACTATGTAGACCAGACTGGCCTTGAATTCAGAGATTTGCCGCTTCTGCCTCCCCAGTGCTGGGATTAAAGGTGTGCGCCACCATGCCTGGCTGCGGTGAACCTCTTTAAAGTTCTAAGAAACCAGGAAGCAAAATCAGGGAACTGCAGAGGAAGGTTAGAAAAAGGTCAGAGCAGGGTGAGCTTGGGAGTCTGCGGTCATCAAGCTTTCGATCCTTTCAGACCGACACAGCTTCCCGAGTCTGCCTGATTTAGGGACCACCAGAAAGCCGGGGAAGCAAGATTTTAAGATACATCAGGGAGGAATTTTCCAATAAGGGAAGCCACCCATCTTCCCAGTAGAGCCCCTGAAGCTACTGGAGAGGTGGAGGGTGAGTCTGTTCTGCCTCAGCAGCGCCCTCTATCTTTTGTGATGGGTTAAGGTCAGGCCTTTGAGATAATTTGTATCAGGATTTTGCCTGTTGTCTTTATATTAGATCCTGGGTCTTCTCAGGCTCCATGATCATCGGTTCCAGCCCATAAAATCTGCATCTATCCATATCCCGGTTCTCTGAGAAACCCTCACAAGCACAGAGCCTTTCTTCAGACAAACTCCTACAGGAAAATCTATCCGGTACATGGGTGGTCATTGCTGAAGCAGTGAGGAGGCCAATGTGACCCAGAAACACGCCCCCGTGGTTGTATTACTGGCACCCCATCTTTGCCCTGACCCTGGTTGCCTCCAGCTGCCTTTCTAGAGTCTATAGTCTACTGTCTTAATCTACCTCTGGAGGAAACGGATACCCAGGGAGGGTAGGGCCTTCATGGCCTGTCTGGCCGATCTCAGGATGACTTTCTGGGGCCGTTCTAGCACAGGCACTTAGAAGCTGATTTTGCTAAGGCAGTGCCAACTCCTCCCTTGGGCCAGTGGTGACTGAGAGCAGAATGAAAGGCAGGTCTCTGTGCCTGTATTTTGCCTCCTGTCTCCTTTGTGCTGGGTTATTTGCTGTCTTAGGGTTTCATGGCTGTGAAGAGACACCATGACCAAGGCAACCCTTACAAAGGGGCTTTTATTTTATACTTATATTTATTATATATCCAATTGGGGCTGGCTTACAGTTTCAGTGGTTCAGTCCATAATTATAATGGTGGGGAGCATGACAGAATCCAAGCAGACATGGTACTGGAAGAGCTGAGAGTTCTACATCTCAATTAGGAGGCAGACAAGAGGAGTCTTTCTCCCACAGGCTACCAGAGTCTCTTCTGCACTGGGCAGAGCTTGCGCACTAGAAGCCCATCTGCCTAGTGACATACTTTCTCCAACAAGGCCACACCTCCTACAAGGGCCACTTCCATGGGCCAAGCATATTCAAACCACCACGCCTGCTTTACCTCTTCATGCCGGCATGCTACTCAATCAGGCAGGGCCCTGTGGAAACCAGCGATTCCAAACTTTACCTCCCCTTCAAGGCTGCAGCCAGATTTTAGAGTACCTAATGTATCTCACTGCCTGCTTTTTACAGTATCCTGTACCAGGCTCCACACAGGCTCTGCAAGGCCAAACCCAAGGTTGATTGTAAACAACAGAGCCTTACAGAACACAGGGCACCACCAAAGGTGAAGGAAAGCTTACCCCCCTCCCCCTCGCCTCCCCCACCCTCCCTCCCCCTCTACCCTCCACCCCTGTGCAGAAGCCTTTGTCTTCTGAGAACCGGCATGTCTTTGCAGGCAACGTCTGCTTAGAACTGAGGCACAGATCCAAAACAGCCGCCTTGACCAAGACTGTTTAATTACATACCTCTTGTGCGTCCCACCCTAGTGCTCCCTCTGTTTAACCTAAAGCTCATGTAGGGAAGTCAGGAGACAGACTTGGAGCCACTGACCACTCAACTTGTTCTTCCCATGCAGCCCGCCTCTGCAGAAAGGTTGAAACCCCCGCTCTCAGCATCACCATTAGAGACTCTAGCTGATATAGTGTGACAGGAGACCCAGATTCCCAGAGCCTATGATGATCACCTTGGCGTGAGTCCTAAAGTCCAGGAATTCCTTGGGTGTGTGTCGCACGGTATCTCTAAGGAGGACCCTAGAGGCTATTTTCCTCCAGACGTTATGAGCTGTGAGTCTGTTCAATGTAACCTCACTATTTGATTTTTGAGGGGAAAAAAAAATCCATTTTGAGCTCGAGCGAGAGCTCAGCAGTTAGAAGCACTCGCTGTTTTTGTAGAGGACCCACGTTCTGTTCCCAGGACCTAGCAGCTCCCGAGGACCCAGTGACCTCTTCTACACTTGGTTTTTCTTTCCTTTCTAGGACTTTGTGGGGTTTCTAGGCTATTACTTCCAGAAGTATACATTCATTTTTCAAACTTGCTATTTCCAGCTTTTAGCCTGATCTCGGCTATTGCCGCACGCTTGGTCATTTTCTATTTATTACACCAAGTTGTCCCTTGAGTGCCTTGTTTATGTGCATTTGGTTTTAGTTTGTCATCAAAGTTGTTTGATGTTTCCCCGTTCTCATTAGCTTCGTGTTTCATTTGTCGTCGTTACAACAACTTCTCTAAGGCAAAATAACTTAAGAGTATTGTCTTAGTTAGGGTTTTACTGCTGTGAACAACAGACACCATGAATGATCAAGGCAACTCTCATAAGGACAACATTTAATGGGGGCTGGCTTACAGGTTCAGAGGTTCAGTCCAGTATCATCAAGGCAGGAACATGGCAGCATCCAGGAAGACATGGTACAGGAGGAGCTGAGAGTTCTACATCTTCATCTGAAGGCTGCTAGCAGAATATTGACTTCCAGGCAGCTAGGAGGACTAGGGTCTTAAAACCCACACCCACAATGACATACCTACTCCAACAGGGTCACACCTCCTAATAGTGCCCTGCCCTGGGTCAAGCATATATGAACCATCACAAGTATTTTATAGCTAATTCTAATCATATTTTGTGATTACCCGTGGCTTTATTACATTCCTGAGGCTTCCTTAAAAATATTCATTTGTATGAATGTTTCACCTCTGTATGTCTATGTGTGTGCCTTCTGTCCCAGTAGAAGCCAGAAGCAAAGAAAGTATTGGATCCTCTGAAACTAGAGTCATGTATGGTTGTGATGCGTCATGGGAATTGAACTCAGGTCCTCTGCAAAAACAAGTGTTCTTATGTGCTGAGCCATCTCTCCAGCCCTCTCCTGAGATTTCTGAATTTCAAGGATAAGAAACTCCAGTGTGCGTGGAAGAGATCACATTTCTCATATACAGAAGTGCCTTTTGCCCACCCCAGGATGCCTGACCCTAGAACCTGAGCTGCAGCTCACATGGCAAAGGGGAATTACAACGGCTAGTCAGAGGACCTTCGTGGTAACCTGTTTTCTATGCCATCACAAAATGTCTGAGGCCACGTAATGTATAATGTCTAGAGAGAGGTTTACTTAGCAGTGTTGATGTTCGTAGTCCAAACTGCCAGTTACTAGTTCTGTTGCGGGCACCAGATAAGAGCATAGGATACCAGAGTTTGAAAAGGGTTAGTCTTGTTCTTTTACCATAACTGTTGTCTTTCATAAACTAACCAGGATGTTGGAAGAACTCTTTTATTCTTTCCAAGGGCAGCAACCCCAGTGACCTAATGACCTCCCAGGAAGCCCCATCTCTTAAAGCTCCCCCTACCCACAACATGGCCACCCCAAGGACCAAGCCTCTAATACATATATGACCTCTTGGTGGACAGAATACCTCCAAACCACATCAGACTTAAGATTTTTTTTGGGAGGGGGAGGCATTACATGTGTAAACCCTGGGTCTAATCTACTCATAAGGTTCTCTCACGGTGGGGAGATGCCAAAGAGAAGGTCAAAGGGAATAACCACAGACATAAGGTCCACGTGCTACTTGGAAAAGACAAACCTGTAGTGGCCTTTGAACATGGTATCTGCCTGGAGGCATGAGTCAAGGCATGTGGGCAGTGTCTCACCTGTGGACAGGGTCTAACATGTGGACAGGTGAGGGACACAGGTTCTCCAAACCTCCCTCCACCCCTGCATCAGCCATCTGCAGAACCATAAGGCTATAATGTGCTCCATTGTGCATTGCTCAGATCTGTTTATTATTTTCTTGCCATGTCAGCAACAGAACACTAATGCACTGTGTGAAAGAGAATCTGACTGGCCCTAGGGCTTTTCACTGCAGCGTAGAGCTAGAAGTCTAGCAACAAATTCCAAGGTTTGGCTTGTTTGTTTGTTTGTTTGTTTGTTTTCCCAACTCTACTGAGCTAGAATTTGCATCCCCTCAAGCACACGTGGTGTAAGTATGCACTCAGTGGTTTTAGCATGTTCTAGAATGTGTCACCGTCACTACTACTTTTAGATCATTTTTTTTCTCATCTCTCCAAGGAAACCTCATTCTCTAGGGCTGCCAGGACAAAATACCACAGGCATGTGACTAAACAATAGTTTGGAAGGCTGGAGGTACAAATGAAAGGTACTAGCAGTGTGGTGTGTGTCATGGGCTCCTGTGTTTGAACACTTGGTCCCTAACTGGAAGAGTGTGGGATCGTAGGAGGTCTGGCTTGCAGGAAGAAGGGACTCACTGGGGATGGGCCTTGAGGTTCCATCCCACTTCCTGCCCACTATCATCCAATAAGCCAAAGGCTAAGCGTGCCATTGGACAGCATCTGAGGCATGGGCGCTGTAACCTGATGTTTCCACTGCTTATTTGGAAAATGCCTTGACTTATTACTTTCTTTTGTTTTGCCACTCTAAATACATATCTTTATTTTTACGTGCATTGGTGTTTTGTCTGCATGCATGTCTGTGTGAGGGTGTCCGATCTCCTGGAACTGGAGTTACAGACAGTTCTGAGCTGCCATGTGGGTTCTGGGAATTGAACCTGGACTGAGCCATCTCTCCAGCCCTCTTTTGCAATTCTAAAAACTTCTTGAAGCTTTTACCACATTGGAGCATGGTATTTGGCATAAATCTGTGTTCCCTAGCCATGGTCACTCATATTTGGCTCTAGAATAAACTCTCTCTTATTCCCTTTGAGATGACAGCTTTGTTTTTGAGCTGACAAAAGAAAAATGTGCCAACTTTTATCTTTGAACAGCAACTCTTCTGTTTATTATCTGACTGCCTCTAATTAATATCCTGGATATTAGAAATTATGTACTTTTGGTCACAAGAAGTATTTCTTATACTCAGATTATTCCCCCTCAGTGTCTTTTTGACTTGGGCTGGCAAGATGGCTCAGTGGGGAATGGCATTCAATTTGTTGCACATGAATATTCAGTTTGAAGCCTCCAGCCCTTTGAAAAGCATCAGTAAGCCACTCATAAGGGCAGAGAGCCCTGTGGCCCAGGGTCTCCCTCTGAGGTCCCATGTTGTTGCATTGGACTCTAAATTCCCAAAACATACTCTTTGGGAGATACAGTGAAACACCATGACAAGGCTCCTCTGGAATTTCTGACCAGTCTACCCAAGGAATGTAGCTGGCATTAACTTCTTAAATGGTGAGAACTCTCAGCTTAGCTCCAGGCAGGATTGCAACGCCGTGAGCTTCATTCAGCCTCTTCTTAAGGTTCACAGAGCCTGTGGGACGGTTCCCTCCCACCCCATCAAATGCCTCCTGTCTTGGTGTCTTCCCAAGGGCAGGTGCAAGGCCGTGGTGTAGGAACTGTCTCCCTTCAAGCTGTGCACCGTTATCTTAAGGAGAGTCACCTGAAGCTGAAGAACTCAATCCGTGAGTCAATACAGGAACCCCAGGCTAACCTCAAGTTGTGAGAGCAAAATGGGTCAAAGGTAATTTTTATTTCTTGCCAGAATGGAACACAGCACCCTTTGTCAGTCATTCCTGCCAACCGCTGCCAAGAACTTCCATAGATAAGGGGACAGGCATTGTGAGAAAGGGAACGTCATCGTCCCCACCACACTCGGTGAATTCCTAAAACCAGCAGCTCTGGTCCCAGGGAGGTCTCTGCAATCTGTTTCTTTCATCAGAGGGCTCCATGAGCTGCCAGAAGGGCCGGGCCAAGACAGACAGGGACCACTCCCATCCTCTGCTGTATCCTGCTTCCCTGTGGAGGCTGCTGATCTTTGTCTAAACCAGCCCTATGGTGCCTGCAAAGGTGGAAGCCCCACATTTAATGCCAAACATGTTCATCCAGTAGGTGGGAATCCCGAAGCTTACCTTACAGGCTGCTGAGGATCTGTTGAGGCACCAAGGTCAGTAGGAAACAGACTCTGAAAGGGACTTGCTCACATTTCTCCCTACCCACACCTGTCCTTCCCCTTTCCCTAACAGCTAGCCATTTGAAGCCAACCTCTCTTTAGCAAAGCAGAAAGAAGGCTTTATTCCTTGGACATAGAAGAACTTGGTGTTTTCCACCCTTCAGATACAAAATGTTACAAAAAGTTAAACAGTTTTTGAAACATGTGACCTCAGAAAGATTTCTTTTTGGAGGCCACCGGTTCTTGGCTTTGGAAAATGGGTTCTCCTCAAGTGTCAGTGATTCTAGTGTGGGGTGCAGAGGAAGGACAGTATCTTTACAGCAAACCCACCAACCGATTCTTCCCTCCAAGTTACAGAATGGCAACAACTTGTTAGACCCCAGGGACAGACACCTGGAGATTGGTGGCCACTTGCAGGAAGAGCACAATGCCTGGCTGGAATAAAAGTGTGCACCAACCCGGACTCTCCTGGGGACACCTGGAATGCCTTCAGGTGACCTGAGGCCTGAGTATTTTCATAACTCTTAGGATGTGACAAGGCTCTTCTGTAACAAAGAGACCAATTTGGATCCCAGGAAGAAGGGAACACATGAGGTTAGGAGAACTATAACCTCAGGCATTGCTAACAGTACTGCAGAGCAAGGGATCCGTTTAAAGATTGCAACTCTCAGCCCATAATGCTCTGTTCTGAATGCACTGGAAAGCCGGTTCAGTAGGGCTCCACGTGCCACCTGGCACTCTCCCCGCTCAGCCTTGCCTCACAAATCACACCCTTTGCCCTAAGCCTTCCCACCTGCCCTTTTCTATACAACTCCTCCACCACCAGGGATTCTGTGGGGTCTCTGCCCGACTCTGCTCGTCTAGCTCCAGGTCAACGCCCCAAACCCCAGCCCCAGGCCCACCACCCTCCAGCCCTTTCCGCGGAGCTCCGCTTTGTCTCTCCCTACTAACTCCTTCCTCCAGGCCTCTCCTAGACCTAAGATCCCGAAGCTTTCCCGCTATGGTCGCCCCGGTCTTTCTCTCGCAGACAAGACCCTGGAATTCACTAAGTTAACCCCATTCCTCTAAGCTACAGTTTCTCCTTTGGGACCTTAGGCCACGCCCCCCGTCTTGCCCCCAGGCCCGATTGCCCAGCCACCCTTTCCACAAAGCTTCGCCCCGCCCCTCCGGACCTGGGCCACACCCCTGCCCCGCCCCTCACGCCCCGCCCTCTTAGAGGCGCGGACCGCGGAGCCCCGCGCCTTTTGTGTGGAGCTTCGCTGCGGCGCGCGTCTATTCCCTCCGCGGCCGCCGACCGAGGGGCGTCGGCGCGCGCAGTCTCCTCGGCGGGCGGAGGGGCCCTCCGCCCCGCGTGCACCCCGCACCCCATCCTCCGGCCGCCGCCCCGAGTCTCAGGCGGACGCGCGCGCTCGCTCCCGCCCGCGAGACCCCGCCGCTCGCCCCCTCCCCCGGCCCGTCGGCGGGCGGGCGGGACGCGCACGCGCCGGCCCGGGCACGCGCGCCCGCCAAGATGGCAGGGGCCGGGGCCCAGCTGTCAGTCGCCGCCGCAGCCGCCGCGGCCGCGCTGCCTCGCAGCTAGCGGCCCGGACGCCCGCCGGAGAAGATGAGCCCCCGCCGCCGCCTGCAGCCCAGCCAGACGCGGAGCCGCCGCGCCCGGGGCCGGCTGCCCCGCTAGCGTCCCGTCGCGCCGCGCTTTCATCCCCGGCCCCGTGCCCGCCCGGCAGCCACGATGAGGTGAGTCGGGGCCTCGAGCGCAGCGAGGCCTGGAGCGCCCGGCGTGGAGGGCGGGGTGCCCCGGCATCGAGGCGGCCCCGGAGCCCCCAGCCGGCGGCCCAAGCACCAGAAGACGCTCAGGCCGCGGGGTCCGCGGGAGGCCGCGCCCGCCTTGCGGTGCCTTACCGCTGCGCGCGCCGCGCCGCGCCGGCGGTCCACACTTTGCCATCCGCACGGAGCTCTTCTCCATTAGGGCGCTCTCCTCTTCACCTTTCTCTTCTGACCTGTCCCCTTTCTCTTGCCAACCCTCAGAGTGTGTAACCCCAAAAGGTACGGCTTTTGATGTGCCACTCAGCTAGAACCTTGTCAGCACCCAGAAACCCGCGTGCCTTCTTCATGTGCTGCACCCAGCCTTCCTTTCCAGACTAACCTTAGCCTGCTTTCTGGGGTGGGGTGGGGCGCGGGGCAGCGTATGCCGGGTTTTCTTTTTCTTTTTTTCTGTGCAATTTTATCTTCTAGGCACATCTTTCTTAAACACCGTGGCGTCCAATTGTAGATTCGTTTCACCTGTTCTGTGAACTGTTTAAATCAAATAATGCACTGTTGTAATTTTTGTGTCTGCCTACTTTCATCAAAGATATTTCTGAAGTTCGTCCATAGGGTTTCTATTATCTACTTACTGTCCTGCATAGTATAGATAGGACACACTTTATCCATTCTACTGTTAGTAGACTTTTGAGTTGTTATGTAGCTTTTCGCCATTAACGTTGCAGTGAATATGCCGGTGGGTGTACCTCCTAAAGCATTCATTTCTATTGAGTAGTTTCCCTACCCACAAGTAAGTTGGGTTTTTGGTTTGTCTGTTTGTTTTGTTTCGTTTTTTTGTTTTTTGTTTTTTGTTTTTGCATAAAAATATGTACATCTTTTGTTGTAGTTGATAGAACTTAATCCCCAAAACTAGCCCTTGTTTAAAAATCCCTGACACCTCTTGGTATTGTCTGTGTGAAATTTTAACCATTCTGGTGAGTGTGAAGTGACATCCATCAGGGTTTTAATTTGCAGTTTCTGGTTGACTAAAGCGACTGATTGTCCATTTGTGTGTGTTTGGTGGTTTTTTTTTTTTTTTTTTTTTAAATAAAGTATCTATTTAAGTATTGTCCAGTTTAGCTTCTTCCTAATTAGTAGAGTTTCCTATTTTTAAGTGAAGAAGATAGCTTGTTAACATTTTGAAGAAATGCTAATATTTTGCTTTTCATATGAAATGATGCTGTCCACCTGGAGTTGGTTTCTGTGTAACGTGGAAATGGAATTCATGTTTTACTTTTTCCTAGCATGATTTATTCCTCGCTGTTTACCTAGATCACCGTTTTCCTCACCTGCAATGCCACCTTTGTCACCTTCCAGTCTTCCATGTGGGGTCATTTCTGTCTGTCTGGAGAACATCTTTTAGTGTTTGTCTTTCTGCCTATTGCAGTGTTGGGTATATCAGACCAAGGGTCTTGTATGCATCCACTGGTTGAATTCCGAAGCTTTTGTCTGTTTGCTTTTTGTATCTTTTATGTGTATGCATGCATGTGTGCATACATGTTGTGTGTGTGTGGGGGGGGGCACCCAAGCCTGGGGATGGCATTGGGAGTTGCTCTTGAATTTCTTCACTGAGGCAGGGTCTCTCGGGTGAACCCACAGCTGACCACTAACCATCTGTGGTCCTGTCTCCTCCTAACAGAATTGTAGCGAGGCTGCCACACCCACCCACTTTTATATGGGTTATGAGGATAGACTTTCATGCTTGCATGGCAAGCAATTGATCCTCAAAACCATTTCCTCTGTCTGTGCTTTTGTTGTTTTTGAGCAGGGTCTCAGGCTGGCCAGACCATAGTAGCTCAGGCTGACCTGTAACTCACCATCTTCCTGTCTGCTGAGATTATGAGTGTACACTGCCGGCCTGGTCCCTTTAGTATTAAAAAATTCTGCTGGCACAGCTTGTCAGGCTTTGTTTGAAAATGTTTATCCTTCACCTTCTTCTGGTTTGTAAATAACTTCATTGAGATGAAACTCATAGCACAAAGCGTCCATGAAAGCATGCAATTCATTGGTGTTTAGACTATCCACAGAATTCCACAACCATTCCCAATTAGAACTTTCTTCTCCACTTAAAAGAATCCTTTCAGTGATTAGTTTCAGAACTCAGGACTTCCCTTGCTTAATAGTCTTTAAAGCTGTCTTGTAGTCTGACTCGATGTTCCTGTTGAGGAGTCACTTGTTATGTTATAGAACATGTTTCACATGCTATGAGAGTAGTTCTTGGTTTTTGGTTTATTGTTTTATTTTGAGATAGGGGATCACACTGTAATCCAGGCTGGCTTTAACTCCTTGGCTGTGCTGGGATGACAAGTGTACAACCCTGCTCAATATCAGTCTCTTGTGTGTTTTTATCTTTATAGTTGGGTTCCTATGCCTTTTTTCCTCCTCCTCCTCCTCTCCCTCCTCTTCCTCCTCCTCCTCTCCCTCCTCCTCCTCCTCCTCTCCCTCCTCCTCCTCTCCCTCCTCCTCCTCTCCCTCCTCCTCCTCCTCCTCTCCCTCCTTCTCCCCTCCCTCCTCCTCTTCCTCCTTCTCTTCTTCTTCTTCCTCCTCCTCCCCTCCTCCCCTCCCTCCTCCCTTCCTCCTCCTCCTCCCTCTCCCCTCCCCTCTGGCTCCAACTCAGAGAGATCTCTCTGTCTCTGCCTCCGAGTGCTGGTCATATGGCTTCTTGAATCTATGGATGTGTATGTTTCATTAGCTTTCCCCACACCAGCTGTAGGGACTGCCTTTACCCGTTTTCTAGTACACTTGCTCTGGGCCTGAAGTTATTTATGTGGACCATTTTATAGATAGCGGTTTCTCTTTCCTCCTTCACCCTTTTCATTGACTTCTCCGTTCTCCCCTTTGGGTAGCTCTTTACTCATCTTTTCTGCTCTATAGAAACTGTGGTTGAAACCATCCATTGTGGTTTTAACTCAGTCACTGCATCTCAAATCACAATCTGGCTGTCTTTTTAAACTTCCAGTTATCTGCTCAGCTTTTCAGCCTTGTTTTTTTTATCTCTCCACATGTACAGTGATCGTTGTCGACTATGTTTGATACACAGTGTCCGTACCGAGTCACTTCCAGGGCTTTTTCTGTTGATTTCATGCACATTGTTGCTCCTTGTGTGCCTAGTTGTTGTCTTCTACTCCTCCTTTTCTTGCTCCTTCTCCTTCTAAAATATGTGGTGGCCACAAATTGTTTTTACAAGAAATTTGAGGCAGAAGATGATATTTTTGTCCCCTAGAGGTAATTCACATTTGCTCCACTGTGGGGTCTCCTTGGTCCAGTTTCAGGGACCGAAATGTTTCTGATCTGAGTTTCATTCCATAGGAGGACCAGCCTGTTCTGTTTGTCCTTCCGCCCTAGTGATTTCTCCTCACCAACATCTTCACTCTGCTCACCACCCCAGACCAAGCCTTAACATTCTTCTCAGAGTCACCAAATGCTTTTAGGGAGAAGTTCTGTACTAGTTTGCCTTTCTGTTGCTGTGATAAAGCATTCTGATTAAAAGCAACTTGGGACTTATTTGGTTTACAGGTTAAAGTCCATCGTCAGGGGAGCCAACTGGGGGCTGGAACTGAAGCGGGACCAACACTGCTTACTGGCTTGCCTTCCATGGCTAGCTCAGCTACTTTCTGATATAGCCAGGACCACTGTCCAGAGGTGGCACTGCCCACAGTGGGCTGGGTCCTTCCACATCAATCATTAATTAAGAAAATGCACCCACAGATTTGCTTACAGGCTGGTCTGATGGAGGCAGTTCCTCATTTGAGGTTCCCTCTTCCCAGGTGACTTCAGTCGTGTCAAATTGACAAACCAGCATACGTACCTTCTCAGTCTCTGACAAACTTCCGCAGTGGCTTTAAGCAAGCATTTGTAATCTTTTGCCTGGTGTTTATGGTTCTGTTAGTTAGTGGATTCTTCTGATTTACTTAGTCCACAGTTACCAGAGACAAAATTACTTGTTTTTTTTCATTTCCAGGGACACTTCAAGTCAAAATTCAGTTCTAGAGACTTATGCTGCTGAGTAATGGAAGCTGTAAAGAATAGTAACAGCCTTCTGCCTGTCCCTGCTGCATTCAGTTGTCTAGTTCCTAGGAGTTTGTTAAATGTTCTTGCATCATTGAAAATAAACAAAACAGACTTGGACTCCTTAATATATAATTAATTTAAAGAATGTCATTTCAGCCGGGGAGCAAAAATCAAGGATTTGGAGGCGGTGGGGGTGGGGGTGCTTCTTGTTTCATGCTTACTTATTTCTCCTGTGTGGTGTTTTTAGCTGTTTATGTGGTAGAGACTCATGGGGTTTCTTGAGGAGAATCTGCAATGTCTCTCAGTAGAGTAAGAAGGCCGATTATAGACATAAAAGTTCTTAAAGTGACTTCCAGGAGGAGTTGCTTATTCTCTTATTCTTTCTCCTCTTTGCAATTCATTTTAAACATGGTTTTAAATTAATTTAAATTGTCTCATTGTTGAAAATACTGATAGCTGGGCATCTATAACAATTATATTTACTGGGTCTGAAATATTTGGGTTTTGCAAATACTACAGGGATCCTTTTGTTTGTTGATTTGATTTGGTTATTTTTTAAAAAAAATATTTATTACTATATGTAAGTACACTGTAGCTGTCTTCAGACACACCAGAGGAGCGTCAGATCTCATTACGGATGGTTGTGAGCCACCATGTGGGTGCTGGGATTTGAACTCGGGACCTCCGGAAGAGCAGTGGGCGCTCTTAAACGCCGATCCATCTCTCCAGCCCTGATTTGGTTATTTTTAATTATAGGAATATGAACTGTCTCTTTCATCTCTGGTGATCAGCATACAGGAGCCAGGTGGGGGATCACCTGTGACTCCCAGGGTCTGAGGTGGGAGAGTCATTTGAGCAGAGACGTTTGAAGTCAGACTAGACAACTTGTGAGACCCGCATCTCAGAAATAAAACTATTTACAAGATAATAAAAGAAGGCTTTTGTGACCTCTAAGGTGTGGGATCCCCCTCACTCTGCGAGAAAAGATACTTGCTGAGTTTCCTCCAGTGTCATGCAGTTCTTTGCTGTGTGGTTGTGTGATTGGATTTGGCTTGCTGTGTGTCCAAGGCTGACCTGGAACTCTGTATCTCAAGCTGTCCTCAAGCTCGCAGTCCTCTTCCCTTGACCTCCTTGTAACTGGGTTCTGATACTGGCTTTGTCAACTCCTCCAGGCCGAGGACTAAGTTCTCAAGACAAATTGGGACTTATAGGGATTTTCAGGGTTTTTTTTTTTGTTTGTTTTTTGTGCTCTTTATTAAAGCACCCCTGACTCCTCTTGCTTATATGCTTTAGTCATCTGTCTGTTGGAAACCTTGTCTTCTGTAAACATTTTCCCACTCTCCCTTTTATCTTTAAAATATGTAATATGTAGAACTTTAATCCTTTTATGGCATTGAGTCATTATCCTAGTGTCTTTTTCCATCACTTTTACGCATGAGAGAGTTTTGTCTAGAAATGTGCACTTTTAATTGGGTGGGGGTTTTTGTTTTCTTCAGAATTCCTGGTCAGGTACCTGACTGCTGCAGTTATTTATGTGGTGGAGATACCAGTGGTTATGCAGTTTTCTGGGAAGGTGGGAGTGTATGTCTATTTATACCTCCAAGGGAACCAGTGACAGACCACCCAATCCCAGCTAGGTGATCCAATGACTTTATCAGGGGCTATGAACAGGAGGAGTATAAGGGACGTGGGCAACTGCATCACTAGAGTTCCCCATATGACAGGCAGGCAGCCCTACCCGGGGGCCTTCTCAGCCCCAGTGGTTGTCTATCCTTGTATAATCTGGGAAGTGCTTTGTTCAGTCTTTCCAAGTCTCCTTAGTGACTTTGCTGAGTCTCAGGAATATCCTTCCAGGAGGGGATGTTTCAAATCAGAGCAAATGGCTACAGAGCAAGAGTGTGCTCTTGGATTGGATGTCAATGCAAGCGAGTCATTGCCAAAATCCAAAGGTGTATGACTGCAGCTGTCTGAAGGTGTATGACTGCAAAGGTGTATGACTGCAGCTGTCTGAAGGTGTATGACTGCAAAGGTGTATGACTGCAGCTGTCTTGTCTGAAGAAGTAAGGATCCTATAATCCCCAGAAAGCTTACCTGCCTCTGCCAGGGCCAGCTTTGCATGGATAAGGCATAGGAGCAGGTCTGTATGTGCTGGGAAAATCTCCTGTGGCCCAGCAGCATGCTGTGTCAGTGTGTGTCATGTAGAATCCTGATTATAGCACAGAGCACAGCATAGTACAAGGTGCACAGCCTGGTTCATTCGTCACCATTGGCCTTCTCACTGACATGACTGCTGTAGATGTTTTTGCCATATTGTTAGCATCAGTTGTAAAGGGCATAGGACAGTTTCAGGGTCTCTCTCCCTCTCTCTGTCTCTCTTTGTCTCTCTCTGTCTCTCTCCCTCCCTCCTTTCCTGTCTCTTGTGTCTCATGTGTGTGTGTGTGTTTCTAGGTTCCTAACTTGGGGCTGATGTCATTTTACCTTATGAACAGTGATTTTAATTTGAGCAGTAGTATCTTATATTAAACTAATGTCACTTCTGGGCATATAGTTTAGTGGTAGAGGGTTTGCCCAGCTCATGATAGGCTCTGGATTCTACCTTAAGCACTACAACATCAATCAAAAGTCAAAAATCAGTCAGTAGATCAGAGACTCACAAAAGTATTGTCACTGAATTGTGCTGGCTTTGTTTGATTTAATCTCTATTTCTACTTTGCTCATGTACTTTTAAAGACACGAGACATAAATTAACCAACATCTTTTCCTTTGGGAGTTTCTTCTCTCAGGGGAATTTGTACACATAAGTTTGAGAAACCCTACAGTAGTCCCTACATACAGAGTCTCTTGAGTTGTGGGTAGGTCCTAAATGCTGCACTCAGATCTGTAGTAGCTTAGAACAGAGCACCTCCAGCCAACGACCTTGCAACCCCCGTGAAACAGTCACAAGTAGAGGTCTCTCCTTCATAGTGTAAGAGAATCATCTCCACAGAGGTCAGTTTAAAAAAAAGATTGATTTATTTATCTGAGTACACTGTAGCTGTCCTCAGACACACCAGAAGAGGGCATTACAGATGGTTGTGAGCCACCATGTGGTTGCTGGGAATTGAACTCAGGATCTCTGGAAGAACAGTTAGTGTTCTTAACTGCTGAGCCCAGCCCAGAAGTCATTTTCTAGTGGAAATTTTTTTTTGACCTTTTGAAAAATATTTTTTCCAGGTTGAAATGTATATGTTGACTGTGGAGAATCTAAAAGCAGGTATAAAGAAGACAACAAAAGTCAGCCCTGAAGCTGTGTGTGGGTAGCCCACTCCCTTCCAACCATCACTGGGGCTGAAGCAGGAGGAGTGAGTCTGTTATCTCTCTCCCTTTAGGAGATTTGATTAAGCCTGGTGCTCCAGCACGTTATTTGTCAGGCATCTTACCTCTGACAAATGCATTTTCTTCCCATCCTTAAATCTTTTATGGGAATGTTTGTAGTAGCTACAGTTTACACAGCACACCAGGATTTACCAGAGCCCAGGCTAGAACACCTGTCTTCACAGTTTCATCATTGTAAGTAACCCTGAGATGAATATCTGTGTGCACCTCTGATTATTTCCTCAAGGTATGTTAGCACCTGGACTACTGGGGCCAAGGAGGATAAACATTTTTAAGGGCCGTCTGTATAAGTTGGAAGTTCTCTCTCAAAACAGAGAAAGGGCAAAGGTAAAGTAGAAAGGCAGATCAGAGAAGCATCTGCTTGTAAGGTGACAACAGTGGTTAATGCAGAGACCACAACTGGCCAAAGCCAAGACCATAAGTCATGGGAGTGCTTGGCCCTAAATGGGACATCAGCCTCACACGCATGCACACATGCATGAACACACATGCCAACATGTACACACGCATACATGGATACACACACACGCACAAACTCCCCACCTCCCAAGGCTCAGGGAACATCACAGAATATAAGGGCCAGAGGTTGGGGAGATGTGCTTTGAAATGCTGTGTTCTGGGCATGGCAAGGCTGATGGGACAGCTGTGGTGGCTAGGGGAAGGGAAGGGGTGTTTTTCTTCATTGGTGTGCCACAGATATGTTGCCCATGCTCTAGTAGCTAGCCTCCTTCCTACCCATGCTCCTGTAGGCAGCCCCTTTTCAATTCTGAGTCACATACACACAAAACACAGGAAAACCAGGAGGGGCGCTTGCTGTGAAGAATGATTTCAGGGTTTCAGTGGGAGGAGGAGAAAAGGATGAAGATGGGCAAAGATGACTAAAGTTAATCATATACATGGATGACATAGTCAGATAATTAAAGATGCTAAGTCATAAAAAGGGGAGGGGGAGTAAGGGAAGAAAGGAGTCTAGGCTTAGAATGCCGTAGTTCCATCTGTCCACCAGAGGTGGGGAGCTCTGTTCCCAGTTCTTCTGTGGGTGTTAAATATGAAGATAGAATGCCCTTGTCTTTAGGGCTGTGTGAACAAAAACAAACTTTCTGTTTGTATTTATAAATTTGAGTTTAATTTATCCCTACATTCTTTAAGTAGCCCTTGATTTAGTTAGGCAGCCTTGGATTTCCCCCAAGCTGCTGCCTAGTAACTAATTCATTGAATGAGTAATTTAACTTCTATAATCCTCCATTTGCAAATGACATATAAGTCTGACAGTCTCACTTCCTAGGGTTCTGGAACATCACATGAGAACATATTAAAAGTGAGTTAGGGTCATGATCTATAAAAGTCACATGAGGCGACTCTTAAAGGTAAAGCAGGAAATCTTGGTTATGGAAAGAGAAGATAACGGTACCAAAAGTGCAGATTGAGAAAATGCATATGGCAGCTGAGCACATTTAGCTCTAAAACTCAAAAAAAAAAAAAAAAATGCCCAACAAGAGACACAAGTAGGTGTGTGCCTCTTACTCTTACTGTGAGACATGTTTTTGTGTAGCTCCACACATGTCTCCTTTGCATCTTCCAGAGACAGTTGCATAGACAGTTGAGTTTATACAAGCTTGGTATTTAGGCAGCCTTTTTCACACCTACTGTCGTTTGCCCTCTGATAGGTCTGCCCTGGACCTGGTCTTCAAAGGTTCTACCCTACCACCCTCTCCTGTAAACATTCTGTGTCTCGCCCACCCCCCTGCAGCTTCTGTGGAGCCCTGTTCACTGTTCTCATCAGCCTCTCTCAGAAAGAACCCTTAGGCCAGAAAAGGCCTGGTGAACTACATCACACAGGTGATCAAAGCTTGCCATTGTCACCTTGCTGACTTCTTAGCCTTCAAATCTGGAGTTGGGAATTTAGCTCTGTAGCATCCCTAGCTTTGGTTCCCAGCACCGCCACCACTTCCTGCCTCCTTCAAAACAATTTAAAGCTTATATATGTTCCTTCCATATGAAAGTGGTCCTTGGCCTGAATGAAGGACCTTCCCTGTTAGTTGCCTTTGGACTGTCCTATGTTTTCTCTTATATTAATGTTTTTAATGCTTACGTTTGCCCTGTGACATCACAGGCTTTACAGAGGCAGAAGTTGCGCCTCTTTTGATCTTTCTTGGCTCCATAGAACCTGCCACGGTGCCTGGTTCTGGTAGATGCTTTGTAAGCACTGGCACTAAGACGTACAAGTGCATGGTTTACCATGGCATCAGTCAGCTTGGCCTGGATTCTCCTAATTAATGATATTGCAGACAACCACATCAATTGGTAGACGTTGGCACTGAGACGCAAGCTGTTTTCATTGTGCTTAGAGAATTAACGCATTGCTGGGTGGCAGTGCCTTTGTCTGTTGTCATACTGCTGCCATGAGGAATTTGTTTGATGACATGGTGGATTTTCCCCATTATTCCTTTTGTATGGACTGTGACACTCAGTATCCCAGCTGTTCCTCAACTTTCCTGCGTGTGGGAATCATTAGGAGCAAAGGAGGTTGTGTGTTATCATTCCAGATGGAGATCCCAGGCCCCCCTCTGTAGGAAGAGGGAGGGAGAGAAGGATTCTTACGTCCGTAGGAGTTCGGCTTTGCAGGAGACTACCGAGAGAGGCCAGTTCCATATACAACTCGCTGCTCGTGCCTCCAGCCATCTAGTGCGCTAGTGTCCGCTTGCTGCTGAAGCGCTCTTAGCTGAAGCTTTGTTCGTTCACCTTCCCTTTGCTCTGTGCTTTGTGTGCTTTTTCTGTTCTTTAGGCTGAAATCCTATCACACGTTCATTTTTGTTTTTTAAAGATTTATTTAAAAAATTTTAATTATGAGTTGTGTATTTCCAGGTTTGTGCACATGTGTGTGGATGCCTGTGGAGGCCAGAGGTGTGGACTGACTGGAGTTGGAGATTGAGCTATCTGACATGGATGCTCAGATCCTCTGGAAAAGTCCACTGTGCTCTTAACTGCTGAACTGTCTCTTCAGCCCCTGGCTTTTCCTTTCTTTCATTCACCTTGTCTACTTTGGAGGACCACTGGTGGGCTAAGTTAAAGGATTCATGTGTGCTGGGTTTTGTCTGATGTTTTGCCAGTGATTTTCCTGGGGTTTTGAATTTGGAGGCGAGGGAGGGAGATGTAGAGGTGAAGTGCTGACTTCATCTTCCTCTGAGGGCAGACAGTAGGCTGACCACAGGCTTACCTGCTCGTGTCATAGTCCCTGTTTCTTTCCTGCCAGCTTCCTCTTTCCCCTCTGTGCTGCTCTTTCTCACAGTGACCGAATACCTCACAGAAACGATGTAAGGAAAGAAAACTGATTTTCAGAGTAAGAGAGAAAACAACTTTTGGGGGTGTTTTTTTTTTGTTGTTGTTGTTGTTCAACAATTACTGAGTAAGGGAGTGGCAGGCAGGGGACCTGCCAAGGACAGGAAAGTCCTTTAGTTTTAGAGGGTTGTTTGGCCCTTTGCAAATGTGCAGAAACTCATGGGGATAGGAGCTAATGTGAGAAGGAGGCAGACATAAAGGTAATATCCCCAGGAACATGCCTGCAGTGATTTCTTTCCATCTTGGCCCTATCTCCTTAGTTTCCAGGACTAAAAATATACTTGCAGCAGCTGAGGACCAAAGGTTCAATATTCACACCATAACTCCCCTTTCATACCGACTCTCCATGGACGCCATGCTGCACACACAGCCCATATGTAATGCACAGGGTGATGCTGCACCGAGCAGTGTTTTTGAAATGCTAAGTTATATAGTATGTTAATGCATATTAGAAAAACACTACTTTATTTTGTCCGTACTGTTTTGGGTGTGTTTTCCAAAAGGTTGAAATCGAGGTGTAGTGAGAGAAATGTGGAGGAAGATGTTACTATAGATGCCCAGTAGGCCCTGAGAGCTGAGAAGACGGGAAAGTAGTATGCAGGAGCTCCTAACCCACTCACCAGAGGGAGCCCCAGCACATAACCACTGGAGTCTGCCGATAGTCAGTGCTAGGCCCTGCCATGGCATCTTCCTGGAGCCACAGCACAGAGCCAGGAGTGGGCTCCTGTAAGCACTTGTTTATTATTTTTCATTTTTCAACCCTTTTAATCATTGCTTCTCAGTTTTTAATCATAGCCAGTAAACTCTTTTTTTTTTTTTAAGAATTTATTTATTATATGTAAGTACACTGTAGCTGTCTTTAGACACTCCAGAAGAGGGCGCCAGATCTCGCTGCGGATGGTTGTGAGCCACCATGTGGTTGCTGGGATTTGAACTCTGGACCTTCGGAAGAGCAGTCGGGTGCTCTTACCCACTGAGCCATCTCACCAGCCCGCCAGTAAACTCTTTACACTCCTGCATTGAAGTCAGCCATTTTGTTTAATTTTTAATGCATGTGCTTGTGTGTGTGGCTTTATTCAGACGTTCAAGTCTCTGGTCCATTTGGAATTTGACACCTGGCTTGAGAGATGGACTCAACATTGCTCTTTTCCACCTGTTGTTTAGGTACCCAAGGACTACTCCTTAGAACGTCCATTAGCTCCCAGGGTTTGCAGTCTTGTTTTTCTCACAATAATCAGTTGTACATGTTTCTGGATTTTCCATTCTCTTCATGGGTCTTTATTACAGGTATTTATTCTGGTGTTGGTATTAATACCTGACTTTTAAATAAAGAAGTTGGTTTGACTATTTTGTAGAGTTAGTACTCTCATTGCTCGGGTAGAAATCCAGTAACCGTTTGGTCCATGAGGCCGGATGGCTCAGCTGGTCTTCAGTATACACTGGAATCCCAAAGGAATAGGCTACAGTGCCAGTGAAGGAATGGACTTGCCAGGCAGATGGAAAACAAGCTGGCACAGAGAGCAGGTTTGCTTCTTCCTTGTCTTTTATATAGGCTGGCAGCCGAAGGTGTCGCCCAATTAAAGGTGTGTATTTGTATCTCAAGGGATCTGGATTCAAGATATATCTTCCCACTTCAAAAAAATCAAAAAAGATTAAAAGTGGATCTTCTCCACTTCAGATGGTTTATTAAGAAAAAAATATCCCTTACCGATGTACCCAGTTGCTTGGGTTTTTGTCAATTCCAGATGTGGTCAAGTTGGCAACCAAGAATAGCATCACATCCACCCTTGTCAGTTTGACACACCCACTTCTCCTTACGTCATGCTTAATTTCCAAGTAAAACAGTAACCAGACCGCAATTACACCTGTGGTGGTTTGAATAGGAATGACCCTCGTTGGCTCATATTTTGAATGCTTGGTCATTAGGGAGTGGCACTACTTGAGAGGGGTTAGAAAGTGTGACCTTGTTGTAGTAGGTATAGCCTTGTTGGAGGAAGTATGTCACTGGAGGTGGACTTTGGTTTTCAAAATCCCAGCCCTTACCTCCCAAAAAAGCACACACCTTTAGTCCCAGCACTCTTGAGGCAGAAACCGGTGGATCTCTGAGTTCAAGGCCATGTTCAGGTCTACAGTACAAATTCAGTTTTAGGGCATTGAGTAGACAGAGAAACCCTGTTCTGGGGTGGGTGTTGGTGTGAGGCAAGGAGCTCACCAAGCCAGGCCCAGTGGCTCTCTCTTCCTACCGTCTCCAGATCCAGATGCAGTCCTCTTAGCTGCCATGTCTGCTGGTGTGCTGCCATGTTCCTTGCATGAGGATGATGGACTAAACTTGTGGAACTATAAGCAAGCCCCAACTAAATGCTTTGTTGTTGTAAGAGTTGCCATGGTTGTGGTGTCTCTTCACAGCAATACAACACTATGACAGTGCCTAACATGACATAACTATCCAACAAACAATAGCAAAGGCATTATAAATTTGGATAGGTGGAGATGTCCCTTGAGGGACAGTCTTTTAGTATCTCAAACTTAAAATACCCACCACTGATAATCTCTTAGTTGATGTTATATATTACATGATAAAGAAATTGAGGGAAGAAGGCATAAATATCTGTTCAAATTGATTCTTAACAAAATATGACAGAAACACTCATGTCAATGGTAATCCTTGTTCTTGCAGCTGGTCACGTGACCTTAGCAGGTATTTATAACTACCTTGTAACTTTCTCTGCTGCCCACTCTGGATTTTCTGCACCTTCAGCTAGAGCCTCACATTCACCATACCTTCAACCCTGAAGGGTTAGTGCTGCTCGTCATCCTGCTTGGATGAGGTTGTTGTAATTTCCCACTAACTTTAATCACAGGACATGATAGCACCAAGAGGGTTGTCAAATGGCCCTTTCATGGAGGTCACCTAAGACCATTGGAAAACACAGATATTTATATTATAATTTATAACATTGGAAAAATTATAATTACAAAGTAGTTTATGGTTGGTGTCCCCACAACATGAGGAACTATATTAAATAAAGTGTTGCAGCATTAGGAAGGTTGAGCAGCACTGTCCTAAAGGGTCTCCTGCACTCCATACATCACAATCTTTCTTACCTTCATGTGGAGAGGCAATCCAGTTTTCCCTTGGTAATCTGGATGGATCACCCCTCCCAACACTGCTATTCCTGTCTTAGCCTGTTGGCTTAAGATCATCATAAACCCAAAGGGGCTGGGGGAAGTGTGAGTTTCCAGGTCAGTAGGATGTTTGTTGTGGCCCCAGGCAGGAGCGTTTCCCACTCTAGAGCCAAAGCTTTTAGGCGAGTAGAACTTGAGGTTGCAGAACAGGAAGCACATGTTTTCATAGCGGATCACGAGGAATGACAGTCAGTAGAACTATTCCCTTTTCCACCCCTTGATTCCTGGACCCATGACCCTCTACGAGAAAAACCATACCATATATGGGTCTCTGATTCAAAGCATATATCACCTTCTAGAGAATGCTGGCCCGCCCTCTTGGTTACTGCCACATAATTGATAATTTAAATATGTCTTCAAAGGCCATTTCATCTTTCTAACAGGCCAGCTGCTTCAGAATGGTGGAGAACATGGTAAGAGCAGTCGATTCTATGATCATGGTCCCATTGTCTTAATTCTCTGTCTTTGAAGTGAGTTACTTAGTCAGAAGAAATACTGTGTGGAATGCCATGATGATAGATAAGACAGCTTTCAGGAGTCAGTGCCACCTTCTGCTCTGCATATTCCAGACTAGCTGGCCTGCAAGTTTCTGGGCACCACTGCAGCTGGCTTTTAACGTGGGTTCCGAGGATCAGCCTCATTGCCAGTGCTTTCACTCACTGAGCCATCTTCCTGGACCTGACCTCTACAGTATGTGTGTGCATGTGCTGAGGTATGGCTGTGGGCTCAGAAGGTGATCTTGTGGAGTTAGTCCTCCGCTTCCACCTGCGCGTGGTTCCAGTAAAGAAACTCAGATCAGCATCTGGGGAGCCGTCTCAGTTGCCTGCCTCTGCTTTTTATGTTTGAGACAGTGTACACAGTGATTGTTTTCTGCATTATAAATACATGGGTATCTTACTATATGCAGTAAAAGTGTCATTATATATTTTATGTAACTTTAATCTCAGGACTGTTGGCCACATGTAGTTTACATAGTTACATAGGCCTGTAATGAACAGTTCTGAACATGTGTAGACTTAATTCTTGCCATTCCTTTAACAGTATAGCATAACAGCTTTTTACACGGTATTTACATGACATGAAGTATTTAAAGCAGTTTAGAAGTTATTTTAAATACATAGGGATGTGCAAATACAGTGGTGTTTTATTGTTGTTATTATTTTAATATTTATCTTTAAATATCTATTCTATGCACTGGCACATACAAATTCATGTGTACAAATTAGAATCATGTCCCACACTGGAGCTAGTCTTCCCATAGATAAAAATCAAATGTTTCCATTGGCACCGCATCCTCCTGGCAGCTGAGATTGCCAGCTGAGCAGCTTAGGGTCCTGTTAATAAACATTTCCTTTCCTGGACAGAAGGGAATTGCTGTCCTTGATTTGTATCACTAAGTGGAACAGAATTGTAAGCAACAGACTGATAGAATCTCAAATAGGAGCAACACTAAAAAGGACCAATTGGCACCTTTGCAAGAGCAGGCAGTAACATGGCTCCCAGTGTTGTCTGTGGGTGATGAGGCAGTGTGACTGTCAATCACAGATGGGTCATGGCTCATCAGACACTTAACTTACACTAGGCTTAGTCCTGGGCCATGTGAGTAGAAGACACATTCTTCTATACATGCACCTCAGTCCCAATGAGCACCAGGCGCCCTAAAGCCTGACTCAAACTAGACTCATTTATAAATTAATAAACAGTTGTCAACAAGAATCCCGGAAGACCGTCAATGGGGGAGACACCGTTTAACAAATACCTGATAGCAGAATGTCTCTGTAACCTTGGACTCTTTCCCTCAAACCATATATAAAACATAACTCAAAAAGATCACAACCTAAATACAACATCTAAAAATGTAAACTCTAAAGTGCTGGGGGTGGGGTGGATATACTGCTCTGGGTTTAATTGCTGGCACTACAGTGCTAATGAGGGCACTGCCACTCCAGGTATACATACCACCCTTATCACAGGATCCACACATTACTCTCCCCTTTGAGGAATTGTGCTCTCAATATTTAGAGAATGCCATTTGCAGCACTAACTTTTGATACTGATAAAACTCAAGCTTTGTTGTGCTGTTTATTATGCATTATCAAGATCAAACCCAGGCCTTATATGTGCTGAGCAAGTGTCTGCCATTTTAATTTCTTTTTGATGTCTGGTGCCAGGGCATAAACCCAGAGCTGTCTTGCACCATTTAAAGTGTGTGATGGGTTTCAGAATATGCAGTTCCACAGTTGAATCCTAGAGTTCTGTGGCCGTGCCAAACTGTGCTCCTTAGCTGCTACTCCCTTTCTTACATAAGCCCCACCCTGAAACTTTTCATCTGCTTTCTGTCTCCGAATTCATCTCCTCTGCAAATAGAACCATACAACATATGGGGTTTTCTGAGTGGCATCTTGAATTTGTCACAGCATTTCTGTGGTTCGTTCATGCTACCTCAGTTTTGGTACTTCGTTCTGTTTTAGCCCACCAGTGGCCCACCATACTTGGCTGATTGTGTTTAGGTTTTGCAGCATAAAATGGCTCTTGTTAAAGGCACTGGCTGCTCTTGCAGAGGACCTGTGTTTGATTCCCAGTGCCCACATGGTGTCTCAACAACCATCTGTATTAGTTCCAGAAGATGTAATGCCCTTTTCTGGGTTTCATGCACTGCACACATGTGGTGACAGACAGACAGACAAATATCTACGTACATAAAATAAAATCTTAAAAAACAACTTACTGTTGTCCTCTTAGAGCTTGCATGCATGGAGAGGCATACTGTGAGCAGAATGGAAAACGAGCTTGGTGAGCCACGCGGGCCCCTGCCTCCACATCCGGGTGGGCAGATTTTGATTCTTGCCTTCTTCTGGTGTGGCACTAATTTAAGTGTGGTCTTTGCTGTTCTAATGCTAATCTGCATGTTGTTTAAATTATTAACACTAAAGGCCAAGTGTTTTCAGAACATTTCTGTATCTCTGGAGAGCCTTGACCCTTCAGCCTAGCTTATGACCAATCACATGAACTGAACTCTCAGCTTCTTCAGATTAATCTCTGTAGCTTTCTTTGCTATTTCTTGGGCTCTTCTTTCTTCCACCCTTTTCCATCCCTTTTTCTTCCCCTAACAGTAGATAGCAAAGAAAAAAGGTAATAAAGGAACGAGATCCCTGGATAAAGTCGGGGCTCGGCAGGGGTGACATAGTAGCTAGACTACTTCCTGCTGTTTAGGGACACTGAGTTCAGTGGGGCAAGCTTGATCTTCACCATAAGGATATCTCATTTCTCCTTGTTTCTCTTTTGCACATGACTGCTTAACAAACCATAATCACCCACCCACCACCACCTCTCAGGGCTTTAGCATTTATATACCCTCCTAAAAGTTTCCAGAATTCCAAATGTCATACTATTGCAGAATTCCAAAACCACCTGCACCTGGCCAGATCATGCCCCTCCTAGAGCATAAGACAAATTATAGTCAGCTGCTGTGGATAATCTGAAGCAGCCATTTATCCATACCTGAAATGAATTAAAACAAAAATATATTCTTATACTATTTTTGTGTTTTCTAAAGAAACCAAAACTCCAAAATGGTCGCTACAAATCTCCTCATATTTATGAAGTCAGTCCTATGTGTTGTTTATAATCTTCTTGTTACTTAATGAATGTTAGTCTTGATTTGAATGTCAGTTTCAAGTGATCAGTAGTCACCTGTGGCTGGTGCTGGCTTTGCATCCTTGTAGAGAACCCTCTTGGATAGTGCTGGTCAGCCTAGATAGTTGGTATAGTGAGCACTCAGCAGGTATTAAATAACTGAGTATAATCATGGCTATTTTCTATGACAGGAATTCTTTCAACATTTGCTTTTGTATTAAAGCACCCCCTGCCTGGACTATGAGGCAGATTATTGAATTATTACATCAGACCCAGACATCTCTTCATTCCTCATGTACTTGGCTGATACTAACTTTTTGTTTTCTTTTTCTTTTTCTTTTTCTTTTTTTTCTTTTTTCTTTTTTCCGAGACAGGGTTTCTCTGTGTAGCCCTGGTTGTCCTGGAACTCACTCTGTAGACCAGGCTGGTCTCGAACTCAGAAATCCACCTGCCTCTGCCTCCCAAGTGCTGGGATCAAAGGCGTGCACCACCATTGCCCGGCGTTACTAACTTTTTAAGATTATTAATTTTTCGAGTGAATCCATTTCATATAGTCCAAAAATAGTGTCCAAGAGTTAGAACATAGCAATTGTTTCCCAAAGTTGACTGTGCCGTAAGTTAAGCATTGTGTACGTGACCTCATGCAACTTGATCAGTGGACTCCAGCGTATCAGTGGTTCTTACAAATGGTCGGATCGAGAGGAAATAGGACCAGGGTAGAACCAAGCTTTCTGGCACCTACATTTCTGTGTAATCCCAACTAAATAAAGTTCATATCCAGCCCAAAGTTTAACAGCACACTAGAAGGCCAGAAAGTTACCCACTGAATGTATGCTGATAAGTGTAACACTTTATTTTTTAAATTAAACATTTTATTTTATTTTATAGCTCAACACTTTCTAGGCTTTGGAGGGGAGCATCTTCTATTGCTGAGTGTCTAAGATTACCTCCTGTCTCTCTATTGTTATACTCTCTCTTTTCTTACCTTGAATAAAAACACTTGACTGCTTTAGAACATGTAAAGACAATTGTCTTAGTCAGGGTTTCTATTCCTGGACAAACATCATGACCAAGGAGCAAGTTGGGGAGGAAAGGGTTTATTCAACTTACACTCTCCACATTGCTGTTGATCACCAAAGGATGTCAGGACTGGAACTCAAGCAGGTCAGGAAGCAGGAGCTGAGCAGAGGCCATGGAGGGATGTTCTTTACTGGCTTGCTTCTCCTGGCTTGCTCAGCCTGCTCTCTTATAGAACCCAAGACTACCAGCCCAGGGATGGTCCCACCCACAAGGAGCCGTTCCCCCTTGATCACTAATTGAGAAAATGCCTTACAGCTGGATCTCATGGAGGCACTTCCTCAACTGAAGCTCCTTTCTCTGTGATTACTCCAGCTGTGTCAAGTTGACACATAACCAGCCAGTACAGGCATGGATAATGAGGAATAGAAGAAAAAGTGGTCAGCCTCCTGTTCTCAGAGATAGTCGCTGTGTACCTATTTCCTCTGAACACATGTTAAAAAGTGTCATGGACTGGTGTGACTCTTTTTTTTTTTTTTTCCAACAGTAATTGAGATTCATTTATATCCAGTGAGCATCTACTTTGAATTTAGCTCTGCTATTCTCTGTTCATGTTATCTATCATTGTTTGTCTATCAGTTCATCAAACTTGTAACATTTAATTTTAAAAGAAGCATCTATTATTGTGTGTGTGCATGTATACATGCACATATGCCCAGGTGTATATAGAGGTCAGGAGACAACTGTGGGAGTCTGTTCTGTCCTTCTACCACGTGAGACCAGAGAGTTGAACTCAGGTTGTCAGGCTTGGGTGGCAAGCGCCATCTAACCAGTCCATTTTCCCCTTTATTGAAAATAGATTCCTTTCTCATTCTCTATATCCTGATTGCAGTTTCACCTCTTTACTCCTCCCAGTTCCTCCCTCCCTTCCTTCCCATCCAGATCCACTCCCTTTCTCTCTCAGTTAGAAAAGAGCGGGCTTCTAAGACATAACAACAAACCATAACAAATATAGTAAGATAAAATAAAATAAAAAAACCCATCACATTGAATTTGGACAAGGTAAACCAACAGAAGAAGAGCCTTGTGAGAAGACCCTGGAATCAGAGTTTCACTCGTTCACACACTCTGAAGTCCTATAAAAACACTAAACTAGAAGCTATAAGACATATGCAGAGGACTTGGGCAGACCTGTGTAGGCCCCATGCTTGCTGCTTCAGTCTCTGTGAGTTCATGTGAGCTTTGCTCAGTTCATTTAGAGGACCTTGTTTTCCTGGTGGTCTCCATCCCCTGTGGCTTTTTACACACTTTCTGCCTCCTCTTCCGCAGGGTTCACTGAATTCCAAGGGAAAGGATTTGATAGAGATGTCCCATGTAGAGCTGTGTGTTCCAAGGCCTCTCAGTCTTTGAGTAATGTCTGGCTGTGGTCTCTGTATGTGTTTCCATCTGCTGCAGGAGGAAGCTTCTCTGACGCTGGCTAAGACACTGATCATAACAGAAGATCAGCAGCAGCCATTGTAGCACAACTGTGTTTGTTTGTTTTAAACAGATAGTGTTTGATTTTACCCAATGTCCCTGGGCTATCTATTCTCTCTGGTTTTTGATCACCCAAGCAATGTTGGGTATGGATTCCCTCTTGTGGAGTGGGCCTTACGTCAGATCAAACATTAGTTGGTTACTCACACAAGCTTTGTGCCACCATTTCCCTACTGTTTTACAGGCAGGACAGCAGTGTAGATGAAAGGTTTTGTTGCTAGGTTGGTGTTTACATTCTCTTTTTGTAGCCTGCAGAGTACCTCCTGTACCAAAGACACTAAAATGTAGGGGTGAGGGTTCCATTAGGCACCAGCTTGACCTCCCCATGTTCAATGAGTTATGTGGGTGCTCTCTTCAGCAATGGGGCCTGCTGTCAGTTGTGAAGAGCAACCTGTTGTCTTGGCAGCAGCCTGGGTTGTATGAGGAGTTCCACATGACCTTTGAGTCAAAGACTTGAATTGGTTGTAACCCAGTCTTGGTACTGAAAGCTTCCTTTGATGGCAAGAGGTGGCCAGTTGGAACTCCATCTCCCTTATTATTTGGAAACTTCATTAGAATTGAGTTCCTATATTTTAGGGAGTTTCTACTGCACTAGATTTCCATACCACTCCTCAGGTGCCCTTAAATTCTGGCTGTCTCTCACTTCATTCTCTTTGTCAATCTCCTCTCCCTCCCCCTCCCCACCTGATCTTCTGTTCCTGCCCTTCCAGCCCCAGTCCTACAAATTTTATTTCCCCTTCCAGGGAGATCCATGTGTTTCCTCCAGTCTCTTCCTCTATACCCAAACTCTTTGGGTCTAAAGACTGTAGCTTGGTCGGGCGTGGTGGTGCACGCCTTTAATCCCAGCACTCAGGAGGCAGAGGCAGGCGGATTTCTGAGTTCGGTCCAGGCCAGCCTGGTCTACATGTAGAGTGAGTTCCAGGACAGCCAGAGCTACACAGAGAAACACTGTCTCGAAAAACCGAGAAAAAAAAAAAAAAAGAGTGTAGCTTGATTATAATTAATAGCTAGTATCCACATATAAGTTAATACGTACCATATTTATCTTTCTGGGTTTGAGTTATCTGACTCAAGATGATTGTTTTTACTTCCATCCATTAGCGTGCAAATTTCATGATTAACTTTTTTTAAACAGCTGAGTAATATTCCATTGTATAAATGTATCACGTTTTCTTTATCCATTATTCTGTTGAGGGATATAGAGGTTGTTTCCTATTTCTGGCTGTTATGAATAGAGCAGCAACGAACAGAGTTGAGCAAGTGTCCTTGTAGAAGGATGAAGTGTCTTTTGGCTATATGCACAAGAGTAGTGTAGCTGGATCCTTCAGAGGGGCTACCACCTGATTTCCATAGCTGTACAAGTCTGCACTCCCTCCAGCAGTGGACGAGTGTTCTTTACTCCACATCCTCCCCAGCAAGCGCTGCCACCTGTGTTGTTGATCTTAGCCATTCTGACAGGTGTAAGACAGAATCGCAGACTGATGGATAAGGATGTTTTCCATTTCTTTGTTTCCCAGCCACTTGAAATTTCTGTTTGAGAATTCTGTTTATATCTGTACCCCACTTTTTAATTATTTGATTTTCTGATATCTAGTTTCTTGAATTCTTCATATGTTTTTGATATTGGTTTCTATTGGATTTGGAGTTGGCAAAACTCCTTTCCCATCCTTAGACTGCCACTTTGTCCTAATAACAGTGTCCTTTGCCTTACAGAAACTTTTCAGTTCATGAGGTCCCACTTATTAATTGTTAATCTTAGTGCCTGTACTAACAGTGTTCTGTTCAGAAATACTTCTCCTGTGTCAATGAGTTCAAAGCTATTCTCGACATTTTTTTTTTCCTATCAGGTTCAGTGTATCTGGTTTTATGTTGACTCTTTGATCCATTTGGAATTGAGTTTTGTGCAGGGTGATAAGTATGTATCTTTTTTGTTGTTGTTGGTTTTTTGAGACAGGGTTTCTCTGTATAGGCTGGCCTCGAATTCAGAGATCCACCTGCCTCTGCCTCCCAGGTGCTGGGATTAAAGGCGTGCGCCACCACGCCTGGCATTGTATGTATCTATTTTAATAAAAATATTTTTTAGACAGTGTTTCACCGCTTACAAGGTCTTAGTCCTGCCTGGCCTGGAACTGGCTATATCTACCAGGTTGGCCTCAAACTCAGAGATCTGCCTGCGTCTGCCTCATGAGTGATGGACTAAAGGCGTTTATCTACAAGCCCAGTCTGAAATTTAATTAAGGACTCCATAGTCTGTCATTTACTGAGGATATCTGATTTACTCAGCTAAGCCTCATGGTTGGATGATGTTGGGCTGTTTTCCATCTATGTCAAGGTGTTTTATATTCTTGTTGAGTTTTGAGATATTCTAGATACAGGCCCTCTATCCGTTATGTGATTTGCAATACTGTCTAGCTGGCAGCTTGCTTTTTCTTAGTGTGTTTTAAAGAGTATGTGTGTGTTAGTTTCAGAGACAAGTTTTGCTGTGTAGCCATTTGTGGTTTTTAGTTTTGTTAACGTTAAGATGCAGGATTTCTGATGTGTCCTGCTTAGTAAAGACTGACCAGATAGGTAATCTGCAGATATTTTCTTCTGTTCTGTACATTGTCTTTTCAGTTTATCTTCATTGTGTGCAGAGGTAATTTTAAATTTGTTTATTTTCATTTGTGTGGGTGAATACAATATTTGCTTACAGAGGCAGAATATCTGGCATCATGTGTCTTCTCTATCACTCTCCTCCTTCCTTTCTGAGATGTGGGAACCTGGAGCTCACCACTTCCCCCAGGCCAGCTGACTAATGCCCCAGGGAATTCTATAGAGTAGCTGGGGATCTGACCTCAGCCTCATAGTTGCCCAGCAAGTGCTTTCCCCACAGCTCACCAGGCCCTGTGTGCAGAAGGTTACATTTTCACACATCCTCCGTTGCCTGCTTTACATTTGATTTTGTAACTGAGACATTTCTCAAATGCAGTGTCCTGGATCTTTATGCCTTCTCTTGTCTTAATACTTTTAAGTGTTTAATTTATGTTGCAGTATATTCTTATGTATGGATTTGAGGTTCAATTTTATACTTTTGTATGTGGTGATCCAGTTTCCTCAGTACTGTGTTGAAGACTGACCTTCCCTGTGTACTGTTAGGCTTGATGAAGACCTAATACACAAGGGTTTGCTCCAGGATTCTCTGTACTGCTTTATTGACTGTGTGAGTCTTTTTTTTTTTTTTCTGTTACACTTTCTTTTTTGAATTATTTTTTTTATTAGGTATTTTCCTCATTTACATTTCCAATGCTATCCAAAAAGGCCCCAATACACCCCCCCCCCACTCCCCTACCCACCCACTCCCACATTTTGGCCCTGGCATTCCCCTGTACTGGGGCACACAAAGTTTGCAAGTCCCATGGGCCTCTCTTTCCAGTGATGACCTACTAGGCCATCTTTTGATACATATGCAGCTAGAGTCAAGAGCTCTGGTGTACTGGTTAGTTCATAATGTTGTTCCACCCACAGGATTGCAGTTCCCTTCAGCTCCTTGGGTACTTTCTCTAGCTCCTCCATTGGGGGCCCTGTGATCCATTCAATAGCTGACTGTGAGCATCCACTTCTGTGTTTGCTAGGCCCTGGCATTGTCTCGAAAGAGACAGCTATATCTGGGTCCTTTCAGCAAAATCTTGCTAGTGTATGCAATGGTGTCAGCGTTTGGAAGCTGATTATGGGATGGATCCCTGGATATGGCAGTCTTTAGATGGTCCATCCTTTCGTCACAGCTCCAAACTTTATCTCTGTAACTCTTTCCATGGGTGTTTTGTTCCCAATTCTAAGAAGGGGCACAGTGTCCACACTTTGGTCTTCGTTCTTCTTGAGTTTCATGTGTTTAACAAATTGTATCTTATATCTTGGGTAGCCTAAGTTTCTGCGCTAATATCCACTTATTAGTGAGTACATATCATTTGAGTTCCTTTGTGATTGTGTTACCTCACTCAGGATGATGCCCTCCAGGTCCATCCATTTGCCTAGGAATTTCGTAAATTCATTCCTTTTAATAGCTGAGTAGTACTCCATTGTGTAAATGTACCACATTTTCTGTATCCATTCCTCTGTTGAGGGGCATCTGGGTTCTTTCCAGCTTCTGGCTATTATAAATAAGGCTGCTATGAACATAGTGGAGCATATGTCCTTCTTACCGGTTGGAACATCTGGATATATGCCCAGGAGAGGTATTGCTGGATCCTCTGGTAGTATTATGTCCAGTTTTCTGAGGAACCGCCAAACTGATTTCCAGAGTGGTTGTACAAGCTTGCAATCCCACCAACAATGAAGGAGTGTTCCTCTTTCTCCACATCCTCGCCAACATCTGCTGTCACCTGAATTTTTGATCTTAGCCATTCTGACTGGTGTGAGGTGGAATCTCAGGGTTGTTTTGATTTGCATTTCCCTGATGATTAAGGATGTTGAACATTTTTTCAGGTGCTTCTCTGCCATTCGGTATTCCTCAGGTGAGAATTCTTTGTTCAGTTCTGAGCCCCATTTTTTAATGGGGTTATTTGATTTTCTGGAGTCCACCTTCTTGAGTTCTTTATATATATTGGATATTAGTCCCCTATCTGATTTAGGATAGGTAAAGATCCTTTCCCAATCTATTGGTGGTCTTTTTGTCTTTTTTTTTTGTTTTGTTTTTTGTTTTTTGTTTTTTGTTTTTTCGAGACAGGGTTTCTCTGTATAGTCCTGGCTGTCCTGGAACTCACTTTGTAGACCAGGCTGGCCTCGAACTCAGAAATCCACCTGCCTCTGCCTCCCGAGTGCTGGGATTAAAGGCCTGCGCCACCACGCCCGGCTGGTCTTTTTGTCTTATTGACGGTGTCTTTTGCCTTGCAGAAGCTTTGCAACTTTATGAGGTCCCATTTATCCATTCTCGATCTTACAGCACAAGCCTTTGCTGTTCTATTCAGGAATTTTTCCCCTGTACCCATATCTTCGAGGCTTTTCCCTACTTTATCCTCTATAAGTTTCAGTGTCTCTGGTTTTTTTTTTTTTTTTTTTTTTTTTTTTTGGTTTTTTTCGAGACAGGGTTTCTCTGTATAGCCCTGGCTGTCCTGGCACTCACTTTGTAGACCAGGCTGGCCTCGAACTCAGAAATCCACCTGCCTCTGCCTCCCGAGTGCTGGGATTAAAGGCGTGCGCCACCACGCCCGGCTAGTGTCTCTGGTTTTATGTGGAGTTCCTTAATCCACTTAGATTTGACCTTAGTACAAGGAGATAGGAATGGATCAATTCGCATTCTTCTACATGATAACCGCCAGTTGTGCCAGCACCATTTGTTGAAAATGCTGTCTTTTTTCCACTGGATGGTTTTAGCTCCCTTGATCAAGTGACCATAGGTGTGTGGGTTCATCTCAGGGTCTTCAATTCTGTTCCATTGGTCTACTTGTCTGTCGTTATACCAGTACCATGCAGTTTTTATCACAATTGCTCTGTAGTACAGCTTTAGGTCAGGCATGGTGATTCCACCAGAGGATCTTTTATCCTTGAGAAGAGTTTTTGCTATCCTAGGTTTTTTGTTGTTCCAGATGAATTTGCAGATTGCCCTTTCTAATTCCTTGAAGAATTGAGTTGGAATTTTGATGGGGATTGCATTGAATCTGTAGATTGCTTTTGGTAAGATAGCCATTTTTACAATGTTGATCCTGCCAATCCATGAGCATGGGAGGTCTTTTCCATCTTCTGAGATCTTCTTTAATTTCTTTCTTCAGAGACTTGAAGTTCTTGTCATACAGATCTTTCACTTCCTTAGTTAGAGTCACGCCAAGGTATTTTATATTGTTTGTGACTATTGAGAAGGGTGTTGTTTCTCTAATTTCCTTCTCAGCCCATTTATCCTTTGTGTACAGAAAGGCCATTGACTTGCTTGAGTTAATTTTATATCCAGCTACTTCATTGAAGCTGTTTATCAGGCTTAGGAGTTCTCTGGTGGAATTTTTAGGGTCACTTATGTATACTATCATATCATCTGCAAAGAGTGATATTTTGACTTCTTCTTTTCCAATTTGTATCCCCTTGATCTCCTTTTGTTGTCTAATTGCTCTGGCTAGGGCTTCAAGTACAATGTTGAATAGGTAGGGAGAGAGTGGACAGCCTTGTCTAGTCCCTGATTTTAGTGGGATTTCTTCTAGCTTCTCACCATTTACTTTGATGTTGGCTACTGGTTTGCTGTAGATTGCTTTTATCATGGTTAGGTATGGGCCTTGAATTCCTGATCTTTCCAAGACTTTTATCATGAATGGGTGTTGGATTTTGTCAAAGGCTTTCTCAGCATCTAACGAGATGATCACGTGGTTTTTGTCTTTGAGTTTGTTTATATACTGGATTACATTGATGGATTTCCGTATATTGAACCATCCTTGCATCCCTGGGATGAAACCTACTTGGTCAGGATGGATGATTGTTTTGATGTGTTCTTGGATTCGGTTAGCGAGAACTTTATTGAGGATTTTTGCATTGATATTCATAAGGGAAATTGGTCTGAAGTTCTCTATCTTTGTTGGGTCTTTTTGTGGTTTAGGTATCAGAGTAATTGTGGCTTCATAGAATGAGTTGGGTAGAGTACCTTCTGTTTCTATTTTGTGGAATAGTTTGTGAAGAACTGGGATTAGATCTTCTTTGAAGGTCTGATAAAACTCTGCACTAAACCCATCTGGTCCTGGGCTTTTTTTGGTTGGGAGACTATTAATGACTGCTTCTATTTCTTTAGGGGATATGGGACTGTTTAGATCATTAACCTGATCTTGATTTAACTTTGGTACCTGGTATATGTCTAGAAACTTGTCCATTTCATCCAGGTTCTCCAGTTTTGTTGAGTATAGCCTTTTGTAGAAGGATCTGATGGTGTTTTGGATTTCTTCAGGATCTGTTGTTATGTCTCCCTTTTCATTTCTGATTTTGTTAATTAGAATACTTTCCCTATGCCCTCTAGTGAGTCTGGCTAAGGGTTTATCTATCTTGTTGATTTTCTCAAAGAACCAGCTCCTCGATTGGTTGATTCTTTGAATAGTTCTTCTTGTTTCCACTTGGTTGATTTCACCCCTGAGTTTGATTATTTCCTGCCTTCTACTCCTCTTGGGTGAATTTGCTTCCTTTCGTTCTAGAGCTTTTAGGTGTGTTGTCAAGCTGCTAATGTGTGCTCTCTCTAGTTTCTTTTTGGAGGCACTCAGAGCTATGAGTTTTCCTCTTAGAAATGTTTTCATTGTGTCCCATAAGTTTGGGTATGTTGTGGCTTCATTTTCATTAAACTCCAAAAAGTCCTTAATTTCTTTCTTTATTCCTTCCTTGACCAAGATATCATTGAGAAGAGTGTTGTTTAGTTTCCACGTGTGTGTTGGCTTTCTATTATTTATTTTGTTATTGAAGATCAGCCTTAGTCCTTGGTGATCTGATAGGATGCATGGGACAATTTCAATATTTTTGTATCTGTTGAGGCTTGTTTTGTGACCAATTATGTGGTCAATTTTGGAGAAGGTACCGTGAGGTGCTGAGAAGAAGGTATATCCTTTTGTTTTAGGATTAAATGTTCTGTAGATATCTGTCAGATCCATTTGTTTCATAATCTCTGTTAGTTTCACTGTGTCTGTTTAGTTTCTGCTTCCATGATCTGTCCATTGGTGAAAGTGGTGTGTTGAAGTCTCCCACTATTATTGTGTGAGGTGCAATGTGTGCTTTGAGCTTTACTAAAGTATCTTTAATGAATGTGGCTGCCCTTGTATTTGGAGCATAGATATTCAGAATTGATAGCTCCTCTTGGAGGATTTTACCTTTGATGAGTATGAAGTGCCCTTCCTTGTCTTTTTTGATGACTTTGGGTTGGAAGTCGATTTTATTAGATATTAGGATGGCTACTCCAGCTTGTTTCTTCCTACCATTTGCGTGGAAAATTGTTTTCCAGCCTTTCATTCTGAGGTAGTGTCTATCTTTTTCTCTGAGATGAGTTTCCTGTAAGCAGCAAAATGTTGGGTCCTGTTTGTGTAGCCAGTCTATTAGTCTATGTCTTTTTATTGAGGAGTTGAGTCCATTGATATTAAGAGATATTAGGGAGAAGTAATTGTTGCTTCTTTTTATTTTTGTTGTTAGAGTTGGCATTCTGTTCTTGTGGCAGTCTTCTTTTAGGTTTGTTCAGGGATTACCTTCTTACTTTTTCTAGGACGTGGTTTCCGTCCTTGTATTGGTTTTTTTCTGTTATTATCCTTTGAAGGGCTGGATTCGTGGAAAGATAATGTGTGAATTTGGTTTTGTCGTGGAATACTTTGGTTTCTCCATCTATGGTAATTGAGAGTTTGGCTGGGTATAGTAGCCTGGGCTGGAATTTGTGTTTTCTTAGTTTCTGTATAACATCTGTCCAGGCCCTTCTGGCTTTCATAGTCTCTGGTGAAAAATCTGGTGTAATTCTGATAGGCTTGCCTTTATATGTTACTTGGCCTTTTTCCCTTACTGCTTTTAGTATTCTATCTTTATTTAGTGCATTTGTTGTTCTGATTATTATGTGTTGGGAGGTATTTCTTTTCTGGTCCAGTCTATTTGGAGTTCTGTAGGCTTCTTGTATGTTCATGGGCATGTCTTTCTTTAGGTTTGGGAAGTTTTCTTCTATACTTTTGTTGAAGATATTTGCCGGTCCTTTGAGTTGGAAATCTTCATTGTCATCTACTCCTATTATCCGTAGGTTTGGTCTTCTCATTGTGTCCTGGATTTCCTGGATGTTTTGAGTTAGGATCTTTTTGGATTTTGTATTTTCTTTGATTGTTGTGCCGATGTTCTCTATGGAGTCTTCTGCACCTGAGATTCTCTCTTCCATCTCTTGTATTCTGTTGCTGATGCTCGCATCTATGGTTCCAGATTTCTTTCTAGGGTTTCTATCTCCAGTGTTGCCTCAATTTGGGTTTTCTTTATTGTGTCTACTTCCCTTTTTATGTCTTGGATGGTTTTATTCAATTCCATCACCTGTTTGGTCTGGTTTTCCTGCAATTCTTTTTTTTTTTTTTTTTAAGATTTATTTATTTATTATATGTAAGTACACTGTAGCTGTCTTCAGACACTCCAAGGTGCCAGATCTCGTTGCGGATGGTTGTGAGCCACCATGTGGTTGCTGTGATTTGAACTCTGGACCTTTGGAAGAGCAGTCGGGTGCTCTTACCCACTGAGCCATCTCACCAGCCCCTTCCTGCAATTCTTTAAGGGATTTTTGTGCTTCCTCTTTAATGTCTTCTACCTGTTTATCAGTGTTCTCCTGTATTTCTTTAAGTGTGTTATTAAAGTCCTTCTTGATGTCCTCTACCATCATCATAAGATATGCTTTTAGATCAGGGTCTAGCTTTTCCGGTGTGTTGGGGTGCCCTGGAATGGGCAAAGTGGGAGTGCTGGGTTCTGATGATGGTGAGTGGTCTTGGTTTCTGTTAGTAAGATTATTACGTTTACCTTTCGCCATCTGGTAATCTCTGGAGTTAGTTGTTATAGTTGACTCTGGTTAGAGATTGGAGCAGATGCTGTGTTCCACTCACCAGAAGTCTTAAGATCCTGTGGCGGGTGTCCTGGGTACCTGGCGGGTGTCAGCAGACTCTGCACCCTAGCTATTCCGGTGCTGGTCGGACCGGAAGGGCTGTGTGAGTCTTTATGCTAGTAGCATACTATCTTGGTGACTGTGTAGTGTGTTTTAAATAATAAGTGTGAGGTCTCCAACTTTGTTCTTTTTTTCAAGGCTATTTTGGATGTTCAGAGCCCCTTGAGATTTTATAATGAATTTTAGAATTGATTATTTTGTATTTCAGGAGTGGTCTTCTCACTATAAGCTCAGACTTGATATAAATCCCAGACTGGCCTTGAACATGCTGTCTCCTGCCTCATCTTCCCAGATTCTCCGATTATATGTGTATGCCACAATGCCCAAAACCAAAACTTTTTAATTTCTGGCTTTTAAAATGCCATTGGGATTTTGTTTTGTTTTAAGACAGCGTCTCCCATTGGTGCCCAGACCTGGTGACAAACTCATATGCTCATGTAATTTTCTTGCCTCAGCTTCCCACATTGCTGGGACTATAGGTGAATGCCACCTGACAAAGTTGGGATTCTGATAGGGAGTATGTAAAACCTATCAGAAATGTAGACATAGTTTAAGGGAGAGTGGAGAGGTGAGACTAAGGAAACATAAAAGGCTGGCAGGAATCACAGGAGAGACTGGAGGTCCTTGTCACCAGGAGAGTGCCAAGAGACCTGGGCCAAAAGCTGTACACTGGCCAGTGTTAAGAGCTAAGGGTTCTTGATTTCCTAGGCCTGTAAGAGCTTAACACTGTCAAGGGCTGAGTATTCCTCAGGCTTTCCTGGAAAGCCAGTGCCACCCACAACCAAGGGCTGAAGAGTCTTGATTCCCTAGGCAGTCACGGCTTGTCCAGCTACAGTCCTGCTGACGCCTACACCAACACAAGGAACTTGCTGCTCCCATCCGCTTGCTGCCACTGCTCACTGTGTTGAGTGGTGAGGGAAAGAAAGGGTAAAGACCAACACTTGAAGAGCTCCTGGTCTGCTACGATTTCATCTAGGTGGATATAAGGACTGGCAGCCAGCTTGTTGGACAACTCTGTAACTGTTTGTCCACTTAGTTTTGTCAGTGTTTATGTCCGTGTTTGAGAGATGTGCAGTGAGGTGTGCTGGTGTTTACCGTTGTATCTCCTGGGGACCTGACCATTTATTTCACTGTGTAATTCCCTTCCTCTGTCCTCAAATGGGCCTGGGGCTCAGGAGCTTCTCTTTGCACTGGCCATCCTTTTCTATCCTTTTCAGTCCAGTATGAATTTAGATGTAGACTGGTTCCAGCTGGATCCTGCTCCATCCACTAAGCATGTCTTTAATTGGAGAATTTAATTATCTTATATTTAAAGTAGTTGCTATTACTTGGTTATTTTCTGTTTGTCTCCCCTTCTCTTGATGCTGACTTAATTTTTGTAGTCATGTGTTTTAATTTCTTTCTCATTTCTTTTTATGTAGTTTTTGGTATGGGTACCATTGCAATTATATAAAACATCTTAAAGTTACAACAATTTAAACTGACAAGTTGCTGATAATTTAACCCTTTACACCTCACTTTATCACCCTCATTGTATATTACTTATGATACAATCGCTACTTATTATTGCACATTCACTAAAGAAATGGAGCTACTTTCTGTTTACTTTTTAATGTTGACACCAACATTAAATTAACATTTAATTTATACATCTACATTACAGTACTGTGGAATTATTCACCTGGGAATCATATATTCATGAGGTTTGTATTGCTGCCTACTGTCTGTTCAACTTGGAAGACACACTGTAGTGTGTCTGCTGAACAGCACTAATGCCATCCTTGTTTATCTGGGAAAGTCTTAATGTCTCCACTTTTGAAAGACACGCGCCCGCGCACACACACTCGTTCTCTCTCTCTCTCTCTCTCTCTCTCTGTTCACTTTGAATATATCTTCTTACCCTTTCAGCCTTTGGTGTTCCAGCTGGGAATATTCATTTATTTATTTATTTTTGTAGAGCACTGTTGATGTTCAACAAACAGAATAGTTATTATTTTCAAATATATTTCATTGTTATGTCTCCCTTTTCATTTCTGATTTTGTTAATTTGGATACTGTTTCCAAGCCCTCTGGTTAGTCTGGCTAAAGGTTTATCTATCTTGCTGATTTTCTCAAAGAACTAGCTCCTGGTTTTGTTGATTCTTTGTATCGTTCTTTTTGTTTCTATTTGGTTTCTTTCCTGCCCCTACTCCTCTTGGCTGTATTTGCTTCTTCGTGTTCTAGAGTTTTCAGGTGTGCTGTCAAGCTGCTAGTGTAAGCTCTCTTCAGTTTCTTTTTGGAGTCACTTAGAGCTATGAGATTTCCTCTTAGCACTGCTTTCATTGTGTCCCATAACTTTTGGTATGATGTATCTTCATTTTTATTAAATTCCAAAAAGCCTTTAATTTCTTTCTTTATTTCTTCTTTGATCAAGTTATCATTTAGTAGAGCGTTGTTCTCAGCTGGGAACTTTGATAATCTTGCAGAAGAATGAACTAACACTAAAAACTCAATGTCAAGGAATCTGAAATACTGAGTCAGGTGCCAAGTGGTGGTGGCACACATCTTTATTCCTACAGTCAAGTTAGAGGAGACAGAGGCCAGTCTGGAACAGAGCAAGTTCCAGGGTAGCCAAAGGTACATGGAAAAGGATCATAGCATAGAACTGTCCATGCTTCTGACTTACTGAGGTTCACATAGGCCACAGAAGCCTAAATCTGCTTTCTAGGTTCCTCTCAGAAGCTGGTCCATCTTTTGTCTTCATGGGGGAGGGGATTGGAGCTTTCTCTTCACTATTACACTGATCATAAACTGTGTAGTGCTCTCTGGTGAAATAAGCATTCTCTAGGGACTCATTTAACCTGTTCCTATAATTTGTGAAGTAGTGATAAACTCTAAGCTCAAAAGAACAGCTTGGCGCTTAGACTGGAGTGTTCCTCAGTTAGTGTGAATGATAACAATAGCTCATAGGTTTGAGGGTTGTATACTGTGCTGTTCTAACCACTAACATAGGCCATCTCTTCAATCTTTGCCACTGTCGGGGGAGCTAGATGTTGTAATGCTCCCCTTCTTGTAGGGAATAGCCTAGGGCAAGAAGAATGAAGCCCATGGAGCATGCTTGCTACTTGATGGCTCCCAAGCTTGATGGCCACTGTGCTAGTTAGGTGGTCAGAGGTTTAGAGAATTTCTGGATATTCTACATAGTTGCTATCACATTCATTCTTAACTTTTTAAACATGTACAGGTATTTTGCCTACATATATGTCTGTGTACTCTGTGCATACAGTGTCCACAGAGGGCAGAAGAAGGCATCAGATCCCCTGTGACTGGAGCTGTGGATGGTCGTGAGCAGCCATGTGGATGCTGGGAACCCAATTTGGGTCCTCTGCAAAAGCAGTTGTGCTATTAACTGCCAAGCCATCTTTCCAGTCCCTTACATTTATTTTTTTTTTAATTAAAAAGATTTACATATTGTCAGATAGTGGTGGCACACACTTTTGATCCTAGCACTTGGGAGGCAGAGGCAGGCAGATCTCTGAGTTTCAGGCCAGCCTGGTCTACAGAGTGAGATTAGGACAGCCAGGGCTACACAGAGAAACCCTGTCTTTAAAAAAAAAAAAAAAAAAAAAGAACAACAACAAAAAAGATTTTCCATTTATTGTGTGTGTGCGTATACACACATGTATTCAGGCATGGGTGAAAGTCAGAGAACCACTTGTGGGAGTCGATTCTTGCCTTCACCATGTGTGTCCTGGGGATTAAACACTTACCCACCCTGCCAGAGTAATTAAGTCATCATATTTAAATGTGCCTTGGATGGACGGTATGGAGAGAAGTTATTTATTGGAATATAACAATGGCCTTTAGTTTCAATAGAGTCATGGCTTCCATGTGATCAACAAGGTAACTGTCCACATTTCTGTCAATGTTCTGTCTCCTAAAACAGTATCAGGAAGAACCAGCATAAATAAGCACCAATTACAGCCTTTAAGACTTTCTTTATCCTGCCTCTCCAAACCTCCCCATTGCCACCATGGGTGTGTGTGTGTATCAGAAACCAGCTCTGTGTATCATTCCTCAGGTGCCATTCACTTTTTTTTTTTTTTTTTTTTTTTTTTTTTTGGTTTTTCAAGACAGGGTTTCTCTGTGTATCCCTGGCTGTCCTGGAACTCACTCTGTAGACCAGGCTGGCCTCGAACTCAGAAATCCGCCTGGCTCTGCCTCCCAAGTGCTGGGATTAAAAGCGTGTGCCACCACCGCCTGGCTCACTTTGTTTTTTGAGACCCCATCTCTCATTTTGTTTAAAGCTCAGGAAGCCTTGCTGGCTAGGAAGCCTCAGAGACCTACTTGTCTCCTCTTGCCCAGGGCTGGGATGAGAGGGATATGTCAGTGCACCCAGCTTCCTGCATGGGTTCCAGGATCAAACTCACATCCTCATGCTTGTGTGGCAAGCACTTTACTGACTGAGCTCTCTCTCCAGCCCTCTCCAAACTTTCCTCTCCAGCAGACCAACTCTTAAAGCATGTCATCACATGTAGTCATAGCAGCCACTCTGGGACAAAATTTCTTTGTTAGCTTTCCAACCTTGTGACAAGAAGCCCTGGGATATTGGACTTATAAGGAAGAAAGATGCACTGTGGCTTGGTGTCAGTGGTCTTTGTCCATGGCCCTGTGCTTGCTTGCTTTGGTTCTGGTGCAACATTCAACAGCATGGTAGAAACATGTGGCAGAGGAAGTGCTCACCTAGTAGCCAGAAAACAGGAAAAAGATAGGGCTAGCATCCTGTTGTGCTAATGGCTAGCTTTCTCTCATTAGGCTCTACCTCTTTATGTTAGTCATTTTCTTACTGCTGTGGCAAAAGTACCTGGGCAAAAGCAACTTAAGAAGTAAAGGGTTTCTTCTGGCTTTTAGTTCAATGGCAGTGTCCCACCACAGTGCGGATGGCATGGTAGCAAATGAGGGTGCAAGCTGGTCACATTGCATCTCTAGTCAGGAAGTGGAAAGTGAACAGTAAGTGGGGCTAAGCTATAAAACCTCAAGGCTTACACTACAGTGACCCCCTTCCTCCAGCATTCTCCTAAAGGAGCTTCCTAAATGACACAACCAGCTTGGGGCCAGATGCTCAAACACATGAGCCTGGGGTACATCATAGTGGAGGGAGTGCATCTCACACTCGGATCACAACTCCTAAGGATGCTATTGCTACCTAATAGCCCGGCAACCAAGCCTTCAGTACAAGATTTTGGAGCTCTGATCTGAACTTGGGAAGGTGTGAATATCTGGCTTCGTCTTTGACTTGTCTCACTTATTGAAGAAGATAGAGCAGTGCTGGCTTTGAAAGTGATACTGGTGAAGTATTTCGCAACTGATCACGTATTTGCTTTCCATTTTCCTGGTTTTCCATCTATTTCTGGGAATGTATTGACAAATTTCAGTACACCAGGACAATACTGGAACAGGTCCCTTGTTTGGAAGGATGATCTCCTATTTGAAGCCTGCTGACTTGATCCAGTTTCATCTTCCTGTGAACCTCTTAAGTCCACAAGCATCTGACTAACTCACCACCTAGGAGATGCTCTTGTCTGACCCTGGCTAGAACAGCAAAATATGCCAAGTTTCTCCTCACAGAGCTCACATTTCCTTGGCCTATGATGTTAGCTGTAGTCTTCATTTTCAAAAGGATATTTAGAAGAGTTTTTGGTCTTTGCTCTTTTTCATTGTGAGCCTAAGACCATAGTGAAACAATTGAGTGGTGAGAAAGATTACCTGTAACACCTAACTGAAATCATGCTGTTTTTTCTACTGCTGCTCTCGAGGTCAAACTCTACCCCCCACCCTGACCCCTTTTTTCATTTTCTTTTCTTTTCTTTTTTTTACATTCATTTCTTTTGGGAGATGGGGCTGGGAAGAAGGTACCTGTGTGTCATAGCACATATGTAGAGGTCAGAGGACAACTTGCAGGAGTCAGTTCTTTCCTCCTACCATGTGCTTCCCAGGAACTGAACTCAGGTTCTCAGGCTTGGCAGCAAGCACCTTACCCATTAAGCCATCTTGCTGGCTCCGCTACCTTTGTTTTGTTTTTGTTTATGGAACATAACAATTATACACAGTGGGCTTCATAACACTTCTCTGTAACATATTGTGATCTTATTAATTTCTTGATACCATTCCTTACCCCTCCCACTCCAGCTGCATGGCCCAGTAAGTTATAGTAGGGTGGCTCATGGGAACCCAGGCACCTCATCAGTTGAAGAAAATGTCTTGCCTTCCTTTAGCAGAGTTAATTGCTATAGATACTTGGGAGGGGTGGGAGCCCGGAGGTGGGGGTGACGCATTACACTGTGGCTGAGCATTACACTGCCACTGTTCTCAGCACACTGACCAGTTACGAGCCGCTGTAGTTCCCACTGCCCACTGCAACAAACAAACAAACAAAACCCCAACGATAATAACACTCATGCCTTTGGTCCATTTGGAGTTGTTTTATTTTATGCAGGGTAAGACATATAGATCTAGTATCATTCTCCTGTCTACAGACATAATTTTTTTAAAGATTTATTTATTATTATATGTAAGTACACTGTAGCTGTCTTCAGACACCCCAGAAGAGGGCATCAGATCTCATTACAGGTGGTTGTGAGCCACCATGTGGGTTCTGGGAATTGAACTCAGGACCTTCGGAAGATCAGTCAGTGCTCTTAACCGCTGAGCCATCTCTCCAGCCCCAGACATAATTTATAGCACCATTTGTTGGAAGAAGAGACAGTTTGTTCAATTTGTATTTTTGGCATTTTTGACAAAAATTAGGTGGTGGTAGTTGTGTGGACTTACATCTCAGTCCTTTGTTCTCTTCCACAGGGTGTTCTTTTCCCTCCTCTGTGTGTGTGTGTGTGTATGTGTGTGTGTGTCTGTCTGTCTGTAGTATAACTCTGAGTCGGGATTGCTCTGATGTGTTATGTGTTTCCATATGAATTTAAGATTCAAATTTCATCATGTCCTAACTGGGCTAGCTAAAACTGGTCTCTTTGTGTTCATTTCCATTAAAAAATGAGAACCAGATTACCAAAATTACCACCACCACCAAAATAACCCCTCTGATTCCTTGATTCGTAAAGTCCCTGCCCTTTCCTCTGTTCAGTGCCCGCTTATCCTGGCTGTTCCACTCGTACCATGTTAGAGGGGCGAATGCTAAGTTAGCTGTCCTTTATCTAGGGCTTTTCACAAGTTATTCCTCTGTGTTTTAGGATCATTCCCTGATACTTGCTCAATTGGACCTTTGTCTCTCAAATCTTGATGCAAATGCCCTTTTAAAAAAAAAAAAATTACCTATTCTGTTTCTTGCCCCAACCCCAACCCCACACACAGTCAAAACAATCCCTGGCTTATCATCTTTTTCTTATCCATTGTCACCTGGCTTCCAACATTAGAAATAAATCATTAAAGCCAGATGGTAGTGCACATGTAACTCTAGGGATTGAAGCAGAAGGATTTTGAGTTGTGGCCTGGGCTACCTAGAAAGACCCTATACCCTTAAAAGGATATAACTACTCGTGTATGTGTGTATTCATATTCATGTAATACATATATTTATATAACATATAAAAAATACAATTCACTGCTCTGTGGACCATCTAAAATGGTGTCTAGCAACAAGTAGCCCTTCAAATATTGGGTATGTGTGTCCATGTGTGTGGATGTACATGGAGTCTAGGGATTGATGCTTGATGTCTTCATCATTAGGATTTCCATCCAGCCTTATTTTTTAAAGATACTCTATTACAATCTGGATTTTACCAATTCCTCTAGACTGGTGGTCAGCAAGGCTCAGTGCTGAGATTGTAGGCATGCACCATCGTGCCTATCCCAGCTTCTTATGTTAATGCTGAGAATCCAAATTGAGGTCCTTATTTACTTGTGCCATAAGCACTTTTCAGACTGAGCCTTGTCTCCACTATCTCCTTTAAGCCTTTGTTAGGAAAAAAAATCTCTAAGAGAGTGGCTCTCTTTGTTGCAAGAGTCTGCTGTAGAGATGGGAATGAAGAAACTCCCACTTTGGAGCAGTAGTGAATTTTAAGATGTAATCATGTTCACTTTTAGTACATTTCCTTTTGGTGGCTTACTTTAGATTTCCTCAAAATGGAGATATGGAGTGGCTTTGGTTTACATTTTTATTTTAAAGTTAAATATCCCTGGAAGTCCAGTTGAAATGTGTAATGTGGAGGAGGATTTAGGGCTTGCTTACTGTTTCACAGGGTTAGTTCATTTTCATGACAGGAAGCATGCATGGCTCTGAGAGCTCACATCTCATAGGTAAGCTGTAGGCAGAGAGAGAGAGAGTAAGACTGTATCTGGCTGGCTTAGACTTCAAAAGTTCAACCCCAGTGGCACACCTCCTCCAACCAGGTACGTCTATCAATATTCCCTAAGCAGCTTACCAACTGGGAACCAAATAGTTAAAATATGAGCCTCAGGGGCCATTCTCATTCAACTACCATAGTTGTATGTCTATTTTTTGGGACAAACTGTAATATTTGGTGGATTCTGGAGCTGTCTCCTCAGGTCTCCCCAGCCAGCCCTGTCAGACATGTACCTTGTAAAGTTAGGGGCCTAAGTCCTGGGCTAGACAAGTCGTTTAACAGAAGACAGTATGTGAGGGTTTTGTTTTGTTAATTATTTTCGAGGTGATTTTTGAGTTTAGCTTGTTTGTTTAGGAACTGGACTTGGCAGGCTTTTGACACATACACACTAACATGAGCTACCATCAGTTGTGGTTTTTGTGTGCCATGCATTTCCTCATCTTCACAGCATCCCCACAGAGTATGTGCTGTCTTCCTCACTGTGGTATGTGGTGGAGCTTGAGGCTTTCCTAGCCTTTAAGAATAAGCCTTGAGGTTTCTCAATAGAGAGCAATATACTAGCATTCAGAATCCTCCTTACTGTAACCAGTGTGGAGGAAGGTGAAGCATTTCAAGTTAGGGGACCAAGGAGAACTGGAAATGGAGGTACACAGAATACAGAGCCGAGTCAGTGAGGAGACCATCCTGTGCAGCCTCCAGGTTGGCAGCAGTGAGAGGCAGACTGGAGGTAGAGCAGTGAGGCTGTGCAAGCTGACCGCCCAGCTGCAGAGCTGAGACTTCACTGAAAAGGCACCACTGAGTGGTGCAGAGGGTGGAGGAGGGCGGGGAGAAGCAGGGTCTTAATTAGAACTAAAAAAGCCTAGAAAGAAGCAGGCATCTGAGGACACTCCCAAGCACTTCTTACCACGCAGTCCCTACTCATTGGAAACACCCCTGGTTGGGCCATGGGATGGGATTGGTATTTTTAGTCATGACTGATTTCCGTTTGTGTCTCCTGTTTTGTCTCTACACAGTGCAGTAGTGAATGTTCATATCTGTAAATGTCAGGACAGCTTTCTCGTTTTACTTGATTGGCACATCAGACTCTGTTCATATGCTCGGTTCTTATTTTGTTTCACGTACATCATGGCTGTGTGCCCACAACCTAAAAATGTGAAAGGGAAAACAGTTGCCAAGTGAAGCTGGTAGGACATGGGTTTGAGGCTCCGCTTAGTCTCTTTTGAGTGTGAGCCCCAAAGACCAGAATTTTTCTTTCTTGGAAAATTGTTCATTTCACTGAAGAAACCATGTTACTTCCAAAACTTGGGTGTTCGTATTACCCTAAGGTCACTTGTTTGAAATATTCTCATTTAGCTTTTGAGAATTACTAGGGACACAGTAACATTTGTACTGTTTGTGTTGTACATAGTGTGCCAGGTTTTTTTCTCTAGAGAAGCCTAGTCGGCCGTTGTTCAGTGACTGGGGAAGCGTGCTCTGCCATGACCACAGGGAGACACAGGGCTGCATCCATCAGGGCAGCTCTGGTGGTCTATAGAATGGAGAGAGGACCAGCACTGACATATCTGCCAGAGGCAGATATCTTCTGAGGATGTATTTCAGATGAATGGGCTCCGCCGCCTTTGGCAGGAGCCTTTCTATTTTATATCTAAGGCATTTGCTTCATTTAGGGTTACGTGGAAGTGCCAACTTAAAGAATAAGTTGTTGAAAATGAGAAGTTAATGTGTAGTTATTCTCATTTACAAAGGGGATCTAAGTCTCAAAGCAGGAGTACGTATTTTCTGTACCTCGAGCCTTTGACAGATGCCTTGGAGTGACCATTTGTGTTATTTAACACTTTATGGGGCTGCAGAGATGGCTTAGTGGTTAAGAGCTCTGACTGCTTTTCTAGAGGTCCTGGGTTCAATCCCCAGCAACCACATGGTGGCTCACAGCCATCTGTAATGGGATCGGATGCCCTCTTCTGGTGTGTCTGAAGACAGCAAGAGTGTTCTCACATACATTAAACAAACAAACAAACAAACAAATAAATAGAGGGAATTGGAGCTGTTAGAAGTCTTGGCAACTCACTTCAGTCTCGGTCCTCCCACTTTGGAGTTTGCAGTAGCCATGTGGTCAAGGATCTGCCTAATCTGAGGTCCCAACAGCTTGTCAGCTCAGGTTTTTACCTGCTTTCTTCCTGACTGTGTCGGAACAGTTTGAGCCTTTAAAGGTCTCTTGCTCGCTGTAAATCTGGTAATTATAACATTCAGGTGAACTGCATAATGTAACATAAAAAGGGCATAGTGCCCCAGCCCTGCCACAGTAGTTACTTATTTCTATGACCAAAGAAAGACCTGCCAGGAGGTCACTTAAAGGAAGAAGAATTTCTTTTGCCTCATTTGAGGGTATACAGTCCATCATGGCAGAGAAGGCAGCTCTCCATCAGTAGGAACATGTGGCTAGGGCTCTAACGTAGTAGAACAGGAAGCAGAGCCAGGCTGTAAACCTCAGAGTCTACCCTAAACAGCCCACTCTCTCCAGCTAGGTCCCACCTCCAAAGGCTCTGCATCTCCCCAGGGCAGTGCCATCATCAGGAGGTAAAGCATTCAAACCCAAGCCAGCACAGTTCATATCCAAACCATAGCACACCTTTCTTAGAGCCACTAGCTGCCCACCATCTATTGAATCCTCTTCTGGAGACAGCTTGAACTATGGTTCATTGGTATTAAGACACAAGTAGAACATGTTAATTAGACAAACCAGTATCTGAGCCATTGCTCTTCCACTTATAGCTGTGTGATGTTGGGAACATTGTACTTATCATATTGGGCTTTGTTTTTTTATTGTTAATTTAAGGATCTTGGACAGAGATGTCTAAAATGAACTTGCTAGTAGGATTTGGTTTCTTACTATTTATTTGTACCAACTCTTGCCAGGACCTTAGGTATAGCCCAGAATTGTATAACCAGCCCTCCACCAGTGAGTTATAGATGGAAAATAGCCACAGGGCCTAGAAGTTCTGTGCCCCTGTCCTTCCACTTGTACAGACTTGTTTGTTATTCTATTCTATTAAAACAAGGTAACAAGTATTTATATAGACTTTATGTTATTGTTAAATAGTATTAGGTATTATATGCTATCTAGTGATGAGTTAAAGAGTATAAAATGTATATAGATATATGCAAATACTATAGCATTTTACATAAGTGACTTGAACATGTGTGGACTTATCTATTCAGAGGCCCAATATCTCACAGATACCAAGTGATAAATAAATGCATCTCCCTTGACCTGGGACTCACAGGACAAAAATTCCTCCCACCTGCCTCCACATGAATGACCAGGCAGATCACTCCTGAAGAAGGTGCCGCCACACCCCCCGCCCCTCCCCACTCCCCAAAACTGGGTTTCTTTTTGTGACCCTAGGTGTCCTGAAACTCACAAACTGGACTGACCTCAAACTTATGAGTTTTGCCTGCTTCTGCCTCCTGAGTGCTGGGATTAAAAGTATATACCACCACCGCCAGCTGTTCAGTGAGAGAATATCTTGTGAGACAGTAAAGATGATGTAGAACCGTTATTTAATGTTGTATGGTTTATGAGCACACACTTTGTTGGTGCCTGTGTGAGATACACGGGCTGTGTCCATGTTACTACAGCTTTACCTGTGGGGTATCTGGCTTGCCAGCAATTAGCACCAATAGAACAAGTAGGGGTTCTGGGATTTAAAGCCAGGCTGTTTAATGGCTTTGAATGTCCTATTTTTTCTGATACAATGTGATTCTATCAAAAAGCTGTTACCCCAAAAGGTCACACCCAGATGCTTGTGAGACGTACTGGAAAGGTGTTTCGGATCAGCTTGGTAGATCTTCCTCACTCATCCGTCTGTTCCACTGGGTCTGGTCATTGCATTTCCCTGAACTGAGTTCTGGGCTCTTCTTTCTCTGTAAGACAAAGATAGCCACACAAAGAGCTTCACTTTAACCCAGAGTACCTTTGTGACTGTGAATAACTGATTTTTTTTTCTCCTGGACCAGACACAAAGGGTAGGCCAAAGGAGGTTCTTTCAGTAAACCCCCTTTGAGTATGCCCCTTTTGTCATTGCTATCCCAGGAGCTAGAAATACAGAGCTTAAGGATCCCCCATGCTGTGAGGGGACCATGTTGAAGAAACCGTATGTCATAATCCAGGGAGGTTACTGAGTCTTACAGACATGTTAAAATAAGGTGGCATCAAAATCAGATTTGTGGAAGTACTCAATAGATTTTTAGGGCAGTGTGGGATAAGGAAGTCCAGTTACTGATGTGAGAGAGACAGAAATGCTGAAGACAGTAGATGTGAAGAGGGTCTGCCTCCGGAGAACAATTAGCAACTGATTTTTTTTTTTTTTTTTTGTAAAAAGTTGAGTGACTCACAAGTTTTTATTTGAGATTTTTCTCCCATATTTTATAAAGATTTGCAATCCAAATGCTGCAGATTTCCCTTCATGTCAGGTTTCAGGAGGCACCCTCAGTACATTTGCCAAATCTCGCCAGCCTGAGCTTTACAAATGGGTAAACACTCCTCTTTTCTTCTTGGCTGACATCTCATTGCCTTTCTCTTTTATTTTGAAAGATTTACAGCAGTTTTTATACTTCAAGGAATTGACATTATACACATAGTAAATGAATAGTCAAGTAAAGGAGACTGCTAATCATGGGTCATACTAGCTGTGGCATGTTGGTGACACTGAACTTTGACTGTGGCGCTGGAGCAACGTGTGCACCTGCGCTAGTTTGACAGTATGGCAGCACACTAGATTTGGAAGAATTGTTTCATGCTCTGGCTGTCCTTGAAAGGTAGCCCTGCTATCACCTGTATGATGCTCATTTACAACATGGGTTTAGACTGATCTTTGTAGCAGCAACAGCCTTGGGAAGATGAGGTCATTAGGCTGATCACAATGGAGCAGGTCTCATTCTCATTGCAGAAACCCCACCCCAGCACTCTGCACAATTTGTGGAGGTGGGATGTGTTACTTGATTTACCCAGGATCCTAAGCGCACCCTGGGTTCGACTTCTCTAGACTAATCCAGCTCCCAGTCTGGAGTCTAAGCATTCACTGCATTAATCAGGCTTGCTGGAATGATCACATGGTTTTCTTGCTGCCTCCCCTGTTAGCTGCCGCTTGTCAGCAGCTGGCGGAGCTGGAGGCTGCAGGGCCCCCGTCTGCAGAGAGCCTTTTACTTCAGAATATTGGGGGTGTGGAAACCTCACCTCTTTTTTTCTGCACTTTGTAGCATCTGACTGACTAAATGGTTGTCCTCGGTACCAAAAAGGCTGCCATACAATCCAAGGAAATTGCCTCTGACTAGGTCATGTTCGCATTTGAGGAATTCAGGTATGTTCTGGGTTTTCTCTCAGTCTAATGCTGGGTTTTTGTTCTCCCTACGTTTTTGCTGTGTAATGACTGCTTAGGCTCTGACTGACTCTACACACAAAAAGAGGTTCTTGTCTGCATTCGGTAGGGTTTATCGAGGTGGTGAGGGTCAGGGATGTTTGCTACATGGAAGTAAAGCATGGGTAATTGGTTTGATCTTGTGTAGATTCGTAGAGGACCCCACCTCCTGCATTATTCTGTTAGCTGCTTCTGCTGGTGTAGAGTTATGAATACAGAATCGCAACTGTGTCTCCAGAACGAGTCTTTTGCTATCTTTTGTTTTCTTCCTTTGTCAAACTCATGCAGTCTACTGCTGCTTTACAAAAAGGGAACTGTAGCAGAGGGTGAAAAATTCTGCAAATGGATCTGCATGGCTGGATTGGATTTGGCTCTGGCTTTCTGCTATTAAAGCCACAGCCAGGCTGTTTTCTGGGACGTGCCTTGACAACGTTTGTTAGCAGGGTGCTTCTTTCCGGGGCTCTTCCGCTGTTGTCATCATTAGTGTTTCAGATTAGATCCTTTGTGACTTCTTCCTTCTGCTCCTCCATCGCTTTCCGGGGAAGCTATCCGAGTCTGATGATGGGAAGGGATGTGCCAGCAGAGATAGTTCCTAGGGAATGAGAATAAAGGAGGCAGAGAGGAGGCACTCAGACCATTCTGTGCCCATTTCTGTGGACAATGTGTGTGTATGTGTGTGTCTGTATCTGACCTCTGACAGCACCTCCTTTTCCTGTGAAATTTCCATGTGTCTTAGAACAGGGCATAAATACCATGTTGATTGACAGAGAGAGTGATTATACAGGACCTCAGCTTTATCTTGACAGGCAGGATTTTTTGGTTCCTTCTAAATGATACTGCAATAGACATTGAACCTGTAAGAGAAGAGCCAGCCAGTAGATGGAGGATCATTAGGTTTCCATATAGAAAAGTAAGCTTCAAAGAGTGTCTCCACCCTTTGCTCTAAACTTGATGCTGTGGGTTCAGGAAGTTTTCCTTTGTTTCAGAACATGTGTCTGCATTATTCTGAATGAAGTGCACTTGGAAAAAGGAAAGCCTTTTCATGTGGCAACATGCCCCGATGGCATGAGGCCTGTCCCCTTGCAGGATGACCACACTCAGTACTTTAGAATAGCTCCATTAGAGAACTAATTATTTCGTGTCTGGTGTGATACAGTAGATGCACCTATGAGTCAGGAATCCTGTGTTCTTGTCTTGGATTCTAGATTAGCTTTCCATGTCTTGTGAGAGTCACTTAAGTTCTGACCTAGTAAGATGAGTCAGCGTGTAAAGGTGCTTGCAGCTAAGACTGAGAACCTGAGTTTGAACCCTGGCACCCACGTGCTGGAAGGAGAGAACCAACTCCTACAAGTTGTTCTCTGACCTCACACAGATGCACACACATCCCAGTAAGTGTAATGGTGTTCTAAGAGTCATGGAGTTGTAGAAGTTATAAAAGCTGCTGTGATGGCTTAAAGGAGGATGATCCCTACAGGCTAATATAGTCGAATCTTTGGGAACGATTAGAAGGTGTGGTGGCCTTGTTGAGAGAAGTGTGCCACTGTGGAGGTAGGCTTTGAGGTTTCTGAAGCCCATGCCATTCTTTGAGCTTGTGTCTCAAGCTCTCAGTTCCTGCTCCAATGCCATGTCTGTCTGTTGCCAAGCTGGTCATGCTAGTCATGAAACTATAAGCCCCCCATGAACTCTTTCTTCTTTAACTGCCTTGGTCATAGTATCTTATCATAGCAATGAAAAATCACTAAGACAGTTGTAGTTTGTGAAGCTCAGATTTTGTTGTTAGCATTTGGATACAGTCAGCCTTCATTGCCTCTTTGAGAAGAATTTAAAGTCTCATTAGGATTTGTGGTTAAGAATGAAGGCTATAGAGCAATGAAACTGTGCTCACTGTGATAGGCTCTGACCCCAAAGCCAAGAAAGACCTGGTGGAAGGGTCTAAGGTAAAGGCAGCTACCTTGATTAGCTGAGAACATGGAGATGGCATTATGAAAAGTAGACCAGAGTCAGGAGTGTGATCTTCCCTCCTTCAGGATTCTGCCCAGAGTGGTTGCAGAGAATCTTACTAGGTATAGCTTCACAGTGTTAGACAGTGCCCTTCTTCAGTCCAGGAGCTGTGTACCTGTGACTAGGAAATGGTGGCAGGGGACCATAGAGGAGTGTAGCAGTTTAGTTTAGTTTAGTTTAGGGTGGTCTCGAGATTTTAGAATCCCTGAAAGCTTATTGGTAATTCTGTGGCATCTTAAATAAAAAATTCTTACAGAACTTGAATCAATATTTCTAATGAATTCTCAAGTGATTTTGGTACTACAGGTTGAGGGACCAGACATTTAGATCCATTGAGTTAGGAAAGGTAGATTGACTTGCCTGTCACAGAGATAAGAAATTCAAGGCAAAGACAGGGAGGGGGAATCGGTACAAAAGACATCAGGCAGTTCAAGTTCAACCCTCCTTTAGCTTTAGCGTCCACAGGGTGATGGTTCCAGGACTTCCCTAAGGACACCGTACATGATGGAAAGTGTGTGCATGTCACAGTGAACATTCTCCCAAATGCTGCAAATCACCTTCAGGTTACTTATGGTGCCAACTGCATGTAAATGCTGTATACATAGTTGCTAGACTATATGTCCAAAGAAACCAGCCTGTGCATGCTCTCTAAAGATGCAGACTCTTCCGTGTCCCCTCTCCTTCCCCCCTCCCCTCTATTTTTGAGGCAGGGTCTCATGTTGAGCCCAGGTTGGCCTCAAACTTGCTATGTAGCCAAGATGACCTTGAACTCTGATGTTCCTGTTTCCATCTCCCAAGTGCCTGGATTATAGACTTGTGCCACTACACTCAGCTTCCCATATCTTTGATCTGATTTTTTTATCTTCATAACCTGTTATACAAGCAGGTGATCAGCAGTGTGTGCTTATGAGGTTAAAGCACGGCTAGGTCAGTTTGACACTCAGCCCTCCCTCTGTAGAGGTCCTGATGAACAGTGGCTGATAACCCTGCTACTGCCATGTATTACCTCTGTGGACCTAGCAAGTAGCTAGACCTTTCTTAGTGTCAATTCCCTCAGCTGGAAAATGGGGATAGCCATTCTTGCTAAGAAGATCTTTACTGCTGTCAAGATGAGATGGGATAATATAAACTACAAATCATATCAGTTCCTTCTACATGAAGATAGAGGGAGAAGAGGACCCTGGGGCAGCTCCACCAGAGTGTCTACATGTGCTTTTAGGTCTCATGTATGCATACATTTCTCCATACATACCACAGCACTGAGGGCACAAGGGCCACATTCACCTCAAAAAAAAAAAAAAAAAAAGAAATCTAATTTTGATGCAAAATGTTTGCACGCCATCCTCCTTATTGGACTGTGAGTTCCTTGAGAGCTTTGGTGAATGTTATCTGTCTTAAACTTGGGCTAAACTACTAGCAATTGACACAATTTATTTAACCAAGATTCTGAGACAAATAAAGAACAAGCCAGCCATGTGGTTATCTTGGTGCCCTCCTGAGATCTGCCTGTGTTGTGGTATGTACTAGAGCTCAAGAACATGCAGAGCCATGACATAACACAACACCTTATGTTCAGGGGCATATAGGGAATTTACCATTGTCTGCACCCTACACCTAGGGTTACAAGATCCTAAGAGCTGGAAAGGTGGGCAGGCAGCTCCCAGAGGTTATAGAATTTTGCCTGCCATAGCAATATAACACCAGGCAAACTGCTTCAGCTTGCTGATGTAGTAATCATGGGACATTGAAATGTTTTTGCCTTAAAAAAAAAGTATTAGAGACCTAGGGAGATAGCTTAGCAAGTAAAGTATTAGAGACCTAGGGAGGTAGCTTAGCAAGTAAAGTATTAGAGACCTAGGGAGATAGCTTAGCAAGTAAAGTATTAGAGACCTAGGGAGATAGCTTAGCAAGTAAAGTATTAGAGACCTAGGGAGGTAGCTTAGCAAGTAAAGTATTAGAGACCTAGGGAGATAGCTTAGCAAGTAAAGTCGTTGCTGGACACATGTAAGGATCAGTGTTTGAATCCCCAGAACCCATGGAACACAGGTGTGGTAGGACACACCTGTAATCCTAGTGTTCCTACAGACAGTGGGACATGAAAACAGGAGAATTCCCACAAGCTTCACAGACCTCTATTTCTCAGACTCCCTAGTACTTGATAATTCTGATTTATTTCCAGAAGTAGTCTTGTACACGAATTCCAAGATCTAAAATCCTGTTTGAATGTGTCACATGGGAAGCTACTATTTTGAGTCTCTTTTGTTTTATTTTAAAACAAAACTGATATCATACAAAGGTTGAGGTTCAAATTCCAACTGACATTTTTTCTTTGTTAATGCTAATTTATATCTGGTCTTAGGAAGTGGTATAATTTTTTCCCTACCCACTTACTGGAATGTTGGCACGGGTTAGAATTAGTACTATGAGAAAAGAAATGAAGTCTGCAAGCCTGAAGCACCCTTGCAAATTCAAGAACTGACTGGCGAGATGGCTCAGTGGGTAAGAGCACTGACTGCTTTTCCGAAGGTCCAGAGTTCAAATCCCAGCAACCACATGGTGGCTCATAACCACCCGTAATCCCGTAAAGAGATTTGATACCCTCTTCTGGCACATCTGAAGACAGCTACAGTGTACTTAAGTATAATAATAAATACATCTTTTAAAAAAAAGAGAACAGGGGCTGGGAACAGAGTAACACAGGTGATCTTCACTAATACCATGGTTTTGGTAGTAACTTAGAAGCCACAAGCAAAACAAACAAGTTAGTTGCCAAGATGGCAAGGCAGAATGCTCCAGTCTGCCTCAATTAATGGTGAGCTTACTCAACTAGAGGCAGGGCTGTGGGTCTGCAGCCCAGAGACTGTGACTCCAAGAAGTCATCTCACCTGGCTACCTGTCTTATTAAAGCAGACTGGGGGTCATGTGTAGAAGGACTCCTGTGGGTGATAAAGCATTGCTTTGCTTATATTCTGAGTTTGGGAAGTAGTGAGGGCTGAATCTGTTAGTGCTTATCTGGCTCGGTGCTAACAGCCCCAATACTGGCCCATTCTAGTATTCTCTTATGTTAAAAACAAATAAAACTGAGGTGACAGATCAAAACTCACTACCTGAAGGAATGAAATGATGTTCTAGAATACCACCTCGGAGCCATGTAGCCCTTGGCAGTGACTTAGAGTTTAGAAGTTGCTCCCATTTTGTAAACTCTACAAACTCCAGGAGGAGCCTTTTTGGAGGTGGGAAGATGGGGCGGGGGTCCTTCTGCTCTTAGAGTGACCATTCACCTGACATTTCCTGAAAAGCTACTAAATAGGCGCCATAGTTGAAATAGCAGGTATGAACATGTCTTCCAGAGCTTACTGCCCTCCCTCAGGAGCTGCTGAAGACATCCAAAGCTTGGGATGAAGCAGCCAAGCAGCAGAGTACTACCTTGGAACTCAGGGCTGGAGGAGAGTGGCAGCCCTCAGGTATCTCCTGGAGTGAACCCCTGACCAGTGACTTGTGAGGTTGGCGGTAGAGTATAGGAGCTGACCATGGGGAGCGGAGAGTGAGCTGGGTTTATTGGATGCTCTCTCCCAGGCTGTGGTGACTTCTCTGTCCCTGCAGAGGGCACCCTTTACCCCAAGGAATATAAGTTCATGGTGCTTTAATTTCCCTGACTTTAAATGGGGCTGTTACTTGAGAGTTAATGTGCTTACGTGAGACTTCTCAAAGGAAGCATCTCCTAAGGTGTCTGGAATTTAGAAGCTATTCAGTATATTAATAAGTCTTTATTTACTGAAAGAAACAGGGCATTTCCTCAGACCCTTGTCTTGGATCTGAAATTTACTAGAGAGAAGGAAAAGGCCAACACGTTGTACAGACAACATTTCTAATGTCTTCCTACCCACTGAGAGTTGAGATTTAGAATGCTAAAAATTAGTCCCTGGAAGATGATCCTGTTTGCAGATGCAGTGTTTATGAGCAAGTGAAACAAACACAGTATGACTAGTCAGCTGAGAGCTGGGGTCTTTGCTTGGTCGGCATGTAGGCTCCCAGGTCTGAAGTTAAATGATTCCATTACTGTTGACAAATGAGCTGTGGGGTTTTCTGGCTAAGGTAATGGGGCCAGAGACCAACTCCAAGAGTTAGCCTTCTCTGAACCTGTGTCATCTCTCATTATCTTCAGAGCTTGATAATAAAGTGTCTATTGACCTGTTATGGCTGCACCAGACAGTGATATGGACAGCCTGTTCCTTTGAAAGGAGAGTTAATGAAAGTGAGAGTTCTCTGATGAGAGCTGTTCAAGCAAATTGTATTGTTATTGCTTTGATAGGATTGTGGGTCTTCTTTTAACATGAGCTAGAGAAGAACTTTAAAGAGTGACTTTAACTTGAGAACCCTTGTACAGGTTCTCAATTGGGGTGGGGTAAGTGGGGAATATTGTAATCTAAACACAGGTCACTCCTAAACCCCTGAGAGACAGGAGGATTACTGCAGGTTTGAGGTCATCTTTGTTTACAGTGAGTTCTGGGCCAACAATAAATACTTAGTAAGACTCCATCTCAAAAACAGAGCAGCATTGTACATAGTAGAAAAGGATTTCCTGGAGAGAGGACACATTCACACACAAATACACCGCAGAGCAGTCCCCAAGCCATGAAACAAGTACTTAGCACCTTTACATTTTATTCCCCTCTGCCTTCAACTGTAGACACATTTGGTAAGATTCCTGGTGTGAACAGTGTGGGTCAGCTCATGTTTGCTCATGGCTGAAAAGTTAAAAACAGGCAAGAAGGAGCTAAACAGGTCCTGCTGCTCTGGGGACAATCCTTCCCAATTTAAAGTTCAGAACTCTGCTCATTTCTGGTACAGCTTCTCCTCTGCTGCACATAGCCCTTGGTGGTCTTTCTGCCCTTTTCCTGAAACTGAGCTAGCAGTTTAGCTTCTGTTCTCCAAAAGACTAGTTGAACAGCAGGCTTGATGGTGTATACTTGGAGTACTAGCACTGGGGAGGTTGAGGTAGGATAACCAGCTTGAGGCCAGCCTGGGCTACTACTGGGCTATACAGGCAGGCCCATCTTAGAGACTGAAGAGTAGGAGACCTGCTTTAGGTGTGGGTCTGTGCATCTTCTTTGCTCTCTGTCTAAACCCATGGTTTTTGTTGGTGCTCTTTTCTCTCCTTAATGACATCCTCTAAAGCCCGGGCCTGTGTCACACTCCTCCTTGGCTCCTTTTCCAACCTCTGTGGCCCTCTATGTTTCTCTTTTCTTCTGAATTCCCGTACAACCCTTAAAGAATCTAACCTGTATCCTACTATTTAACTTTTCACTAGGTGGAAGGTGACAGGGACAACACTTAGTGTGCTTCCATCCCAGCTCCCTTGAGCAGAGCTGGGTAGGCTTGGCTTCCCAGTACTCATGGTGTTCTAGTCTGTCTTTAACTTCCTGCCTCCTGCCAGTCGTTGTTACACAGCAGAATGAAAAAATGAAAGGGAAGGGAACTGTGCTGCCAATTGGAGGTCTCATTTTCAATCGTGAAAGTCTTTGAGGAGTTTGATAAAGCTGCTGAACTTACTATGTTAGGCAGAATTAACTCAAGTAAGGAGAACAGGAAGTGTGGTAGTAGGTTTTCAAAGGTTCAGGAATCAACAAAATGATTGAGCGCAAAAATTCATGGGGCCTATAAATGTCCTTATTTGTTTATTTTGGCTTTTTGAGACAGGGTCCTAAGTAGCCCAGACTAACCTTGAACTCACTATGTACCCAAGTCTAGCCTTGAAATCCTGATCCTCCTGCCTCCACACCTGAGTGCTGGCATTAGAAGTGTGTACACCACTCTCAGCTCAAAGGACATAGTTCTTCATCCTTCTACATTGAGTCAGAAGAACATAGTTTAGGTGTGTTCTTCCATCTTGCATCCCGCCTTCCATCTGAGTGGGATCCAGTGTTGGCTTCAGTGTGACCATTATTATACCTCTCAGGTACCTAGAGTTCAGAGAGCTTAACCTACATCTCAGACTGCCACTGGGTCAATGCCCAGCAAGATAGTGAATTCTGCAGCCTAGCTCTCCAGGTTCTCCAAGAGCTGGAAATTTAAATAAGGCTTTCTTGTTTGATTGGCTTTCTTTTCTTTTTTCTTCCTTCCTTCTTTCATTCCTCCTTCCCTCCCTCCCTCCTTCCTTGTTTGTTTATTTGATTTTTAAGACAGAATCTCTCTCTTCAGTAGCTCTGGCTGTGGCTATCCTAAAACTGACTGGGAATGTAGACCAGGCTGGGCTTGAACTCACAGAAACATACCTGCCTCTGCCTCCCAAGTGCTAGAAATAAAGGTGCGCACCACCACTCCCAGCTTGAATTTCATTCTAAATTTTGTTCTGCTTGGTTTTGCTTTGGGGGGGTGGTGGTGTATTTGATGAATTCAGTCAGAGATCATGTTTCTCTGCATCCCTTTATTACACACCCCTTTGGATTTCTAAGTAAAGTTCACTTTTTGGTTTTCTGACACATCTCTGGATTAAGTGTTTCTTTGCATAATTCCAAAATGTTAAATTTCATTCAGTAGTGTTTGGACTTTTCTTTCTTCCTTCCTTTTTTCCCCCATCTTCATTTTTAAATTGTGCTCAGATATGGCCATCTGTTTGGGTTTTTTTTTTTCTTTTGCTGTTTTTAAAGGAATTTCTAAAGTATTGTCTTGTTGATATAATCACTTTAAATGTTTCCATGATACAATCTGACTCGTGAAGGAAAAGCCTGCTGTACCTTTGCATGCCAGAGCAGATTCTACTGACAGGGAGAGATGCACGAGTGTTTTTGCCATTGGTCACTAAGCCCTTTGCCCTTCTGCAAATGGACAGTAATGTGAGTTTAAGGTCATCGCAGTAGATAAAGTATTGCACAGACAACACTGTAAAACAGTACTGAAATAGGTTTTGACAAATCCATTCGTCTGTTAGGACAGTATTGTTTCTTTAGAGAGGAGGAATTGGGTGGTAAGAACCTCTGATCCTCTGCCCTTAGTGGCCCAACCTCATCCTCTGACTCCTGGGACCTAAGCTTCAACCCTACTTTAGGGATGATTCTCAGACCAGGCCGACAGGTGCTCTTGAATCGTGGTAACTGATTTAAAGACAGTCTGTCATGCACTATTCCCTGTAGGATTTAAACTTGCACCATTAGAAATGTGCCAGGCCCATTCAAGGAAGAGGGCAAGTTTAAGAGCCTTGCTTCCTCCTACCCAGGAAGCCCACAGAGAGGGAAGGGGGAAGGATTCAGTGATAGCCCCCGAAAGTGCTTGTCAGGGCAGCTTTGACTGTCCTTCCTAGGCGGTTACCCCTAATTTAAGCAGACTTAACCATGATTTTTTTTTTGTCGTGACATAATATGAATTTCCCAGTTTTTGTTTTCTTGTTAAATGTTGTCACTTAAAATGTAGAGACTCTGGAGTATTTTGAATCTGAGAAAGAAATGAAAAACAGAGTAGGAGTGACAGTATTCTGACCTCTAGAGGAGGTCACCATGACAGTCACCTTCAAAGTTCTCATTCTGACTTGGGTGGGCACTGTATGGCGTTAGTATGGACGAAATTGTGTTCCCTTAAATTCCCTCAAGTTGGTGCCCTCGTCAGCTAGACTGACTGTATTTGGGCCTTTAAGAAGGTAAAGGCATTGCTGTTGTGGATGGAGCCCTCGTCTACCATGACTAGGTGAGAAGAGGACAATAGACCACTTGTGGACAGAGAAGAGGCATGTGAGGGTCCAGGGCAGGTCGCTGCCCACCTGCCAGGGACACTGGTGTTCAGAGAAAGTTGCCTTGTGGTAAACAGCTACAGGACAGGGATTATCACCCAGGCCAGGAAAGACCTTTCTAGCAGAAGCCTCACTCTGCCTGAGGCCTGCCTTCCCTCCTGCTCTGCAAGAAGAGTAAGTCACCTTCCTTCTCACACTCTAGGACTACTCTACCCCACCTGCTGCTGTGCTTACTGCAGCCTGCGTCTGCCCTCACTTGTGAATGATGAGCTGCCGCTTAGAGCCTGGGTGGGGAGGAAAGGATGTGATATGACTCCCAGCACGTGTATCGGGCCCCCAGAGGTGTTTTCCCAGAAAGCCCTGGCAAAGTGAAGAGCCTCAGAACAGTCAGACCAGTGCTCTGCAGGTTCCGACTTGAGAACAGCATTGACTTCACGTCCTGGAAGTAGACATGTCAGGGTCTCCTGAGGGACTTCCCCAGGGTGGGGAAGTCCTCTGTGCACTTTCCCAGGCACGCTGAGTGACATGAGTGCATTTTTTTTTCATTCAGAGTTAGATTTTAGTAATACTGAAGAGTGTACTGTCTGTTGACACAGCCCAGATCTGTATATAAAACACCATTTAATTAATGCCGTGTTCGCTAAGCTAGAAATTGATGGCAGTTATGGAAACAAACCTAGGCAGGGCCAGAACCTGGCCATGGTCGGCAGGCTAGTCACAGAACAGGACGAGAGGTTGCTTCTGGTCCTGCCGCGGTCATGGTTTCTTCCTTTGCCCTCCATCTTGAGTGGGCGCTGCTCTGGCAGCAGGAAGAAGCGTCAGTTCTGCCATTTAAAGCCAAAGAAGACCAAAGCTCTACCCTGACCACACACTGCAGACTGGAGGGAAAGAAACACCTAAACTCTTAAGAACCTGCCATAATTACTAACAGGACAAAGCCAATACCCTGTGTTTGTGGCCACCGGATTTCCTGCCCCGTCTGCGCTGAACTCTCAGTTCTGTGGGGCTGCAGATTTTCTGACCTACAGCCAAAGAGCGGAAGCCCTGGCCTGAGCTGTCAGGTGAGATGGACTTTCACGTCCTCTCATTTTGAGTACCATGGGGTCCCAGCTGATTTTTGTGGTGGTGGTGGTGGTGGTGGTGGTGGTGGTGGTGGTGGTGGTGGTGGTATTATCTGAGAATTTCCCAGATTTTGTTTTCCTGTTAAATGTTGTCACTTAAAATGTAGACTTTAGAGTAATTTGAAATTGGGAAAGAAATGAAAAACAGAGTAGAAGTGACAGTATTCAACCTCTAGAGGAGGTCACCATGACAGTCACCTTCAGAGTTGTCATTCTGACTTGGATGGGCACTGTATGGCGTTAGTATGGCTCTTTGTCCCAATTAAGACTGCTGTCATAGCTGGGCAGTGGTGGCGCATGCCTTTAATCCCAGCACTCGGGAGGCAGAGGCAGGCGGATCTATGAGTTCAAGGCCAGCCTGGTCTACAGAGTGAGTTCCAGGACAGCCAGGGCTACACAGAGAAACCCTGTCTTGAAAAACCAAAAAAAAAAAAAAAAAAAGACTGTTGTCACTGCCTGCCTGCTAGGCTAGACTGGCCCTGCCTTCTTCCACTGTGCTTACTCCTTGGCTACCTTAATATCACTCCCCAACACCTATCCTGGGAGAGTCTCCTTATGTAGCCCAGGCTGGCCTAGAGCCTCAGCCACCTGAGTGCCAAAATAACAAGTACCACCAAGTGTCTATTTGTGGTCACAGACTAAGGGAGGACGGGTTTATATGAGTTTATAGTACCTGGGAATATAATCCATCCCAGAGAGGAAGTCATGGCAGCAGGTCCCATTGTATCCAGTCAGGAAGCCAAGAGTGAGAATGCGGCTGCTCACCTAGTTTCCCCTTTTTGCTCAGCATCTAAGAGCCCAGCCCAGGGAATGCTGCCCTGTTCAGAATGTATCTTCCCACCCCAATTAACCCCATTAAAGTCATCCCTCTGGCTTTGGCAGACGCTTGTCTTGTGGTGATTCTGGATCTATCACATTGATAATATTAAATATCACACGGACAAAGGTTTGACCAATTTTCTTTTTAATTAACTAGTTTAATTAATTAATTGATTTGGTAAGGGAGCAAGCCATGGTACATGTAGAAGTCAGAGGGCAATGTAGTAGAGTCAGCTCTTTCCTTCCACCATATGTGTCCCCATAATCACGCTCAGTGGTGAGTGTCTATTTGTAGAGCCACCTCACTGTCCTTAAGCTGGTTTTATTAATTGCACAGTGATAAAGTGCTTGTCGTATTAAAAGCAGAGTAACACCAAGTCTTCAGTTTCAGATTCTCCAGCTTTTCTGATATGGTAGAGGTTTCATTATTTTCTTAAAAACTTTAAATAAAATTAATATCTCACATATACCATCTGAATCAAAGATCTAGGTTTACTGAAATGATGGGTAAACAACAGGCAAGAAAAGAGCTGTGCAGAGTGTCTAAGTAAGCTGCCCAGTGAGGCCGTGCCCCTTCACTAATGGGTGCTAGAGGGCTTTCTGCTCTGATGCCTGTTTTCTTGTGTGACCATGACCCTGAGCTGCTAGTCTTGGTGGTTTTTTCCTTTCTGCTTTGCATCTTGGCCCTGGGACAAACTTGGCAAGCAGCTCATTGTGAAGTGTTACTGGTGCTGCTTGGCTGAATTCTTAATGGCTCCTCTCCTTCTGTCTAGCATGCTCTCCAGTCATTATTTCCTTCTTTGAGCTCTTCTTCAGGTCTGCTGTGTGGTTCCTCTTCTGACCCAGGTCCTCTTCCTGTGGGCTTACAGCAGCCTCCAGTGGTCTGCATTTATCATGCCATGCTCTGTGTTAGAGCTGGTCTTGTTTGTCATGGTTACTGTGTTTTTCCTTAAGCTTTGGAACCAAGAAAGATTCCTCCTGCCCCTCAGAATACCACTCAGCAGGACGTAAGGTCTCCACAACCTCCTCATCCTTTCACTTCTTGTTCAGAACTTCATTTCTTCACTGCATTATGCACAGTTTGTTTGGAACACAGACAGCACATAATACTTCAGGCTGAAAGCACAGATGGAATAGTGGGCATAGTAATGTACCAGGTATCGCACTATAAATCCACGGGGCTGTGCTAGCAATTTATTGATATCCAGTGTGTCACAATGTGTGTGTAGAAACAGTTACATTGTGCTTGATATATATAACCATGGTTAACAGAAAAGGCCTCATCCTGTTCCCTTTAACTCCATGCCTAGGGAACAATCTGCATTAAAAGAAGAAAGTTCTGGAGCCAGTGGGGTGGCCTACCAGATTAAGGAATTTGCCACCAAGCTTGACAACCTGAGTTAGGTCCCTGGAACTCACAAAGTAGATGGAGAAAATCAACTCTTAAAGGTTTTCCTCTGACCACTGTACAGATGTACTATGGCATACATGTACCATGGCATACGAACCTTGTGGCATAAGTGACCCATCCCTCTTCCCACAAAAATATGTTTAAAAAAAATGAGGATTCTTCTATTTACCTCCCAACTCCGAGGTCCAAAGACTGTGCTTTCCCCTTCAGCAGCCTTGCCCTGAGTTTCCATGAAGATTGGATGCTTTCTTTTAGACGGGGTTTGAATGTTCTTGCCTACTTCACAGAATGGTTAGGAAAAATGAATAGTGCAATATGTCTGGAGAAATTTTGTAAGCCAGAGAGTGGTGCGCACATAACCGAGGGCAGAGGGGAGGGGCATGGCAGTTTTCAGTGACATGAACAGTGGTTTGGTGTCCTCTGCTAACTAGAGAAATGGCAGGAGCGACTCTGAGCCTCAGCTGCTCTCCTGATGGGATAAAGCAACGATGATAATGTGAAGATGCTGTCCTCACCAGGCTTCGGTCGTGCACAGCACACTATTAGGCTCAGGGTCTGCACAGTCCCAAGTGAAGGGTTTGGTTTCTGGGTTTTGTTTTTGTTTTTTGTGAAGATAATATCTGTAAATGAAGTTAGTATATTTTTTCGCCTTTTGTTTTATATACCTACACTTAGAACTCCTGTTTGAAAGCTTTGCCTTTGATTTACAGAGTAAAAAATTTCTAAGATGGGGATTCATCAGCAAATCACTGGTGGAAAACAGTCTAGTGAGTGGTTGGTTTGCACAGGCCACAGATGGGAGCCATGTGTGAGCGGAAGTAATTAATGGCATCATTAGCAAAAGTTAAAATAGCAGGTTAATTGTAATAGTGTGTGTTTAAACTGTTGTGTCCGTAATATTATGATTTCAACATGTAACCAGTATGAAAATTATTGCTAAGTTACATTATTAGTTTTGTGCCACTTTGATATTTATTTACACCAGTAAATTCTCAGTTCAGAGCAGTCGAATTTCAAGGGCTCAATAGTCACCTGTGGCTTGAGACTGAACTTGATAAGCTGAGACCTAGAGAGTAACTGAGACGGATTCCCTAGTACACTGTTGCACACAACAAAGCGGTTTAAAACTGGGGAAATCATGTCCCATTATTGTGTTAAATTCTTTAAATTTAAATTTAAATTTAAATGCTGTGTGTTAAATTCTTTAGTTGCTGGCAGTCCCAGCCTGTGTGTGGTGAAGGGAACATTGGGAGCTCCCTCCTCTGGCTAGGAGGAGAAGGCTGTAGCAGGGCTGCATAAGTTCACAAGCTTGCTTGCTCATTCTTTCAACTCCTCCCACCCTTCCCTACATCCATGGCAGCTGCTGTTGCTGCTCCTCCTCCTCTTCCTCTTTCTCCTCCTCCTTTTTCTCCTCTTTCTCCTCCTCCTCCTTCTTCTTGTTATTATTATTAGACACACATGCACACATGTGTGCACACACTCAAAAGATTGCTCCTTCTATTAAGAAGAACTTATTTAGGAGGTCAGAAATTACTTTGAAAAATTAATGGTGGCTATGAACCCAACCAATCCCCTAAAAAACATCTCACTTTGAAAGTTACAACATTGGTGAGCTCTGGATTGTGTGGCCCTGATGCCTCCCCACTCAGCAACACTGTAGAACAGTGTGTAGTGTGTGTGCCCATGGTATGCCTTAAATTTGAAGTGTTTATAGGAAATATTGGTGATTGTAGAGTGCAAGCACCCAGCAATAATGTTTTAGTTGGCAGTCACCATCCCACGTGACAGCTGTAAAATGAGTTACATAGCCCTTGCCAGTTACATTGCTTTGTGGTCTAACATTGCCTTTTGGCTCTGTCCTAGTGAAGAATAAGGACAGGTGATGAAATAAACCCAGGGCAGCACGGTGCAGAGGCTTGCCAGGAGTCCACAGGGCACGGCCTGCCCACAGTCCTCTGCTCTCAGTCCGCAGGCTTTTCACCGTGGTCCCAGTCTCTCTGTCAGTACCTCAGGGCCTTTGCTCAGTTTGCTGGTAGGTTACTGACACATACCCCATCAGGCTATGCCCCAGGGATACTTCTCCTTGGGTGCTTGGATCCAGAATAGAGAAGGAAGTACCAGAGTGCTGTGGAGCAGTGTGGGCCCACGGTGTGTCTTCCTCCTTGCAGGGTTCTTAGAGAAGTTTCTTCTGAGTCAGTCTGGCAGGATCATGGTTGACAGGATTTCCTGGCAGTTAAAGGTTAAAACAAATGGGCACAAAACTTGAGGTGTGCACTCAGTTGAAGAAGCCAATCAGAAAGGCTGCACATGGTGATTACAGCTGGGTAGCATTTGGGAAATTATAGGATCTAGGTCAGTGGGTGTCAAGAAATGGGTAGAAGGAACAAATCCTCAGAATGCAGTCTTCAAAACATTTTTTTTAAGTTCATTGAGAGGTAGTTGGATATTTTCCATTCTCCTCACCCCTACATTTGTCTCCTCCCCTATTAAAAATAGCCCCCAGTAGAATATACAGTTGTTATAACCAGTGAGCACACATGGATACTTCCTATCCACCTGACTCCATCATTTACTCTTAATTTGTCTGTCATTATAAAATGGATAGATCATATCAGGTGTGGGGTCGATAATACATGGGAAATCTCTGCCTCCCAGTTTGCAAAGCTCTTCTCATGCCTGCTGTCTCGATTGATCCTCACCAGAACTCTTCATGGTAGAAAGGAAAGAGAAGAGCAATCTCACCTGAAGATGAACAGTGTTCAGAGAATTGGGACTAGGAAGGGATATACTGGCTTTTTGCCAGGCCACACTGCCCATGGAGATCCCTAAGCAGCAGGTTTTAATCCTTATCTCTGCCCGCCCTTAGGTAGATAAGTAAAAGTGAGCCAGTCAATGATGTCTTTTTTTTTTCCCCCAGTGTGTGTTTGTAGCCAATGGGTGGAATGAACCAACATATTCTGTCAGACTACTCTGCGGTTAGTTTGGGCCTGTGTAATCTTAAGTCGTCTTGGCAACCTTTTCCTCTAGCCATATCCTAGAACTCATGAAGCCAGACTTAGTTTCCAGCCTAATTAAAGCACGGCTCAGAGCAGAAGTGAGGTCTTCACAAGAGGTGCTTTGATTTGCTCCTTATTTTGTCATTGAAAGAGCTGAAATTTAGGCATGCGAGATTCCTTTTTCTGCAGAGGTTTCTGAGACAGTAATCCAGAAAAACCAGAAACCTAGTGAGGAGGAAGAACTCAGAGGACAGTTTCTCTCTGAAGGAGGTACCAGCACTCTTCAGCAAACACAGGGCTGAATTTGGACCAAGCAAGCATCCAAAGCCTGACTCCCAAACTCAATTTACAACTACAGTTTGATACGTTGGGCACATCTCTTCCTACACGTGACTTGAGTCTGTTTGTGAGGCTTTAAGGGCAGAGAGTCATCTGTTCCATAGAGTTGTTGAGCTACCTTTAGCAACTGTGCACAGTCAGAATAAAATCTAGTCATTGAATCCTGTCTCTTCCCTGAAGCAGAGGTACCTAGTGTTAATTACAGTCTTAATTGATACCGTGGAATCCATAATTTCCCCCATAGAGTTTAACTCTATGAATCAAGGAAGTATCCTATCCGTGTCTGGACCCGAGTGTCAGAGCAGTACCTACTGCTAGCCTCTGAACCAACTTCACTCCTTCTGTCAATGTGACTTGTTTGCAGTGAGCTCTGCACCATGTCCAGAGCTCATGCTTACACTTCATGTCTTTCAACACCCAGGCCGCACACCCCTGCTCTCCTCTGTATTGGTTTCTATTTCCACTACCTCAATACCCTCTAAGAATATTGCTGGCTGCCAGGACCCCTCTTAAATTGTGACATCAAAACTAATCTTGGTGTTCCATGTGCTGTCTGGCCTAGGCAAGAGAATAGGTTGCCTGTTTCACAGCCTACATCACAGAGTAAACGATTCAAATACCCAATCAGTATTCCTGCTTCAAGGTCTGATTTAGCTTTATCATATGACACATGTATGGTACCAACACGTTTGTCTTGTGTGTTTATAAGGTCTCTTATGGGAGGCTGGGTGCTTGGGTAGACAGTCCAGAAACAGATCCAGAAGAGCATGTCACGTGAGGTTCACCAGAGGTATGAGGAGGATTTAGTGATGAAAGCGTAGCTAGACGAAGGGGACCTGAGATCTCATACGCAGGCAGATCTGATAAGGAAGAAGCAGACACCAGAGAGCCAGTCTAACCAGTCAGTGAGCTTCAGGTTCAGTGGGAGATCCTGTCTAAGAAAATAAATGGATGGTGGTAGAGACCCTGTCCTGTGCATGCATTTGTGCACACATGCAGACATTCCAAACGCATCATCCTGGCTCACATCAATAATAATCCTCTCTAGAAAGAGCCTTACCCAGGCTGATAATTCTCCTTACTTCACTTGTCTAGAGAGTAAACAGGAAACACAATAAGGCTAGCATACTTCTGAGGAAAAGGTCCCCCAGAATACAGCAGCTGCTGTGTGTCCTCATGAATTAACTCCACCTTAAAAACACTTATTCAGAAAGCTGCTTCCCAAGACCCTGGCCTCCTCTGAACACTCCAGTGGGCTTAAAGAGGACATAAAGCAAGAGCCAGGCATTGGGGTACACACCTATAATCCTAGCATCAGGAGGCAGAGGCAGAAAAATGGCTACTAAGTTAAGACCAGGCCAGGCTAAATAGTTCCATATCAGTTGGATTTGGCTAATTTCAGATCAAACACATGCACAGGGACGTAATGACAAGGGACCAGTTTTCGTCATCTGTGAGTCCTGGGGCTGTTTCTGTGAGCCCTTGGTTGCATTGGCTTTCTACAGGTGTAATGTTTGTGTAGGTCTGTGCAAACTCTACTGTAGAAGGCCCCATAGTCCAACCCACCCTGGAAGTCACACCCTTTCTGGTAGATGTTAAGTCATCCTCCATCTTCACAATGCTGTCTCCTGCAAGATGCCACCCTGATGGGATCCTCTCCTCAGCTATTTCACCGAGGCTTCGCTCAGTGTGTCATAGCTGAGACCACCAACCGCTGTGTTTACTAGGAAGCATGGCAGCTTTTCATATCTTTTTCATGGTTTTTCACGGTATGAATGCAGTACAGAGTATTTATCCATGTAGTTGAAGGGCATCTGAATAGCTTACCATTCTTGACAGCTGTCAATAAGGCTGCTGGAACACTTTTCCTCTCCAGAGAATAAACATGCAGGATGCCAGGCAGTTAACTGTAGATTTCACTGACAGTGGCTGACTGCTCTGGCTCTTTCTAGGAATGTAGGAGAGTTACTACTGCTATGTTTCCTGTCTGCTATGACTAGAGTAGTACACAATGAAACCTTACTGTAATTTTAATTTCTGTGGCCTAGTGATTAACGATTCAGCCATCTCAAAGCCCACACTGCTTTATAACCCACTTGAAAGTGTTTATATTTTATTCTGCATTTGAGGCAGTTTTTAACCATAGCTTTATTGAGGTATAATTTACATATCATAAATTCACCCATTTAAAATGTATAATGTGGTGAGTTTCAGCAGACCACAGCTGGTCATAAAATATTCTTATCACTCAAGATGGTAACTACTCATTAGTGTGGTAGCTTTTGCTTCAGTCTTTCTTTCCCGTTAGTTCAAAGGTCTCCAGTGTCTGTGAGACACCCTCACCCTTGAGTGGACTCTTGCTGCCTTCTGGTTCTGTTGTTGTTGTTGTTTAGGTTTTTTTGCAGATGAAACACTCTATACAACAAAATATACTGTGACTTTTGTCCTAAAATTGTAACTATGCTTTCTTTAAAAGTGGTCATTAATTATTGTTGCATATTCAAGCTCAGCCCTTAGGCAATAAGAAACCTGACTAAGCAAGTCCAATGGCCACCCTCATGGACTCTGCTCCTAGGAGGCAGATGCAGGGTGATCGTGAGTTTGAGGTTAGCCGAAGCTACATACAGAGACCTTGACTTAAACATATAAATAAAGACAGTGAGGCTAGAGACATGGCCCAGCAGATGCTTTTCCAGAGAACCCAAGTTCATTTCCTGAATCCACATGATTGCTCATAGCTAGCTATCTGTAACTCCAATTCCAGGGGATCCCCTTCTAGCCTTCCAAGGCATCAGGTAATCATGTAGCGCATGGACTTGCATGCAAAAACTCCTACACAAATGTGAAAGCAACAAGTATATATAAACAAATAATACATAAATAACAGTAAATGATAGCCTAACTAGCTACGAAGTGTGAGCTTGTCACCCAACTCTGAAGTTCTGTTGTACTGTCTCACGGCCGCTGAGTACAGAAGTTACTCTGGGTTTCGTTCTTTTGATGGTGCTTGGTTTCCATGGAGAGCTTTTATATTTTCCTCCTTGTCTTTGATGTTCTAAACAGTATAATCAGTGTTTATATGGATGCACGTGTGCACTCACCTCTTTGTCCTGTGTTTGTGCTCTGACCTGAGCTCTTACATCACTCTGGGATTCTACATAACTTTGTCATTATTTATTTTGATAAAATCCAAATATTTTATCTCTATTTTTCTTTCCTTCCAAGATGCCTTTTAGAGAGAAGCCAATGCTTCTGCTGCTGCTCTCTCTAGGCTCTTTGCTTGTCTGTCTTTGTTAGTTCTTTGACCCTTTCTGGGTGATATGTTTCTTGTTTTTCTACTCACTGCCCAGACTGCTGAGCCTCTTGAGTTCTGTGAAGGCTAAAAATTGGTTTACATTGCTCCTTGTTGCTTCCTTCCACTTAATGCTTTCAGTAACTTTCCTCCTCTCCAACGGAGAGAAGACCATTAACCCATTGCTTTGGAGAGTTCTGCTTCTCACGGTTGAGGTCACTGCTGTTTCCTTTTATGTCTTTCTTCATGGTGCTTCCACTCCTCTGAGATGTGACTCGCCCTGAAAGTTCATTATGTCTTTGGGCATTCTGTTGCCATAGCCAGTCATACCTGCTTATGTTGCAGATGACTTTAGCAGGGCCTTGGATAGGAGTGGGGCTGCCCTGAGCCATGGTAGGCCCAGCTCTCCTTTTCCATGTCTGTCCTCCGTAAGTACTTGTGTACCTCTTGAGTCCCGGTCCTCCCAGCAGAACAGCCTAACTGAGATTCTGAGCATGTGTCATGTGTTTCAAGAGCTGTGCTGGAGCAAATGGTTACTAAAAGGTGACTGAACAGTATCCTCTACCAAAGGACAACGGTCTTTGAAGATGTGGATATTATGGTGCCTGTGATAGCTCTCTGCATTTTCCTCAGTAAATACTGTTGATGAGGTAAAGTGTGCAAGTAGAATCCTGGAGGGCAAGCCTAACTTTGACTGCTGGTAGATGGAGGTTATTTCAGGAGGGAGGATAACTAGGTGTGAAGGCACAGAAGCCCTACTGTCAGTTCATGACTATGAAGGGAGTATGTGCAGACAGATCAAAGCAGTGTCCTCAGGAGCCCAAAGCCATGGGCCATAGATGGCTGAAGAGACAAGTTGCATTTCCCTACAGAATTGCTCAAGTGTCTTCTTATCTGGCCGTTTATACATTATTCTCCAAGTTCTGTAGCTGAAGAGGGAATGTGTGAGGGCAACTCCCAGGCTGTGAATGGATGCTTGAGAGTTTGGGTCATTGAGTTTTGCCTAGGATGTTTAGTAATCTATAGCTGGTCTCTGCTGCTCTCTGAGTTCCCACCCTTTATTCATTCCACCCCCACCCCCTTGTCTTACCCTCCCCCCCAATCACTAAATAAGAGAGAAAGAAGGAGGGAGAGAGGGAGGGAAGGAGGGAGGGAGGGGGAGAGAGAGAGAGAGAGAGAGAGAGAGAGAGAGAGAGAGAGAGAACCCTGAATATAATTTCTTTGTTCTTTGAACACAACTATTAACAAGCCACATCCAACCGCAAACACCTGCGCCCCCCCCCCCCCAATGACCACCAATCAGCCTCTTGGGGCCCTCTGAAAAGTTCCAGAATTCCAACTGTCACACAATGGCAGACACTATCTGCAGCTGGCAAAACTGTGACTCTGCTAGATCATGAGGCAAATCATAGTCTACTGCTGCAGTCAGCTTGGAGAAGCCCCAGATCCCCACACCTCGGATTAGAACAAAAACACATTCTTATAATATTCCTGTGTTTAAAGAAAACAAAATTCCCAAATTCTCACTACAGTAAGCTGGTCTTTGCAGAGCTGGTCCACTTAAGTAGCGCCTGCAGCAAGAGCTGCAGCTGTGCTGTGAGAGTGAGCATGTTTGGCTTGTAAGAAAGGCCTAGCAGATAGCCATTGAAAATACAAGAATCTCCAGCAAGTCCAATTCCATTTTGATTTTTGAAGTTGTAGTTAAGGCTCTAAGACACAGATAATGACAACACAAATACTGTCACATTAAAAGGACTACTGAACATTGCTAACTAACCTCATTGCATTGGAGATAGCAGATTTTGAGTGAAGATGTCTCTACCCTCTTTAGCACCTCCCTTCTTCCTTCTTACAGTGTCCTGCCTTTACCACAGAGGTGGATGATGTGCCAGTTCTTCAAGAATTATCTCTTTTGCTATCATTCAAAGTCCCTCTGTACTTGCTGTAGTTGCTGTCCCAGAGGGCTGAGTGTTAAAAATTGATATCCCAGAGTGGTGGTGTTGAAAAGGTTGTAAGCCATTAGGAGGAGGTCATTAGGCCACGAGAGACATGTCCTGGAAAGTATGGAGGGATCCTAGACTTCCAGTCTCTATGGGCTTTCTGGTTGTTAAGTTGTTTGCTCTGCCATCTGCTTTTGCCATTATGTGTCACCCTTACCAGAGGCGCAGAGAATGGGACTGCCTGATTTGAGTTAAAACAAGTTTTAAGAAACAGACTGGACCTTCAAAGGTATGAGTTCAGTGTCTTCAGTCGTCAGTGTCCAGGCATTTTGTTATAATGATAGAAAGGTGACTAACATGATGCTGTTGTGAAGTGAGTCCTTCAAAGAACACATGGACTCTTGAAGCCAATAGAACGCCTTTATTCTCTGGCCAGGGGCCACATTGGGAAACTTGCCCAAATTGTGTAACCATCAGCCTTAACTGATCTTGTCTTTTTATGCACAAAACCCATATCCTGGTTGACACACTTCAATTAGCAAGATCAGTTACCAGTAGGCAGAGCCACAGAAGCCAAAAAACAAGGTCAGTGTTATTTAAGGACTTTCCCAGAACTATAGGCATGCTGGATTAGGTCTTTGTTCTCATTTTGGCAGGTGTTAGGGTCTCTGTGCTGTGCTCTTAAGTCAATGGTGCCTTGGTGTCTTTAATAGGTGTCAGTTGTTCTAGGTTCTAGGGGCCTGATATAATCTCATATGTGTTCCACCAAGGTGAGATGAGCAGTCCCTAGCCAGTTTGCCGGTCTCTCAAGGAAGTTTCCTAAGGGAACTGGCTTTGGGTTTAGTTCTTGACTTGTTTTTAGCAAACTCCCAAGTTCTTTGGAATCTGACAGTACCTCTTGCAGGTCAAGTAGATGTTTCTGCTGACATGCCAGAGCCAGCAGCCGTGGCTCATCTGCTGCAGGTGTTGGTATCATTCCTCTTCACTCATTCTGAAGTTCCTTTGTGGGGTCACCATTTACCCTAATCCTGCTGGTACCTTGTATCTTAAGCTCTGTGCTTGGCTCATCATATCACATTACATGCTGCTTTCTTAACAGAATGGGTTTCTTCCTCACTAAACTGCTTCTTTGGTGCCAACATCCCCTATCCTATATTCCCAACAGGTCCTGTTGTCTTTACATGATTGACTTAAGGCCTGTTGTGCATAGATTTTTATTTATTTTGTGTGTGTGGGGGGCACATGTAACTCACAACCTTTCTGAGAGTCAGCTCTCTTCTAAGCTCTTACCTGCTAACCACCTCAAGGCCAACCCATGGATTTCTAATACAGCCATTCCTTTCAATGAACAGATGAGGAAGCCAGAGTGAAGGTGGGGATAACCAGGAAGTCATGCATAAAGCAAGGGCAGGCCAGAGCTCTTTTCCTTTCCCGCTCCTTCTCATAATTCTGCTAAGTGTATTACTAAAGTTCTAGGACTGAGTTAAAAGGGCTCCCAGAAGGTTCACTCAAGCTACCTGCTTACTGAAACCAGAAAAGACGGTAGCACCAGGTAAAAGTCAGAGGAAGTGGGAGAGGAAACTGAAAGGTACTTTATCACAGAGATGTTTACACATAGGCCAACATCTTCAGGAAATGAAAAAATAACCTTTGTTATTGTAGTAACTGTAACTTATTCTGCTACTCTCCTTGATGAAGTGACAATAGTGACTTACTTTGAAAACATCTGTAAAATGAGCAAAATCTACAATGGGTACTGAATCAAACAGGCGTCAGACAGCATATAGGGCTCTGACTCTTGAGAAGAAATATCATGATAAGCCCTACAGTGGCCAGAGGCCTGTGCCTCTGTTTGCTTTTCTCTTTTAGAAGAAGGTGGAACTGAAGCTAACTGGTTCACAGGAGGCAGATCCTAAAATTCCAGGTCACATAGAGTTAGGCTTAGGAAGAACTAGAAAAAGAGAAAGCAGGTCTGAGCAGAGACAACTGAGTTCTGTGTAAAGGGCTTCCCTCTTTGGAGCTGTTGCCTAGTGGATGTCTGTGCATGTGAGAACACTCCTAGAAGCCAGCTCAGATTGCCCTCTGCAGAGCTAAGCAAGGAAGGGTGGTGTCAGAGCCGTGCAGTGTGGCAGCATGTGGGGCTGTCAGCTCAACCTGAGCTCAGAGACCCACTACAGTTTGACTGTGACATGTCTCCCACAGGCTAGTATGTTAGGACCTGTGGTCTCCAGCTGATAATCCTATTTTTGAGAGTCATAGAAACTTTAAGAGGTAGAGCCTCACTAGGTGGAAGTGGATCACTGGAGGTGGGCCATGAGGTTTTATCCCCTGGCCCCACTTCCTGTCTGTTTTCTACTCTTTGACAGGTGGCACAGTATGACCAGGTTCCTAACACCTGGTCTGCCACTTCCTGTCGTAAAAGACTTTCTCCCTTTGTTTATTTGTTTGGCAGGGTCTCATTCTGTGGATCAAGCTGACCTTGAACTCACAGATCCACCTACCTGCCTCCTAAGTACCAGGATTAAAGGTGTGTACCACTACACCTGGACGGATTTCTTCTTAGACCATTAGCCAGACAAACCCTTCCTTGGGTTGCTCCTGTTAGGGGTTTTGTCACAGCAACAACATGAGTAACCAACACAAAAACCTGGCACTCAGAAGTGAGGCCATTCCCGGGATAAACCTGACCACATGGTTTGTAGGCTTTTGGAACTGGCTTGTGTGAGGAATGAGAATTCAGAATTTAGAGCTCTAGGCTAAAGAAGCCCCAGAATATTATAAACTGAACTCAGTGGCCATCTGGTGGAGCCCAGAAGACCAAAACCTGAAAGAACTGCAGGCCTGCACCATGGCTCAGTTGATATAGTACCTGCCATGCATGTAGGATCTGAATTGTCCAGATCTCTGGCATCCATATAAAGGGTGGGTGTGGCAGTATGCATCCATAAGCCCACTTCAGGGATTGACGAGGTGTCACAGACCCCTGCAGCTCACTGACCAACCATCCTGGCCAATGATGAGTTCCAGGGTCAGAGAGGACCTTGTCTCAAAACTAAGATCGCCTGGCTCATAAAGTTTCAGAGCCCAACAAGGACTTTGTCAGGACCTGGGCTAGAGTCCGTTCTTGTGATATTCTGGGGAAAATGTATGTCTGTATTCTGCCCATATCCTTAGACCTTGAATGAGGCCCAATTCAAAAGTAGTGAACTCGCTAGGCCTGTGATTTTAGAATTCAGGAGGTAGAAGCAAATGGATCTTTGTGAGTTTGAGATTAGCCTTAACTACAAAGGACATTTCAAGGCAGCAGAGCCACTCAACCTGTGGCAGTGCCTTTGCTCCGGCTCCTGTTGAGGTAGACAGTGAGAGCAGCCAAGTGAAACAAAATATCGACATGTACATTTGTGGAGGAAGGAGCTATGAGCAAGCTAAAGTTATAAATACAGGGGTGCAAATGCAGCTGTAGTTACTAGATAGGAACCTCCTATTTTATAGGGATGATATGGAAGGCTCCCTGAGGAGAAGACCTGAGCCATCCAAAGCTCTAACTTCTGAATTTGCAACTTCATTTGACCAGAGAACCTGAAGTAAGTGTGTCTACAGGGGTTCCCTGTTGGATAAATGCCTATGGAAGTGTTTCCCTGGCTCTGCCTTTAAGGACAGAAGAACTCTGATCCAGGAAGATCAGGCTACATCTCCAGCTGGAGGTACAAGGTAGGATGCTGAGAGAACATGGATGGCTCACACCAGGGGTCCAGCCCACTGAAGCCAGGCAGTGTGTGGCAGGATCAGGAAAGCTCCAGGAGGCCTGTCTCAGGCTGAAGTGGAGGGTGATTGAAGAAGACTCCCAGTATCGCCCTCTGCCTCATATACATGTGCACATACATGTATGCATGCACATGTAGGTACATGCATATGAACCTAAAGAACATGCTGGGCTTGGTGGTTCGTGTTATGATCCTCACACTCAGGAAGTAGAGAAAGGAGGTTCAGGGGTTCAAGGTGATTCTCAGCTACATAGGGCTTAAGGACAGCTGAAAAGAAAGGGAAAGAAAACAAACAAACAAAACCCCAAGAGAAACAAAAGCAGATTTTGCCTTAAGCATGGCCAGAAGGAAAGGTCACTTTAGAAGAGGGGTCAGAATGATGGATTGCATGCTTTAAAAATGGAGGGAGCCATGGACCAAGGAATGTGGGTACCGTGGAGGAGAGGGAAGGGAAGGGGCTAACTCTTCTGCAGAGCCTCAAGAGCGGAGTGCACCATTCCCACCGTCTTAATTTAACCTAGGGAGAGCCATGTTGGAAATCTCATCCCTGGTGGACTGCTCAGCTACTGTTATCCTATCGTAATTATGAGATAATGCATTTTTATTGTTGTAAGCCACTACATTTGTGGTAAATTGTTATAGTCGTAACATAAAGACTATAGAATAGAAAGTGTTCTTAATAAAAACTCCAAATTTTAGAAAATATAGGTATTAACAGAACTGAAGATGCTTTAGTCTCCTAGAGATTTTCAAGGCCTTTCAACAATTGATGAGATGTTTAGAGAAAATAGTGAGGACATAGAAGTCCTGCACCTATTGTCCACCTTGACCTAACAGACGTTGTAGGAAACACACTTCCTCTCAACTGAGCTCCATACTGGGCCCTAGATGTCTCTGTGCAGGTAAAACAATTGTATTCATACCAAGAAACACGGAAGTCATACTAAAAGCATATGCTCTGACCACAGTAGTCAATAGCAACAGAGCAAGAAGACACCGTAGATTCTGAGACAAAGTTAAATAACATACTTCCAAATAATCCACAGTTACAAAGAAACATTCACAAGGGAAAATAGCAAATACTCCAACCAGCTAAAACCAAAACCACAAGTCACAAACATGGTTTGCAGCTGACACGTGCTTGACAGGAAGTACAGATCTTTACTGCCTCTGAAAATGCATATTCAACACTCAAAGGGCATTCGTCTCCCCAGTTAGAACAAACCCTTTATGTCCTTCACACAGCTGTCTCCCACCGTTGCAACAATGACATTTGAATGTGCCTACTTGCTAACAGATCCATTCTTCACTGTGCCCCAGTCCTCCTTTCCTGCTTCCTAGGATCTCACTCTGCAGCCTTGGTCGGCCTCAAACCAAGACCCTCCAAGCGCTGGCCTTGCAGGTGCGCTCTTGCTCCTAGCTGTAGAACTGTAAAAGCCTTCTAAAGACGAGGCCTGCCCTTCTTTCCAAATCTTGGTTTCTGGTTTCTAGCAGTGTGCAACTTTTAGTGAGTTCTTTGCCAAGTTAAGAAGACATGAAGAATCTATCTTTGTGGAAACCCATGGGAAAAGAGTCACCCTGTGTTAGAGAAATGAGGCCATGATCACTGAATAGCTGACAAAGGTGGCTTCCCATGTTTCTGCAGTGTTCTTTCAGATAGTGGCATCCCATAAGAAAGCAGTGTTTCCTGAGAAAATGCTAATTTTACCCTAGGTTCAAATAGAGAGTCTGTTCCAGGTGTGCACACCATCCAGGCCCTTGATCTGAGAACTAGCCAGGACCTTCTGGGTCTAGCAGCCCTCTCATAGGTTCCTGTAGGAAGTCGTCTGTGCTGAGCCTGCTCTGTCAAGTGGAAAACTGGGTCTCCATCCTGAGGTGGCTCTGACCTAGACTAGTTAGTGGGACCAATAGTTACTGGTGGAGCCAGCACTCAGCCTGGTCTCCAGCTCTTGGCCAACTTTGTGGCCTTACAAGTATTAGGTCTCAAACCTGGGACAAAGGGCAAACTAAAGTGTCTAATTGTTTAACATATCAAAGCAGACACTATATGACAGGCTCGCTCAGCTTCCCCAGTACCTGCCACAGAATCATCTTGGTTGGCACTTTGGCCCTCACCTTGGGTTCTCCAGCCCAGGGTTCGGGCTCCCCTTCCCAAAATAACGTCAGCTATCTGGTTACCCGACCTCTTGTCTATCTGCCCTTCCCCCTCTCTTCACATTGGCCTAGTTCAGTTTGCTGATCATGGTCACTCTAGACTCTTCTAGATGCCTCTATCTCTGCCTGTGGTTTTCCTTATAATTAAGAAGCTCAACCCCTTAGATGCAGCTTGCTTGCTTGCTTTCTTTCTTTCTTTCTTTCTTTCTTTCTTTCTTTCTTCTCTCTCATTCAACAGGAAATGGGGGAGCTTGAGGTTGCCAGTCTTGGGCCTAGGCAGCAGATCTCAGCCACCCACACTGGTGGGGCCCTGTGCTGTTAGCTTCTTCTTTCTCTATTTTCTACCTAGGTTTCAGTTTTTCACTTGGGTTTGTTTCCCCTTTGTCTCTGGTTCAGCTTCCTTTTCCTGTTTGGTTTTAAGAAGAGTCTAACTCGTAGCTGTCTTCAGAGGGTCTGTGGTCTTCAGATTCGGAGCGCAGGACTCTCCTCAGGGTTCCCTGTGCAAACGTCATTCCGTCATGGTCCCGGGGTGAGTACTGGAGCCAGGATGGGCAGAGGATGCCTAGGCTTTGGTGGTGAAGCTTCTGTAGAGGTCCTCTCTGGTCCTCTTGGATACCAGTGATGGGAACATCCAGTACCATAGGGCAAAGGACTCGCCAAAATTCTAAGTAACCTCAGTCCCTTCTGCTCTTCTCAGTCCTGTCCTATACATGTAGATGCCAGTGACCTTGAGTCACGGAGTCAGAAAGACTTATTCAGAATTGACCTTGGAGAATAGAGGAGATTCTGAACTCTGAGGGAGGGGTGGGAGGGCTAGGCTTTTGAGCAGTGGCCTGAGGCAGTTTATGTATTGTGCCTCTGGACCAAGATGAGGCCTGAGTTTCCTTTAGAAAACAGAAGCTGCATGCACTGTGACCTGTGGAGAGACTTGTCCCTCTGTGGCTGCTTGCCCCGTAGATGATGTTGAGTATTGTTGAGTGCTAGTCACCTGAAAACCAGGCTGTACTCTGAGTGGCCATCCAAACAGTGAGTGTTCCGTTCCTGTAACTACATGAAAGGTTGTGGTAAGACCAAGTTTAACCTCCAAGATTTGGGACTTTTATTTGATTAAATTATTAGAGTCTTGTGTCTTCACATAAAATAATAATCCCCCACTTTGTTTGCAAAGTGCTACTTCACCAGCTGTCTCCCTCTGCCTTTCTTGGATGGATGAGGGAGGTATGACAGCGTCTGCCTTGTGGCTGAGGATGCCGAGACTCTGAAAGGCTGGGACTTACCCAGAGCCTACCTGGTTGAGGAGGCACCAGACCTGGAGCTTCCCCATGCTGCCTCATCCAGACACTTGAGACACACTTTGCAGTGAGTTTACTGGAATGAATGAGAAAGCAAAGACAGCGTAAGTAGCCAGGGAGCATGGCTGCCCCTCCTGTTCAGTCTGCTGAGCAACTGCAGCCCAGCTAGGCCAGAGAACACTGATTTGGTGCTGGAGTTTTGGTGACTTTATTCCTGCTGTGTGTGTGTGTGTGTGTGTGTGTGTGTGTGTGTGTGTGTGTTTAGTTTTTCTATAGCTTCAGGGGATTTGTGCATAGAGCTGTGAAAACCAAAATGCTCTCTGTTCAGATGTATGATATTTTCAGTTGTACATTATATGGTAAAAGCTGAGGAAGCTTACTGGGGTAGAAAATAGCACCAGAAGGAAATGGGGAGGAGGCACTAAGATTTCTTAAAGGTCTCTCAACCCTTAGACATTGGAGAAGTTGCAACTGGGAAGCTTCAGTGACTGTAGGCCCAGGGCAGCAGGGCTTTAGGCCTTTGACTTTCCACTTCAGCAGAGTCACTCCTCTGTGTTCCTTATGCACCCTTTATTTGTGCTGAAGAAAAGCACCTTGTATCATAGCATTGTGAGTGACAGGGTTTGAAGTCCCAATTCTAGCTCTGGAGACTAGAGATGGACAAGATTTGTCTGCAGTAAGTTAGTAGCCAAAGTAAGAAGAAAGCCAGGGAATTGTGTGTCCCTTCCTCAACAAGGTTATGTGTGCTTGTCTGAACAAACAGGCTAATGCCCTGACACTGTGACTGTCCACGTAAGATATGATAGCATCTAGACTCCCCATTTACCCTGACAACCATGGTAGGGCTACAGAGGGCTTCCTGTCACCAAGGCCACTTCCGAACCAGGAAACCTTTCTCAGAGACAAGGAGCTGAATTTTCCTTATCACAACACAGGACACTGCCTCACAGTGGTGCTGACAAGAACAAATATGGGGAATGGAGCTCCTCCAACCGCAACCTCGGCAACTGAGCTTCTGAAATAGGTTGATGATGGAGTGAAAGGAAAATGGCCTAAAGATGGATCATATACAGGAGCATCACATGAAGCAAAGCAAGCACCCCCATACCCAGAGAAATACAAAGATTCTGTCCATGTAGACAGTCCCTCTAGAGAGAGGAAGGTGCCCTCGTCTGAGTGAGGGACATGCTGCCTGAGTGTGTGTAGTGTCCATTGTCTTCCTCCTATGGCACAGTGCATGTCCTTGTAGGAATTCATGACAATTGAATTCTTTTAAGGGATTCTAAAGGAATTAGGGGAAGTGCCTCTTAAACATCTGCTGTTGCCTGAACCTAGAAGTTGTCCACACACCAGGGTCACAGACTAGAGGACAGTATTCCTGGACTCCTTTGTGAACATTATTCACAAATACATTTCTGTATCAGTGAGAAATAAACTAAGAGAAGGTGAAAGGACTTGGCCAGAAGCACAGCCAGTGAGTGAGTGAGTGAGTGAGATCCAAGCCTGGGGTATGAGCCTGTGAACCCTGTGCTGTCTTGGAGGAAGAACTAACCTCCAGCATCAGACGGGGGAGGAATGAGAGCTGTAGCAGAATGGGACATACTCTATATAGGACCCTGGACACAGATAATATGTGGGGAATCGCACTCCCATAATCCCAGCACTTGGAAGGCTGATGTGAGAAGGTGGTTGTGAGTTTGAGACCAACCTGGTCCACAGATTGAGCATTAGTGAAATCCTCTCTCAAAAACAAAACAAAAACCCTAAAACCTAAATAACATAGGCACACTGAGAAGTTGGAGCTGTCAGGTAAAAGTGGCCTCTTAAAGAATTCTGAAGCACAGGAAGGATTTCTTTCAAAGGGCTATCTCAGTGGTCAGTCAGTCAGTCAGTCAGCCTGGGCTGCTGCAGATGCTGGAGAGACAGTTCTTCTAGGGGAAGGGCAGGCAGCAGTTGAGAAATTACCAAGGAGAGGTGGGGAGAGAATGCTGGGCCACCATCAGTGTTCAGAACATTTTCTTTAAAACCACAATGCTTACATGAGACAGACATAAAATTTAGAACTGAAAACTCATGTGGCAAAGAGAGACAGCAAGTGCCCTGAGGTGGGAACAGTTTGGTACACTGGAGAGTCAGAAAAAAATAGAGAGGACCAAGTCATGTGACAGGGAAAATGGAAGAAAATGAGGGCCAAGGACGTAGTTCCTGAAGTCTGTCAGTGTACACAAAAAGTTATGAGCAACTTTGGAGGGAAAGACAGCTAACTGCAGCCTGAGCACACTAAGCACATTCCCACTGACCACTGTGGGAATAAATAGTTGCCACCAGGACAAGAATGGAGGCAGAAAGTCTTCTTTGGAAGCTGCTTCAGTCATCCAGATCAGAGGCAGGAGACTGATGGTGGAGTTCAGGGGCAAGGAGGAGAGAGGCAGCCAGATACAGTAAGGATGTGGGAGGGGTAGCCTGGAGGACTTCCTAGTACACCCATGTGGGTGAAAGAAAGTGCGGGGTCTGGTGTGATGTAGGTGGGTGGTGGTTCCTAGGGAACAGGGCTTGACACAGGCAGAACTAGGAGGAGCTGTAGGCTTTGAACCCTGTACAGCATACACCCCCCCAAAATGTTTCTTGCGTAAGCTGACAAGCAGGAATTGATTAGCCAATATCACAGTGCAGCCACGGAATACAATGAGAATGAGTAATTGATGATCTCTTCTTCCAGTATGAGCCAGTTCACTTCCCTAGACACCCAGCTTCTTTACCATGTAGGGCTTTTCTCTCAAGTACTCATTGTCTCCTGACATACTACCTAACTCATTCATGTTTTGTTGACTGTTTGTCTTTCCTTTCCACTCCAGCGGGATTACCAGTTCCAAGACAGCAGGCATTTGGTCCTGTAGTTCCCTAGTGTTTTCCCAAAGCTTAAGACCATGCCTGGGAACTCACACATTTAATCTCTATGTTCAATTTCTTTTTGATCCTCTGTGCTTGGAGATGCTTGGCTACCATTGCTGCTGCTCAGTGGAGCTTCCTATGGTGTCAGATGTTGTGGTTACTCTAAGTGGGGAAGAAATAGTGGCCCTGTGCAATTGATACTGGCTGCAGCCAGTCATCTCTATTGCTCTCAAGGGCCTACGGATATTCTGTGCATGAAGATGTGTGAAGTCTTGCACATTCTGAGGCACCCTCAGTCTTGGAGAGCACTCTGGGATCTCATTCAAGGTCATCTGTCTCAGAAACTTGTGACCAAGCAAGCCTCAAAGACCTCATAGTTACTCTTCTGGGAGTGATTCCCCAGGATCTGAAGCCATGCCTTGCCCAATAGAGCTTCTGAAGTGTTTGCCATCTTTTGTCCCCAGTAGTCTAATGGCCTGAAGCTCCTGGTCACTCACAACAGGACATCATGTCCCTCAGGCACCAAGTAGAAACTGGGAGAACTGGTCAAGCCCAGTGGCTACCCTGGTAATTGAGTCACTGGAAGAGACATCCAGTAGCCACCCTGTGCCAGTGCTAATGACAAGCGCTCTACCAGCCGGGCTGCCTGCGCACCTTGCATGTAGTCACCATGGGAGCTGTCGCCTTGCTTTCCCCCAAACAAGACAGCGCTCTTAAGGTGCTTGCTCCATGTCACAGCTTCAGATCCTTGTTACAGCTGGGACTAGAACCAGGTCTCTTGTGCCATGTCTGTCCTTTCAGTTGTAGCTCAAATTGTAAGAACCAAGGCCTACTGCAGTGTTTACAGTATCCACCCTTCCATGCTGTCACTAGCTCTGTCCCCCTTAGCAAGTTTTGCACCTCTGCCCACCAGCCTAGACCTGCTTCAGAGCAAGATGTTTGTGTGTTGCTCAGTTCTGTCTGTCTCTGTGCCTACTAACAGTGCAATTACTTAGATGTTGGTTGAACTGAGCCAAAGGGATGTGCTAAGGATTGGGAATGTTAACTGAAATGAGCCATTCTCATTCCAAGGCTACCCTCAAAGCTGAATTCCACCCCAAAGCCAGAGATTTAACAACACAGCTGTCCTGGAGCACATCAGACTTTCTGAATGCTTTTGAGGCATCGTAGCCTGATATCCACATGGCCTATGGGATGGCTCTCCAAGCAATGGGATAAGTTGGTGGCTTTGAGATGTTATAGGAAATACTGTGAGCCTAAGAATATAAGATATCCTTAACAGTTGGTTTTGTTTTTTGTTTTTGTTTTTGTTTTGAGAATCCTCAAGTCTTCAGAGAGAAGTGAAGACCACTGTACACATTTAGGATAGTAGCCTCAGATAAAAAAAACAAAAACAAACATCTAGATTGCCTGTGGCCTCCCAGTGTGAGCCTTCAGCAGTCTGGATGGAAAAGAAGATGCCTGGGTTTAAAATAAAATTGTAGGCTGAGTTGCCCAAAGCCCTTATTTGTGATAAAGGTTACTCAGGCCGTAGCACTTTGTGTTTGCACAGAACTGTGTGGCTATCTAGTTCCTTGTTTTTTATTTCTGTAGGTTAGTGAACTACTAAATGTGGCAAGGAGATTGACCTTTCTGGGCTGGGTCAAAACTGCATTTATGATGATACCAAGACTATTACTCTTGCTTCTTAAGTTCACAGTGGAACTTTCCAGAAATACTTGACATTGGTTTTAAAATATACTTTAACTTCCAGTACTGTTAAATGCTCACCATTTCATTACTACAAAATACTTGATGTAATTAACTTAGAAAAAATATATATTTAGTTCATAGTCCAGGATTCTGTTACTTTGGGCTTCTACAGAGTCTTACATGGTGGCGGAACCATCCACATTGCACATGAGGAAGTATGAAAACAACCAAGAGGAGACCAGATCCTGCTGTCTCTTGTGAGGACATGCTTCAAACAGAAGGCAGTTTAGCATTATATGCGCTTGGGTTCGGGGATGGAGGCCCACCGTCCTAACCACGTAGAAAAAAGAACAGAGGCAGCCTACATGATTGGGCTCAAGTTCTTCATGAACATAATTCATTAGCAGTGAAAAAGAAATAGCCTAACACCCTAGTTTAGAATAAGCAAACAGCACAGCCAGCAGCCATAGTTAAGGAGCTATGAGTAGATTCTGGGTCCAAAATTGCCAAAAACTTTTTTTGGAAAAAAGTATGGACTCTGTGTTAGAAAAAAAAATGTGTGTGTGTGTGTGTGTGTGTGTGTGTGTGTGTGTCCTAAATTCTATGTTGGAACATTTGTTTCATTGTGCTGGGAATCGAATCTAGGGCCTCGTATATTATAGGTAAGTGCTTTGCCCTTGAGCTATATCCTAGCTAGTATGTCTGTCTTAAAGAAATGTAAGCTTAGAACCTTGGTTTGAAATACCGTGTCTCCAAGTTTCATATAATTCAAGAAAATATATCATGGGCTGGAGAGTTGGCTCAGAGGTTAAGAGCGCTTGTTGCTCTGGCAAAGGACCGGGGTTCAATTCCTAGCAACCACATGGTAGCTCACAGTTGTCTAACTCCAGTTGTGGGGATCTTGTGCTGTCTTTTGGCCTTTTTGGGCACCAGGCATGCACTCAGTGAACATACATCCAATCCAGACAAAATACTCATGCACATAAAACAATAAATCTTTAGAGAGAGAGAGAGAGAGAGAGAGAGAGAGAGAGAGAGAGAGAGAGAGAGAGAAAGGAAACATTCATGCACACAAAATGAATCACACATGCCAGACTGTTAGCTCTGGACAGTCTAAATGAGAGGGAGAGTTGCATGTACTGCATATCGCTGTAGATTTGACAGTTTATAGAGCAGCTTCAACAACAAGGAGAACTTGGAGGTGAGGAATTTCCCTTTGCTCAGGAGAGCAGAAAAGCATATCACATGGCAACAGTGAGGTCAGTAGTAGAGCGTAGGGACTCCTACACATCAGCATAGACTTGGGCAAGGCATTCTCCTGCAGCAAGCCTATCTGCCCTCCTGGAAAACAAGCTACTACAGTATGGAGGCACTCCGTTACTCTGACTCCAGGTGGTTCTCAGTTGCTGAACTGTGACCTGGTACTATAGTACAGACTTCCTCATTCCCCTTTGGAAACGAGAGGAGGGTTGGAAAGCCGTGTACCCTAGTGGATACGAAGGGGCTGTGTGTGCCCAGTGCTGCCCCTTTTCCCTCCTTGGTTGCTCACTCTCTCTTCTTGAAAGGTTTGCTTCTCCCTCACAGCAGCCTCTGTGATCCCTTGGGCAGCATTAAATGGACCCCTTCTTACCCTGGTTCTAGAGACCTTAGAGTTGGGTCCTCTGATAAGCTAGATACACCTGAGTAGATCAGTTAGAGATAGTAGTGGAAAAACAAAGAGATTTGTTGATTGTGCCCACATTGGGAAAGGAACAAATAAAGAGGTCTAGTGACCCTCAGGTTTGTCCTTCAGGAACCATCCTCAAGTTTAGGTTTGAGGGGCAGGTTTAGGTTTAAGGTTTAAGCAATCCTTGTCACAGCCCATTCGTAACCCATCGTTGATTTGGGTCTGTCCTGACACTACGTTGGTAGAATGGTAAGCTAGCTGGGGCTAGGGTTGGCTTTCTGACTTTCTTCAACATTTGTCCATATATATGTTCTCTGGCACATGTGCATGCTTTTTCATCATAAAAGAGCCAAGCTTTGAGGATGAGAAAGGGCAAGACCTTGGAGGAGGCAGCTAGAGGAGAAGGGTGAGAACAGAGCAGGTGGAACGTTTGAGTGATGAGGCCAGTGAGGAAGGCTGGAAGAAGCCTCCAGATGGACTCCCATGCAGTGGCCTTTCCCCCATGAACTCTATACATTTCAGTGGGAAGTGGGAGGAAATGCAATGATGACTTCAAATCAGTGATTTTGAGTGCCCTCAAGTGGTCTACCATACTAGCATGTGATAGCTTCTCAAAGAAGATGGAAGTCAGCAGAGATCCCTATTTGCTTTACCCACGGTTTCTTTTCTGAAGTCCAGTAGATGAGCAGGAGCCACCCCTTCATCCTGGAGCTACCTTGCAGGCTCTAGTGAGGGGCTGCCTCGCTCCCAGCTGTGTGTGTGTGTGGAGGGGGGGCTTCTTTAATGATGGTCTCAGCTCCTTTTAGGAATCACTTTTGGTGCTATATGTTGAAAGCAAACAAAGTGTTGGGGCTTTATGTACTGCCTTTGAGTCTGGTCCAATTTCTTGACTTGGGACATGGTTCACCACACACCCCATCGCTCGCTAGTTTCGGAGTTGAAGGCACTGGTGTGTGTTGGGTGAACATAGAGTGGTTCAGATGAGTTCTGACCTCCAGAAGTGTTCAGTCTCAGGACACATAAGCTCTAAATAGCTTTTATGAAAACAGTGCCTGTTAGGAGGCATTAAGTATCAGAAGCGCACATAACCTTGCAGTAGGGCCAGATGCAGAAACACTTCCAGGGGCCATGGGCTTCATTATATGTCTCCGTTGGTCACTGTAGTGCTGTTTTATAGGCAAAACCTCTTTTCCTGGATCATACTCCTCAGGACAGACAGATGTTCAAAGCAGCAGGCTTTACTCTTAGCACTTGTCGGGTGAGTAGGAGTAGGCAGTTGCCCTTTACCTAAGCTTTGAGTCAGACCTCTGGATGTAAGGAGAACACATCTTGGGCAATAATACTCGTAATTACCTGAGTAACAGTGAAGTCATTTTAAAGGCCCAAGTGTTGTGGGATGCTTCTTCTGCCAAGCCCTACTTTACCATGAGACACAGCCTAGCCTTCTCACTGAAGTGTGCTAGACAGGGCAGCATCACTTCCAGGACATTGAGAAGGGAAATGCCCAAGAATCCACCGTCATCCTGGACCTTCCAAGGTGGAAATGGAACTGTGCCCTACCTTTTAGATCAGCACCTAGGGGAACCTGTATGGAGACATTGCCCAACAGAGGGGCCTAAAATGAGACAGCTGGTAGAGTAGCTTTTAGAAAACCACCTAGGTAGGCTGGAGATGCAATAGAGAGCTCAGAAAAGGATCATCTCACACTTGGACTTAAGACTTTTACACCCCACACATGGTGGCACACATCTTTAATCCCCACAGACAGAGGCCAGTGGATGTCTAAAGTTCAAAGCCAATATGGTCTATATAGTGAGTTCCAGACCAGCCAGAGGTACATATCAAGACCCTGTCTGTAAAGAAAGGTATCTAAATTCTTTACAGATTAGTGGGAAGTACTTGTCAGTTCAGCTGGAAAGAGTGTCATTGGCAAAACAGAATAAACTGAGCTAGCGAGGCCTCAGAAACAGTACCTGTTAGGAGCCATATTTCCACCAGACTAGATGGGGTCGGGGCTCAGCTGGGGACTTGTTGGGAGGGTGGGATGTGAAGAGTTCTGAGGGCCTTCCAGGAGCCCAGGCTGTACTACTTACATGGTGACAAGATGTACATCTTAATCCCTCAGAGTAACCACCAGGGAAGTGAGGAGAGAGGAAGGAGAGCAGTAGGTAAGGAGGACGAACCACAGATGAGCACTCTGTCTGAGGTCATTATAGCCTCTGTGGAGTGGTCAGGCTCCCAGTGAGGCTTGAAGAGGCAGGCCCACCTGCCTTTGAAGTCTTTTTCTGGCCTCATTAAGGGATATTGAGACTCCAGACACTGGAACCCAGAGATAGGAAAGTAGGCAGGAAGCCATTATGATGTTGTAGAGGAGTAGATGATAATGATATAGGCTTCAAACACTAGCAAGCCAGGAGGGCAGAGGGCAAGAGACCTGCAATATGTTTAGGAAATACAACAGCTGGCCTAGTAGCCATAGAGGGCGGGGCTTGAAGAGGTGAGCATTGAAAATGACTCTCACAGATCAGGCATGGCCTGGAGGTGGGATGGCTGGCACTTCTTATAGTAGGAAGCATTGCATGGGTTTTGGTTTTTGAGGTACCTGAGATATTACCAGTAGTCTGAAATACAGTGTCTGGAGGAGAGCTTCATTAACCAGGATCTCTGGTAATCACCATGACCCCTGGCCATGGTGAGAACCATGAGGAGACTCCTAGGATTGTTGGCACCAGAATCTATAATCATGTAGAGATGGAGTCTCCATCTGCAGTTCACACTGAGCCAAAACCACACAGGAGACCTGGGGACTTGCTTTATAGTAAGTACCTTGCTAGTTTTTCCAATGCATGCAGTTTTGAGAGCTGTGGCCATGGAGTGAGAAAAGAAATCAGAAGTAGCAAAATTTATGCTAAACTTTAAAATCCACTTGAAATAGAGACCCATTTGAAGCATAACCAAGGCATACTTCACATACAGTCGCCTTTACAATTGATTTCAGAGGCCCCAAGACACCTCAGGCATTTCCTTTGCCCCAGCTAAAGAACATGATAAAAGAGAAATGTAGTCAATTCAAAACTATGAAGGAGGCTAAAAAAAACCCCAGAAGCACCAGAACTGTCATAGAGAACCAGGAGAGTCGGTCAGGGCAGGTTTCAAAACTAAAGACAGCAGCATTTGAGTCTCCAGGAGCAGCTAAATGATTTTGGAGACTAAGGGTGTTCCATTTATCCTCAGGAACAGAAGCCAGCCAGCTCCACTGGCAGCTTGGAGAGTGGCGGACTGGGTGGAGAGGGAGAACAGAGCATCAGCTTCCTGGAAGAAAGGCACTGGAGGGGAGCAGCTAGGAGTGAGGGCCAGCCCAGCAGTGTTTACTAGAAGTATCCTCTGAGTGAAAGATTACATTTCTAAAACATGAGCTGCCACTCGAGTGACTACCTCATGTTGGTGTGCCTGAACTGTTCCAGTTTCCATAGGGAATGTCCTACTTCCTAGGAAGCCCCTGAGTTACATGGACTCGTTGACAAAATGAAACAAACCTTCAGATCAGAATGGGTTAGCTGTTTTGTCAGAAACTGTCAAGCCACCATATTGGGCCTGAGCAGGGCCATTTCATCAGTTCTGGGCAGATGAACGGCTAGAACCCAGCAGCAGTGACAGCTACATAGCAGTCAAGAACTTACTCCTCTCTCCCACACTGGCAATATAAATGGCAAAAGGGGAATGTATATCTTCTTCCATTTAGGCTTACTAGTCACAATAAGTGAAAGAAAGAAAGAAAGAAAGAAAGAAAGAAAGAAAGAAAGAAAGAAAGAAAGAAAGAAAGAAAGAAAGAAAGAAAAGTACTATTCAAATGGGGAGGAAAACAGGCTTTTGGTTAACCACAGGTTTAAATTGAACCCACAGTGTTAAAAACAACAGCGGGGGAGGGGGAAGCCTGTGACTATCATTACAATAACTAAAATGTATTTCTTTTATCTCTCTTCTTACAACCTCTGAATAATGTGTGATACCCCAGACACATTGCATCTACTTTGGGGAGGGGGGTGGTCTGCAGCTCTCTGCATACTGTGTGGTTCTTGCCTTTGCCCCTGTCTGGACTGCCTGTCTCCTCTGCCTAGACTTCTACCTCTGCTTTGTGTAGGAATTTAAGACCATCATCTTTAATCCCAAACTGTTTTCTTCCCAAGATCCCTTGCTTCCCAAGACCTCTCCTAGCCAGGTGAGGTGTGTGTGTTCTTTGTCTGACTCCTGTCTGTACGCTCCCTAGCAACCACTGCCCTATCATCTGTTCTTTGACTCATGGGCATCTGTGCTACAGTTTGAGTGGTCTGATGGGCTACTATGCTGTTCAGAAAACAAGCTATGACTGGAAAACTAGAATGTACTAAGACCAAGAAGAGCGTGTCTACATCAGTCATCCACCTGACCTCTTTAGAGAGGCCTCAATGCTCAGTTATTCAGAGTTTGCTATATGTTCTCAGGGCTGCTTTATTGAACCCAATAGAGAATTGGGTTGCATCATCTAGGGCTCTTTTCAGCTCTGAGAGTCTCTATTGAGCACTTATAGACACTTGCTGGGTGTACTCTACCAAAGGTGACAAGGCCACCTGTTTAGAATATGTTGGAAAACCTATCCCACATATATCCTAGACCACAAGTTCTGAGGAGGTCTTGAGCTCAGCCCTCAGTACTCAGGGTGAATTGGCCACATGCCTTTCCAAGAGGACTGATTAATCCTTTAAAAGCACCATGTCTGTGCTGGGGACAAGGCTTTTTCCAAATATTTTGGTTCCCTGCCCTTCTTATGATAACATTTCCTTTCTGCTTGGTTTGGCTGTTATGATTACCCAACACTGTCACTTTGCTTCTTCATTATTACTCTCTAAGGTGGAGATTCTGTCTCAGTCCACCTGTGGTCCACACTGGCCTAGTGTGGCCTCCTTTCTAAGCACTGTCTCTTTCTTGTTGTCAGCCTTGGGAATCCTTACTTAACACTAAGACTGTATTCAAGATTCTTGGGCTCTAAAAACTAAATAGCTGGCCAGTGTAGTGTGTTCATTTTAGTGGTGACATTTGACCTCTGCAGAGGGAAGGTTCCAGCTGAGTCCTGGGTTTTCTGACATATTCTAAACAGGTGGCCTTGTTTTGCCAGGTGTCTATAGCCTAGAACCAGTGTGTGAGTGACTGTTGCTCAGTTCTTGAGGTCACCTAACCTCCTCATTGCCTACATGGCATTTCTCATGCCTTGACACTGGATATAAATTGAACATTTTGTTGGATGCTACAAAGAAAACTCCTGTGTGGTGTACTCTGGAGTTAGAACTGGCTTAACATCTGAAACCCCATCCCTGGTACCTATGTAAACTCATGGGGCTCCTCCCCAGTGTCTCAGACAGTATTGTCTCATCAAATGGGGGTAATTGGTGGCTACTTGAAGCTGTGTGTGAGGTAACAGTGCTTAGATGCATTGTATTATGTAACACAGGGTTTCTAAGAATCAACTAATAAGAATTCCTTTTTCCTCAAGCACACCTCCCTGCAAAGCCAAGTCATGAGTCTCCCAAGCTGTGGGGTGTTGGAAGATGCCCTTTGGTGGGGGGACAAACTCATCACTGCTTTTACAGAGCATCCCTGCTGTGTCAGCAAGTTCATGGTGCCTTTGACCTCTGTTTGAGGACAGGGCCAGCGTCTATCTACCTTAGCCAAGTGTGACCCTGTGTTTTCTTGCTCTTTCTGAAGTGAACAGAGTATCTGCCAAGCGCGGGCCTCCGTGATGGTCTACGATGACACCAGTAAGAAGTGGGTACCGATCAAGCCTGGCCAGCAGGGATTCAGCCGGATCAACATCTACCACAACACTGCCAGCAGCACCTTCAGAGTTGTCGGGGTCAAGCTACAGGACCAGCAGGTAACCTCTGCAGTCAGCAGCGTACCCCTGAGCTGCCAGCCTGCCAGTGCGTGCTTGGGGAAAAGAGGGCCCAGACACTTCAGCATTAGGGAGAGAGCTACTTCAGATCTGACTCTACAGCCTGAGAGCCAAAGCATGAGACCGAGAGCAAACTATCTTTTCTGAGAGTCATTTCCCATGTCATATGCAAACAGTAAGCTACACCTTTCTGCTCCACTGTGTCAGATCAGAATGCAGGGACTAATAAAATATAAAGTAAGATAAAATATTCTGTCAGATCAGAATAAAATAATTGTGAGAAGGCTTTGAGAAGTATAGTCGGTGTGGGCTAGGGAGATGGCTCCGTAGATAAAAGCACACAAGCTGTGCACAGTTGAGGAAGACACTTGGCGTTAGCCTCTGCCTAAACACTTACATGCATATATGCATACATATATGTGTGCCAAGCACAAAAAGAAAGAAAAAAGAAAAATATACTTCTTGGATCTTTCACTCTGATTCTGTTAGAACTTTGCTATTGAGATTTTGAGTTATACATAACCCCAGCCCTAAGATGACTGGAGGATTGTATTATCGCTCCCTAACAGACAGCCTGGACAAATCAGCTGAAGCAGTGTGTAGTGTGCCTGGGAAATACACCTCCAGGTATAAGTAATATCTCCTGCCTATTCATGTCACACATAACCAAGGCAAAGTAGTCCAAAGTAACGTGCTTACCCATAGTGCCTTCCTAAGTGCCCCGTGCTCCCCACCCTGTTGCCTTTGGGAGGACTGACCAGGATTCTGAACAGTAAGGCTAGAAGATCTGTGGTTTCATTGTTTATAAAAACAACAACTGAGATGGCTCAGTAATTAAGAGGCTGTCCTTCCAGAGGACAATTCCCAGCACCCACATAGCAACTTACAAGTGTCCATAAGTACAATTCCAGGGCATCCAGTATCTTCTGGTTTCTTCAGATACCAGGTACTCACAGACATACATGGTGTTTAGATATACATGCAGGCAAAACACCCCATACATAGAAAGCAACAATAGTAATAATGATAAAATAAAACACCTCTCCCTAAATGGTGTTTTCTGACAGCTTTGTGGTCAGGTTGGCTAAGAGAATGCTAGGTTTCCTGTTGTCTCTGAAGCCTGTGGCAGCAAGTTACAATGTGAAGAGAAACTTGGAGTTCAGGTGTAGGGATTGCCCATTGGACAGGTGTCTGCATTGGCCAAAGCAGCCTTTGTCCCTGTTAGGAAGAAGAGACAAACACACTTTAGGACTCTAGCTCTGAGGTAACTCGTGCGGCTCTTAGAGGTGCTCCTTCCCCTCGTGACGATGTCTTCCGAGGCTTAGTCTTTGACATGAAGGCATTGTTCCTGAGTCAGTGGGGATCCCAAAGTGGCTGCTTTTTTTTTTTAATTTAGAACTGAGGCTGGAAATCTCACTCAGCGCCCCATGCATGCTAAGCAAAGGCTGCATGCATGCTAGGCAGGTGTTCTCCCACTGATCCACAGCTGCAGCCATTTGGTCACTCTGGAACTTCCGGTGCTGTGAAATGGATAGATTTCTTTATAAAGTTAGTCTGCTTCTGTGCCTCATTATAGTAATGAAAGCAGACTAGCCACAGCATACTGTTGAGCCCATGGGGGAAGCTGGGGTGTAGGTAAGATTCTGGGGAGATTATTCTGTCATTAGATGGACATCTATTTGGATCTCAGAGTCTTTACCAACTTACATTGTTCTTTTTTAGATCCTAGCCAATAGCATAGGGGCCAAGAAGATTGTTCTCTATCACAAGATTTTTCTCTGTAAAAAAACCTTTAGATTATTTCTACTCAGAAGCCTCAAAACCATGTTAGACAATATTTGATGTTTCAAGGGCTTTAGAAACAAACAAACAAACAAAAAATCAGGAAAGGCACTCCCATATACTCCCACACTCTCCAAAATTAGACAGCGGTGTGATTATGGCTCCTACGTGGAAAGTGCAACATTTAAAATAAGCTTATCCTTTGAAAGGATAAATCAGTCCTGCTGAATACTAGGGGGTTATCTTTACACTAAACCTGACTAGAAAAGCTGGTAGCTGGTATGTATGTCAGATACAACAGGCAGCAAGCATTCCAAAGTAGAAAAGAGACTGACCTTTTTAAGAAGAGGCTCCACTAAAAGAGAAGTCACAGCAGCCCTAAATTTAAATGTATCTAATAATGTACTTTCCAAATATATAAAGCAGAAATGGACCAATCTAAAGATTTCAGGAAATAGACTAATTGCGAAGCCTGCTTGATCCTGATCATGCCTCCAAATAGCATGTGAACAGCAGACAGAAATGAAAACACAGGGATTCTCGTAGGCATTGTTAACCAGCCTGACCTGGTTGATGTTAAGGAAACTGCAGCCAATAGCTGTACAGTACCATAGTGTCTTAGTTAGGGTTCCTATTGTTGTGAAAAGACACCATGGCCACAGTAACTCTTCATAAGGAAAACACTGAGTTGGGGCTGGCTTACAGTTTCAGAATTTAATCCGTTATCATCATGGTGGCACATAGGCAGGCATGCTGAACAAGCCAAGAATTCTACATTTAGATCGGCAGGCAGCAGAAAGAGAGAGACACTGGGCCTGGCTTGAGCTTCTGAAACCTCAAGCCCACCTCTAGTGACAAAGTTCCTCCAATAAGGTGCTGTGCAGACAGAACCAGTCCAGCAGAAATGAGAAAACACTGTCAGCTCATTTTGCCGGCAGTGAGCCGAAGCGTGTAATCCTCTCTGCAGACTCAGCCTCTAACTCCAGCTTGCTCATGAGTTTACTGTGTAACTTTGTAAGTCACTTGGCTTCCCACGTGTAAAAATATTTCCTCAGATCCCTGTGAGTTCTCTGCAGCTCTCTGCTGTCCACCCTGTTCCTGTACCTGGCAGGGATATTCCATTCCTCTTGATTCTTGCACCCTGAGTCCCCTCTGAGAGCCAAGCATCTCACCTCACAGATGCGGAAGGCTCACTTCCTCTGAGCACCTCGCCAGGGAGTCTTGATTTGCTCCATCTCCAGCAGCTTCACTTCCAGCTGACTCAGCTCTCACAGCTTTCTCTTTAGTTTGCTTTGATTTCTTTTTTGTACTTGTTTTTCAAGATGGTTTCTTTGTATAATAGCACTGGCTGTCCTGGACTTGCTTTGTAGATCAGGCTGGCCTCAAACTCAGAGAGATTCCCCTGCCTCTGCTTACCCAGTGCTGGGATTGTAGGCGAGTACCACCATGCCTAGCATTGCTCTGGTTTCTTAATGTTCATCAAAACTATAGATGGAAGATTGAACACAGAACTCCTGATGTGTGTTGACTAGGACAAAATGAAGCAGGGTCTTAGCTCTCTGGTTCTATATAGTACTCAAACCTGAAGAGCCATTTTAACCTGGCTCACTTGGCAGTCCATCTCATACATACACTTCACAAGAGCTCAAGCCCTTTGTCAACTGCTAGCTTGGGTCTTCTGTTTACCAGCACACGTGGGATCTGCTCCTGTTCAGGAACCTGTATATAGATATTAGCCAAGGTCCCTGCCTGCTGCTGTTGTGAAATGAGTCATCTCTTCTCCTGGCTTAGTGCATGTGTGTCCAATGGCTCATCTCACTTTAGGCCATTGTAGGTGGGCCCAGAGCCATCTTGCACAGGATAGGGACCTAGGATGCTGCTGTTCTAGATATTGTCCACAATTGCTGTTCTGACCTTTCCTGATTCAGTAGCACAGCAGTCAGAGCAGTTGAGGAGAGCAACCATCCATTACCATATTCTTCCCACTCCAAGGGCAAGAGGACTCATAGGTGGAGGGTCACACAGCAGAGTGACAGCTACAGCCCAGAGTAGTATCAGGCTACCGCTGACTTCAGGGAGCAGCACTTACTAGAGAGCCTGAACTCATTCTTTCAGTGTGTAGAAGAGTAGACATCTAGAGGCCAGCAGACTGCTGATGAGAGTGTCTGCCTTCTCTTTCCCTGCCTGGCTTGACATTGCATCTCACACACTGTGATGTCTATTGGTTGACTAATAACAAAGACAGTAATGAGGCTATATGTCTGTGTAGTACATTAATTTCCACAAGTCAACCTTGAAACTAGAACTTGATTTTATGAATTCTCAACACTCTTATTGAGGGCTGTGGGAAACTGAGACCAAATTGCAGAAGACTCTTACCTTAAGGAGCTTCATATCTAGGAGCTATAGATAAAATAGCTGGCTTTGGGAGATCCTTTCCGAATCCCCACAAGGTCAGTAAGGCAGCATTAGATCTTCCATATTATTGGAGAAACTGAGCCACAGAAAACTGCATTGATATCCCCTAAGTGGTACAGCTAGCCAAGAGACAAGGTCTGGACCAGAACCCAGCCAGGGATCCTGACCCCCAGCTCAGAGCTCATTAAATAAGTTTTGCAACCATTCAGTGTGATCACCCTTTCCCTTCTGTGGTCCTCACCCACCCCCACCCTGTGGCTGAAAGGATACAGTGTCTTTGCCCCATGCCAGTTCCCTGCAGCTCACTTACATTTTATTTATTCTCTCCTCCAGGTTGTGATCAATTATTCAATTGTTAAAGGGCTGAAGTACAATCAGGCAACACCCACCTTCCATCAGTGGCGAGATGCCCGTCAGGTCTATGGCTTAAACTTTGCAAGTAAGGAAGAAGCAACCACATTCTCCAATGCCATGCTCTTTGCCCTGAACATCATGAATTCCCAAGAAGGAGGTAAGCAGGGTTTACCTTTCCTGGATGCTGAGACTCTCTCTTGTTCTGTGTCCCAGCTCTGGCTGGCTGACATGCCTACTTCACTGTTGACATGATTTGGAGCCTAGTACTTGTCTTGAGGTTCAGCGTCATGACTAAGAGGGGGGTGATGTGCCATTTGTGAAAGCAGGTCTGTAGTGAAGTGCTCCTGCAGCCCTCAGGGAGGCATACTTTAATGTTGCCCGTCTCACCTCCATGTATCAGAACAGACGCCTGGCAGGAAACTGGCTGGGAAGTAAACGGAGTCCTAAGCTCTCAGCGCTTTAGGATTTAGAGTTCACAGATTAATATCTAGTTGACTGTAGTGGTCTGCAGTGAGTGCCAAGTACTTGGTGAGTACAAAGGGAAACAGGGAGTTGCCTATTGGGCTGTATGGGAGACCACAGCAGTAGCGCTGGCCAAAGGGCCAACAACAGTGTCTGAGGCCTGGGCCCAGGTGCACAGCAGCTAGCTGAAACTGGCAGGGTGGCAGCTTGGACACGGTAAGGCCTGGGGTGGGGACTAGCAACAGCACCCGAGCCGAACAGCAACCTGCTCATGGCCTTATTGCAGCAGCTTTGAGGGAGGACAGAGGCCTTCCCATCAAGGGTGTCTTGCTGGCCTCAGACATTGGCAGGAACCTGACTTAACCACAGTGGGGCACAGTGCGGTGGCTGTGGACTAGGCTCGGAGTCGCTCTGTTGGGTGTGAGCTCTGGTTTGCTTCATTCCAGCCAAGGGGCCCTTGAACACCTTCCTGCAGGTTCCTAGGCCTCGGTGTCCCTGCCTACAAATGCAGGTGTGGGGAGTCGCTTCACATTCACATGAGCCGTCCTGGGCCACCATTAGGTTTTCTGCTTTGAAGCCCTGTGATTTTGCAGCTGTGCTTCCGGGGGTCAAGGAAGTGTATTTCTTGGTCTGGTGAGCCCACCTATGCTGCAGCCCCTGGCAGGCTTCTCATCCCAAGGATCAGAGCTTAGATGGGAGGGACAGTGAGGCTGCCTCCTGCCATCATTCAGGTCCCTTGTAGGAGAATAAGGAGGGCTTTGGAGTCAGGTGTCTGCCTTGTGCTGACACCACCTCCAGGAAGTGACCTATCTTTTGCCTGCACTGTTGGTTGGCTCAGCCCCCACCCAGAGAGGTGTTGACTGTTGTTCTTCCTCACTCTGTTCTGCTCAGTTCCCTCTCCACCTCAGATTTACCCTCCAGCAGTAGGGAGACACTCTTTAACTCACTTGAGTCGGTAGGAAGAGCCCAGCAATTCCAGAGTTCTGGAGGCAGGAGGCAGGGTTCTAACCCAGCTGCACTGCAGAGTTCAGGGGGCTTTTGTTGTTTGTTTGTTTTATCTCCATTGGTGTTCTAGACTCTGAAAAGGCAGGGTTGGTGTAGATAAAGATTGTTCCACCGGAAAAGCATGGAAACAAAGGTATTTTTTGTGGACAAGCCATACCTGCTAAGCACAGTGCAGCGTGCAGCTAGAAAACATATTTTGAATTTTCTGAGCTAAAACTTAACTCTGTTTTAAGAAAAAAGTATGTTTTAAACAGTTCTAGAGTATACTAAATTTTCTAGGATTATAACTTTGGTATACCTCAAAGGGAAACTAGGCTTGATTCTGTTTGTAACTTTACTGAGAGTTGTTTTCTGTTTCGGAAAACCCAGTCTCCAGTGTTGTAGCTGTGATATTTTAGATATCCAGACGACTCCCCTGTAACAAATCTATCTGTGGCAACCACATTTCCTCAGAGTCTGTGGGCAAGTGCAAGCAGCTCTCTGATTCTGTCTCTTGTAGGTGTGTCTGGACTTTTACAAACATGATGGACACTTCTTATAGATCACTTCTCTGCCTCCCTTTGCTGAACACTTAAGGTGCTACCCTGAGTTTTCTGATCTATGTAGAGCAGTTATATAATTCCTGAATTGCATTTCAGGGTAATACAAGACATTTGAAAATGTTGGTTATGGAGAAGGGCTTCAGTTCTTAGGCTGGAGAACTGCTTGACCTAGGAGCAATGTGAAATCAGACTCCTCCCTTGTTCCATGTCTGCGATTTCATTTCATCATCACTCAGACATCTCACAATGGGGAAAGCCAAGTCTCGGAGAAAGCATGGCAAACATTTGATCCGAGCCATTGATTTGACTTTGTAAGGAAAATGAACAGGGTGAGAGAGAACCTTGATCAGGGGAGAAGAGCATGGGAAGAAGAGCATGCCTTGCCTCAGGTTCGGTTTTGAGCATGTTGCTGCATCTGCAAATGGTTGCTGGTAGTTATGTCACCTGACTGTTGTGTAGGATGCCTTGTGCCAGGGAGATGTCCTTAAGTGCTACTCCCTCCCCCTGAGCTACTCTGTTCCCACGGCCAGCATTCTCTCCAGACTCTCCACAGACATCTTGTAATAATGTTATTCCAGGAGCGCAGAACTAGGATGGCACTGGAAGCAAGGTGCCTACATGGTAGGACTTCGCCTCCTTTCCCTAAAGCTTCAGCTGACATTTGCAAAGGTAGATGTCCAACCCCAGATGGGGTCTGCAGAGATGGAACTGGGGAAGGAGCCTGAGGTGTCATGAAGCCACAAGTTTATTATCGGTAGTCAGGTTCAAGGCCTCTTAGCCAAACAACTGAAAATCACACAGATTTGCCAAAAAAAAAGAAGAAGAAGAAGAAGAGGAAGAGGAAGAAGAGGAAGAAGAAAACTTAACTGGAGCAAAGCCAAGGTGCATTTTAAAGGTCTGAGGAGGTTCCGGGGTGATTAGGAACATTGTTCAGGGAGGGGATGTGTACATAGAACATGCAGGAATACACTGTCGAGACTGACAATAGGCCACGTGAGCATGAGGGAGCACTTGACCCCATTCCCTCTTCTGGGGTCAGGAAGAGGGGGAAGTGGCTACTCAGGGGTACAGTTTAGGTGGTTTTGTTTTGATTTATAGACTGGGTCACAATCACTTTCTACTGTGCATGTCTCTCCTTGTGAATCTAATTGCAATGTTATGATATGCATACCCAATATAGGTTGGCATCAGGTAGGAAATATGGGGTTCTCCCTAAAAGTTTATAGACAGTTTTGCTTTATATAGTCAAAACCAGTTCAGGACAGGTCAGCTCTTTTGTTCTTCCTACCTATCTACCTGGATACATTAGGAATGCATTCGTATAGAAAAAATCCAAATTCAATAACTGCATGGCAGAGAAACGTCTACTGTTTAGAGAGGAGGTATGTGTAGTCTGATATCACGCAAGGTGGGGATCTGAAGAGGTTCTGAGGCGCATTGTTCAGAGAGAGCTACGTGCACGGTGCATGCAGGTAAAAGAGCTAGGCTGCCAGGTGCACTATCGTAAGAGAGGTGGAAACCAAAACCAGCTAGGGTCATAGGATCCTAAACTATTCCTTATGTTTTCCTGCCTCGAGTTTGCATTTTGTAGGTAACAGAACTAACCCCAATCCTGAGTGAGGCTTATATAGAATAGATTAAAGCTAGGTCCACAACCAAGCATTCTCCTCCTATCCCAGCCAGTCTGGGTCTGAGATGCCATTTCTTCCTGGAGTCTGCGGTCAGAGTGGTGCTTTGGGAAGCAGGCGGGTGCAAGGCATCTTTTCCCTTTTGGTTCTTGCCAATGAAGACTATGCAGACCTTCGCAGTAGGTATAGTACAGGGCCCACCAACACTTCTGAGAAACAGACTGCCATATTCAGAGCTTAGGACTCTTCCTTTTGGCACACGAAGAATACTCCCCGCCACACCCCCCCCCCCCCGTGAGCCTGAGTTCCAGTCCCTGCAACAATGGTGTGAGTTTGAATTCACAGGGAGCAGCCCTGCAATTGCTGATAGCCCATCTGACCTTGGGCAAGACCTGAACCTCAATTTCCCATCTAGAATGCAGAAATGAGATCATGAAGATAAAAATAGTAATGACAGGAGTTTTGAAAACAAATAAGGGCAGAACAGCTTTAGCCTGAAGTTAGGGGTCAGCCACGTAGTGTGTCCAAGCTCTCTGTGGAGGTAATGGCTCCTTTAAAAGCATGAACTGGCTACCAGAAGTTGCAGCCTGGGAAAGTCCTGGATGTTAGACTTGGTCTGGAAAGGAGCAAGAGGCAGAGCAGGAGGATGAATGATCAAAAGGCAAGGCTGCAGGCTTGAGATTAGATTGGGCTGATTTCAAACTGTTTTTCGGAGGAGTACCAGGGGCCAGCATTTTGTATAGGATTCACTGTGAATAGGCTTGGTCTATCTCCTCACTGTGAACCTGGGTGAAGTGTTAAACCTCAGAGCTTCTTGAAGTCAGCTTCAGTTTTGCTTCCCACAAACCTTATTTTGCTAGAAATTATGAAACTTTTCCCTCGAAGAGATAGAACTCCTAAACTGTTTTTTGCATCTCCCCTGCAGTGGGGATGTTGACTGTTGGTATGGCTTCCTCTGGGTATGCCTTTTGGGCCAAGGTCACACTTCCTACCCAGGCTTTGTTTCCAGGCTCTGCTCATTCCATCTGCCCTGCCCCCTACTGGCCACACTGTAAACAGTGGCCCTCTGTGTTTGTCCACCCACCTCACTAAGAGAACCGGGGCTTTGTAACAGTCTCCATGCCAACAATACACAAGTCCCCTTCACACTTTGCTCCTGCTAGGCCTTCCCCACCTCTGACCCCTTCTCCCTCCTCACTTGCCTGACATAATTCAGAATCCCCATAGCTCCTCACTCTCCTCAGTGTGCCCCCTGTTACTGTGGTTTTTTGCCTCTATCCTGACAGTAACACTTGGCACAGCACATTCGAGCGCATGGACTCAGCCAGTGTGAAAACTAAAGACCAGTCCCTAGAACCTCAAAAGCCAGCATGATATCTGATGCCAGGTACACCCTGACAAGGCTTGGGGATGTGGCAGGCCTGGAGCTCATTTACAACCCAAAGTCCTCAACACAGTTCCAGCTGCCTTACACCATGTCTGGGGAGGAAGGGATGTGTGCTGGGCCAAGTCCCAGGAGAACTCTATCTCATGGTCTCCTCCCAGACCCCTCATCTTCAGCCCATAGATTTACCGTCCCTCTCCTGACTGTATGGACAAACCAAGAAGTTTGCCTTGACTTCCCTTTCCGGATAAGGGCCAAGCATCCATCCAGCCTGGCTGCCAGTGCTGCTTATGTCAATGACCTGCACAGCCCTCCACAATGCACCTTGCCTTTGACTTATTTATGACTTGGCCTAGTGCGCTCTCCTGCTTGTGATGTTTCTTATGTACCACTCTGACTGTGGATTCACCCCAGATGATCAGAGAACCTGGGTCCTTCCCAGGACTCTTGGTTGGCTGTGTTCAGTTATTGAGTTTCTCTGGAGCAAGTTGCTTTCCATATCTGTATTTATCTACACCCTAAGAGACTGACATGCAAGTGTTTGTGGTGCCTGCATGAGCGAGTGAGCGAGTGGGTTCACTATGTGTTCCTCCATTGTATTGTGCACCTTGCAAACATACCCCTCGCTTCCTGCTTCTGTACCCTCTCCTGAAGACCACGATGAAGCTCCTGAACCGCCAGCACCATTTGCCATCTGTGAAAATGGGCTCAAGGTGAGGGGTGCTATCTGTGATTGAGGGACATGGTCAATGGAATTGTCTCACACAGAAATCGCACCCGTCACCTTGGCCTGCTGAGCACCACCAGAACCAAGAAGCACACCACCCCAAACCAAGCAGCAGCCCTGGTGAAGTACCTGTGAATGTGGCCATGATGTGTGTGAGCTGTGGAAGGAGCTTTGGATGCAGACCTGGGCAGTGTGTGGGGTTTGGATGTGGATTTGAACAGTGTGTGTGGCCAGCAGAGTAACAATCTGTGAGAGATAAGAAAGTAGTTCAGTCCAACATGACTAACTATTGGTTCAGACTTCAGGAGTCTGACCCCAAATAATTAAGTTTAGGCATATTTAAGCACAGCACAATTTGGTGCTTTCCGGGTGATAATTAACTCAGTCCCATATACAACAAAGCTCAAGATGTGACTACATCAAAACTCTTTGTAAAGTACGTGTGACATCTTCCATAAAGATCGGTTCTGTCGATTGACAAGCTCACAGTAAGGGTCTGGGGAGTGGTCTCGGCCACATAGATAGCGCAGAGGTCACTAGGCTGTTAACCACATTTCCTCTCAGCCTTCTGGCCAGATAACAGGTTTATGTGTCCCTCCCTTTGAAGGGACAACTCTGTGTGTTTAGCATTCCTGGTTCCCTAGTACTCATCTGTGAGCACAGAGACCTTCATACCTCCCACAAGATAGATCTGTTCTCCAGCTCTTTTGCAAAGTACTCACCCTTTCTAAAATTGTTTTTCCATCTGTGAAATGGGTTGTCACACCTACCTCACAGGGGTGTTCTGAGTGCAACACAAGACATTGTGCAAGTTCTTTATCAGTTGAAAATCACTCCAGCAGCTTGAAATGCCTCTCCTTACAAAGCAGGAGTTCTCATCACCCACTCATGTGACAGTGCTAATAGGAGAGGAGGACATGGTCTCTGTGGGGAGTTTACATGAAGGTCTCTGGAAAGGCCTGAACTTTAGGGTGCGCTGCATGGGGACCCTTAATCTCAGAGCATCTCCTTTAAAGTAGTACTGGCTCATCTGCAGTTTACATCCCAGGAGAGAAAAGCTGCCTTCTCCTCCAGCACCAAGGTCACTTCCTCAACACTGATGGCTACTGATGCTTCAGGCTTCCTGAAACCCCACAGACCCAATGATAGTATGAGACGGTGATCCAGAGCATAGCCACCTTACACGCCTGTCCTCTGTACTCAGAGAACAGACGAGCAAGGTGAGCTACATATAGCCAACACAGGCAGCTCAAGAGGGACACAAACTGGAAGCAGGGGACCCTTCTGTGCCCTAGCTGCCTGCATCTGTTCTACACTCTGTTATATTTAGTGAACATAGACCCACCGCATCTATTTCTGCATGCCCCCATGCGAAGTCTTACTTTCCTGGACACAAGGGCTGGTGAGATGGCTTAGTAGAGCAAGGGAAGGTGCTTGCTGCTACGTCTGACAGCCATCGTTCAGTCCCCAGACCCACAGTGGTGAAAGGAGAGAACCAGCGCCTGAAAGCTGTGCTCTAGCTTCCATACGCGCACACGTAAAGTAGACAAGAGGGAGGCTCTAAGGATCGAAGTGCTGTCATACACAGGCTCCTGAAAGCTGTGCTGTAGCTTCCATACGCACACACGTAAAGTAGACAAGAGGGAGGGAGGGAGGCTCTAAGGATCGAAGTGCTGTCATACACAGGCTCCTGAAAGCTGTGCTCTAGCTTCCATATGCGCACACGTAAAGTAGACAAGAGGGAGGGAGGGAGGGAGGGAGGGAGGGAGGCTCTAAGGATCGAAGTGCTGTCATACACAGGCTCCTGGGGCTCCTGTCCCCTTTGACACTCACATTGGTGGTGTGATGCCGCTAGGACTAAGAAGTGCCTTACAGAAAGACAAGAGCCTCCCTTTCCACATTGCCGTTGTACATCTCCTCCCTGCATCGTCACTGTATCTCCTGAGTTCTCTAGAGAGGTTAGGAACTCTTGCCACTATTTTAAAGACGAGGAAACAAAGGCTCATAGCAGTCCATAATTTGCTGAATACCACACTAATGATAAAGACTTCAGTGTACAGTCCAGATCTCTGCCCATCACACTGTCTCCCAAAGGACTGACTCTGCTTGTCTGGTAGCTAGCAAACTGTAAGGATAACACACCTTCATCAGAACTATTTATGAACACTTCACTTGGCCCATCTCTGTAGACAGAGAATGTAAGTGGAGAATTCATTTATGTCCGTTTTCTTTCTCTCATAGCATGTATAACCTCTTTCCCACAGAGTTACTCCAATGCACACCTGGAGGTGTAGCACTTGGGAGACTGAGCCAGGAGGATTGGTTCAAGTTTTAACACCAGCCCAGACTACATCATGAATCTTTGTCTCAAAAGAAACAAAAAACACAATAATAATAATTTTAAAAGTAGCTTCTTGCCAACTTCAACTCTTGGGTGTGAAGAGCTGACTCAAATGTTGTAGTTAAATAGCCACCCCCAAGGCTCACAAAGCCAAGTCCTAAGAGATACAGCCTTCACTATCTAGAGTAGATGTGGCATGTGATCATGAGGCTCTGTTCCATTTTGTCTGCCGCCTGTGTTCATTGGTTTATCCATTCTTTCAAAACTGGGTTTTTATAACACCCACCCAGTCAGTTTGCCTACCTCTGTGTTTAGCTTATTTGAGTCTCTTCCACACAGCAAGCAGATCTTTCCAGTGTTCAGTATAACCTGGTCACATCTTACTCAGAGCTCTGAGGGCCATCAGTCTTAATTCAGAATGAAGTCCAAACCCTTACAGGGCTTGCCTGCCCTGGTCTTGGCTGCCTCTCTGAATTTTCTCTGTACACACACCTTGCTCAGGTTTATCCAGATGCATAGCCTCCTACCATTTCCCAGAAACACAAGGGCTTGACCTAGGACCTGCATACTCAATGTGTTGTTAAGGTCACAGTTCCTTTGCTCACTTCTCTGGGAACTGCCTACACATCACCCAGTTAGAGTTAGCATGTTACAACAAGTGTAAACGAATTATGTAGTCTGGCTAGCCTGTACAAAAGACAGGGAATCCTGGTATTTTACTTACAAGCTGTAAGCCTAGATTGGCAGGTTGTCTGCTACTCTCACCTACATCCAGTCCATGTGCCCCTGTCACTTGCACTCTGAGTCATGTCCAAGCTGCCTTCTTCCCTCAGTTCATCTTCAGAGTGCACTTCTCAGCCACATGCTCCTGGTCCATCCCATCTAATGGACACCTTCTTCCCCTGCTCCCTCTTGAGACCCGTCACTCATTCCTCATGTCCTACCTTTCTCTCCTGGCCTGTTATTAACCAATAGCTTTAAATTAGGGAGCAAGGTTTATACAACAAAAGCTGGGGTCCATGAGAATTCATTTATCTGGAGGCAACCAGATCTTGGGGTTCAGAATTTAGCATTGTCTACATAGCAACACAGCAGCCCCCAGCAATCACCTTAGCACCGTTCTCCCATTAGGCTTTATTCTTCTTTTCTGTGTTATGTCTTCTTGCCTACCTTGTCTCTTAATGATAAGCTGGGCAGCAGTTTGTGTCCATGCTGTCCCTAGCATCTAGCCAGGGTCTTTTGTGTGAATTGAATGAGTTGCATCTGGGAATTATTGACCTAGTGTAGGATTTGTAGTCCATAGCAAAATGAATTAGAAATGTTCCTACACTCATTAAACTCACAGCCAGGCTAAGAGAAGAGACTGTAGGTATATGTCGTCAAGTACTACAGTAGAAGGAAACTAGAGGCTTATGGCCTCCAGGTAAAGCCCCGGAACACTGACAAAGGAAACGGAGCAGTTCCTTGGATAGGTGGCCATGTGTAAGTTTCTCTGTCACTATGATAAAGTACTTAAGGAGCCTAAAGGAGAAAGAATGTTTGGCTCAGTTTCGTTTCAGAAGTCTCAGTTCTATAAGTTAAATTGTGGTAGAAGGGCATTGAGGAGAGTGTATTTACCTCATGGAGGCCACGAAGTAGGAAAAAGGTAGGGCAGAATTTCAGAGACAGATGTACCCTGTAGAGCCACACCACTGACACATCCTCAAACTCGGCCCCACATCCCCATTGCTCTGACCTTGTCCTGTCCTTTACCTGCTGCCTCTCAGTAGCACTGCCATACCCCCAACACATGAACTGTTGGGAGACACTTTGTACCTACATCTTAACACCATGCCTGTTGTGCGTCTTAAGGATTCATAGACATTTGCCAGTTAGAAGAGGCTGGACAGATGGCTCAGTGGTTAAGAGCACTGGCTGCTCTTCCAGAGGACCCGGGTTTGATTCCCAGCATCCACATGGCAGCTCACAATCATCTGTGACTCCACTTCCAAGAGATCCAGAGTCCTTTCCTGACTTTCCTGGCACTTGGTGCACAGACATAAATGCAAACAAATACTCATATACATAAAATAAAAACAAAACTTTGTAAAAAAAAAAAAAAAAAAAAACCATACATGCTTTTGGTGTGTGTGGTAATGCACACCGGCAATCCTACCTCTTGGCCCGGGAGACCAAAGCAAAGAGATCATGAGTTCAAGACCAACCCCACTTATCAGTGAGTGCATATCATGTGAGTTCTTTTGTGATTGGGTTACCTCACTCAGGATGATATCCTCCAGATACATCCATTTGCCTAAGAATTTCATAAATTCATTGTTTTTAATAGCTGAGTAGTACTCCATTGTGTAAATGTACCCAGCCCAGAAACTTAGAATAGCCAAGATACAATTTGCAAAACACATGAAACTCAATAAGAAGAAAGACCAAAGTGTGGATACTTTATTCCTCCTTAGAATGTGGAATAAGATACCCATGGAAGGAGTTACAGAGACAAAGTTTGGAGCTGAGATAGAAGGAAGGACCAACCAGAGACTGCCCCACCCGGGGATTCATCCCATAATCAGCCACCAAACACAGACACTATTGCATACGCAAGCAAGATTTTGCCGACAGGACCCTGATATAGCTGTCTCTTGTGAGGCTATGCCAGTGCCTGGCAAATACAGAAGTGGACGCTCACAGTCATCTATTGGATTGAACACAGGGCCCCCAATGGAGGAGCTAGAGAAAGCACCCAAGGAGCTGAAGAGGTCTGCAGCCCTATAGGAGGATCAACAATATGAACTAACCAGTGCCCCAGAGCTTGTGCCTCCAGCTGCATATGTAGCAGAAGATGGCCTAGTCGGCCATCATTGGGAGGAGAGGCCCTTGGTCTTGCAAAGATCATATGTCCTAATACAGGGGAATGCCAGGGCCAAAAAGTGGGAGTGGGTGGGTAGGAGAGTGGGAGGTGGGGGGGAGAGTATAGGGGACTTTTGGGATAGCATTTGAAATGTAAATGAAGAAGATATCTAATAAAAAATTGTTTTTTAAAAAAGACCAACCCCAGCTACAAGGCAAGACCCTGTCATTAAAAATAAAGTTACAGCCGGGCGTGGTGGCGCACGCCTTTAGTCCCAGCACTCGGGAGGCAGAGGCAGGCGGATTTCTGAGTTCGAGGCCAGCCTGGTCTACAAAGTGAGTGCCAGGACAGCCAGGGATATACAGAGAAACCCTGTCTCCAAAAAACCAAAAAAAAAAAATAAAGTTACAAGTGCTTCAGAGAAGCATGGTGGTAACAGGTATCCATATGAAGAGCAATCCCAGGGAGGCATGTGTTCTCTCTCACAGAGAAGGGAAGGAGGAGTCCACGGGCTTAGCAGCCTGGTCCAAGCAGTGCTTTTGTTGCTGCAACAAAGCACCAGGACCAAAAAGCAAGTTGGGGAAGAAAGGGTTTATCAGGCTTCCCCTTCCATCTCACTGCACATCACTGAATGGAGTCGGGACAGGAACTCAAACAGGGCAGGCACCTGAAGGCAGGAGCTGATGCAGAGGCCATGGAGGGTGCTGCTTACTGGATTGCTTTCCATGACTTACTCATCCTGTTCTTATAGAACCTAGGACCACCAAGCCAGACATGGCACCACCCACAGTGGGCTGGGCCCTCCCCTCTCAATCACTAAATAAGAAAATGCCTTACAGCTGGATCTTTTGAAGCATTTTCTCTGTAGAGGTTCCCTCCTTTCAGATAACTCTAGTTTGTCTCACGTTGAAATAAGACTAGCCAGCACAACCAGCCCCTTCTCAGCTTGACATGCAGACACATCAGTATTGAGCCACGATTCTTCCTTTCTCATCCATCCCTAAGGTCTCACAGACTTTATACATTCAAACACATTAAAATTTCAGTCTAAAATAATCCAATTTAGTGTTTAAAGTCTTTCAGCTGTGGGTTCCTATAAAAATCAAAATTAAATTAAATACCTTCTTCAAGAGGGAAAAACCAGCAGTGTATTATGAGCCCAACTCCAACAGTACAAATAGCCCAGGGTCCAATTATCTTGGATTCTCTTGTGATCTTCAGGGCTCTTCCAAAGAGACTGAGGCAGTTCTCCTGCTTTACACACACTGCTTTGTGTGCTAGACTCTGGCTGCCTCCACTCCGCTGCTGCTGCTGTTCTTGGTGGTTTTCCCATGGTTCTGACTTTTCCCCAGTACCCAAAAGACCCCAGAATCCTGAGGTCTTCTGCTGCAACTGGGCTCTGCCTTCACCAATAGCCCCTCATAGGCTCTCTTCAGGTACCAAGCTTCAACTTTTTTGTATGAACCCTTCACCCCTTGGCCTTTAACTGCCACTGAGACTGCACTTTCACCAATAGCCTCTCACAGTGCGAAGAAGCCTCAGCTGCTCTGCATGACCACTTCATGCTCTCAAAACCAGTACCCCATGCTTGACTCTTATACTACCAAGTTTGGCTGCCTCTAGAGCACAGCTTGTGTGCTGACTCTCAGGAAACTTCCCAGAAGATTTCACTTAATATTGCTGGTCTCTTCTTAAACACCACCAAATTTTCAGTTTCAGCCTACCAGCACTGAGTGTCCCAGCAATGCAAAGGCTTCGTTCTGGTACTTCTGGTATCTTGTTAATCACAGCTAATTCTTCAGCCCCAGCTGAACCTTAACTCAAAATAGCAAATGGCCTTGAGAGTTTTTATACTTCCCTCTTTAACTTCACCAGCTAGACTCCCATCCTCTGCACTGATTTCAACATTTGATGGCTTTCTAGAATATTCCCAAAACATCGATAGAGTCTGTCACAGCAATACCCTAAAATCCTGGTACCAGTTTGTCTTAGTCAGAGTTTCTATTGCTGCAAAACACCATGACCAAAACACAAGTTGGGATAGAAAGGGTTTATTTGGCTTATACTTACCACTGTTTATCGATGAAGGAAGTCAGGACAGGAACTCAAACCATGGCCATGGAGGGGTGTTGCTTACTGGCTTGCTTTCCATGGCTTGCTCAGCCTGCTTTCTTATAGAACCCAAGACTATCAGCCCAGGGATGGCAGCACCCACAAAGGGCCTTACCCATCAATCAATAATTAAGAAAATGCCTTACAGCTGGATCTTATGGAGGTATTTTCTCAGCTGAGGTTCCCTCCTTTCAGATAACTCTATTTGTGTCAAGTAGAAATAAGACTAGCACAGTCACTGAAGAGAAGAGGCAGTAAGAAGCTAGGTCAGGAATTTAAGAAGCCCCCAGGTCCCAAATAGGGTGTTTCCCATGAGAACCACTAGGGAATCTCTATAGGTCCCTGTCCAAGGAATGGTGAGGAACTGTGGGCACGGGCCTGAAGAGCAAGCCTGAGAAGAGGCCAGTGGGAGGCTGTTGGGAAGTCCCCCAAATGAAAACAAACAATGCTTAGAGCTAGAAAAGCCAGAGAATGTATGTGCACTTGAGTTTTCAGGGGAGAGGGCGGAGACCAAAAGCAGGAGAAACCACAGTCCATGAGAGGAAATGGGCATGTCTTGTAAACAATACTAACATCCTATACAGAGTGATAAAACACCATGGCCAGAAGAAACCTGGGGAAGAAGGGTTTGTGTGGCCTACAGAGTTATAGACCATCCATCCCTTCAGGGACAACAAAGCAGGAACTCAAGCGTTAGTCACAGTCATACTCAAGAGTAAAGAGAATAAATGCATCCTTGTTTGCTCTCAACTAGCTTTCTCCTCTTTTGGACCCCTATAAGATATTCCCAGGGGCTTCTAGGTTGTGTCAAGTTGACAGTTAAAATTGTCAAGCTCAACCTCCAAGAAGCAGGAGCAGCTATGGGGCAGGAGGGAGTGATGTCCAGCATCTCAGGGCCTGGTTCCCATGGACCTGGCTGTCAGTCTTGCCTGTCTTGTGGCCATAGTTGCCAGCCAGGTAGCCATGTAGCCATCAAAGCCAGCCCTGCTCTGGAAGGCAATGCTCGTGTCACGCCCTGAAGAAACAACTACAGCAGCTGTAGAGCCAGGCTTTGGGAACCAGGAACAGCCTGCCACACAGAAGACACTGTCACTGTACCCACTGGCATGACAGCACTAAGGCATGGCTAAGTGCAGTGGCACTGCCTGGGGACAGCAGGGGTGGCAGTTCAGTGTGAAATGGATGTTTGCTGGCAGGCTTAGGGGTAGGAGTGGGGCAGTCCTGCACACCTTGGAGCTGGTAAGGCTAGGGAAGAATTTATGAATGAAAGGAGCAAGTTAGGAGAAAAGCCAAAAGAGACAGTGGAAAAATTGCCCAGGAATTCCTCTGCCTGCTCCCATCCCCTCTTCCTGAACTCATCTCTGCTTCCATTAGAGTAAGAAGAGAGCTAGGCTGGGAGGGCCCTTCAGACAAACACCTGGTAGCCCTGTTGCTGCAAGGGGTCTGCACAGTCCCTCAGGGCCCATGGAGCATGCTGGAATCAGGTAGCCAGGAGGGCTCTGATAGGTTAGCTGGGAAGCTTCATTAAAGATTGACAAAGTGAAGCCCACTTGCCCACAGGACAGCATATCAGTTACCACTGCACCAGCCAGGCGGCTGAGGAAGAGGAGGTAAGTGGCCAGGATGCGCAAGGCACCTTGCAGACTGTGCGGAGGAGCTCTGCCGGTAATGGTCAGCAGGGAGTGGACCTTTCACTGCTTCTGCTTCTGCCACTGTGACTGCACCGTGCTTTGCAGAGTGACCTGTAGGTGATGGAGCTCTCCCCTTCCTTCCTGCTCCTCCTGGGATTCCTCTCTCCCAACTGCTGGGGCTGGGGTAGGGGGGCTGAGTGCTGCATCCTGGGGAGAGCATCTCCCCCTGAGTCTAGGGTCCTTGCAGAATTGGCAGGATAAACTAGCATCGGGAGGCCTGGACTTCTGCTCTAGCTGCAGTGCCAGGTGGAGGCCTGATCACTCCAGAGGCAAGATGTCCTCCATTCCCAAGTTGAGTCTGAGTTTCCCTAGCTGTAAAGGAAAATTAATACATCCTATTTGAGAATTGAGAAAATTAATCCCCCAAAGTGATATGAAAATGCTTTGTAAGCCACAAAAATGTAGTAGATGGTTACTGTAATCCTGTTTGAGGTTCATTTTAAGATTAATATTGTGATCCTTAACGAGTTATTAGGAAAGGGGGTGGGGGGACGGTATTAGAAGAGCTACTTGCCTAAGGAGATCACCTGAACAAGCCAAGCCCGTGGGTGGGGTACTCTGACCTGAGAACTGGAGGCTGGATTCTGGCTCTATGTTGTCTCTGATGTGGATGTAACCTTGAGCAAACTGCTGCCCTATCCCTGGGTCTCCATGTAAGGAGGAGGACCAGAGAGGAATACTCACGGACACCAGGTCTCTGTCATCTGTCTCCGCTCTGCATGTTATTTCTGAAGCTCAATGGCACAGTCTGGTGATCTCTTTTCTCTGTGTGGCCTGGGCTTCTACCTTCTTGGAAGCAGTCTCCCTGTCTGTAAGAGAGGCCCTCCATGCCACAGGGCTGTCGCAGTCCATGCTCTCAGGCCATACACGATCTGCTTGTCTAGTTGCTGAGTTGTAACTGCTCAGCCCAGTGCCAGGGCTCAGGAGTGAGGGAATGTTGCTGGAGGACCAGAGGTCAGCAGGCAAAGATGTGATCTGAGCACAACAGCCAGTGGCCATTAGCCATCGTGGGCCTAAATTGCTGTGCCAGAGACTAGTCAGATCTCTGTGAGTACAGACCAGCTAAATAGCAAGCTCCAGGCCATAGAGTAACACAGTGAGACCCTGTCTCAAAAAACAAAAATGTGGAAGGTGGGGACACTCAAGCATTTGTCCTTTGGTGAGCTTGACCCAGGGGTGGCTTTGCTCTGTAAGTATGGATGTGGAGGCGTTTGTGTACCAGGACTGAGGATAGTATGAGTGTACTAGAAGGCTCGTGGGCTGGGGGACATTGTCTTCCTACCCATTCCTATGTGGCTTGGGCCTGGTAACTCTCTGTTTATTTAAGTAAGACTCCCTTCCTACACAGACACTTGTTTATGTAGCAGCAGGAACAGCGCCCATACAGGCGGAAGGGCCTAGTCTCTAGCCAAAAGGGAAAGAGGAAAAACAGGCAGCTAGAAAGATGGTAGCAAGGGAAGCAGAGAGCGACTCAAGAGGGCTTGGGCAGCTGCCCAGCTCAGAGCAGGCAGCTGTCGTTTGCTGGCCAGAAATTACATCAGGCCTCACTGAGCGGGTACAGGTCCTTTGTCTCTGGCACTCCTGGGATCTCAGGTTCCATCTTTTCAGAAGCCCAAGAGATACCTTTCCTAACGAGGAGAGCTGGAGACTTAGCCTGGGCTCTGTCCCAGAGGAGCTGAGGCTGCTGTCCAGAGTGTCATTTGGTGGGGAGGGAGGGAGCAGAGCCCTCATTAGGAGCAGGTGTCAACCTTGCCTCCTCTGACACCCGGCCGGGAACTGGAGGGACTTGTAACCACTTTGTTACCTGTCCCAAAGGTGGTACCTGGAAATTCAAAATAAGGAGAAATCCCCATGATCCTAAGATACCCACTGTTAATAATTTGATATGTTTTCTTGTTTGTCCTTTTGAATTGTAGGTATTTGGAGTCTGGAGTAGCTCGGTTGCTCAGTGGCAGAGCGCTTGTCCCAGACTTTTCCCCAGAACCAAAGGCAGGGTGGGAGGGTTGGAGGTAAATGGTCCTTATTTCTATCTTTCACATGTATAAGAAACTGAGGTACAAAGAAGGAAGGAAGTCTTAACTACTTAGAGGCAAACCCATCAAAGACTAATCCAGCAAAAACTCAGGAGGCTAGACCTTGTCTCAAAATGTAAAAAATAAATACAGTGGATAAAATCACCCTGGAGGAGACTTCTGTAAATATAAGCATTCTACAAGTGTACAGCCAGGAATGGGAAGGGGCTGAAAGGTGAAGTGGAGGACTAGTGGGAGGACTGGAACAGCAGAGCTTGGTCTCCTACACAACACCCCTTCTAATTCCATCAGACTTCAAGGCACAGCTCTGACCAGACAGTTTTCATCCATGAAGAGAAGGACTTCCTGCATAGGATCCAGTACATGGGACTAAAGGCATGCACTACTAAGCTTACTGAGGCTTGGAGAAGCTGTGAAGGATGGAGTAGGCTGCTCTTACCTGCCTGTCACCTCCAGTGGATCCCTGGTGTGCTTCTGCCCTGCCCAGTGCTGAGCTCACTCTCAGAGATTCAGTCTCCTGACTCCCACCATGTTCCAGCTATACTCTGCTCTGTCCTCTCCAGCCAGAGCATCTCTCATTCTGTCATTCTGCTTCCTGTGGTCCCATGGGTGGAGATGGCCCTTCTCACTCTCTTCTTGTTTATTTTCTGTCATGATCCCCACCATGTGACCTTCAAGGATAAAGGACATCCTCTGATTTGCCAGGTATTTGGGAAGTGTGAGTGAGTGGTCGTACTTGTAATTGAGGCAGAAAGCAGACCTTCCCAACATCAAGAAGTCAATCTTTCTTAAGAACCATCATAGCTTGAAGCAGATAAGCTTGGATTCCAGTTCCACCTGAGGCTCAGCCCCTATGCTAGCAGCTCTCTGTGTTCCGAGAGGAAGGGTATCAGGAGGTAGTTCTCTTCTGTCTCTTGCCTGGCTTGCTGCTGGGAGTAAGGCCCACTCTGGGGGCTGGACCTACAGGGGTCAGGCATGCCCTGCAGGGGTTGCAGGTATACACACCACTCCTGGCTTTACATGACGCTAAAGATCAGGTCTTCAAGCTTGTGCAGCAAGCACATCACCCACTGAACTATACCCCTACACAGCTACCCTTGATTCCAGCTCCAAGGGATCCAGTGCCCTCTCTGGCCTTCATGGGTGCCATTCTCATGTAACAGATACAGATACATACACATAAATAAACATAAAATGAATCTTTTTTTTAAAATACCCTTAAGGCAGGCATGGTGGTGCAGGCCTTCGGTCCCAGCACTTTGGGAGGCAGAGGCAAGTGGATATCTATGAGTTCAAGACCAACCTAGTCTATAGAATGAATTCCAGGGCATCCAGAGCTGTTGAACAGAAAATCCCTGTCTTGAAAAACCAACCAACCAAACAAACAAACTAAAATAAAATAAATATCCTTAAATACTGAGTTGTAGAGGGTGGGTTAGGGATCAGAGACCCTCCTTCTCTTCACCTCTATCCTGCAGGCTCACAGCTCAGCCCAGGAGGCAAGAGGTGACACCGTGAGTCCACCATCTTGGCCTGTGGTTACAGCCATAAGGGAAGTTATCTGCAGTAGCTCAGCACAGGATGGATGACCGTCTCATCAGTCATGACCATAGCTTTCTTGTTGACATCTACTCCCACTTGAGAAATGCTGCCTAGCTGGAGCCCCTGTAAGTGGGCTCTTCTCCAGGGCTTCTCAGGAGACCAGCAACCATTATAGAAGAAGAAACCTCCTCCCAGCCCTTCTGTCAGAATCTGCCATGGCTCATGTGGTTGGAAAATGGATTAGGAAAGAGGGCCTCACATGTACAAGAGCATCTTTTCCTGCTCAGGACAGAGCGCCAGGCTTGGAAGGGACTGTAGCTCCTGATGGCCTTCCCCAGCTTTCTGTAGTAGCAGGTTAGCTGAGGGTGTAGGGAGTCTAGGTCAGCATAAAGACTGAGAAGACTAAGTAAATGACAGCAGCACACTGTGAGCATATCTGCTATCAGAGCGTCTTAACAGGAAAAGAAACAACCATAGTAACCAAGCCAGGCCAGAAGCTGAGCAGGCCTTGCATCAGCCAGTGTGGACCAGGCATTCAGGGTCTTAGTCATAAGGTGGGACAAAGCCTCAGACAAGGAGTAACACAAGGTTGCCGGAATAGGAACTTGGCCTCCAGAAGGAGGAAAGCAGTCTCGACCCAGGGGTGAGTTCAGTTGTTCAAGCTTGAACCTAAAGCCTATGTGCTGCTGTAAGACAACACCATAAGCAAAAGCAAAAGCAACTCACTCACTTTGGCATAGAGCCTATCATGGTGGGAAGGGGTGGAGGCAGGAGCAGAGCACCCACAGGGGCACACTTCCTGCAGCAGGCCACACCTCCTAAACCTCCCCCACCACCACCTCTAACTGGTGACCAGGTGTTCACATAGCCAGAGCTGTGGAGGACATTTCTCATTTAAACCTCCACAGCCTTGGCCAGGCTAAGAGCAGAGTCCCAGAATGTCGGGCTGAGGCATTGTGAAACCTGCCTTCACCAGAATGAGTAAGGCAGAGGTCAAGCAACTCCTTTCTGCTGAGCAGACACAAGTCTGCACCTGAATGCTCCATCCAGGGATGGGGCAGCTTGTGGCTCTGTAGGTGGCGTGTGAGTCCACCATCTCACTCTTCAAGCCAGGCTGACCGACATGCTGAAACTGAACTTGAGAATGAGACAAGTGCTGTGGCAGGTGCTTTGTCTTGCTCTGCTTCTTGCACCTTTGAGCAAGTCACCTAACTTCCTGGGCCTGGCTTCCTTGGTGGTCTCAAGTCCTTCCTCATGGGCACTCTCCTAGCTGTGTGAGAATTACAGTTGAAATCTAGGTTAAGTAAAAGTTGTCTGTCTGGGAATTGCTCTGATCAAGCTCCCATAGGAAATAACATTTTCTGTACAGAAGAAGAGGAAGAAGACCACTAAGACCCTGGGCTTCTGGGAAGTGGGCGGCTGAAGAGACTGCCTGCTGTCTGAGGTGTAGATTCATACTCACTTCACCCAAAGGTGGAAACAAAGCTGTTTGCACAAGCCACTGGTTACACTTACAAAGGGACGATGTGCACTGGCCCTCGGGAAATGATCAGCTCTTTCTCAGGTTGGAGCTGCAGCCTGGATTTCTCTTTAAATGTGGGTCCCAGCACCAGCCCTCCTGAGAACAGGAGGTTCGGCAGTGGGACTCTATCCTTTCAGGTCCAAAGTGGGTATGGCATAGGAGCTTTCATGGTGGCCCAGAACAAAGGGAGCCGTGCAGGGTTGCACTGCCTCTTCCCACAGCCCCAGACTCCCAATGTGAGTAGCAGGTCCAAGGAGGGTCCACCCCACACATGTGTAGTTCCTAGGTTCCATCTGGCCTTGATAGTCACCAGCTGAAGGTATTAGTCCTTCACTCAACCCATCATGGCTCATGATTCTTGACATACCAGGGTTGGGGTTGAGGAGACAGTGGCAAGTGAGCAGACACAGCAGGTGCTGTTTAAACAAAAGCAGAGAGGTGTGAGCAGAACTTAGTTTCCACTGTGCTTCAGAGGGAGAGCCACAGGAAACATAGAGAGATGAAGGTGTGCCGGTGCTTCACGGGTGTGAGAGCCCACTGTTAGAGGCAGGCAAGATCTCTCCTCTGGGCTCTGGAGGGTGGAGAGGGTGCCATTACAGTTCTGTGTTGGGGCCCTTCTTCCCTCCTCTGACCTTTCTACTCTGCATCTTTTCCCTACAGGCCCCTCCACACAGCGTCAGGTGCAGAATGGCCCCTCTCCTGAAGAGATGGACATCCAGAGAAGGTAACCCCATGTCCCACAGATGTCTGACTGAAAGCTCCCCAGTAGAGCCAGGGCACCCTTCAGTTAGCCTAGACACACAGAGCTGAGGCCACTAACAACAGGGGCAACAGAGGACACCTGCACATGCCACTGCAGACTAAGGGGACAGGTCCATCGCCCACAGACTCATACTTCCCTAAACTCCTTCTGAAGCTTGCCTAGTAACCCTGTGGTTCCAGGGAGCCCTCTAAAGGACTAAAATGAGGCATAGCTTCCATTTCTCCTGCCACCACAGTGGCTCCAAACAGCCAGACGAGCCCATTAGCCCACTCACGCCACTGAGTGAATTCAGTTGGCCAGAGGGTCACACAGGTTTCTCTGAGGTATTTTCTACTCAGTGTGCCCAGCTCACCAGTCCTCTTCCATCTGTCTCTGTCTCTGTTGGAGGCAACCCAGGGCTGCAGGAAGGTAGCTCAGCCAGTGACGTGCTTGCAGGGCACTGAGTAGAGCCCCAGCACTCTTTTGTTTTGATTTCCTTAAAAAGTTAGATGTGGCATCAGCCACTTGAATACCAGAGTTTAGGAGGCAAAGGCAAACAGACAAACCCTGGTGTACATTGGCCAGCCAGCCTTGCCTACTTGCTAAGTTCTAGATCAATGAGAGACCCTTTCTGAAAAGGAAAAGAAAAGAAAAGAAAAGAAAAGAAAAGAAAAGAAAAGAAAAGAAAAGAAAAGAAAAGAAAAGAAAAGAGAAAAGAAAGCCGGGCAGTGGTGGCGCACGCCTTTAATCCCAGGACTTGGGAGGCAGAGGCAGGTGAATTTCTGAGTCCGAGGCCAGCCTGGTCTACATAGTGAGTTCCAAGACAGCCAGGGCTACACAGAGAAACCCTGTCTCGAAAACCAAAGGAAAAAAAAAAAAGAAAGAAAGAAAAGAAAAGAAAAAGAAAAAGGAAGAAAGAGAAGAAAAGTGGGTGGTGCCTATAACAGCACTCAGGGTAATCCTTTCTCCTCCACACACAAACAAGGCCCCGTGTTGTGGGCATGAGAAGTGCCACAGCACCAGCTTTCAAATGTGGGAGCGTGGGCACAGAGAGCTCAAGGTGTCTGCTGTGCTTGCTTTCCAGACAAGTAATGGAGCAGCAGCACCGCCAGGAGTCTCTGGAGAGGAGAATCTCGGCCACAGGTAGGGGAGGCTCCCTCCTCCAGCCCTATCCGCACTGCCCCAGAGGCCCTGACCCCCCAGTGCATCCTCATGACAAACCACCTTACCTGCTTTTCAAACACCCTGCCCTCTCAGCTGCTGCAGCACCTCCCTCGCCTCCGCTGCCCGGTACAGTCTTGAGCAAGTCTAGTTCTACCAGCATGGCTCCCTCCCGTACGTCCCATCCTCTTGGCTCAGACTGCTTCCTTCACTGTCCTGACACCACCTCTCCTGTCTGTTCCCAGCTCTGTCGGGCAGTCTTACAAGAGCGTCAGCTCTGACAGGCTTCCTGTGCATACGTCTAGTAGAGCGTGCCTTGCAGCACAAGTCTGTGTTCTCCTCTGTGATTTGTTGGCTGACCCTGAGGGTCTACTCCCCTCAGTGTATGGCACAGTGTCTGATTCACTGGAGGTGCCTGACTAGGTGCATAGTGGAGGCCAGCCCTCGATGGTTCCTTGACCCAAATTCCTGGTCATCTCTGGACCCACAGTTCCTTACCTCTTAGAGACCCTAGGATCCAAGTACGAGTCCCACTTACATCTTCAGACCAACTTCAGTCAGTACCTAAGAGGGAGCCAAGTACTTAAAATGGAAACCGGCACTGCCAGGAACTCCTCACACACACTGGAGAGGCAGGAGCAGAGCAAGAGGAGCTCTGCTGTGCTCGAGGGTGTTAAGTGACTGTATAACAGTGTAGCCAGCACCCGATGCTGGGAGATTGGCATAGGAAGGAATGGTAATGGTAAGGGTGTTAAGTGACTGTATACCAGTGTAGCCAGCACCCGATGCTGGGAGATTGGCATAGGAAGGGATGGTAATGGTAAGGGTTCTGTAGGGCCTTCCTGAGACAAACTCTTCTGCACCTCATCTCTGATGAGCGAGTTGCCCTCCAATCTTTTGAAGGACCCAGAATGAAAACAGTAGCTGGACACCCCTAGGTGTTGGAGACTGACTCCTCCCCTTTGCTTTCCAGGGCCCATTCTCCCCCCTGGGCATCCCTCATCGGCAGCCAGTACCACTCTCTCCTGTGGTGGACCTCCACCCCCTCCTCCACCCCCAGTTCCACCTCCACCCACAGGATCTACTCCCCCACCCCCGCCCCCACTGCCAGCTGGAGGAGCCCAAGGGACCAACCATGATGAGAGCTCTGCATCAGGACTGGCTGCTGCTCTGGCGGGAGCCAAGCTAAGGAGGGTGCAGCGGGTAAGAGTTCCCGTCAGGGTAGGCAGGCCAGCCACCCTTTACATATCACTCTCACCACTCACCCTGTCCTCACCTGTTCATCAGTGAGACACTGAGCAAAACTCTCTTCCCCAGGCCCAGCTGGCCAGCTCTCTGCCAGTTAGTAAACAAGTAAGCAGGGCCAGCACTGGATCAGCTACCAGCTGCCTTAGTTAATAAGTACTGAATCTGCCCTTGCTTTTCCCATGGAATGTGCTTCCAGTTGATTCAGCTCCCCACCCCGGGTGCACATGCTCCTGGAAAGATCTGCAGATAGTATAAGTCTGGTCATAAAAGAATGCTCTGATACATATCTCTGGCTTGAAAGTTGCTTCCCTCCTCCCTGTAACTAACTGGCTTTGGCAAGGACTCATGCCTGTGGGCCTACCAAGCCTGTCCCTGAGCCTCCCTAGATTCTGGTTTTCCATGGACTTGAGAGTGTTAAACTAGCAGCCTCGCTCCTAGGATCTTTCTGTTCCCACCACTGGGTCAGCATCTGACACACACTTCTTCCTTACCCTCAGCCAGAAGATGCATCTGGAGGCTCCAGTCCTAGCGGGACTTCAAAGTCCGATGCCAACCGGGCAAGCAGTGGGGGAGGTGGAGGAGGCCTCATGGAAGAAATGAACAAGCTGCTGGCTAAGAGGTGGGTACAGTGCCTCCTAGAGGAAGCCACTGTCCTCAGCTGAATGTCATTGCTAGTATACATTCAGGGGGCCTAGAACAGCACCCACTGCACTTGAGAGACAAACAAAGGGCTGGAGAGATGGCTCAGCAGTTAAGAGCACTGACTGCTCTTCCAGAGGTCCAAGTTCAATTCCCAGCAACCACATGGTGGCTCACAACCATCTGTAATGAGATCTGATGCCCTCTAATGGTATGTCTGAAGACAGCGACAGTGTACTCACATACATGAAATAAATAAATTACAAAAAAAAATTTTTTTTAAAAAAAGAAGAAAAACTGAGAGACAAACAAATACAACACAGTCCCAGAGTTTTAGAGCTCTGCCTACAGACACCCCACTGCCCCCAACACTACTTCTGTAGGCAGCGTTGGCCTTCCCAGACCTCCTAAACAGTCTAGGCAGACATGAAGCAGCCTTCACAGAACAGTATGTCAGGGCCTGCAAGAGGAAGAGACGGCTCACTGAAGAGGTTCTACCTGTCCCCTGCTTAAAGAAGTGCAGTTCCGTGGGCTGAGGGTGGCAGAGGTGCCGGCCGGGCAGTGTTCAAGCACAGGCTGAGAAGTCGGCACATGGAAGACTGAAGGAGGCCAGCTGGAGAGGAGGCTGAAACAGTGCCTCACTGCCCAACTGGATCTCAGAGCTGAACAAGGCTTCAGATAACAGGAGAAAACATTTTAGAAAAGAAAATGTTTGTACCCTCCTTCAATCTAAGACCAGTGAGCTTAACAACTTGGCTTGGATGATGGATCCCAAAAAACAGGATCTCTAAAAACAGGAAAAGGTTAGAGTTGCCAGGAGCCAAGCAGACTCCAGGTGCTGAGGGGTCAGAGGTGGGGTCCAGGCACTACAAAAGCAAACGTGCTTTGCACAGTCTGTAAGGAACAACCAGGCAAGTCTTTGAAATCTGCTTCATGAGATTAGCAGTCCTGCAGCCTTTTCTCCTGCTTCTCTTCTAGCAGGGCTCCACCTGCAGTGGAGAAGTTACAGGGTGAGCGCCTCCTGAGGGCTGCTGTGCTGGCACAGGCACTTACGTGCCTCTCAGGAGGCGCTCACCAGTGGCTTGGTCTGTATTGTCTGTGTGATGGAACACATGCCCGATCACATGTTAGGCAAATGACTACCCCTGAGGAACACTCTCCGCACAGGCATCCCTCTGATTTTAAGAGATGGAACGTGGCTTCTGGGCATCAGTGGGCATCATGGGGTAAAGCGACTAGGCAGACCAGTGAAGAGACCTTTGTCACCCAGGAAGAGGTGATGACAGATGCGGTGGAGCAGGCAAAGGTTAAGCTAGGTCAGAGTGGGAAGAAATAGAGAAAGAGAATTGATGAACTTACTGGTCCTAGTCTGTGGGGGGAATAATTTGCCAAAGGCCAGTTTCCACAGGTCGGGGAAACTGAGGTGGGTGTAGAATCAGTGATTGATCATTCAGCAGACTTTTCTCTGAGGGCGAAACTTGATTTACTGGAGCCAGTGAGAAACTCTTTGGAGCTGGCAAGAAAAGGAGGAGAAAATTCACACACACACACACAGATACACACATGCACACACAAACACACACAGAGATACAAACACACATAAATACACACACATACAGAGACCCTCAGACACACATACACAGAGATACAAACATACAGACAACACACACACACAAATATATATATATATATAACTATTTTTTCTTCCACAATTTATATATCCTAACAAAATCTTTCAAATGGTACAAAATAAATCACAATGTGATTACCTTCTACTTTTCATTAAGTGATCCATTACAGTGAGTATTCTTAGAAAAACATATTTACCAATACTCTCACATGAATAAGCGTTTCTTAGTCCCCAGGGTGCATCTACTCATTAACGATTTTTTTCATTAAGTAACATCAGGAAGCTAGGGCAAAGGTGAGTACAAGAAATTAGTCATCACCTTGCTCGCCAGCCCAGCCTCGGGAAGGAAGAGGTGCATCAGCTAGGACCAGTCAGGCTACCATTGTTTCTTGTTCCCTGTCCTCAAAAAAATTCCCTCACTCAACTATTAATAGTGTTCCTTTCTGACCTTCAAATTGTTCCCCAAGGCCACTCACAATCTACATCTCTAAATTCCTTCTAAGGGTGGTGGTTGAATCATTTATCTGCTCCAGTATGGATGCTTGACAAAGCTCCATCGCTATCACTGTGAGTGGCAGTGACACTGCCCAGTGAGGCTGGACGCCCCTCAGAGTTTCCTGCACTCATGGACTGTGAGGCAGCCACAAGCAGGGTGGTTCTCCACAGCAGCTGCGCCGAGGCATAGGCACAGCCACCGTGCTTATGCTAGCTGGCTACGGTGGACCACAGTCCATGAGTTCTAAGGCTGTTTTGCTGTTCCTCTTTCTTGCCCCGTCCTGAGACAGCTTGTGTGAGCCCTGCCACTGGCAGCCGGAGACAGTCCTCAGCACACACAGGCTCACTTCACTCCTGGCAGGCTGCTCACCTCAGGTTATGAGAGGCCTCACAGTTGAAGATGCACTGGAGCACATTGCTGGGAAGTAGAGGCCTGTGTCTACACCTGGGAGGAAGCAGATGCAGGTGACATTGAGACCTGGACGCACCAGTAAAGTTAGAGTCCTGTAGAAGATTCATGCGTAGGAGGAAAATGCAGGAGTTGAGTATAGAAGAGCCCTGCTGCTCTCCTGGGTGCTTTTAGCTCCTTAGTGTTATTCTAGACTGGAAAGGGTGTGGCTAGCTTAACTGAGGTCCAGGACACAAGTGTGTAAGAGAAAGCCTTCCCCATGTGACATGATGCTAGAGCTGAGGTGCTTCAGCTGCAGCAGAAGCCTCCCACAGCTCTGACTCAGAGAGACAGACTGGTCCAGGATTCCAGTCCCTCTGCAGGCCTTAAGTAACCCTGTCCCCTGGGGGACCTAAACACTACCATGTCTCTCCCTCACAAACGATGGCCACCACCAGCTCAGTAAGCAAAGAAACACCCCAAGTGCTTACTTCCTGCCCAGACCAGTTTTGAGTCTAGGTCATAGGTGAGTATAGAAAGTCTTAGCCACTAGCCTTGGCTCATGAAAGTAGGGTGCCTAACGAGTGGCCTATCCACATAAGCCAGCATTCTAAGCTACACACAGTCTGTCAGGGAACCAAGTGTGAGTGGAGGCAGCCCAGAGTTCCCGTCCACGGGGGACCTTGGGAAGCTGATTTGTATTTTTTTTTTCTCCCCAACATCTAGGAGAAAGGCAGCCTCCCAGACAGACAAGCCCGCTGACAGAAAGGAAGATGAGAGCCAAACGGTAGGCACCACTCTACCCAGCCGGCCCACACCCTCAGGCCTGCCTCTGGTGTAAGCACATCTCCCAGTGAAGTCACCGGAAGCTGAGTACCTGGTTTAAGACATAGCTGTGAGGGAGGGACAGGGATCCCGTCATGCTTCAAGCCCAAACAGGCTTGCATCTCCTGAGAATTCTTTTGACCAGACCCTTGGAGCCGTCACTCAGCAGGGAAAGCAGAAATAGACAGGAAAGTCCCAGCCTTAGAGAATCCCAGGGAACTCAGGACCATTATGCTCCAGCATGCCAGGGCTGCATCAAAGGGACTGGAAACATCTACTGAAGTCTGAAGTTAGAGTGGTCTTATTTCAAATTACTTAAAATTCTAAACAATCCACTTGAGTATCCATCAAGCCCAGTGGGAGCTGTGGTCCCCAGCCATGGCAGGGTTCTGGAACCCTGGACTCTTGTCCCTGGCAGGCATATGGAGATTGGTCTGTCAGCACAGAGCTCTTAGCCTCAACTTCTATTTATGGTGACCAATTTTTTTTTTATGTACATGATAAGCTTTCTTATTTAAAAAAAAAAAAAAAATGAGCCGGGCGTGGTGGCGCATGCCTTTAAACCCAGAACTTGGGAGACAAAGGCAGGTGGATTTCTGAGTTCGAGGCCAGCCTGGTCTACAAAGTGAGTTCCAGGACAGCCAGGGCTACACAGAGAAACCCTGTCTCGAAAAACCAAAATAATAAATAAATAAATAAATAAATAAATAAATAAATAAATAAATAAATGGCATTGTACAGGGACTGCTGAGTAAAGCCTCTAACACAAACAGCATGAAGGCTGCCTGCCTGGTCTTCCTTACATGCTTAGCCAGTGAGGTGGGTCTGGTGCCCCTGGGCTCTCGGCCTCCCTGCCAGTCTGTTCTCCTCATTCAGTCTCCACACGAGCCACTTCACTCGGCCTGGGCATGTGCAGTGCTTTCTGCTCACCAGATGGCCTCTCTCAGCCTGTACCTGCTGCATGAGCCTTACTGAGAAGGGCCTGCCTCTCAGACCCCTGCTTAGGAAGGTCACCCCCCATTCCCCAGCTCTCTGCTTCTGCCATGCCCTTCATACAGACAGGGCTGCCTGGCAGAACTGTCCAGGGACCAAAATGGAGTTCTCAACCAACTGCCCTGTGTCTTCAATGCCTGTGGCCTTAAGTCAGATTTGCTGGCCAGTGCCACTGGATATTTACATGGGTGTGTTGGGCCTCAGATTCCAGAGTCAGCACTGGCTTTTCTTAGGTGCCAGCAAGTACTCGCTAGCCTCAGCTTCAGAATACTTCAGGCCATAGAGCCTTAAAGAGTGGCTTTCACTAGTGAGGCTCTGTTGAAACCCTCGTCGGGCCTCTTTTTTTTTTCACCTTTAAAAAAAAAAAAAAAAAAAGGCAGATCTTCTGTATAAATAAGGCCTGGGCAGGGTGCTGGGGTCCCAAGAAGCTGCTTTCCTGAGGTCCCTGCTTCACTGTCTACAGCCTGGTGATGTAAGGATTGTGCTCTTTACTGAGAGACATAGACTGAGCCTATGCCTTGAGGACATGCAGGAAGCAAGCTAGCTTGTTGCTAGCAGACTAATGACAGGACCTTCTCTCTCACTTTAGGAAGACCCTAGCACCTCCCCATCCCCAGGGACCCGAGCCACCAGCCAGCCATCTAATTCCTCAGGTAAGAGGGTACCTACCCTACAAGTCTTGAGATCTTAGAGCAAGCAGTCAGCTGATACGGCCACTTCACTCTATGGATAAGAGCATCAGATCTACTGAATTCCAGGTCCTCAGAGCTTCCACACTTCCCCAAGGAGCCGAAGCAGACAGCTAGGCAGGTGTGACAAGGGGCCCTTGATCTGGTCCAGCTAAGGGAAGAACACTAACAATTCCATTCACAGTGGAGACATCATGTAGGGGCTGGAGACTCAGTGGTGCTGGGGTTTTTAACCATCCAGAGCCTCCACACGTTAGTCTAGCAAGCTACCACGCTACTGCTTAGCCACCCCCCCTTGACCAAGAAGCTATTTAATGTCATACTTGGTTTCTCCTGTGTAATGTCAACTAGACTAATGCTACAGTTAGATCACCAATCCACCTTTCTCTACCAGAAGCACAACCCCTGACTCTGCCCCAGCCCCTACAGTTAAATGTGGCCCCCGGTTTGTGATTAGGACAGTGTTATGAGACTTAGCTAAGGGACAAGACCCAGAAGCTGGCTTCAACTAGCCACACACTCACTGTCAGCTTCGAGCCAAGCCTGGGGCTCATGAATGTGGGAAGTGAAGCAGAGGAATCAGGTCGTCCACTGAACAGATGGATGCTCTTGTCAGCTTTTGTTCACACCAGTGTGCATGTGTCCAGCCTTCCCTGGACTTCCTGAAGTGCTGCTGCCTGCATTAGATGGCTTGCTCATTGTCACTGTCCTCATTTCCCTACTGTGGGTTACGGGGATTTCCTATGCTTAGCAGCTTTTGACTACCCATGGCCAAGCATTCTGCTTGAGGCCACACACCTGGAGAGTGGCTGTGGTCCAGATCTTGTGTCTATAGGCCCCATGCACCACACACCTGGAGGATGGCTGTAGTCTGGAGACTTTGTGTCTTTAGGCCCCATGCACCTGCCAGGTGGCTTTGAGGTAACCTGCCTCAGACCTGCGGTTGCTCTGCAGACAAGACTCAGCTTAGGGCAGGACAACCCAATGTCCCTTTGCTTGACCCACGGCCAGTGTGTTCTGCTCAGTTCAGTCTTTCTCCTGTGAATTGAAACATGAATTGTAATCTAGTACAACAAAGGTTGAGTATTCACAGTGCAAAAATGCAAAATGCTCCAAATTCTAAAACTTGCAGTGAATTTCATATGAACTCTGAATCTGCAGTAACCTCTGGTTCCAAGCATCCATATGAGGCCCTCAGCCTGCATACTAGGAAAAGGGAAAGCTACTTCAGGCTCAGGAAGGAAGCAGGCCAGACTCAGTGTGAAGAGACTAGTGGGCAGAGGTTCAGTGGGATCCAGGAAGCCTGGCCACCGGAGATGTACCAGGACAAGACCAATGAGAGTGTTGGCTCATATCCCTGCCTGCTCATTTGTAGCTGGAGTTGCCACTTCCCTACCAGCTGAATCAAGTTCTATGTAGAATACTCAGGTTTCAAGGGAATAGTGGGGAATGCAGTGACAGCAGGCTACCTACAGTTCCTGCTGAAAGAGGACTGAGACTCGGGACCAGGTTGCAGCTCTACTCTTAGCATCTTCTACTGTGGCTCTGCACCAGAGTCTGAGTAGACTCCTGCGGAGAGGACTTGGGAGTGGGTGACACTGAATCTTCTCAGCTCTGACCCTTCATGAAATGAATTGGCAGAGGCTGGCCGAAAACCCTGGGAACGGAGCAACTCGGTGGAGAAACCTGTGTCCTCGTTGCTGTCCAGGTGAGCTGTTCTGGGAAGGGCCAAGAGACTGCTCTGCGGGCAGGATCTGGTACCGGTTCACATGTCTCTTTCATTCCATGCCGTAGAACCCCGTCTGTGGCAAAGAGCCCCGAAGCTAAGAGCCCCCTTCAGTCGCAGCCTCACTCTAGGTACCGACAACCCTCCTGCCCATGTGTTGCCCAGGCTCTGCGGCCTCCTCTGTCCCCTGGCTCATGACTAACACCCCCAACCCTGTCTTGTGTCTTAGTATTAACAACTTGCTCTGGGAAGGGTAGTCTGCTCTTTCAGACCTGGAGAGAGGCAAAACTAGAGGCCATCACAGGGGTGTAGGCTGGCTTCCTCTCCTAAGAAGAGAAGGCCCAGGCTCTGCAGAGGCATGACTGTCAGAGGAGAGAGAAGCAAATCCAAGCAGTCAATCCCTCCCACCAGCACCCTGTCCTTTCAGATCGTCCTTGGGGCCCCTGTCTCTGCATGCAGCACGCATAGTCGGCCTTCTTGAAAGTCAGCTTCTCCCGTCCTTGTTTCCCAAACCAAATGCCAATATAACAGCAGGATAGACCATTGAAAACTCAGCTGACCCAAAAGACAAAGATGGTAACTGAAGCCAAATATGCCTGCATTTGAAGGTCCGTGAGCCCGTACTAGGCAATCTCTCTACTGGCCACCCCAAATGGGAGCAAGCAGCTCTTGTCACAGAGCAAGTGACTGCAGAAGCCAGGCTTGCAGAGTAAAACAAAGTGGTGAGCAAGAGCTCTAGCCCAGCCCTGACAGGCAGACCATGGGAGCCAGGCTGCGTGCCAGGGACAGCTATGGTCCCTAGAAGCTCCAGGCCACATTGAGGGCACTGATGGTCTGCGTGGAAGCTCTAGAGAGGGGTTGGCCATGCCTCTGAGTGAGAGAATGTGCTGCCGAGATTCAGGAAGCAGCCATCAACCAGAAGAGATGGAAGATGGTAGTGCCTTGAACACAGCCACCCTAGCAAAGTTGAAGAACAGGCAGTGTGGCTAGAGGCAGAAAGACTGACCATGAGCACTCAGGCAAGCTGATTTCCCACGCATATGCTCGCTGCAGAACACCTGACACAGGAAAGAAGGAGGGCTGGCAGATGAGGCTGGAAGAGACCTGTGGTCTTCCTCAGAGCTAGTCCTTCCTTACTGCCGTGGCTTCTCAGAGATGCTCCCATCTCCTCAGTGTCCTTCCCTGGGCAGACACATGGCCAAGGCCTCTCTTCAAGAATGAAATTTCGCCGGTCAGTGGTGGCACTCGTCTTTAATCCCAGCAATTGGGAGGCAGAGGCAGGCGGATTTCTGAGTTCGAGGCCAGTCTGGTCTACAGAGTGAGTTCCAGGACAGCCAGGGCTATACAGAGAAACCCTGTCTCAGAAAAAAAAAAAAAAAAAAAAAAAAAGAATGAAATCTCTTTGCAGCTTCAGGCCAAATTTGATCTCCAGTGTTTTTGTTATGATTCATTTCCACCCTCTCCTTTCTCTCTTGCTTTCTTTTTAATTTTTTAAAATTCACTTTATATCCGGATCACAGCCCCACTCCCTCTCTCTTCCCAGTTCCACCCTTACAAACTCCTCCCCCCATTGCCCCTTCCCCTTCTCCTCAGAGAAGGAAGCCCCCCCACACACACACACACACTGGTAGCATCCCACCTTGGGCATCTAGTCCCAGCACTGGTCTCTAGTTTTACTGAAAATGTATAGGAACCACCTGCTCACAGCATACATGCTGCTCATGATGGCTGCTGCGTGGACGAGGGACAGCTGAGGCATAGAGAGTAAAGTAGATGATTCAGGTCCCCAGCAGTCACTGCTGAGATGGTGCCTGCAGCCCATCGGGAAGACCTGAAGCTTGGGTGTGTTTGCCTGTCAGGACCCAGAATTCCAGGTAGACCTGTTCAGCACCATAACTGACTTCATTTTCAGCCTCTTCTCCCAAATTTTGGAGATCAGTTGCCCTCACTCTCCTAACATCACCCCTTACACAGCAAGTTGTCCCCATAAATGGACATTGAAATTCCATCACATCCCAGTCTCCCTTACCTGATTCCAGCCTCATACCTCTCCCTGGAGCCACAGGCTTCAATAGCTCTTCTGTCCACATGGACAGAGGATTGGGTCCAGACTATGTCTGCCGTCAGCACCCCACCATGTCCTGAAAGACCTGGAGCTAGATTCACATTGTGGCTAGTGAGTATCTGGGAGAGTGCCTGTGCACGAGGCATTGAGGTTCAGATCAATGATGTCAGTCCAGAGCTTGTTCAAAGCATAACCAATAAGAAGGAGCAAAGCACATCCTTGAATGCTTCAGGAAGAGCAGAAGTAGGGGAGCCACTTCCTGCCCAGGGAATGCTAGCTGAAGTGCTACCCCAGCATGGAGATAACTACCAGAGTTCAGCTAGGAACACAAGCTCCTTGTGGCAGAAGACATGATTAGTACCGCCCCTCCTCAGGGAGGCAGTTGGCACAGACGCAGTCTGGCTCAGTTGCCTACTCTGCATAAGGCCTTTCAAGCCAGAAGACTGTTCCTGTATGACCCATGTCCTGATTTGGACTGGGAAATGTGCTTAAGGGATTGTGGAGAGACCTTTGAGAGGCAGGACTTGCACAGCCTTTCCCAGAAGCCCTAGGTAAAATAGAGTAGAAGGGCTGGGGAGCCCAAAGGAGAGAACTCTGACACCCCAGGCCTCCCCAGCATAGGTGCCTATAGACCCTGGCAACCACCTTCCCATTCCAGGGTGAAGCCTGCTGGGAGTGTGAATGACGTGGGCCTGGATGCCTTAGATTTGGACCGGATGAAACAGGTGAGAGCCGGGGGGCAGTCAGCAGGCTGAGGACTAGCTCTATCCAGTGGGTCTCATACTTGACTGCCACAAAGGCAGGAACCTAGCCAGAAGAGGAAAAGGAGAGTCTTGAGTTCCCTGCAGCCTGCTTCTGGAGCCCCTCCCTGTGGGCAGCCATCATAAACTGAGGGGTGGTGAGGGCAGGGTTTGCCCAGGGCCAGGCTGAGGGAAAGAGCCCTGCAGCATACCCCTGGAGCCAGCGTCTGTCCCTTCACTGTGAGGCTCTGCCCAGCAGGAGATCCTGGAGGAGGTGGTTCGGGAGCTGCACAAGGTGAAGGAGGAGATCATTGATGGTGAGTGGACCTCAGCCAGGGTGCGCTCACTTCCCTCCCAGCACCCCACTCGCCCCAGTGAGCAGCCCTGGAAACAGGTGCAGAAAAACAAAGTGCTTTACCAAGACTGCATTTCTCTCTGGGTGTGGCTTCTGTGTCTGAGACCTCCCTTTCCTCAGCATCCTCTCAGATCACGTGTGCAGGAGAGGATGGGTGTGGAAACACCCCCTAGTTTCTGTCCTTTCCTGTTCACATCTGTTGCCTGCCCAGCCCTGCCACTGCTGCCTCTGGAGGGCGATGAGCTTCCTTACAGCCTGCATGATCCTGTGTACGAGCAGACATGGTGTTCTCTCCTTCCCAGAAGAGCTCTGGGAAACTAAAAACTGAGACTGTGACCCTTGTGTCACACCTGACCCCACCAGGGCCTTTGAGGGCTGACTTGGGCTGGAACAGAGCAGCAAATCATAGCCTGCACCTGCACCTGCACCTGCGCCTGCTGCCCACATGCTGCCTCACTTCTCACTGGTTCCCAGGCTAGCAGCAGTGAGTGATTGCCCTAGAAAGGCCTATGAAGCCAGAGGGGCAGCTAATGGCAGGCTCCCATGGGGAAGATGTACTGTGAGGACCTGGTGGCTAGTCTCTATAGCAGCTACAACCCTTGGCCACAGAGGGCGCAAGTCCTGTCTGTCCAGTCCTACTGGATTACAGGTCTGAGCATTCATGAATGCAGGGAAGGAAACAGTACAGCTAAAGAATAGTTGGCTGCCAGGCACTTCCAGCTTCCGGGTGGGGCAGGGCAGGGCGGGGTGGCAGGGGCTCCCTTTCTGGCACTTGGGAAAATAGCTGGGTAGGAAACACTGAGTGCAATAGGCCATCTTCAAGATAGCTAGCTGCCTGGGAAGAGACAGGGAGTGGAAAGTGGTAAGATTGGTAAGAAGTGATGAGACTGTCTCTCTGCAGGGAGGCAGGGGCACAGAAGTCACTGCTCTCCTGTCACTGCTTCAGTCACTTCCTGCCATCGCCGTGTAGGTCCATGCTCTGAGCCCCAGGAAAGTATGTGAGGGTCCTGACCCTGCAGAGATCCCATTACTTAATGGTGACCCTTCTCTGACTGTTGGCTCCAGCCATGTCTGTCCACTGGGAGGATACCAGAGGCCTGTGAAAGAGGGAGAGTGTGGGGAGCTAAGCGATGGGGTGCAGAATGAGGGGGCCGGAAGAAGAAAGGCATTTGGGAAGACTTAACAGATGTTCAAGTGTCCAGAACAGAACCTGTCCTAGAGGAGAAAGGCCAGGCCATGGTACTAGCAGAGTCCGTAACAGCTCTGCAGCCAGAGACTCCCGTTCTATCACATACACCTCTGAGCGGATGTCAGAATCAGGGAAACTCTGGGTCCCTCCTACAAGAAGCCCAACCCAGCTCTGGGGCGAGGCATAGTTTTTGGCTTTTCCACGTTCCTGTCTTTAGGGGTAGAAGCCCATGAGGGCTAGGTTTCCTCCTCAAAGGTCTGTATCAGAGCTGCCATGCTGCCGGGCCGCTAGCCCATGTGTGCCCATGGCAGCCTGAGCAGGGTCCTTCCTTCTACACTGAGCCCGTTCTCCTGTCCTGCCTTTAGCCATCAGGCAGGAGCTAAGTGGGATCAGCACCACGTAAGACGGCACCAGTCCTGGAGGATTGCGAGGAGCCGTGCTGGCCCCAGCGAGCATCGAGCCTGCAGAAGCTGGGATGTACTTAAGTCTCAACCTGTGATACAATATTAAAATGAGGAAACAAACTTCAACTCCTGGATTTTTTAGTGTATCTGACACAGAACACCGGGTCTATTCTTTTTTTGTCTTTTATAATTGCTTATTTAAGTGTACATTCCTTTGGTTTATAGAGAACACTCCCAAATCACCTGCTTTATTAGATGGCTTCCAAGTTTTCTCCTAGGTGACACTGTTGGCGCCTCAGCTGACAGGGAGCAGCTGGGTGCGGTGTGACCTTTCCATGCCACAGAGCTGTCAGAAGGCAGCACAGCTCCAGCAGCCACCGTGTTACAGTCTGTCTGTCCACGCAGTGCGCGTTGTGTCCACATAATAATAAACTGTTCACTGTCCAAACTCAGGCTCTGGCTCGCTCTCACGCGCCGGCTCTTGGCTGCCCTGGTGGACATGTGCAGGCCAGAGCATGCAAGGATAACAGGAGAAAGGGGTGCCTCAGAAAGCAACTGGGCTCCATCAGAACAGCCCCAGGAGGGTAGACAGGTTACCAGGCACCTCCTACTGGTAGAGCTGAGCCTCAGGTCCTGCACACAGCCCCAGTGTTTCAGGTGGGTGGGCTGTGAGGATTCCATGTTTATTGTGCCAGGTGTCAGAAGTGGTCCTGAGGCTCAGTGAGGCTACAGGAGGCTTTCACCACCCAGACTCCCTGATTCCTGTGACACTGCCAGAAACAATCCATGGCCACCCGGGGAGGGTCCCAGTACTTAATCTCCATTGTGGCTACAGGAAGCCTCTGGCTCTTGATGTCAAGGGTCATGTCAATATGGCCAGGAGAGTAGCCATGGGGACCTTGTGAACTCCAATGGCCACCAGGACCATAGAACAAGGTGCCTGCTCAGTGCTAGGGCTGGGTAGGAGCGGCTGGGGTGAGGTCCACAGCACATCTCATCTCACTGGGTTCCAATCATCCTAAAGGCCAGGAATGTGAGAGAGAAAAAAACGGAGCAGCTTTAGGAGGCCTGGCCACAGCAGCACACCCCATATTCCTGAGAGGAATGTTGCTATAGCCCTCACAGCATCTGTCAAAATGCCCTCAGCACAGCCCGTTCACGGCACCTTCGGAAGTACAGTTAAGCCCCATACCAGCCTCCAACATGAGAGGACGTCTCAACACAGCCTATGACACTATCTACAGAAGAGGGCTGGCTGGCCTGGCTGAGGTGATGCACATCCAGGAGATTAGGGTGGCAGCTGGCCTCACTGGCATTCCCTCCGTCCCTGGATTAGCCTGTGTGCACAGGGCGGGGCTACCTGCCCTGGCTCAAAGTCCAATCTCAGGAGTCCTTAGACCAGGCCTTCTAAGTCATCTCAAACAGTCACTATTCAGGGCCACCTGTTCCTAGAACCACAGAGGCCACTCCTAGGCATGAGGCAATGGCTGTGGCACACCCTCCCTCCCTGGCCTCCTTTGTGGTGGTGTCCTTGGTCAAGCCTGCCACCTCAAGCTTAGGCTATAGTGGGAGCGGTAAGGCTGGGCCCACTCTTGTGTCTCTCTATCAAGTCATCCTCTTCCAGCACGCTGCTGCTACCTGTTTTTGGACATCAGGACCAACCATGGTCCAGCCTAAGGCTGGTCTAGTCACTAAGGCTGCCTCTTTAACCACGGATAAGCCATCGCATCAGTATTTATGCCCCATGCCTGACTCACACACATGCTCAGCCAGCCATCTGACTTGGGAGCCAGTTCCATGTAGGATGGGGTGAGATGAACCCCATGCCGTCAACGTGACCTGGCCCTGTTCAGATATATGGACTCAATGCTGCCAGCCTGAACTGTTTATATCTAGGGACTAAACACTGCTTGCAACCTGATCCATCCATGTCTAGGGATATGGTCTTATGCTGCCAGCCTGACCCTAGCCAAGCCTAGGGTTCCACAACTCAGAGGGGCTGAAGTGGAACTGTTTCGCGGCATGGAGGGAGGGACCTTCTGCAGCCCGTACATAGATGTTCCTCCACATTGGTGGCTGCCTCGGGCCTTCTAGAGCCTAAGGGAGTCACTTGGGCATGGGGCTTGCTAAAAGGAGCTACACAGGTGCTGGACTCAACCTATTTGGATTCAGGCCTCATTCTCCCAGGTTCAGGCCAAGACTCCATCCTGCCCGAAAGAAAGAAAACACATAGACTATAAAGGCATATTAGATTTAATTTCGGGCATAGAGGAAGGCATCTCCGTGGGACTGCCTGCTCCGTAACCTGGGCAGTCATAGCTAAGACCCAGAAAGTTCAGGTAAGCCTGGTTACTCTGTATCTATCTACTTGCTGGGCCCAACAGACCCAGAAGCAGCTTAGACTGCAGGAGCTGATGCAGGCACACGGGCAGGAGGCGTATGGCTGCTCGATCTGGACTACTGGTCGGCAGGGCTCACAGGTGGTCCTTCGCCAGCTTACACTTGCGCTTAACCCTGGAGTAGGGTCCCATAGAGTCCTCAAATACGAAGTCCCAGAGCACTTTCACCCAGGAGTGGTGCTGCGGCAGGTGGTCGTAATATTCAGGTGCAATCTTCCGCACCTGTGGAAAGGGGGTGGGGTCAAGACTGCACCTTGACTGGTTAGTGAGTAAACACACACACGTATACACGTAGGTAATCAGGGTGTGTCCTCTATGAGCCTGCAGAGTTCTGAGACCGACGCCCTGCCGGCCTTGGGTCCTACCCTCACCCCTCACTTCCAACATCCTATGCTCTGCCAGCCTCCGAGCCTCACCACCGTTCACTATTTCCTAAGTGATCACACTTCCCCCAGGGAGTGCTGCAGCCACAGCGCCTATATAACCAAACTCCCGAAGTGCTGGAGAGATTGTCTTCCCACCTTCCTAGGGAAGCCATCGCTGTGTCTAGTGGGCCCAGCAGACAGCCTTCTCTCCTGTGGAGAGCAAGTGCTCTGTGAAAGGCTCCTGTCAGGCAGCTTCAGTCGAGACTCGGGCTTGGCTCCTGAGATGTACTGTCCCCTCCTCTTTTTTTTTTTTTTTTTTTTTTTTTTTTTGGTTTTTCGAGACAGGGTTTCTCTGTATAGCCCTGGCTGTCCTGGAACTCACTTTGTAGACCAGGCTGGCCTCGAACTCAGAAATCCGCCTGCCTCTGCCTCCCGAGTGCTGGGATTAAAGGCGTGCGCCACCACGCCCGGCTGTCCCCTCCTCTTAACCTCTGCCCTCATTTCAAATGTATATTTGAGTGTGACTGTTGTGGAGGGGGCAGACAGCTTCGTAGTTGCATGAACACATCACCGGGACAACCAAATGCATCCAGCCCATCAATGTACACATACTAGACACATTCACACACACACATGCACACACACACACACACACACACACACACACGGCACCCAAGGAGGGCATACACAAACATACTCAGAACAGGAGCCCCCTCCCCCACTGCTGCCCCTCGCACACCTAACATTCAAAACCTCCAGTCCCTCTATTTCAGCCTCAACACCCCCCCCTTCCACCTCAGTCTCCCTTCCCTTATTAGCTTCCCCTCCCTGTCACTACAGCCAGAACCCATAGGATGCAAGGAAAAGATCCACCTGTGCTGCCTGGCCAGCTCCAGGCGGGGCACAGTATGCCTCTGCTGTCCCAAGGCTGTGATAAGAAATGAGCACCAACAGGCAGGAGGTAAGAAGCAGGGTACTTCTCACAGTGTCCATTGATACAGAAAAGGAAGCTGAAACGGGGCAAGCACCTGACCAGGGACACACCAGAGCCCATCAGCCAGGTTCCAGCAGTATACTAACCTAAGCTGCTAACCTGCACTCGCTTAGGAAACTCTGCCCTCTATGGATCTGCCGCCTCCATCTCCAGTCACTGGCTTACGTGGTATAGCTTTTCCAAAAGTGCATAACTATCCCCTTACCAGCACACAAAAGAAAGGCAGCCAGGGAATAGCCAGAGCCCTTCCCATCACTCCCTACTCCTCCCATGCCAGCTCAGCCTGGGTTGAGCACTTACCAGTGGCAGGTAGTAACCAGGGATACTGGGGAAGTCGTGGTGTTCCATGTGGTAGCCCACATTGAAGGTGATCCAGTTGAGGGGTCCATAGTAGGAATAAGTCTCGTGGCCCTTCAGGAACATATAATGCTCAGCCACAAAGTGGCCAGAGATAGGGTGCAGGCCCAGACCCAGGAGGCTGCTGCCTAGAAGGTAGACTATGGGCTTGATCCCCCAGAGGGCAAAGATGGCGACATCAAATGCCAGCTGCACCAGGGCGTTGAGGATCTCCATACGTGTCACTACCTTGGGGTTCACACAGAGAGGCCTTAGTGAATAGAAGAAGGGCTGAAGCACCAGCCAGAGTAGCTTGCGGGCCGGTGTGCAGAAGAACCAGCCCTCGAAGTTCGTAGGAATATCCACATCCAGCCCGTCTCCGCCCAGGTAACGATGGTGGTCCACGTGGTACTTTTTGAAGGATGTAGCATAAGGTAGGCCAATGGGCAGATTAGCAAAGATGGCAAACCAGCGGTTTCGGGAGACACAACTTGTGCCAAAGGCAGTATTGTGCGAGATGTCATGGATGGCCAGTGTCAGCGAGTGGTTGATGCAGCCACCAAAGGCATAGGCCCAAAATAGCAGCCATCGCCAAGAGAGTCCCCGGACTAACCAGCAGGCCAGCACCTGAACCAGTACCATTCCCAACACAGTCCACTTGATGTGGGGGTCTGGCCGCATCAGGGCCTTGATGGCTGGGTACTTGGCTACAAGGAAGACAAGGGTGATGAGTGATTCAGCATTTATTGAACCCTCATTCTCCTGCCAACTCCCATCTTCAGCCCCCAGAAGTCCCTGAAAGTATACAGCAGCCCAGCCCATACCCTTCATGGGTCTTGGAGAGGCATGCAGTCGCTCTAGTTTGTGTCTGGGAAGAGTTGCAGCCTGGACTGTGGAGTGCAAAGGCCCTGCCTCTGACCTCCTTCCAGACGAGGCTAGGGAGACTTCGCAGGTCGGGGGAATTTGCCACTAGCTGAAATAAATTATAGGTGCTACCACAGATCACATGAAAACCAAAGTAGCCGCAGAGACACAAGGCTCACGGCCCCCAGTGTTCCTGCAAACACACCCAAGTCATGGGGGACTGGGAACTTGGACGTGGCCAGAGAGGGATGATGTGGTCACCCCCAAACTTCTCAGACACTTGGGGTGGACAGGCATGGCTTAGGAGAGAGCCCCTAAAATGAATAAGCACTGCAGAGAAGCTAACAAAACGTCAGCTGTCCACACAGCAGTGAGTATCCATCCTTGTGTAGTTTGTGCCTTTTTATATTTTGTATTCTAGAAAAGGAGCAAACAGCGCATACGGAAGTTAGCCAAGCCCCGGAAGGACCTAAAAGGAAAAAATAGAACAGTAACACATTTAGATTTTTGGTACCTGGAGACTAAGGGTGGGGCAAAATGAAACCACTGGGGCTGTCCTACAGGAGGGCCAATCAGCTGCATCCATGAACAGAGGGCCATCCGAAACCCAGAATGATGGATCAATACATTCCAAGATAGACCAGACGGAGCCAGGTCTGCTCTGTCCTCTGGCTCCCTGGACAAGAACAGGCATCCCAGAGATGGGGTCCCCACTGTCCTGCAGATGGGAAGGTCAGCCAGGCAGGACTACCTCAGTTAAACAGCATCAATACGCAGCTCCCCCACCCTGTGAGCAGTCAGTGGCCTCGACTTGCCCTGCCCAGGAATGGCCTGTGGAGAGTATCTCCCAGGACCACAGCAAGGACTATGGTGTTCACTGGAACTGGCAGGGCCATGTGAACTGCAATGATGGCTGTATAACATGTGACTGTCACTAATGCCTCCAGCCTGCACTCCTATAAGGGACAGGGGAGCAGTCCAGTTGCCTAGTGCACACAACTCCTTGGACTAATCCCCAGCTCTGCAGGAGCAGAGTGTGCTGGCACACACCTGTAATCCCAGCATGTGGGGGTGGGGGTGGACGGATCAGAAGTCTGAGATATTTCTTGGTTACATAGTGAGTTTGAGGCAGCCTGAGCTGCATGAGATTGTGTGTGTGTGTGTGTGTGTGTGTGTGTGTGTAGATAGATAGATAGATAGATAGATAGATAGATAGATAGATAGATAGATAGATAGATAGTATAGATAGATAGATAGATAGATAGATAGATAGATAGATAGATAGATAGATAGATAGATAGATAGATAGATAGATAAATTGTGTATATGTTTTATCACAAGAAAAATAGAAAACAGTCAAGCCAGGCAGTGGTGGCACACTCTTTAAACCCAGCACTTGGGAGGCAGACGCAGGATCACTGAATTCCAGGCCAGCCTCGTCTACAGACTGAGTTTCAGGACAGCCAGGGTTACCCAGGGGAACCCTTTCTCCAAAAACAAAACAAGCTTGCAGAAACCTCTATCTCCCAAACACTTCATCTGAGCAATGGGCAGGATCCTAAGACAAGGCCCTGTTAGCTGCCTAAGAGATTTCAGGGCCAAGTGGAGGCAGCTGCCAGAGTCTGCTTGGAGAGGCTCCTGATGGCACAGGGTGATGGGCATGGGCATGAACCAGCCGTTTCCTTTTGGACTGTGCCCACAGTTCCTTACTGGCCCTCAGGTATCTGAAGAGCCTAGGCTCTAGGAAACCAAGCTGCCCCCAAGCTGACTGCATTGCCTGTTTTCATATGATACCAGTCATGAGCAGAACAGTACTCCCCCTAAGGTGCTCATGTGCTGACCCCACAGCCTGTGATCACCTTAGGTGAAAAGTCAAGAAAAAGAGATGTATGCATCATTAAAGTCATCACAAGATTCCCCGGGCATGCAAGAGCAAAACTGGGGGCCACTGGATCAAATGGAGCATGAAGGGTGAGGCCACCTATCTTGGGACACAGAGGAAGTCCCGTGAAGAAGGTGGGTGACTCCAAAAGCCAGAGAGACCAGGGGATCTGCTCCTCCATGGGGCTTTCAGGATTGCTGCTCTGTTGATGAGGATTTCAGCCCAGTAAGGCAGGGCCAGGACACTAACGTACAGAGCAAACATTACTGTGAAGTGACAGACACCCAACTGATGACTCCATTCTCAGCCTCCTCCTCCTCCTCCTCCTTCTCCTCTTCCTCTTCCTCCTCCCAGCCTTGGGACAGTGGCCAGCCAAACTCAACCTGGCCTCTGAGGACCCTGCTGCTCCTCAATCCTGGCAGGATGGACAAGCCAGCAGGGCACACCCCCTGCATCATCCCACCAGACTCAGCAAGGGCATGGCACTGGGCACACAGGATGAACCACACGCTGTGAGCCACACTCCGGCCTTCACTCGGAGGACTGATGTACCTGCTGCTACTTGGGGAATTGGTTTGGGGAACAGATGAAGGTCCAGGATCAGGACACCACCACGGAGTGCCTCAGTATTGCAGGAAAAGGGACGCTGCTCATGGGGGACACAGGACCATGGGGGAAGGCAGCAGAGGATATCTGCAGGAAGTCTCTGTCCCCACCAGGAAAATCACATGCAAAGTGTCTGAGTCTGTGCACGCCAGCAGCTTCCCAGTCCCCTATGGTGGCCCCTGTGTACTTGCCTCACCCACTCAGCCTCCCTCAGGTGGCAGCCAGCCTCTTCCCTCCTGCCCAGGAACCCACTACCTCTAGCTAAAGGCTTCTATAAGGCAGCTTCCCTTGCTTCCCCTTGGAAGGGAGCCAAGCATTGGCACAAGAGGGCAGATCTAGCTACATCTGTGTCAAGTGAGCAGCCTCAGTGAGCCCAGGCACTGGCTTAGATACAGGCCAGCACATGTGGCACACATTTAAGGACACAGCCTAGTGGCAGTGACTTAGCTGGAGGTGTTCAGACTGAGGGGTGTTTGCTTAATGCCTCTTTCCTCTCCTCTGCCCAGACCACTGCAAGAAGTCCCGTGCACTTCCTCCTGTCCCCAAAGACTCGACTGTGCCCTGAGTCCTAGCTGGCCCTTCTTAGCCTCAAGTCCTCCACCGGGCCTGCCATAGAGGAGACATGTACCACATGGAAGGAAGACTGTATATCCCCTCCTCAGCCTATCCTCATTCCTCAAGCTGCTTCTTGCACCCCCACATTACTGGTAAGCCCTTTGCCCAGTGGGCATCCCACTTAAGTCTTCTCTCAGTGGGCATGGGCAGTATCCAGCCTCTAGCCTGGATACCCTGCACATGCCTCAAGCGTTCTGGCCTCGGCTAGACAATCTGAAGCCCAGCCCAACAGCCATCTATATACTCGGCAGCCAAGCATCCTCAGACTCAAGCTGGCACCTCTCTTTAGGCTGCTCCCTCATGCTCCACTTCTGATGTGTCTTCTCTGACAGCCCCAAGAGCTAGGAACACATGCAGGCAGCATCTTCCTTGAGGGTGTGTGGCCACTAGATCCCAGGAGGCCTGGCTGCCCCAGATTTGCCACCTACAGGTTAGTGCTTGTGTTCTTCAGGACCCACCACCTAAGGTGAGAACCACACCCAAGACACGCCTAACCTGTCCCTCTGAGGAGCCGCCTCGGGTTTTCTTTTTCCAGAAAACTTTGTCATCAGGGACATTGTCAAGAGCTGGACAAGAGAGCACCAGAGAGGGACAGCCAGCTGCAGGCCACTCTGCCACTCACCCCTTCTTGTCACATGGAGATGGAGATCCCTCCCTCTCTTTGGTCTGCTGTATCGTCCCTCCAGTGAGGCCGCTCATCACTTCTACTCTGGAACCCCATGCTCGCCCCTCCCAGCCTCCCATGAACCCCATCCAGGATAGGATTCTCCTACTTCTTTCCCAGGGAGGCTAATTAATGCATAGGACCAGTCTGGCTAAGGGGCAGCAAGTTTGCCTCCTGTGTCATAGGAGCCTCCAGCAGTCAGGCCTGTCTGGCTCCCTCCACCAAACTGCCTAGTGATAAAGGTGCCACCCAGCGTCTGTAGGCCAAAGTGCTCAAGTGAGCACCATTCCACCAGCCCTTCCCAGCCACAGCTGAGGGAGGGACCTCAGACCAGCCTGTCCTCATCCAGGCACCCAAAGCCTTCCTAGACGGCTTCCTCTCAGCTCCGCAACAGACTGTGAGAATGTCTCCCACTGTTTTGATCTTTCCCAACCACAGATAAGCCTGGCTCTGCCCCAGCATATGGGAGGCCCTTGGGAGATTCAGCACAGCACAGCACAGAACAAACAAACCAGTGGTCCAAAGAGCCTCCTGAGTCTCTTGGCTGCCTTGCCTCCTCACCCACCATTGTTAGACTTGCTTAAGCTTTATCCTGGTGGTGGATACGGATCCGGGTCTCTGAGGATCTCCAGCTGATGAGAGGGGGATGGGTCCATCTTAGAATTAGGAGCTCATAAGGGGCACATAGTGTGTCCTGGCTAAGTCGTTGTGAGAGGGCCAAATGGTGTGCTGGACACTTCAACTGAAACTTACCCACTGAAGATGTCAGGATAGTTGTGGGTGGGAATGGCCTCGGGCCCTAAAAAGTGTTTGGGGTGATGGAAGTATTCTCAAAACTGGGTCATGATGAAGAGCATTGGAGTGTGTCCTTAAAAGCAAGGATATGCATGACATGTTAGTATACCACCATAAGACTGTTAAAAACAAAAGAGGGAACATGACATTAAGACAAACTCAGTGCAGTGTCCCGGAATTCATGCCATGCTAACAAGGTTTGACAGAACTCAGGCAGCCCAAACTTACATCCCCCACATGTTGGGTTAGGAAGTGGGGCCTCTGCTGATTAAGATGGAGCTCCTGTGATGAAATCAGTGCCCTTAAACAGTAGATCAGAGTGCTCCCTCAGACAGTATATCAGAGTGCTCCCTCAGACAGTGGTTCAGTGTTCTCCCTCAGACAGTAGATCAGAGTGTTTCCTCAGACAGTAGACCAGAGTGCTCCCTCAGACAGTAGACCAGAGTGCTCCCTCAGACAGTGGTTCAGTGTTCTTGCTCAGACAGTAGACCAGAGTGCTCCCTCAGACAGTACACCAGAGCTCTCTCTCAGACAGTACACCAGAGTGCTCCCTCAGACAGTACACCAGAGCTCTCTCTCAGACAGTACACCAGAGTGCTCCCTCAGACAGTACACCAGAGCTCTCTCTCAGACAGTACACCAGAGTGCTCCCTCAGACAGTACACCAGAGCTCTCAGACAGTACACCAGAGTGCTCCCTCAGACAGTACACCAGAGCTCTTTCTCAGACAGTACACCAGAGTGCTCCCTCAGACAGTACACCAGAGCTCTCTCTCAGACAGTACACCAGAGTGCTCCCTCAGACAGTACACCAGAGCTCTCTCTCAGACAGTACACCAGAGTGCTTCCTCAGTAGGTTAGAGTGCTCCCTCACACAATAGACCAGAGTGCTCCCTCAGACAGTGGTTCAGAGTGCTTCCTCAGACAGTAGACCAGAGTGCTCCCTCACCTTTCAGCTACGTAAGACCGTGATAACAACAAGGAAGCAACCCTCGCCAGAGCACATATCTGGCACCCCGGCTGATCCTGATGGCCTTCCTCTAGGGGTGGCAAAGGTGATTGGAGGGTCTAATGCTTCTGGTTTCTCTCAATCCCCTACTGGGCACCAGACACAATTGAGCTCTCCCCAGCACTGAGCGAGGACATCAGGTACAGAATTCCACCTGGGAACAAAGGCTGAGGGTGTGGCTTCCTAAAGAAGAGCAGGGGAGAGGAAGGTGACAGGGAAGGCAGGGTTGGTGCCTAGGGCACCTGGGCACAGGAACCAGAGTGACGATCTTCCCCAGGTCTGCCGCAGGGATGTACCCAGGAATGTGGAAATGAGCCACAATGGAAATGGTTACCGAAATCAGCAAATGCCACAACTCAGGGCTTTTAGTTCTTTGCAGAGAGCCAGTGAGTTCACATTTACCATATGCCAGTATGCACACATGTGAATGTGTAAGCGTGCATTTGTGTACGTGCTTATGCGTGTGTCAACAGAATGTATCCGTGGAAAGAACATCGAAGCTAAGACTCTGAAGAATATTCACAGAGTCAGTTGCTGAAGAGGTAAAAAGAGAAAAATCTAGCTGGGCGTGGGAGGGTCATGGGGCAGGCTAGCAGGTGCCAGCTCCTGGTTTCCATCCCTAGAGCCATAAAAATAAATAATCAGCTCAGCCCAGAACAATGCGTACAAAGGCCAGGAAGCTGCCTGGGCCTCGCAGATTGGGGAGAAGGCAAGCACAGAGGAGAGTTTAGAGGGTCAGTGGCTGGGTGCCCCTGATAGACCAGAGCCGAGGTTAGATCCTAGCAATGGAGGGTATAGCAGGGATCAAAGAGCCTCCTGAACTGCTGGAGGCCTGTACCCTACACCCCCATTTTCCCATTCCTGAATAGCACAGCACTGCACACCTGACCACAAAGCCCTGGGACACAAAACACCAGACTTCTAGGGAGTCCATAGGAATAGAGGCAGCCACAGAGCTGGGCCTGGCAGAGGAGGCTACAGGCTCAACCAGACCGCTGCAGATCCCAGCAAGAGGGAGGCTTCCTGCCAGCCACCCTGGAATCTCTCTGTGTGTGTGTGTGTGTGTGTGTGTGTGTGTGTGTGTGTGTGGCTAGGTGACCAGAGCCTCTCCTTCCCCTGGCTTACTTCCTCTGTACCCTAGACTCTCCAGCAGCATTTGGGTTTTCTGATCTTCCCAAAGGCCATTGCCACAGAGAGAAGTTGTAGCCTGGCTTTTCCTAAGCAAACAATCCAATAACTGACTTTTATTTCCTGGTTTCGTGTGTGTGTGTGTGTGTGTTTGTACCTTGCTTTTATGTTGGGTTTTTTTTTTTTTTAAGCAAACAAAATTACAAAGCTATTTATCTTCAAAGAAACAAACCCGAGTTTGTGTTCCTGGGCCTGGCCTGGTGTGTAATGGCTCAACTTCCTGGCCGCCCTGGCTCAGAAGGCATGTTCTTAGATGCCGCCATGGGATCGTATTTTCTTAGGACACTGTGCCAGGAGAGCGTGTCCTCGCCCTTGGAGACAACAGGAGGTGGACTTCGGTCTTATCACAGAACACTGGGGCCAACTCTTAGCATTGACTTCCTGGGAGAGTCAGTAACTGGCACCTGTCAGGTTGCAGCAGAGTTGGATGTAGCCATCAGTGGGCCATCACCCATCCAGACCTGTGCAAGCCAGGCCTCAGTGGCCTCTGGGCTATACAACACAGGACAAAAGGCTTCTCCTCTGCAAAGAGAAAGAACAGTTCCCTCGGGCTAGATTTCCCTTGGGCTGGGGAAATAAGGGGCAGTGTGACATCTGTCCCCATCCTCTGTGAGGCCACCCCTGTGGAGAAGGCTACAGTAACAGGTACAGGAGGCTAAAAGTAACAGTTCCAGTGAACGTTTGTGGGGATCTTGGCTAGAGTGTTTCACACATCACCTCCCAAGTCTGAACAGCAACTTTGTAAGGAAGTTTCTCTGATGGCCTTTCCCAACTTCCTCTTGTGGGCATGATTCATCCCTGGCTATAGGAACAGCCTTTCTGCCAGCCACAGAATTTCTGCTGCAGAGACCAGAGCTTGGGCGGTCGAGTTAGGGAGGCAGAACCCAGGGTGACCAACCACCCGCTTGGCCATGACCATCAAGTAGCCAGTGGGGTGGGGTGGGGGCTTCCTGGAGGAGGAGCCAATGAGCCATGCCTGGTGAAGCAGGAAAGACCAGAGCTCAAGCAGGTGAAAGAACACACATCCAGAGTCATCAGTACTAACCAGACAGGTTATCAGGAAGCCAGAGAGTGGCCCTACAGCAGGGGCATGAACGGAGCTCCCTAGAGATGACAGCCCTCTTACTGTGCCTGGACCAGAGCATCCCCCTCACCTCCCCACAGCTCCAGCCCTGCCACTGTTCCCCCATCAATCTTCTAGGAAGGCTGGATGTGTTCTAAGGCTCATGGTTTTGTGGTTAGAAAGAGAGATTTGGGGCTGGGGTGTGGCTCCCCTGGCAGAATGCTGCTTAGCGCATGCGAAGCCCCAGATTGATTCTTCATAGATGCTGGGGGTGGGGGTGGGCGCCTTTAATACCCCAAGTGGGAAGGCAGAGGCAGAAGGATCCAGATATCAAGGTCATCTATAGGAAGTCTGAAGCCAAAAGGAACTAGAGAGTTTTGGCTCTGCGGTGCATGTCTTTAGGAGGCAGAGAACAACAGAGGACCACAAATTTGAAGTCCACTTGGGCAGCTAGGAGTCAGGAACCTTTCATGTATCCTAGAGTCCCACATATCTTGCCAGCTCCCATCCCTCAGGAAGCCTACCTCATCCTCTCAGCAATGTACCAGGCAATGTAGAATGTGACCACATTTGGCAGCTCCCTCCCTCTCCCTACCCTCTCTCCCTCCCCCCCCCCACTCTCTCTCTGTGAGTGTGTGTGTGTGTGCGCGTGTGCACATGTGGACAAGCACAGGTGTGGTCTTTCTGGATCCCATGAGCACCTGTCCCTGTCCACAGGTCTTCCCTACCTAATGCCAGGTGCCCAGAGAATTCAGAAAGGGACACTGGAGAGACGGGGAGAAGCTGAGGAGGCCCCTGCCCCAGCCTCAGCACCCTCAGGCATCTGTTCAGCAAGGCACCTGCTCTCCTCCTGTGGCACAGGAGGGGGAACCAAGGTCCCTTCTGCTGTGCCTGGTAAGTTCACAAGAGTAGGGAGGATGCCTAACCCAGACATGTGGGAGACAACCACAAGAACAAACCCACAGAACAGTTTCTAGGTCCTGAGCCCTCAACTGCAGCTGCAGCAGCAGCTCAGGCGAAAACTGAATTTGAAAGATGTAAAAGTCGGAGGGAAGCTTGCACAGTTTAGGGGCCGGTCAGGAAGATGTCAAAAAAGTGAAAGCTCCAAGAAACAGACCCATCAGTTCAAGACCTGGCCAACGGCAACCTGGAGACCAGGAGACCAGACCGGATACCGCTGGCAACTAAAACAGAAGGTGGCCGTTGAATAAATGCGAGTTAAACTTACTCGAATTAAACCCACAGGAAACAGCATTACTGATCTGATGAAATACAAGCGTTTACAGATGCTCCAGCGCCAAAGGGATGGCGGGAGAGAAGGGAGTGTAGCATCCTTCAGCGCGCTGCGGAGTATCCGCATGACAGTGCCCACCCTGGGACCTCGGAGAGATCCACCGCAGGAAAGCTACTATCCTCCCGTGGGATCTTCGGGGTCTCCTGCGTCCCCAAGGAAAAAGGCATCTCCTGCTTCCTGAGCAGGGTCTGCACACAGCAGGCGCATACTAGCTGCAGGCGAAGAACCCGCGGCGCGCGCTGGCCCACCACCACACCACCCCTGACCCCCACCCCCCGTGCGCACTGCCCCCCGCCCATATCCTATTCACCCCATTGTGGCTACTGTATCCCAGCTAGATTCGCGCGCTCTCACCGAGCATCTCCTTGCGCCTCTGGGTGTGCGGTTGGTCGCTGTAGACCCACTCGAAGTCGCTGCGGGCCGCGCTATTACCCATGGTGGGGACGTTGGAGCCCTAGCGAGCTCTCCGCCGCGCAGTGTTCACCTGTCACAGCATACCTAGGTGTCGCGGGCGGGGACCTAGGGACCCGGGCGGGGCCGGCGGGGGCAAGGGGCGGAGTTGAGGCTAAGTCGCCTCGTGGGCGGACCTAGGGGCGGGTCGCGGTGGTCCCCTGGAACCCAAGCGGCCTGGGTTGGGAGATGCGGTCACTCCCGTACCCTGGCAGTCCTGCAGGGGCCGCCAGTAATCTTGGATTCCTGGCGGTGTGGCAAAGCCCTAGGCAACTTGTAGGCGGTGCGCTTCGGTGCACACCTGTCTCCGTGCCAGAGTTGCCTTACAGTGGAGTGCAGTTCACGCTGTGACTCTTGGGTGTCTGGGTCTTCTGATCATGGAGTTCGGGTCCCCACAGGGGAGTAAGTGGGAATGTTGGAGGAGAAGAAGCTGGGAAGAGGGCTATCTGGAGCGTGGGACAGGCAGGCCCCAGCAATGTCTTCCCCTGCGTGTCCCGGCAGAGGGACATAAAGACACAACAAAAGTGCAGAAGAGTCAAACAGGAGGGCTGGAGGTATAGACATGATTCAGGGTGATCTGTGTCATGGCGCAGATTGGTCTTGGAGCAGCTTCTGCACTGGATCTTGTAGGACAAGTAGCTCAATAGCCAGAGAAAAGGGAGGGGGTTGATGGTTAGGGGATCCGCAGGTGCAAGGCTTAAGAAGTAAGGTGCCTCAGGCATCCTTTTTTTTTCTTAATTGGATATTTTATTTATTATTTATTTACATTTCAAATGCTATCCCCTTTCCCCATCCCCCCCAGAAACCCCCTGTTCCATGCCCCCTCCTCCTGCTTCTATGAGGGTGTGCCCCCCACCTACCCACCCACTTCTGTCTCCCTGCCCTCTTATTCCCCTACACTGGGCCATCAAGCCTTCCCAGGACCAAGGGCCTCTTCTCCCACTGATGCCTGACAAGTCCATCCTCTGCTACATATACGGAGCCCTCCATGTATGCTCCTTGGTTGGTAGTTTAGACCCTGGGAGCTCTGATTGGTTGATATTGTTGTTCTTCCTATGGGGTTGCAAACCCCTTCAGCTCCTTCAGTCCTTTCTCTAACTCCCCCATTGGGGACCCCGTGATCAGTTCAATGGTTAGCTGTGAGCAACTGCCTCTGTATATGGCAGGCTCTGGCAGAGCCTCTCAGGAGACAGCTATATCAGGCTCCTGTCAGCAAGCTCTTTTGGCATCCACAGAAGTGTCTGGGTTTAGTGACTGTATATGGGATGGATCCTCAGGTGGGGCAGTCTCTGGATGGCCTTTCCTTCAGTCTCTGCTCTACACTTTGTCTCTGTATTTGCTCCAGTGTGTATTTTGTTACCTTCTAAGAAATACCGAAGCACCCACACTTTGGTCTCCCTTTGTCTTGAGCTTCATGTGGTCTGTGAATTGTATCTTGGGTGTTCCGAGCTTTCAGCAGGAGAGAACTTGCGTCTGTGACAGCAGAGGTCTTATCTGCTCCCCCCCTGCTTCTGCTCTTCCAGAGGCTTAGAGCCTGGCCTCTCTATGACCCTGCTTAGCACAGGGGACAAGACCAAGGGCAGACATGGGACAGAGAGAGTCCTCTTCTTCTTCTTCCGGAAGTCTAGAAGCATGGGTCCCTCTCAACCCCAGGTAGAGCTGGGGAAGAGGGCTTAGACGGACAGCGGCGTCTGGAGCATGGTGGGCACTTTGGATGACTCCATAGTTCAACAGAGCAGACACTCAGTCACACTGTCCTCACTGCAGCATATGGGAGCCAGGGCCAGAGGCCCATCACTGCCACATAAAACAAAACAAAACAAAACAAAACAAACAAGCAAATGAACAAACAAACTCTCAGCCGCCATCCCACCAGTTGCCAAATGAGAGATCTGAGGCCAGATGAGAAAGCCACATCTCAGGCAGGCAGGAATGGAGACAAGCAGCCCCCAACCTCTGTTCTGGAGAGCTGCCAGGGTCAACGTACTTGCCTTACATTGATCATCCATCTTGATGCCTCTATCTAGGTTCCTATTCTGCCCTCCAGGCACCACCTGCCTCCTGGTCGGGCCCAGGTCAGGGGTTAGAAAACATAAGCTTTGCATGAGACACCTCCTACCCAGAGAAAAGCAACCAGGTGGTGTCCTCAATTCATAGAGGAGAAAACTTTTGAGGCCAAAGATGACTGAGGTATTCAGACATGGTGCAACATTCCTGTAATCCCTGGGCTCAGGAGGCTGAGTCAGAATTGCAAGGGTGAGGCCAGCATGGGCTCCAGGTGAGACCCTGTCAAAGGAGAAAGAGAGTTTGGGGTGTTTTGCAGATATACGTGTGTATCTCTGGTGTCTCCAAGAGGCACGTTTTAGCACACATGGAGCAATGATCCTGTGAGATTATAAAGGAGCTGAAGCATTGTGTGGCCAAGCACCATGGTAACACATGCATCTCACAGTCTGAAGTGATGCTGGTGTGAGCTGACACTATATAATCATGTGCCGTGAGTCACAGTTGCTGACGGGAATGCCAAGCTGAGCGTTTGCTGTGATATGTATGGTTCACATTGTCATTTTCCAGGGTGTTCCTTGTGTTACTAGCAATAAATCACTGAGGCTGTCATCAGTGCACCCCAGGGGTAAACACCTTGCCAAACATCACTAGTGATGTTTTAAACAAAATCTCAATCGTTTGATTTTACCAATAAAGACTCAGGAGCCAGATGCTGGGGTGAAAGGTTGGTAGCTCAGAGAGGCAGAAAAAGCGCCCAGCTGACCCTCCTCCTCAGCCAACATCCTGTTCTCCTTCTCCACACATCTCCAAAACCCCTCAGACTCAATATCCCTCCTTTCTACTTCCTGTGCATCTCTCTATCTGTCCTCCCAACTTCCTCTAACTCTGGATTTTCCTCCCACCTGGTTGCTTGCCCTACCTCTTGATCTCTGGTTGAATCTATTTAATCCTGTCCCTGATTAAAGGCGTGTGCCAGGGCTGAGCCACACCACAACTAGAAACAGTTTTGTTTTCAGTAAATAGTACAATCTCGGGGTGATCCAATAAACTGTGACATTTCCCCCTTTGTGTCTAAATAAGGAGGAAAGATTTTAACTTTAATACAGTGAAACTATTTACAATAATGAAATTTTTTCTGTCAAGTTTTCTACAATGCCCAGTTTAATTGTATCTGGCAGCCTTGAGATTCATTATTTTTTTAGTTCAAAGTTCTCTATAATGTTCATGTCTATCTCCTAGGAACCCAGAGCAGTTAGAATGTTCTGAGCAGATTGTAGTCCGAAGCTGAGCTTTGGGTGGTATTTGTCACCTTAGTGGCAATCCTGACTAGATAGATAGAACACAGCAGACAACCCAGAGGTGTCCAGTGTTTGTGCAGAATGTGGCAGCAGAAAGGGCATAGGGCAGTTTGCCAAGTGGACAGTGTCACCACAATCCGGGTGGATTCATCGTTGTAGGGCCCTGTCATCTACTCAGAGACCTCACAGGTTACTGTTAGGAAGGGTAAAAACATAAACATTCTAAATCCATATTTTATAGATCTCAGAAAGGTTTGAGGACCACAATCTGTTAAGTATATCCAAGGCACTTGGGCTTTGTTCCCAGTTGTTTCAGACTCAAACCTGAAAACACATCCAGGAAGCTGGGGGAGGCTTATTTTCAGGATTAGTTGGTACTCTGGGTGACTACTGGTGTCTTTACCTAAATCCAAATGTACACAATAATCTTATAGACTTTGAGATAATATTTATACCTGAAGAAAAGTTTTAGAGAGTCAAATGAAAACCAAAGGATTTTGAGATCAGTGGCAATAGAGTATTCCCTGATTTTTTTTTTTTGTTTGTTTTCCTCTGTCCCACACCGGGCGGGCGGTTCTTCTGATAGGAGACTGAGATTCGGATTTTCCTTTAACAAGCATGTATGGGCTTAGAGAAGGAGAGCCAAGCTCCAATCCCAAAGCCAGCTTTAATTTTTGATTGAATTGGGACCACATAAAGACCGTTTGTCATTTATGTCTGTAGAGGGCAGCAGAGAAGACCTGGAGGTGGGCCTGTTTACCCCTTGGCTTGGAACATTTTCTCTTGATAGGTCCTCTTCCTTCAAATGTTTCGCCTGTCCAGGGGTCTCTCCAGGTGCCTTAGTCGGGTGCTTTTATTCTCTTGGAAAGACATAAACGAAATCCTGCCCCAAGCCTAACTCTGGGGGTTCCCTCTTTTGGCAGGTTATATATTTCCTAAAGCAAAATGGTTTTTGGGCAACAAAACAGTATTATCTTTCAATTGAAATTAAAAAATAAAATTCGTTTTGGAAACTATACCTTAGTATGTGTGGATAAGCATGCCTCCCTTCCTCTTTCTCTTCATAGAGAAATAGAAGAAAGGCCTGTTTCTATTTTTAGATCACAAAGGACATTCAATTAGAATTTCAGCCTGCCTTTCTTTCACAAGCCGTTTTTAAATTTAAATCACTGCAATTCTTATTATGTGCCTGCCTCTGTCTCTCTAAGTATTGGGATTAAAGGTGTGTGCTTCCCAAGTGCTGGGATTAAAGGTGGCTATGAACTCCTTATAATAGTCACATTCACAGGGTTGAATGGGTTTAGTTCAGTTCTGCATTTCCCCTTACTTTTGTTTGTTTGTTTGTTTTGTTTTGTTTTGTTTTTGGAGACAGGGTTTCTCTGTGTAGTCCTGGCTGTCCTGGAACTCACTTTGTAGACCAGGTTGGCCTTGAGCTCAGAAATCCGCCTGCCTCTGCCTCCCAAGTGCTGGGATTAAAGGCGTGAGCCACCACACCCAGCTCCCCTTACTTTTTAGTAAGTTACGGGTAAACTTTCAAGTTTTTCACATGTGTAATCTATCATCCTTGCTGGTTTATTCTGACCTTGTTCCTTTGCAAGTTTTAATATTCTAGTCTTAATTAAACATGATGTGATTTGTCCACTATTTTATTGTTTTCAGCCATTTTGTCTGTCTTGTCTGTAGGAGCCACATAAAACCTAGCCTTTGCTAGGTTGTCCGAGGTTTTATCACTCCCATTCGTACCTCCCAGGGCCAGATAGCTTTGCCACTTATCTGCTAGTTAGTGGTTTCCCATCTTGAGGACCATAGGACTGCGATACTATTGCACGCGCAGAGTGAGTTGGAGAAGAGAGTTGGCTCTCCTAGTTGTTTGTCTTCTAGCCAGTGCTGCACTGATTCTGTGGTCCTCCCTCAGCGTTGGCCATTCCATCCCCCAGTCTATAGGCCACCATGAGTGGTTTAGGGATAGGAGTTACAGACAACTGAACTATTTCCTCAGTGTGGGAAGGCACAGACCCCTTTGCTACCACATCTTGGTCACAAAGGAATTCAAATAGGTACCAGTTCCACTGTAATACTTTCCTTCCGTGGGTAGACCTGGGAAGGACGGCATAATCCCCCATTGTAAGGAGCACCCTTATGACCACAGGGTGGTTAGCAGTGGCGGAGTAGTACGTTTTCCTTGTCTTGTAACGTGTCCAGATTTGTTCTCAAAGGGAGAATATTTATTCAGCATATAGGGAAAGTGTTTGCAATAGAAGCCAACAGGCAAATGTTGGCGGACTCCCTTTGACATTATGAAGAAGAGTCCCCAGTTGCCAAGTCATAAATAAATATGATATCCATAATTAGGGTATCATCTGGTTCGATATTGGTCAAGGTTGCATGCATGGAGATAAGCTTTCCTGAAGTCACACAAGCTGCTCTTTGTTCCTGTCCCCCTGGAAACAGCTGGTATTGTAGTAACTCTGAGGAGGGTTTTCATAATCATCTGTAAGGATGGTATGTGATTTCTCCCGTGTGCAAATGGACTGACTGGGAGCTGCATCTGAGTGTTGTGCCTAGCTGGTGGGATTAAAGGCCTGCACCACCCTGTGACTCGAGAATTTAGAAAACAACTACTTTATAAAGATCTTCCTGTCACTGCTGGGATTAAAGGCATGGCTACCACCACCCTGTTCAAATATCATAGCTCCAAATCTCTCCAACTCTTTAAGAGACTTAGAAAACAATTTTGAACTGTAGTAAAACTTGGAATTTACTGAAAATATTTAAAATCTCTTAACTGTGTTTTTAAATTCCAAACGACAAAAACATCCTTTTTATTTAAGAAGAAAATTAAAAAACTGATGTCCAAGATGGTGTGGCCCACCTAACATTTTAACATGAAATTAAGACACATGGCTTAATTCTCATTTCATGCCAGTTAGGCAAGTGTGCCTTGGGTAAATTATCACTCAAAAGTATTATTTTTTTTTCATGCCTGATCAAACGAAAGGCATTTGTTAGTCTTTATGAGTTAGTTTGGACCAAACGACCAAGTTGTCTGATGAACTACCCCCTCTCCTTATTGAGATCTCTTCTGTTCGAATCGAATCTTTATCAACTTTGATGCTATCCACAGCTTTTTTCTCTTGCAGAAACAAAAACAAAACCCTTTTCCCAAACGAAACACAAATCCTGGTTTCCATTGTGAGGTCAAAACATCTTTAACATCTACAGGAAGATTTAATTCAGCAGCTTTTCCTACTGTCTAATGTCTCTCCATAACTGTTGTTCCTCTCATTAGCACTTAAAAAATTTAAAGTTAGTAAAGCACCACGCAGTCTATCTCTGGGGGTCTTTTTATATCTTTCTGTGTTTTTTTTAAATTAATTTTTTTTTTTACTTATTCACTTTACATCCCACTCATTGCCCCCCTCCCAGTCGCCCCTCCCACAATCCTTCCCCATCCTCTCTCCCTTTCTCCTCTGAGTGGGTGGACCACCCCAGGGTATCCACTGACCCTGGCACTTCCAAGTCTCTGGGAGCCTAGACACATCTTTTCCCACTGAGACCAGACAAGGCAGCCCAGCTAGAAGAACATATACCACAGACAGGCAACAGCTTTAGGGATAGCCCCTGCTCCAGTTATCCAGTATCCGCACGAAGAACAAGCTGTGTATCTGTTACATGTGTGCAGGGAGGCCTAGGTCCAGCCCATGTATGGTCTTTGGTTGGTGGTTCAGTCTATGAGAGCCTTGAGGATCCAGGTTGGTTGATTGTGTTGGTCTTCCTGTGGAGTTCCTATTCCCTGAGGAGCTGCAATCCTTCCTCTTATTCTTCCAGAAGAGTCCCCAAACTCTACTCACTGTTTGACTGTGGGTATATGCCTCTGTCTGAGTCAGTTGGTGGGTGGGGCCTCTCAGAGGGCTGCCATGTTGGCTCCTGTCTGCAAGTATAACAGCGTATCATTAATCGTGTCAGGGATTGCGGCTTGAACATAGGGTGGATCTCATTATCGGTCAGCACCTTTCTGTTTATTAATCATATATTGTAAAGTGTGACTAGATCTTCCTATAGCTGCTTGTTCAGAAAGAACAGGAAAGAATGAGCTAACTCAGCAGCAAATTCTCAGAGGTCCCAAACATTCTAGGTCTAGATAGATAAAAGCTCCAAGACTAGGCCTTGGTTAGCAGACTGAGGCAGCAAGCCTCGGAAACATCTACAACAGGAGAATAAAGATTACGTGTATGTGTGTGTGTGTGTGTGTGTGTGTGCGTGTGTGTCTGTATTAGACATGTTAAGGGGCCCTGACAAGCTGGTAAGCAGAGACTCTGATGGCCAGAAAGCATGAGCAGCAGCTACAGCTACACCAGTAAGTCCTTAGCATCTACACAAGCCTCGGCTGGGGAGAGCCTGTGGCTGCTGCCTGTGTTCCCACCTGGGACCTGCTGTCATCTTCCATCTTATGGTTCTGGTGTTGGAAGCTGTCTGAAGACTCGGTGTTGTGGGTATCATTCCCTGGATGACAGACACAAAGCCAGAATGATTGCTAACAAACCCTCTGATTGCCAGAGCCAACAGCCTGGCTCATGACCAGGACCCACACACAGTCAGCAAAATTACTCCAACAAAAAAAGGGCAGCCTTCTAGAAGGGAGGAGAAGTGTATGGAGGGCAAGAACAAACGCAGACTTAAAGAGCCTGACACAGAGTGCTGTGCTCAGAGACAGAGCCAGGAGGCAAGCTCAAAAGCACACAATGAGTCTCAAAAACAACAACAACAACAAATAAACAAATAAATCAAACGTTAAGGCCTCCCCAAGGTGTTTCATGCATGAGCGCAGAGGCCACGGCTGGACATGCAGCTCAGTGACATGACCTGGTCCCATTCCCATACAAAATAAATAATAAACTGGGCATGGTGGTGGCGCACGCCTTTAATCCCAGCACTCGGGAGGGAGGCAGAGGCAGGCGGATTTCTGAGTTCGAGGCCAGCCTGGTCTACAAAGTGAGTTCCAGGACAGCCAGGGCTACACAGAGAAACCCTGTCTCTAAAAAACAAAAACAAAAACAAAAAAACAAACAAAAACAAAAATAAGTATTAAAATTTAATCCATCAGTAAATAATATACATCAGCTAAAAAAGACCTGAAACAGAACTCTGGCAGACCAGCACTCCCTGCTCTCTGACTCCTTGTCAGCCACATGTGAGGGGTCCCAGGAGCATGGGCCACACCATGGATGCCACCAGAACAGACTGTGCATGCCAAAATGAACCAAAATAAACCCTTTCTGTGGTGGCTTTCAGGTATCTGGTCACAACTACAAGAAAAGTAGCTAGGCAACGCCTCCTGGAAAGGAGCCCTGGCTACTCATTAACTCAAGTGCACTTAGCCCTACAGTCTTGGAAAATCATTATTTGCCGGGTGGGTGAGGCAGCCAATGGAATCTGAGCTAAAGAAAAATTGTCCCTAGGTAATGATGATCACGACAGATACTCTCAGAGAAAGGTCATTCTCTAAGCCACATTAACGTCTGGCAGGGTGGGGGAACAGGGAAAACACGGTCCAACAGAATTTAAGTTTTCATGTGCTGAATCCCACATCTAAACGGTTTTGATTGGTTAAATCTGGCAACACTGTCCTAAGAAAATTTTCAGCGTTTGCATATGTGTGTGGTGTTTGTGTATACGCTGGGCCCAGAGACTGGTGTTTGGCTGTCTTTCTTCATTTTCTCTGCTTTATTGAGAGCACAGTCTCAGAGTTTGCCTGCTAGCTTAATTTGGGCAGTTCCTATCTCCTCATCTCAAGTGTTGGGACTGGGGCCTGGAAGAGATGGCTTGCAGGTTAAGAGCACTGACTGCTCTTTGGAAGGTCCTGAGTTCAATTCCCAGCACCCACATGGTGGCTCACAACCATCTGTAATGAGATCTGATACCCTTTTCTGGGGTGTCTGAAGACAGCTACAGTGTACTTACATATAATAGATAAATAAAAATCGTTAAAAATAAATAAAGTGTTGGGACTGTAGGGGGCCACTATGCCAAGCTGGAATTAAAATTTTTATTATTATTATTATTACTCACTAATGTGTGTGTGTGTGATGGGGCAGGTGAGTACCACAGTAGGCATGTAGGGGTTAGAGGAAACTTTGTGGTATGGTATGGCAGTTTGAATGAAAATGTTGCCCATAGGCACCAGAACTGATTCCCAGTTGTTGGTGATGCTTGGAGAGATTAAGGGGGTGTGGTTTTGGTGAAGAGAGTACATCACTGGGGGTGGCCTTGAGAGTTCATAGCTTCTCCCTACTTCCTGTCCACTCTTTCTGCTTGGTGCCTGTGGCTGAGGATGTGAGCTCTTCGCTTCCTGCTCCTGTCTCTACGCATGCCTACCATTTGCTGCTTGCTTCCTAGCCACGATAGGAACCATAAGCTGAAATAAGCCTTTCCTCCCGTAAATTGCCATGGTCATGGCCACAGAAGAAAGCAACGAACACAAACAGGTTCTCGCCTTCCACCTTTGCACGACTGAACTTGGTCACCAGGCTTCTGTGGCAAGCAGTCTAATCACTGGGACATCTTTCCACCTCCTGCTATTTGGTTTCCTTTTGATATCAGGTATCCCTGTGTAGCCACGAGTGACCTTGAACTCGTAATCCTGCTTCCACCTCTTAAGTACTGATACTATTGAAATGCCCCCACAGCAACCAAAAGATGTCTTTAGATAAAGAATAAATGTGGAAAATTTGAAAAGGAACCCTTTGGGGGCTCAAGGTCAGATCAATGGAATAATTCTTGCTGAGTGTATATAAACCTGGCCTTCAACATCAAAAATCAAAGTAAAAAGTAGGCAAAATCTATCTGCAAAGGAGCTGGGAAAGAGGAGAGGGAACTTCTGAGAACCTCAGTATGGCTCTCACCAGATCTCTTAGAGGCTGGAGAAACAGAGACACACCCCTCATTGCTTTCACCACAGAAGCCATCTTGGTGACCTTCAATCACAAATAATTCTGTATAACCATGACCTTCCTTTTCTCATTGTTCGCCTGGCAATGTGTTACGTTGCACATTGCTTAACCATGGTGACACATCTGGAATTTACTGATAGTTTCCTCCGGGTAGCTCACTGCAATGTCCTTGTGCAAGCCAGAAAGTCATGGGACAATGCCTGGATGTGGCATGTTGAAACAAAGAAGAGAAGCATTGAAGGCAACACACGGGAGAAGGTACTCCTGCCCACGAGAAACCTCAATGATTTGGAGGACACAGTAAAATCATGGTAAAAGTCACTTTTGATGCCTGTTTAGCCCTACACGATGAACCACGAATTGCATAGTAAGTGGTTTCTTTACCCTGTGCACAACTGGAGGGCTAAGCATATTGGTCTACAGGGCCACACAGGTTTTCTCATAGGAAACGTCCACAGTCCCTGTGATTTGCTGCACTAGACAGTTGGGCCACTAGATGACAGAGGTTTCTCAACCACTGTGATTGTACAGGCTCCCTGTCATGGACTCAGTTCAGTGTTTCTTTGACTATCATGGCATTGTGTGGTGGTGTGATGGTTTATATATGCTTAGCCCAGGGAGTGGCACTACTAGAAGGTGTGGCCCTGTTGGAGTACGTGTGGCCTTGTTAGAGTAGGTTTGTCACTGTGGGTGTGGGCTTTAAGACTCATCCTAGCTGCCTGGAAGCCAGTCTTCTGCTAGCAGCCTTCAGATGACGTTGTAGAGCTCTCAACTCCTCCTGCACCATGTTTGCCTGGATGCTGCCATGTTCCCACCTTGATGATAATGGACTGAACCTCTGAACCTGTAAGCCAGCCCCAACTAAATGTTGTCCTTATAAGAGTTGCCTTGGTCATGGTGTCTGCTCACAGCAGTAAAACCCTAGCTAACACATGTAGTATAGGATTAATGTCTTGTTCTCTAGGAAACATCTCTAGTCTCACCACCACCACGCCCCCATGTCAGTCAAACCAATCCTGGCTATGGAGATGCTCTTTCAGAATCCATGGTGGCACACTAAAGAAAATTGCAGATGGCTTGAGTTAAATGACTAACAACGGAGAGAAATGGAAATCTTTAAATTGAAATGGGTGGGGGTGGTAATTAAGAAAACTCACTGCCCCTAAATTGGGACCTCTTTAGCAGTATGCAGCTGTGCACATCTCTTGAGGGCCCAGGGACTCCAAGATGGTAAAGAGTTCATATTTTCTTGGATGTATGTGCCTCCTTACTCTTGTTTCTAAACTTCAAATAGTTGTTCGGAACCTAATGGCTAAACAGAGCCAGATAGCCCAATAGGAGTGTAGATTAGCTCAAAGGAGCTTCCAATTTGACAAGGCTTTCCTACAAGGGAAGAGAGAGCCCACATGCACATGATTTAGCAGGAGAAATGTCTCTGGAATAAGACGACCCCAGCATCTACTCGAACCCTCCCATCTTTCCATCCTGGTTCAACTTAAGTAACAGACACCCTTCCCACCTGTCATGGTTTGAATATGCATGGTCCAGGGAATGGCACCATTTGGAGGTATGGCCTTGTCAGAGTAGGTGTGTCACTGTAGGTGTGGGCTTTAAGACCCTCATCCTAGCTGGTTGGAAGCCAGTCTTCCACTAGCAGCCTTCAGATGAAGATGTAGACCTTGGTCATGGTGGCTGTTGTTCACAGCAGTGAAACACCAATATGCCTTTTCTCCTGGCTGGCTCACCAAAACTGTTACTGAAGTTAAGGTCAGAGCCTGTGCCCTGACAGCCAAAACAAGCTGGGCTCAGTCATTTGTCCTCAATAAACCGGTTAAAGGGGTCAACTGAGAGTGAAAAGCAGAGAAAGAGATTCATTCAATGAGGACACACTGGAAAGAGGGACAGAGGGATCCAGTGACTGCCCTAGTCCACCTTGAGAGTCATGTGAGGGGAAGGTTTACCTGGAGGCCAAGAGATGCTCAAATCTAAGGCCTCTGATGCATGGTCCCCACCTATCAAGGTCTGAGCTCCAGTCCCACGAGGCTGGATTTGAAGCTGTAGATCTCCCCCAGAGACAAGTTGGTTCCATCTGTGTTTGTCTCCAGATTTTCTTCCCAGCATGAGACTCCCTGGGTAACTCCAGTTTCTTGCTGGTCTATTGTTTTATTGGGGAACACTGTTTTAATAATTGGATGGACAATTATCTCTTTAGAACATCTGCCAAAGTCAGTTACATCCCTTCAGGCCTTGGCTCTTCCAGCCCAGGCTGCTTTGACTTCTGTCTGTCCATGGCTGTCTGTGCTCAGTTCTCTTGGCTGTAGACCAGGGGAGAATTCTAGCCTGCTGTGGTTTCTCAGGTAGCAACGGGGCACAAAAGCCACCTGTGTCCCTGGAGCACCTGGAAATAACCAAGTAGGAAACCTGTTCACTTCACTCTTGAGTTTCTGCTTTTAAAATTTATTGTAAGCTGAAAATTTTGATGGTTGGCATACCACTGTTGAAGTATGTAAGAGTGTATTATGTTGGAAGATTTCTTTTTATTTTGATTGTATGTATATGGGTGTTTCCCCTGCAAGTATATCTGTGTACCAACTTCATGCCAGGTGCCCTCAGAGGCCAGAAGAGGGCTTCAGATTCCCAGGAACTGGAGTTACAGATAGTTGAAAGCCACCATATGTGTGCTGGGAATTGAACCTGGCTCAGCTGGAAAAGTAGCCAGTGCTCTTAACTGAGCTCTTGCTCCAGCTGCAATGTGTGTCTGTGTGTTGGAATCTGAGTATTTGGGAGTGGTTTGGAAACTATGTGAAAGCCATTTGCTTCAGCAAGGATTCAGAAACTCTGAATTTGAAACAATAAAAGGAAACTAGTTTTACTGGACTGTGCTTCGGGCAGCAGCCTTATCTTAAAAATGCTACCTGATTGAAATGTAATCTTGAGCTGACTTTCTTGAAAACGTTTGGATCTGGGGCCTTTGAATATCAGTTCTGGAAATGGCTGAGAAAAATATCTGATTACAAGATTTACCAGATAGGTAATTTACAAGGTGATTAAAATGTTAAAGTGGGATTTTATGAAATGGCTCAAAAAAAAAATCCCAAAACTGCTTTACTTTAGGCAAATGTAAAAATATGAGATGGAAAATATCAGTTTTAGGATTGCTCTGAATATGTAAGATTCTGATGAGCCTTAGCTACTGGGGACCCTCTGACTGAACCACTGGAGCTGGGGATTGATGCAAAAGCAAGAGGAATTTATTGTTCCAGTATGCTGGGGTCATCCTGCACCCAAAGGAAAGCTGGTGACCCCAGACTGCCTGTTCGGTGAGTTTTTATACAGTTTCCAGGGTTGGAATAGAGCATCAGCAACTAGGCACAATATGATTGGCAGAACAGTGTGCCCATTAAACTGATTGGTCTTTAGGGAATGAGGTAGTAGGGGCTTCCTCAGCCTCTCCCTTCTGGCCTACGTGCCTTATGACCTCTCTCTTCCAGGAGGGGAGGGGTACCTGGTGGAATTTTCCAAAGGTCCTGAGCTGACCTCTTCATGTGCACAGATGCTTCCCAGCGTTTGCTGAGCATTGGCCCATTTGGATATTTTGCCACACACATGCACTCTCCAGAGAAGGCTGCTTTCAGAGGCAAAGCTGTAGACTTTGTGCAGGTCATTTGCTGTAAAGAGGAAGGTTGCAGGCTAACAGGACGTTCTCTGATAAACAGCTAAAAAGGATAGGAGCAAGGAGAGAGCAGTGAAGGGGGGATTGGTTTGTTGTTGTTGTTGTTGTTGTTGTTCTGTGGTTTTTTTAAAGAAGATTTGGAGGTGCGGGAGCAGTTCAACAGCCAAGTGTTGGGGTGCACTGTGTGAGGGTTGCCTCTGTATCATTCAGTTGTTAACTCCATACCTAAAGTGAAATGTGAGTACTGGCGGGATTCTGGTATTGTTATTCATCACACTCTTTACCTGCCTCAGTATTTTATAAACACACACCTTCCTCCCTTGCTGATTGGCTTAATAAACAGCTGATGAGCCGGGCGTGGTGCCACACACCTTTAATCCCAGCACTCAGGAGGCAGAGGCAGGCAGATTTCTGAGTTTGAGGCCAGCGTGGTCTACAAAGTGAGTTCCAGGACAGTCAGGGCTATACAGAGGAACCCTGTCTCGAAAAGCCAAAGAAAGAAAGAAAGAGAGAGAGAGAGAGAGAGAGAGAGAGAGAGAGAGGGAGAGAGGGAGGGAGGGAGGGAGGGAGGGAGGGAGGGAGGGAGGGAGGGAGGGAGGGAGGGAGGGAGGGAAAGAAAGAAAGAAAGAAAGAAAGAAAGAAAGAAAGAAAGAAAGAAAGAAAGAAAGAAAGAAAGAAAGAAAGAAAGAAAGAAAGAAAGAAAGAAAGAGCTGATGACCAATAGCTAAGCAGGAAGGGGAAAGTGGGACTACTGGGCTGAGGGAGGGCTCTGTGATAATTGGAAGTGGGAAGATTTGCAGTCAGGACTCGGAGGTAGTCCACAGTACCAGGATGGAGAGAGAAGTGAAAAAACGAGCCACCTGGAAGGTTGTGGGCTAGGATCATAGGTTAAGTTAGATGAGCTAGCTGGGAGATAGCTCAAGTCAAGGCCTAACCTATAATAAAAGTTAATAAGTCTCTGTGTCATTATTTACAACGCCAGTGGGTCTAGAAAGTCCTACTAGAGTCAAGAGCACTGGCTGCTCTTCCGGAGTCCCTGGATTCACTTCCCAGGTATCCCTAACTCCAGTTCCATGGGATCTGACCTCTGTAGGTAATCCACACATGACGACATGCAGACAAAACGCTTAATACACATAAAATAAATAAATCTAAAAATTTTCCAAAGAAAATGTTTATGTGCGAGTGTGTTGAGTATACAAATGTGTGATTGTATGCATATGTGTTTGGCTCTTCTCCAGTGACAATCTGCCCGCCAGGCTTCTTCCCTTGAATGGAGGCAGCCCAGGGCATTAGCTGCTGAAGACATCCTCCTGTAAAAAAGAGCCATAACCCAGGCGGCACAGATGCAAGCAGCTTCAGACCGTCTACCCGATGGCTCTCACAAGCTGCATGTTGTTCAACTTTCACTTTGTTATTTTATAAGTTGGGACATTGTTACAAGAAAGATCTGGGAGGGGAGTTTTACTCCCTCAGTTCTGGACTAAGTTGTTTGGAAACGTGTTTCCTGTACCAGGTTTTCGCCCTCCAGTTTATTCTTATAGAATGTATCAAGCTATGAACTGTTGAGTCCAGTGACTGTAAAGACTAAGTTAAGACCATCCTGCTCTGACTCCCGTGAGTGCCTTTGCTTAGACAGATCTCAGCCCTCAACTCCCATCCTGACACAGGATCTTGTGGACACATTTGAGATTTCTGTGGCCTTGACCATGGCCCAGATGTATTAACCAAAATAATTGCCACGTTATGTATAAAATAATTACTCTGCTCTGCTAAGACTGGAAGTTTCAAGGTTACTCTCACCCTCACCTAACTTTGATGTAAATTATGGTCTTGGTGGGTTTTGCTTTTAAAAGCTCTGTATCCCTGAGCTTGGATGCCAAAAGTCTTTTCACAGGCACAAGCTGTCTCTTGATCTGACCATCAGTTAAAGGATTTAAACTTTAATGTATAAAATAATTACTCTGCTCTGCTAAGAATGGAAGTTTCAAGGTTACTCTCACCCTCATCTAACTTTGATGTAAATTATGGTCTTGGTGGGTTTTGCTTTTAAAAGCTCTGTATCCCTGAGCTATCTCTTGATCTGTCCATCAGTTAAAGGATTTACACTTTTAACTGGCTTCATCAGTGTGGATCAATACACAATAGCTCTGGACCACAGCCCATCTCTCTATGCTTGTTTGTTTTTAAGCTAGCCAGTTCTCTCTACCATCACCAAGGCTGAAGGTGCCAGCTACCTGTAACTCCTGCTTAGTTTGGGTTTTACTGCTGTGAACAGACACCATGACCAAGGCAACTCTTTTTTTTTTTTAAGATGTATTTATTTATTGTATACACAGTGTTCTGCCTGCATATATGCCTGCATATCGAAAGAGGGCATCGGATACCATATTAGATGGTTGTGAGCCACCATGTGGTTGTTGGAAATTGAACTCAGGGCCTCTGAAAGAGCAGTCAGTGCTCTCAACCTCTGAGCCATCTCTCCAGCTCCCCAAGGCAACTCTTATAAGGACAACATTTAATTGGGGCTGGCTTACAGGTTCAGAGATCATTCCATAATTATCAATGTGGGAACAAGGCAGCATCTAGGCAGGCATCTACTCCAACAGGGCCACACCTTCTAGTGCTACTCCCTGGGCTGAGCATACAAACCATCACCTACCATATTTAAATATGTCTAAAACAAACCAGTCCGATATCAAACTCAGAAGTTTGAGCCAGCACTGTTTAAATCGTGCTAAACCAAGTTTCCTGCTTGCCTCACACAAATCATTTCTCTGCTGTGATACTTGCAAGGACCCACAGCTCTGCATGCACAAGAGCTTGCTGCAAAGACTAATGATGTTTGATCCCTGGATCCCACCTAAAGCTGAAAGGAGAACACCAACACTACAAAGCCATCCTCTGACCTCCTCAGGCAGCCTGTGGTGCATATACACCCCACCCACAGACACGAGACAAAGGAATAGATTTTCAAAGGCATTTTTCTCTGACCAGTAATGAACCTATGGGGAATGCAAAGAACTGTGTAGTCACCCCAGGTAGAGAGCGCACCAGCCGATCAATGAAGGCTGAGAGTCCAGGGCTAGGAAGTACTAGGATGCTTAATGAGTTTTTCTGTCTGTTGAGGGCAAGGATAGACTTGGTGACATCTGAAGCGAAGAACACAGATTGTTCCAGCACTCAGGAAACAGAGGCAAGGAGATCTCTGTGAGTTCGAGGCCAGCCTGGTCTACAGAGTGAGTTCCAGAACATAAACTCAGTAACATAGAAGCAAAAGACCTACAAGGTAAATCATGTCCAAAGCATTATGAGACAGAAAACTTCCAAAATACCATTGAATTTGCTTTGTGTTGACTGTCTACTGCAGGACAAGGGTTCTGCTCTCAAGTGTGATTTGTATACCCAGTGAGACTCCGCTGGAGAAAACTAATTTTTAATTTGTACATAGTTGTCAATGCAGGGTTAGGGATAAGGGCTTGTGTCCACTTCTTTCTCAGTGCTGTGACCACATCTGGTTTAGACCTGTGCAGGACCTGTACATGCTACCACGGTCTCTGTTAGTTCATATGTGCATCAGTCCTGCTGTATCTAGAAGACCTTCTTCCTTGGAGTCTTCTGCCAACAGACCACCGCAGGCGGGTATGGGGTCCCTGAAATGAGGGTCCTCGAAGCTAGGTGGGGAAGGATTCAGCAATGACAAACAGAAACAAACACAGAGGCAGTTTGTATCTGAGTGTATTCTACAGCTCTCAAGCAGGGGGCTTTATCCATTAAAAAAAAAAACAAACATTACATTTCTTAGAAACAATATCCAGTAAAACAATCACAAATACCAACAAAAATCATCCAAGCATTGCAACTCTGAAACCATGTATTCAGTGAATCACAAACAGAACAGGTAACATCATTATAAACCATCAAAATATAACAATTCTAAAAGGATGTATTCAGTGGGGGCTGTCATCCAAGGCTAGTGGCATATTTCCAGGGGTAGGTTAATAAATCTTTAACAGTCAGTGCTCTTAACCGCTGAACTAACTCTCCAGCCCCATGGTCAATTATTATTTAACATTTAATGGCTAATTTTTTATAAATCTTCAATGCATAGATTTAAACTATTTTAATTCTTTCTAATTAAGGCTTTCTTTACGATATACCAAAATTCACCTCCGATGACACACGTGTAGCCATATGAAATTTTATTGTTGGGAAAGTTTTTATCATAATAGTTTTGTAAATGATTTAGAAAGTAAAGCATTGGTTTCCCTGGGGATAAGGTCATGTTAGTGGCCCCACCTCTAGGGATGGTTTCTTACCCATTATTCTCGCTTAAGATCTTGGCCTAGGCTACCAGGAACATGTAAATAAGAAAAGGAATAAGAGAAAACAAAAAAGATAGATTGCCATGAGAACTACGGCTCAATATTTTTCCTCTGGCGAAGAGCTCCACAACTGGGTCCAGGAGGCCTCCCCCTTTTGAGGTCAATCGCCTCAGTCTGTGGAACGTGTCACACAGATCCTACTGGAGGTGGTGTGGCAGTCTTCCATCCTCGTTGGCTCCTACAGTCTTTCTGCAGAGTTCCCCGAGTCCTTAGCAGGCGAGATTTGATGGGCACATCCCATTTAGGACTCCGAGTTCCAAGGTTGCTCAGTCTCTGCACATTGTGCAGCTGTGGGTCTCTGTGTTTGTTCCTATCAACTATAAGAGGAAACTTCTCTGATGATGGCTGAGCAAGACACTGATCTATAAGTACAGAATGTTGTTAGGAGGTATTTTATTGCTATGTTCCCTTAGCAGAACAGTGGTATTTGGTTTTCCCATAGATCCATGACCTCATCTCAGGTTCTTAGCCACTCAAGCAGTGTCAAGTGAAGGTTTTATCTCATGGAGTGGTCCTTAAATCTAATCAGATAGTGATTGGTTACCCCCCATGGACCTTAAGTCTATTCAGATAGTAGAGGTTGGTTACCCCGAGAATGTTTGTGTCACTATTGCACCTGTGTATTAAGTTGCCAGCTCCTTGCCAGGAGAGAGGAGAGAGGTACCAGTCCCCTGGGGTCTCTCTGGGGCTGAGCAGGATTGCAAGTGTAGATGGCCCAAAAGAAACACACTGAGCCGGGAATCTTGTTGAAACAGGAAATCAACTTTATGGCATCAGCCTCTCACTTATATAAGTTTGGAACATAAGGAGGGGGATTTTTGGTGGGGCAAGATGACATAGGAGGCAGGAAAAGGTGACAGAGGGTATGGAGTGACTGACAGGGCCAATGGCAAAGCTGTACATCTGCAATGGCGGGACAGAGGCAGGGTCAAAAAGGTCTTGCTGAGTCACCCCGATATGGAAGTGACTGAGATAGGTCTCAAAACTCGAGCCAGGCTCAGGTTTGTCTTCAAGGCCCAAACCAGGGCTAAAATGGGGCCCAATGTTACGTAGGCAGGTCACAGTTGTAAACTGAAGGGCTTATAGCTGAGTTAGTGTTTACCTTTCTCCTCAAAAAGTGTGCAAAGAATCTTCCAGTACCATGAGCACAAGTCAGTAGGGGCGAAGACTTCTTTGTGTTCAATGAGTTATGTAGGTGTTGTCTGAGGAATAGAGCCTTACCATCAATTTGTGTGGAGAGCAACCAAAGCCTTGACAATAGCCTAGGTTGTTTAGGAGTTTCTATGGGGCCCCTTTAGCCAACAACTCAGATGTGACCCATCCCTGGCGCTGCAGGTTTCATTTGGTGGTGATGAAGAGGTCAGCTCAGGACCTTTGGAAAATTCCACCAGGCCCCCCTCTCCTCCAGAAGGGAGAGGCTGATTACATTCCTCAGAAAGACCACAGGGGGGACTGACCATTGGCTAACCACAGATAAGGGAAGCCCTTGCTAACTCATCCCCTAAGGACCAATCAGCTTAAAAGTCACACTGTTCTGCCAGTCACATTGTGCCTAGTTGCTGATGCTCTATTCAACCCCTGAAAACTATAAAAACTCACCAAATGGGCCTCCTGGGATTGCTGCCTCTCCTTCAGGTGCAGGACAGCCCCGGTGCTTTTGAATAATAAATTCCTCTTGCTTTTGCATCAATCCTTTGCTCTGCATAGTTCACTCAGAGGATCCCTGTAGCTCAGGATCATTAGAGTCTTACATTTGGTTCATTGGCTGGGAATTCGACCCTCTGTGGGGACACCCGGAAATTAGAGGTTTTTTTCTGCCTTGCTGTTTGTCACCCGGGAATTAGAGGTTTTTTTCTGCCTTGCTGTTTGTCAAAGTCTGAGTGTGAGCCCGTCTGAACTTTTGGTTTGCTTGCAAGCATCTGGGGGGCTCAGAAAGCCCATGGTGTTAGGGCAGTCAAGAGTGGTAGACAGACATGCCTTAATGTCATGACCTCAGGAGGCCTGGAGGATGCACCAGGTTGCCTGGAGGGAGTTGGGAGAACTGCCCTCTATTAGATCTGATCCTGGCATAAGCCAGCCGAGTCACATGATTACTGGCTTCCACCTGTGGCAGGAGCAAACTGTCTGTCTTGGACTTGGACGCCTACCTATGGCAGAGGTGGACTGTCCATATGTTGGTTTTCTTTCTCTGTATTTGTTGGTGTTGGTTATCTCACTCTGTGTTCTTGGACTTGGACTGACGACATTATTGGACAGACTGAATCTACCCCATTAAACATCCTAGTTCACCACTGGAGGAGAAAACTTGTCAGTGGTAGTAAAGAAGAGCAAGTTGGTTACTCTCAGTTCCTCCAAATGGCCACCCATAGTGGCCTTCAACTTGCAGGTGATCAAAGCAGTAGAGGAAAGAGTCTTTAGGCCAGGATCCCTCAGGCACTCAGACCAAGTGCCCTATATAGTTACCTGGAAGACTCTAGTGGAGGACCCCCCACCCGACCCTACCCATGGATAAAAACTTTTCTTTCCCCAAGACCCACCTCACAGGTTCTGGCCAGCAGGAGGAAGGAAGAGAGGGAGGAGGGATCCAGGCCTGAGAAGAAGCCGATCCTCCAAGACCTTTCAACAGTGGACCTGTTGCTCCAAGACCCTCCTCCTCCATATCCCCCTACCCTTGCTCCGATGGGCCCACCAGCACCAGCACTGGCTCTGGGATCCTCAGCCCATGTAGGACCAGGGTCATTGTACCTCCCTTTACTAGAGGGAGGAGCAGGAGGAGACCCCCAACTGCCCTGTCCTACCATGGGACCCAAAGTCTGATAGCCACCTCCCCTGATACCATATTGTTTCTCCCACTGAGGTCACATGGGGCTCTAGAAAAGGGCAATCAGGCTATGCAATATTGGCCCCTCTCTTTGACCGACTTGTACAACTGGAGGCCCAACACCCTGCCCTCTTCCAGATTAATCTCTTTGAGACTGTTCTATTTATTCATCAGCCCACCTAGGATGATATCCAACAACTCAGGAGAGTGCTCCTCATGACCAAAGAGTGAGAGAGGATAATGCAGGAAGCCAGAAAGGATGCCCCCTCAGACATGGGGGCACCATCGATTGACCAGGCTGTTGTCGACAGCGGGCTTTCCCTGAATAGTCCTGATTGGGACGTTAATATAGCAGAAGATAAGGAGCACCTGAAGGTCTACTGCCAGACTCCATTGGCAGGTCTCGGGGTGGGGGTGGGGGACAGCGCACAACAACCCACAAATTTGACCAAGTTATGTGAGATTAAGCAAGGACCACATGAGTTGTCCGCAGACTTTCTAGAGCGGCTCATGGAGCCATTTCACCAATATACACCTTATAACCCCAGCAGCGAGGAACACAAAACTACTGTGACTGTGGCTTTTATAGAGCAGGCTCGTAGAGGTATGAGGAAAGCTTCAGGGGCTGGAGGGACTTCACGATGAGTTGTTGAGGGATTTAGTGCAGGTTGCTAAGAAAGTCTACCATAATGCGGAGACAGAGGAGGAGAAGGAACAGAGAAAGAAAGAAAAGTGACAGGGAAGGAATCTACAGAGAGTCCAGGCTATAGTAGTTAGGGAAAGCAGAGAAGAGAGACAGAAAACCCCTTGAAAAGGACCAGTGTACATATCGCAAGGAGAGAAGCCACTAGGCCTGAAAGTGCCCTAACAAATGGAAACTGGAGACAGGGAAATCCCAGGCCTTGAGGAAAGCACCCCTAAATAGCAAAGGTGTTAGTTCTGGGGGTGGGGGGAAGGCAGTGACTAGGGAGGACAGGGCTCAGACCCCCTCCCCGAACCCAGGGTAACTCTGAGAGTGGGAGGGAAATCCATTCAATTCTTGGTGGACACAGGGGCTCAACACTTGGTCCTCCTCCAAGCCGATGGCCCCCATTTGCAAGAAAAGAATCTTGGGTCCAAGGAGCTGCTGGCACCAAAATGTATTCATGGACTACCCAAAGAACAGTGGACCTAGGGATGGACTGGGAATCCCATTCACTTATGGTCATCCCAGACTGTCCCTACCCTCTGTTGGGGCAAGACATACTCTCCAATAGGGACCCAGATAAACTTCCTGCCCGATATACCACAACTAACTGGCCCAAAAGGAGAACCCTGCCAAGAGCCAAGGCTACCAGGTTTACAGATGGGAGCAGTTTTCTCCATGTAGGTCAGAGACATATAGGTGCTGCTGTGGTGGATGGCACAAATGTCATTTGGATGGAACCTCTACGCCCCCCACCCCCTGCAAGTCGGCACAAAAAGTGGAGCTAATTGCCCTCACCACAGCCTTGGAACTTGGGGCTGGCAAGAAAATTACATCTACATGGATAGCAGGTATGCCTTTGCCACAGCCCATGTCTACGGGGCTACATACCAAGAGAGAGGGCTGCTTACATCAGAGGGGAAAGAAATAAAAAACAAACAGGAAATCTTGGATCTCTTGGATGCCCTAATGAAGCTGGCAACTGCGAGTATTATTCATTGCTGAGGACATCAGAAGGGAGGAGACTCAGTGGCTCAAGGCAATAACCCGGCAGATCAAGTGGCTCAACAAGTGGCTATGCAGGAGCCTGTCCCAGTTATGGGCCTGCAAGAGACACCGGCTGGGAAATGGGACTGGACTAAGGGATGGCCTCACTTAAAATATACAGAAGAAGAAAGGACTCAGATTGCTAGCCACCCAGCCAACCTAAAGAAGGAAGGGCAGTGGCGCACACAAGAAGGAAAAACTATACTCCCCAGAAAGCAGGCAAAAGACTTACTAGGCCAAATGCACAGATGGACTTATTTAGGAGATAAAAAGCTTGTCCAAGCAGTTAAGGGACCTAAAGTATATATAATAGATCTCAGATTTTAGTCCAGAGAGATAGTAGAACAGTGTAAGGTATGACAGCAAGTGAATGCTTATTCAGCCAAGAATAAACAGGGCAAAAGACCTAGGGGAGAACGGCCTAGAGTATATTAGTAGGTTTATTTTACAGAAGTTAAGTCAGGAAAATATGGTTATAAATACCTTCTAGTGTTTGTAGATAACTTCTTTGGATGGATTGAGGCTTTCCCCACCAAGCAGGAAACAGCTACCATGGTAGCTAAGAAGATATTAGAGGAAATTTTCCTGAGGTTCAGAGTGCCCAAGATAATTAGATTGGACAATGGTTCTGCTTTTGCCTATAAGGTAAGTCAGGGATTGGCAGAGATATTGGGGACTAATTGGAAGCTCCATTGTGCGTACCATCCTCAGAGATCAGGGCACGTAGAGAGAATGAACAGAATCCCAAAGAGCCCTTAACTAAATTGACCTTGGAGACTGGCACAGACTGGGTGGTGCTCCGTTCCTTGGTCCTGTTTCAATCCTGAAACACTCCCTACCATTTTAACCTGACCCCCTTTGAGATCCTTTATGGGATCCCCTTTACTGTGGCTCTCCATTCTCCCAGAGTGTCTTTTCAGGCTGACAAGGATCTTATGGCTCGATTGCAAGCTTTCCAGATCAGCCACCAGGAATTGTGGCTTAAACTTAGTGCCCTGTATAATATAGGTACCCAGGCATCCAGGAACTCCACCAGGCCAGTGGCATGGGTTCCTTCTACTCTGTCTGGGTTGGTGTCCAGAGCAAACCTTGGGCGCAAACTCCGCAGCCAGTCCCACAACACTCAGAGGCAGTTCCAATTCCAGGAGCTCCAACATGCCCAGGATCCCAGGAGCTTGGTCACACCACAAGGCAGCTTGACTCCCAGGACCTCGAACACACCCAGGATCTCAGGATCACAAGATCACAGGATCACAGAGACAGCTTGACTCAGAGGAGTTCTGACACAATCAGAATCACAAAAATGACAGGCTCCAGTCAGACATATCCAGGGCAAGTAGCACTAAAGATAACCAAATGGCAGGAGGCAAGCATAACATAAGCACCAGAAACCAAGTTTACTTGGCATCATCAGAACCCAGTTCTCCCACCATAGCAAGTCCTGGAAACCCCAACACACCATAAAAGCAAGAGTCACATCTAAAATCACTTCTCATGATGATGATAGAGGACATTAAGAAGGACATAAATAGCTCACTTAAAGAAATACAGGAGAACACAGGTAAACAGCTAGAAGCCCTTAAAGAAGAAACATAAAAATTCCTTTAAAAGTTACAGGAAAACACATCCAAACTCTTGTGCACGCCTGACTGGCCAGCAAGAATGACGATGCAACAGGATCCTTCCGCACACGTTTATTGGGAGAGCTTGATTGCAGAGGCGAAGTGACCCCAAGCCAAGAACTGGTGTGCTTATATAGGCCTAGGAGAGGCATGTCTCACACCCGGATTGGTTGTGCTTGGGTTATGCTTATGACCTCATTTGCATGCTTACATCTGATTGGTTAACTTCTCTCTCATCTGATTGGTTAACTTGTCTCTCATCTGATTGGTTAATTTTGGTTAATTCTCAAAACCTCATCTTGGCAAAAGAACTTTACTGCCTATGTATGCGTGGTGGCCAGCAGAAGCCAGCGCCACCCTGCAATGGCACATGTGGCTTCCCACATCTCCCCCTTTTTGTTTTAATAAAATGAGGCTGGTCTAGGCCTGTGCAATTATGTCCATCCGCTGTGGCTCCTGTTTTAGGTATTTCCTCTAATGTCACAGCCTTACCCGTCATAGGGTAACCCTATCGCCACCAGACCCCGTGTCTTAGGTTGGTCTGTGCATGAGGAAAGTTGCCCATCTCTGGATACCGCAGTGCTGTGTGACAATAACTGCTAAATGACCTAGGGCAAACTCTACAAAAGAGGCCAGCCAAGTTTTAAAAATGAATTAGTGGGGAAATCATGATCACCCTATCACGTGCAATGAGGAAACCTCAGCAATGTGCAAGGGCTGATCAATGATCATTGAGTCTCTCTCATCCCAGTGCAATGGATCCATAAATCCGTGGGGTGCAAGAGCAGAGAACTCAGATGCCGACTAATTCTTGAGCATAAATAACCAAACTTCAGGGGAGGCACCATTTTCAATAGCTAAAAGTGCCTGAGTTATAATCACCTTGTCACATTTTTGTTGGGTTCTGAATTTGCATACCAACCAGAGCATGAACACCAGTCCACAGCATATGGCAGCACCAAACCACCCACCAATTCCTTAAAGCAAGAAAAAGCAGAGGTAAGCCAAGAGATAAAGTCTCCAAGGGTCACTGGTTCCACACTGGTTCCATTAAGGTTCAGGATCTGTATCTGCAGCCTCATCTGCAACCTTTCCAGCTCCTGTGACCAGTTCCCCTTCAGATAATTTGATAGGTCTGTACTTCTAATAAAAGAATTATTAATATACCTATTGGGAGTAATGCATACATGCGGAGTGGATGCCACACAACTCATTTGAATGACATCCATCATCTGTTCCATGTTATGTTGTAAAATATCCATTCTCTGATTCACTAACATTAACCCTGAGGCGATATGAGAATCCACCCTTTGCAGGGTAAGCAATGCCTCAGACGTTTTTTCTGCTATCTGACTTATAGTGTCAGCAGTATTAATTTGATCTGCCCAATTAGAGATAATCTTTCTTTAAAAAATATACAGGGTGTAAAAGGTTTATCCACATTATGCACAAAGCATAGTGTATGATTTAAATGAAAACTAGTACTCTTATACACCTGTGGCTCTTGAGGAGTTTGTCGTGCATAAGGCACATCCAAAAAACATTCCTTTGCAAAAAACAAAGGCTAGGTAGAAGAATTGGAATGTACCGGTAAAGATACTGGCCATGATCTTACTATGGCCCACAAAGGTGTACTTATCCCAGTCTCAATCATCAGGAGAAAGAATAGCAGGATCATCTTGGGATTCATCTTGATCTTTCACGGTCCTTGTCAGTCGCATAGGAACCCAAAGTGGATTTTCTTCACCCTGCGGAAAAACACAAATAGCTCCCCGGGATCTAACTAATATATGATCCGGGCCATACCATTTATTATCAAGGACATTTTTCCATTTGATCATTTCATTGGGCGATTGAGGCCATTGTCCGTGTCTTTCGGCTGGTGATCTTCCAGCATCATCCAATTTTTAAAAATTAAGAGTAAATATTGTAAGGGATAGAGCCATCTTTGGCGTCGAAGCCTCTATCCCCCCTTTTTGTTTTTGCAAATATTGTTTCAAAGTACGATGGGCTCTCTCAATAATGCCTTGGCCCTGTGGATTATAGGGCAACCCAGTAATATGTTTCACTTGCATTTGTTTGCAAAATTGGCTAAATTTAGAAGAAGTATACACAGGGCCATTATCTGTCTTTAGCACTAATGGCTTGCCCCATGCAGCCCAAGCCTCCAAGCAGTGAGATATGACATGAACTGCTTTTTCCCCTGTCTATGGAGAGGCATGTAGGACACCAGAACTGGTATCTATGGACACATGTACATATTGTAATTTCCCAAAAGCTGGGATATGCGTGACATCCATCTACCAAACATCTAGGGGTCACAATCTGCGAGGATTAGCACCCACGGAAGGTGCATTAATAAATTCTACACATCTACCACACTGTAGGACAATATCTCAAGCTTCTGTTTGTGTGAGCTTAAACTTTTGTCGTAATGTAGAAGCAGGGACATGATAAAGTTGATGAAAATTCTTAGCACTGTCTATAGAACTTTGTGATAGGGAAACCGTGTCTCTGGTGGCTGAATCAGCAATTGCATTTCCCTTAACCATAGGTCCAGGTAATGATGTATGTGCTCTAATATGTTGAAAGGGGTGCTCACGCATCAGAATACAATCTTGTATTTTCATCAAAATTTCAGATACTGGACTAGACTGTTTAAAATTTGCGGCAGTCTCTAATGCTAGTACAGCATTAACCACATAAACAGAATCAGAGATAATATTTATGGGCATAAGAAATCTTTTAAAGACTTCTAAAACCACCAAACATTCTACTAATTGAGGGGCTCCTGGTGTAAATTGCAACCTTACAGCCTTTTCATTTATCACATAACTTCCAATTCCTGTTTTGGATCCATCGGTATAAATATCAACGGCTCCCTTTATAGGAGTATTAGCCATTACCTTTGGAAATATCACTGGATGCAATAGCATAAAATGTAATAAAGGATGTTTAGGATAATGATTTTCAATTAAACCAGGATAACTGCATCTAGGAATGGCCCATTCATCTATAGTTGCACACAATGTTTGCATTTGTGCAGCAGTATAGGGAACAATTATGCTATCCGGCATTTTCCCAAAGTGAGTAATTGAACTTTTTATGCCTTTATGGGCCATATTTGCCACCGTGGTGGGATAATGCTCTATAGTCTTATTAGGGGATATATGTGGATGTATCAATACTAAAGGACCATCTTGCCATAACACAGCAGTTGGCAAATTTATGGTTCTTAATATGTATAGGTACAAAGGTTCTTGCTCATTTATACGATTTAACTGTGCTTTTTGGATAGGTCTTTCCACCTTCCTAAGAACATCAGAAGCCTCAGGTGTTAATTGTCTCAATGAGGTAATATGTGATTTTACTTCTAAAATTTGAAGTAAAGGTTTTAATTCCGAAGTAGGGATCCATAAATAGGGTCTAGTCCAATTTATATTTCCTAATAATTTTTGAAAATCATTTAATGTCTTTAGATGATCTTTTCTTATACTAATCTTTTGTGGGGTGACACACCGTAGAGTAATAGTGGCTCCTAAAAAATGACTAACATTAGACTGCTGTGCTTTTTCTGGTGCAATAATCAAGCCATTATTTTTTAAAGTTTCATTAAGCAAGCCATAAGCTTGCTGTATACTTTCTTCTTCAGGTCCACAAATCACAATATCGTCGATATAGTGACAAATTTTTAAGGAGGGGAAACCATCTCTAACTGGTTGCAAAGCTTTTCCTATGTATAACTGACATATGGTAGGGCTATTTGCCATTCCTTGGGACAATACCCCCCATTGATACCTTTTATCAGGCCCCATATGATTAATAGAAGGCAGGGTAAATGCAAATCTAGGTTGATCTTTCTTATTCAATGGAATGGAAAAGAAACAATCTTTAATATCTACTACTATAATTCTCCAATCCTTAGGTAGAGCTGATAGTAGGGGGAGTCCTCTTTGTACAGGACCCATAACTTGCATTTGTGCATTAATGGCTCTTAGGTCATGTAACAATCTCCATTTACCTGACTTTTTCTTTACAACAAAAATAGGGGTATTCCAGGGTGATTGTGTGGGTTCCACATGTCCCAGGTCTAATTGTTCTTGTACTAATTCTTTAGCTGCTTTTAACTTCTCAGAGGGTAAAGGCCACTGAGGCACCCACACCGCGTCCTCCGTATGCCACGGAATGGGTAAAGGCTCCTCAGTGGCCCCTAGGAAAAAAACCCAGCCCTTTCTTATCTGCTTTTTCTGTGGCTTTAACTGGTGAAATTCTACCTTATAAGTTTTTTCCAAGACCTAGTCCAGGTATATATCACATTCCTTTCATCATTTCCTTGCTTTTCTGAGAGTAATCATTAGTCAACATAAAGTTCATGGCATTGTGAGCCAGTCTATCAATTTGGGACTGAGTAAATGAGGCATTAACTCCATAGGTCCTTACTGACTCTGCTAACTCTTTCACCTGTTTATGCGATATTGGCTCATAATATCGCTGTTGAGCATGATCCTGAAAAACAGGAAAAGCCTGACATATTTTTTGCAACCCTCTAGGAGTGCAAAAAGAGTGACCATTACCAATTGCTTTCTTATCTGCATAAGGCGGAGTAGGTGGGGGAGCACCGAAACTCCTCCCTATTGGACCAGATCTTTCTGCCTCATACTCAGCAGCAGCCTCCTTCAAATCTTCCTCCTCCCCTGCTGTTAATTCCGAATCCTCTGAGCTGGACAATTCTAACAACTCCGAGTCCTCGAGAGGAGGGTAAATTGACTTAATTTTCTGCTTTTTATTTTTTATACTATCTTTTGTATCTTTACATTTTGAGCATTGACAATTAAGGCTATGGCATAAGATCAAGGCAAGAAAGATAGCAAGCAGCACAACCCCAGCGACAATTATCGGATCTATTTTGTAGGAGAGCATGCCTCTTAGAGACTCACATTAATTTCTTTATACTTACCAGTACCACAGTTCCCCAGCTGAAGAGTTCTGAATCCAGGCCGGATCCTTCTCAGCAGTCTGTTTTATGGAAACACTTTATTAACCACTCCTTCCCCGCGATGCAGTTCTGAATCGTCCCTGTAGCAGGGGGTCTTCGCTCGTGCCTGAAGATGTTTCTTTTCCTGGGTTTTCGGCACCACTTCTTGCGCGCACCCAACTGGCCAGCAAGAACTACGCTGCAACAGGATCCTTCCCCACACGTTTATTGGGAGAGCTTGATTGCAGAAGCGAAGTGACCCCAAGCCCAGAACTGGTGCTGCCTATATAGGCCTAGGAGAGGCGTGTCTCACACCCGGATTGGTTGTGCTTGGGTTATGCTTTTCACCTCATTTGCATGCCTACATCTGATTGGTTAACTTGTCTCTCATCTGATTGGTTAACTTGTCTCTCATCTGATTGGTTAAATTGCCTCTCATCTGATTGGTTAACTTGTCTCTCATCTGATTGGTTAATTTTGGTTAATTCTCAAAACCTCATCTTGGCAAAAGAACTTTAGTGCCTATGTATGCGTGGTGGCCAGCAGAAGCCAGCGCCACCCTGCAACGGCACATGTGGCTTCCTACAAAAACTTAAAGGAAAAAAAAAAGAAACATTTCCATTTTGAGTTAATGCAAAGCTCAGAGCTGCCTCAGCAAGGTTTGTGTGGACCCTGCCTAGGGAAGTTTTTGGGGCCTCTCCTTGCCTCCCAGTAATTCTTTTTAAGCCAAAACAGTATAATTACAGATATATTCAGGTGTTGTTCAAAATAAAGTTTAAACTTAAGATTTATGAAAGGTCAGTGGGGCTGTGGAACCTGTAGAGGCATTTCAATCTGGCCTGCCTACTCCATATGGATATCTTGTGGATTTGAAGGTTGTTTTTTTCCTTTGCATCCTGATAATTGTAAAGGGTTTGCTTCTAGTGAGCTTGTGATCATTGGAAAGTTTTGCCTCTAGGAATGGATAATCGCCTTACATTATGTAAGAAAAAAAATTGTCTCTGCCTCAAAACAAGAAGCTAGGACTTTGACTCTTTCAGTGCATATTGTTTATTATGTGGAGCATATTTTATTACCTAATCCCTCTGAAGGGGAATTTTCCTACCTTTGCTCTTATACATCAAACTTTAAATTTTGGGGGAGTAGTTGTTGTTCCAAAAAAAAAAAAAAAAGATTCAGAGGCAATATCTTTCTCAATATTTGGGGCCTCCGTTATATCCTAGAAAAATTGTGGCGCAGAAAATTCAAGAAAGAAAGGATGATTTACTTACTTCAAGTTATTTCCAAAAGCTTCCCGGAGATGTCAATTGGCTAAGACCTCACCTTAAGCTCACCACAGGAGGACTTAAGCCTTTGTTGGATGTTATCAAGGGGGATGTGAATTAACTGGTGAGAGGCAGGATAGCTTTACAGAAGGCAGAAGAAGCTGCTGCAATCAATAGTTAGCTGCTTCTTTTAGTCATTGTTACTCAGTGTGCCCACAGGAGTTCTTTGGCAAAGGGACCATTAATGGGGATTCATTTTTCTTCATCTCCAAGTAGACAAAGACAGGTTGTTAAAATTTGCTTCTGTGCATGCTTTCATTTTTCCTGTAATTTTACTCATGCATCCCATAAAGGGATATATATAGCTCAGGGCTTACAATTGCTTGAAATTGTCTCACACGCACTATTGTCTCGCCAGCAAGAACACACGCGTGAGAAACCGGATCCTTCTGCAGCAACTTTATTACACCAGTTTCAACATGAAGAGGAAGACCCCAAGCACCAAAAAGGCGCTGCTTATATACACCTTAGTGTGGCGTGTCCACACCTGATTGGCTGCTCTCCCAGGGCCTCATCATCATGCCCCAGGATGGGCCATGACTTGGCATGAAAACACTCTCGCACATGCACACATTGCTTGTTTACCAATTAGGTCACGCAGGCACAGCAGAAACTGCTTCCCACAAAATTGTTCCTTTTTTAGATACTGCTAGTTCTCAAAGTTTGCAATTGTTAATGCATATATACAACTCAAGTTAAGAGACAGGACTGTTCCTTTAAAGGACTGTCCTTGGACATTTAAGAACTCATCCTGGACTGCCTGGACAAGACCCCCTAAGGCAATGCCACATCAGTCTTGTATCCCAGGCAGAGTATAGGCCTTACACAGGAACAGTTGGCCATGTAATCTCATTCTTTACATCATCAAAATAGTAATAGCTTGAGATAATAATTTGGTATTTTTAGAGAATGTGCATGTCAAATTGTAAAGACTTGTTCTCAGTGTCCTCAGTTTCTACCTGTTCCACATAATGATGTTAATTCTCGAGAACTTATACTTAATCAATTATTGCCAATGGATACTCATATTTCTCATTTTAGAAAAATAAAATATGTACATGTGACTATTGACACCTTTTCAGGCTTTCTAGCTGCAGCTGCTTTTACAGAAGAAGCAACTAAAAATGTAATTAGTCATTGCCTGCATTGTTTTTCTGTGCTTGGTGCTCCAAATCAGATTAAAACAGGTAATAGATCTGGCTATTAAGGTCAAGCATTTGAGATATTTTGTCAACAATTTAATGTTACCCATATTACTGGGATTCCTTATAATTCTCTAGGACAAGGTATTGGGGAGATTTAAAAACAATATTTTCTTTAAAAACTAAAAAGGGGGGAATTATACCCCCAAGGTCACCAAAAGCACATCTTGCTCTCGTCTTAATCGTTTCCATTTTTTGCAAACCGATGCTAAAGGTCAGTCTGCAGCTAATCGCCATGGCATCCAGTCACTCCCAGCTCATATGCTGTGGTTAAATGGTGGGACCCCCTAACTAAAATGTGGAATAGTCCAGACCCTGTTTTAATTTGGGGACAAGGTTCTGTCTGTATCTTTTTTCGCAAAAAGAAGACAGAGCCAGGCCGGGCGTAGTGGCGCACACCTTTAATCTCAGCACTCAGCAGGCAGAGGCAGGCAGATTTCTGAGTTTGAGGCCAGCCTGGTTTACAGAGTGAGTTCCAGGACAGCCAGGGCTACACAAAGAAACCCTGTCTCAAAAAACCAAAAAAAAAAAAAAAAAAAAAAAAAAGAAGAAGAAGAAGAAGAAGAAGAAGAAGAAGAAGAAGAAGAAGAAGAAGAAGAAGAAGAAGACAGAGCCCAACAGCTGCCTGAAAGATTGGTTCATCAAGTGGACACAGATTCTGAGTCTTCTAGTAAGTATGTTTCCAATTATGAAGACAGCTAAAAATCTTTATCAGCCAGAGTTAATTTGGAGTATATCCTCCACTATTACCTGAGATCCTGGCAAAGTGGGGGATGGGTTCCCCCCTTTAAATTCAGACTTAAGAATTAAACATTGGGCCTTGATCAGAGAACTTTGCCTTGGTCTCATTCTTTTTCTCGTCTGTCCTTCCCATTCATCCCCAGCTCTCCTTCCAGGTAAACCTGGTTCTCCATGGCTGCTGGGCAGCTACATCCAGGCAGCTAGAAAAAGGGTCTTAAAGCCGACACCCACAGTGCCATAATCTGGGCCAAATATTTTCAAACCACTACAGGTGGCCATTTTTACTATATTAATTCTGCCAATCCATGAGCATGGGAGATCTTTTTACCTTCTGATATCTTTAATTTCTTTCTTCAGTGTCTTAAGGGGTTTTTTTTTCATACAAACAAAAAGTCTTAGGCCTTGCTGTAAACCACCTTTATTATGTTGAAGTGTGCAGCTTAATCATGCAAAACCCTCCTTCTCCTGCTTGTGGTTCTCCTCCTACTCCCAAGCCCAGGAAACCTAAACTCCACTGCCTCTTCTGCCCAGCTACTAGCTGTCAGCATCTTTATTCACCAATCAGAAATAGCTTGGAGTAAGATTGCATAGTGTCACCTTGGGTCTACTTACAGTTTCTGTTGTCTCTGGGGCAACCAGGTTTTGAGGAACCAGTATTAGCATTAGAATACAAGCAGTATCAGTCCAGCCCACTACAGAAGTGTATTTCTTTTATCCCCAATCTCTCCAGGACTTTGATCATTAAAGGGTGTTGGATTTTCAAAGACCTTTACTGTATGTAATGAGATGATCATGTGCTGTTTGTCTTTCAGTTTATATAATTTATATAGTTACTTACTTACATTTTCCATTTCCATTTGTTGGACTATCCTTGTATCTCTGGTATGATACCTACTTGATCATGGTGGATAATCTTTGATATGCCTTTGGATTCAGTTACAAATATTTAATTAACAATTTTTTTGCATCTAACTTCATAAGGAAAGTTGGCATGAATTATCTTTCTTTGTTGAGTCTTCATGGGGTTTAGGCATCTGGATAATGGTGGACTCATAAAAGAACTAGGCAATGTTCCTTCTGTTTCTATTTTGGGGAATAATTTGAAGAGTATTGGTATTAACTCTCCTTTGAGAGTCTGGTAGAATTCTTCATGAAAACCTAGCCCTGTTCTTTTCTGGGTTATCAGACTTTTAATGACTGCTTATATTTCACTAGTGGTTTTAAGTCTGTTTAAATTGCTAATCTGATCCTTATTTAATGTGGTAGGTGGTATATATCAAGAGATTTATCTGTTTATTTTAGATTTTCTAATTTGATAGATTTTTAAAGTATGTCCTAGGATTATCTGGATTTCCAGTGACTGTTATTATACTCTAATTTTAATCTGTAATTTTTATTAATTTAGATCTTCTCTCTCCATCTTCTAGTTATTTTGACAAAGAGTTTGTTAATCTTAATGATTTTTCTCAAAGAACCAACCCTTCTTTTCATTGATTCTTTGTATTGTTTTTGTTATTTCTAGTTTATTGATTTCAGCCCAGCCTGTTTGAACATTTATTGTCATCAACCCCTTTTGAGTATTACTTGTTCTTTTTATTCCAGAGTTTTCAAGAGTTTCTTTAAGGCCTGGAGAGATGGCTCAGTGGTTAAGAATCCTGACTGCTCTTCCAGAGGTCCTGAGTTCAATTCCCAGCAACCACATGGTGGCTCACAACCATCTGTAATAAGGATCCAATGCCCTTTTCTGGTGTGTCTGAAGACAGCAACAGTATACTCACATACATGAAATAAATAAATAAATCTAATTTTAAAAATTAACACTGTTATTTTTCTTTAAAAAAAAAAAAAAAAGAAGAGTGCCTTTAAATTACTTGCATCTTAGAACCGCCTTCATTGTGTCCCATGGGTCTGAGAATGTTATGTTATCATTTGCATTCAATTCTAGAAAAGTTCTTAATTTCTGTCTCAATTTCCATCTTGATCCATTCTTCACTCAGTAGTGAATTGTTCATCTTTCATGAGTTTGTATACACTGTTTTTGCTGTGGTTACTGATATATGGTTTTAGTCTGTGGAAGCTTGCTTTGTGTTCAAGTTTGGGAGAACATCCTATGAGCTGCTGAGAAGAAGGTATGTGTTTGAGTGAAATGTTCTATAATTATCAGCTAGATCCATTTCATTGGTAATGTCACTGAAAGAAAATAAAAAAATTAAGATCTGTGATTCATGTAATGTATGTCAAATAGCCCAAAGAGTTGTTTGTGAGCTTTGAAACCAGGGGCTGAAAACATAGCAGAACAGGCCAGGACATGCCCGGGGAAGGCCGGGCACCTCCCCATCTCCCGCCCTTCTGACAGTCTGTTGATGTTTAAATGGACCAATCATGTGAAACCGCGCCAATTCCTTCCCCAGCCCCACCCCTTTTCTATAAAAGCCCCTAGCTTCCAAGCCTCAGGGTCGAAACCACTGTCTCCTGTGTGAGATACATTTCGAACTGGAGCTCCACCATTATGGCTCCACCATGTGGTCAACACCTCTGTCTCCTGCGGGAGATATGTGTTGGCCCAGAGCTCCGTCATTAAACTACCTCATGCTTTTACATCAAGATGGTCGTCTGTTCGTGATTCTTGGGTGCATGCCGAACGGGAATTGAGTGGGGGTTTCCCCACTAAGTTCTTTCATCACTTAACTTCAGCATTTCTCTGTCTCATAAAGATAGTGTTTAAACTGCAGTTATAAGCTGGAGAGATGGCTCAGTGGTTAAGAGCATTGGCTGTTCTTCCAGGGGACCCAGGTTTAATTCCCATTATCCACACAGCAGCTCACAGCTGTCTGTAACATCAGTCCCAGGGGATCAGAGGAGGGTTTTTAAACATCAGCATATGTTGAAGAGGAATAAACAAAAGCATTCAGAAACCCCAAGTTCATCACTGGGTCACTCAGCTTTAGATTTAAATAAAGGAAAAACTGGGTAGCATCATGGAAGAAATGAGAGTAATGAAGCAGTCCTACAGACGATGCACACAAAATACATCTTGTAGACAGATGGTGATGGTGTGTGCCTTTAATCCCAACACTCAGGAGGCAGAGGCAAGAGGATCTCTGTGAGTTTGGGGCCAGGCTGTTCTACAGAGCAAGTTCCAGGACAGCCGGGCCTATACAGATAACCCCTGTTTTCAAAATAAATAAGTAAATCTTGAGAAATTTATATGTGTGGAGGTCAGCTACAACCAAAAGATTCTTTACAGCTTTGCTAGGTCTTTAGAGTAAAAAAAGTTTATATACTCTTTGTTTATTTGTTTGTTTTATTTTTTCGAGACAGGGTTTCTCTGTATAGCTCTGGCTATCCTGGAACTCACTTTGTAGACCAGGCTGGCCTTGAACTCAGAAATCCGCCTGCCTCTTCCTCCTGAGTGCTGGGATTAAAGGTGTGCACCACCACATCCGGCCATATACTCTTTTTTAAAAATCCTTGGTTTTTCTTGGTGGTGGTAGCACACTTCAGCACCTCATAGCCCCTTTCACCAGATTCGAGAGTCATTGAATATTTTTGTTTGTTTTGAGACAGGGTTTCTCTGTGCAGCCCTGGCTGTCCTGGAACTAACTCACTATGTAGAAGAGGCTGGCCTAAAATTTACACAGATCCACATGCCTCTGCCTCTGCCTCTGCCTCTGCCTCTCAAGTGCTGGGATTAAAGGCGCACACCACCCCACCTGGCTTCCTTTGGTTTTTTTTTTTGGCTTCGTGCAAGCTGGGCAGGACTCCAACTAAACTACACCCGTAGCCTCGGAAATATATATTAATGTTACATTACTATTACAATTGTTACTAAATTATTGTAAAAATTATTATTAAAATTACTATAATTATTGTTAAATGAAAATCATTAAAATTATTAAAACATAATATCTTTATTTAATGTATATTTATATATAAACATCTTATATATTTATACTTTATTCTATAATTATAATAAGTATTGTGTATTATATTTATTATTATATAAATATATAAATATGTATATATAAATAAAACACATACATACATTTTTTTTTCAAGACAGGGTTTCTCCGTGTGGCTCTGGCTGTTCTAGAACTGTCTTTGTAGACCAGGCTGGCCTTGAATTCATAGAGATCCACCTGCCTCTGCCTCCCAGGTACTGGGATTAAAGATGTATGCCATCACTGCGTAGACTTTTAAATGTATTTTTTACTGTTTCATTTTGCATATATGGCTGTCTTGAAGTGGAAACTTAAGGGTTCTTTGGAAAGTCAGTTGTGTCGGATGGTGTTTTGCTGGGGCAAACACGTGAAGGAGTGTTTTCCTGAAGTGGACATGGGTGAAAGGCTAAGGCAGACTGGTGAAGGAACATTTCACTGAAGCAGACACAGGTGGAAGGGTATCTTGCTAAAGCCCATGGAAGCCAGATAAGGGCCTCAGATCCCCTGGGTCTGCAGTTCAGATGGTTGTAAGCTGCCATATGGGTGCTGGGAATTGAACTTAGTGCCAAGTGGTCTTAACTGCTGAGCCATCTCTCCAGCCCCCTTTGAAATTATTTATTTATTTATTGATTGATTGATTGGTTTTTTGAGACAGGGTTTCTCTGTATAGCCCTGGCTGTCCTGGAACTCACTTTGTAGACCAGGCTGGCCTTGAACTCAGAAATCCGCCTGCCTCTGCCTCCTGAGTACTGGGATTAAAGGCGTGCACCACCACTGCCCGGCTTTGAAATCTTTTAAATGTGCATGTTATAGCTTTAGTTGAATAGGAATGAATGAGACCGTCTTCATCAGGTAAAAAATGGAATCCACTTATGTTTAGTGGTGCTGTTATTAAACACCAATAATAACTCCCAAAAAAACCTGCAAAGTTTCTAAATATTACTTCCAAAGTCAATATTTTTTCTATGTGTGGTTCAAATTTCATGTTTGTAAAATACATCTTTGCATTCATGATCCTGTCAGATCTCAGTCCTCCAGAATAGAAATACACAGAGACAGGGTGGAGAGACCACACTGCAGATAGGAGCACAGACTAATCTTACAGAAGACTTGAGTTGTATCACCCACACCCAAGTCAGACATCTCAGATACCTGCACCAAAGTACACACACTCCCTACAGACATACACATGATTAAAATACAACTTAATAAAAATAGCACCTCACAGTGAGCATGAGAGCCTGCCATGCAGCCCTGGCGACTCAAGGTCAAGTCCTAGAATCTATGTGGTGGGTAAATTGAAAGCTGGTGACATGGTCTGGCAAGAACTGAGCTGTGTGGTGTAGAGACAATCTCTTTTGCACTGTGTAAAATCTTTTACCTGTCAATAAAATTCTAGATGGCCTATGAGGAGAGGCAGGATTAGAAGGTGGGACATTCAGCAGAGGGAGGGGGAGGGGAGGGGGAGAGGAGGGGGAGGGGAGGGGGAGGGGGAGGGGAGGGGAGGGAGAGGGAGAAGGAGAGGGAGAGAGGGAGAGAGATACAGAGAGACAGAGAGAGAGAGACAGAGACAGAGAGAAATTCTGGGATTGAGACGCACAGGGAGATTTGCCCTGACACAGAGAAAGATGGTTGCATGACACTGAGGACCAGGTAGCCAGCCACTGGCATGACTTTGACTGCATTAAATGGGATAATTGAGTTATGAGCTATGGGAGATGAGCCAAAGCTGTTAGTCTTGACATTTAGAAGTCTCAGAGTCATTATTTTGTGAAGCTTAATGTGTGGGATGGGAGGCCTGAGGGTTACAGCGTAGAGCACCAGGTAACTTTGAAACATCAGGATAAGACATGATTTATATACGTTCATCAATCTCATTTGTCAGGTTTAGACCAAACTTCACTCATATCAGCAAATGAGATTATGGCTAGGCAGGTGTGGCCACTCCTGTTTGTCCTGACATTTGGGCAAATGGGGCTTGCTGTTATATACCTGACTAGAATGCAGCCCTGTATGACAAAATTAATACGGCAGTTAGAGTTCAGGGTAAAGTTGAGTTTCAAAATAAAACTAGAGCCAGATGCAGGTGGGGCATGCCCTTTGGAATCCCAGCACTCAGGAATCGGTAGATCTTTGAGTTCAAGGCCAGCCTGGTCTACAGAATGAGTTCTAAGACAGCCAGGGCCACACAGACAAACCCTGTCTTAAGTAAATAAAATAAAATAAAATAAAATAAAATAAAATAAAATAAAATAAAATAAAATAAAATAAAATTAGAAAGAGTAAATTCTAAAGAGTGTAAACAAAAATCTCTTCATAGTACTTGCCAATAGTCCCAGGGCTCGGGAGGCAGGGGCAGAAGGTCTCTGTAATTCAAGGGTAAACTGGTCTACACAGTGAGATCCTGTCTTTAACAACAACAAATGACTGGGTGTTGATGTTATTTAGTTACCTTCATCAAGTTTCTCCTTTGTAGCTCTCCAGACTCTGTACTGTGCTGTCCAAAGATGATAGATGACTCCCTCAGCCTCCCTCGCACCCCCAAAGTGTCTTCCAGACACAACCGAACACACACACACAAACTCAGAGGTCACGGTAGTGTGCACAGTGCACAGGCTTGTGGAGGGACCGAGAAGCTATCTGCAATGGATACCCTCTAGCAAAACAGAAATCAATTTTCTCCAACGGAGTCTCGCTGAGTGTCCTGATGGCATTTCAGGGCAGGCCCATGCCCAAGAGTAATTGACCAATATAAAACTTATTTTGTGGACTTTTGATTTCTTAGGTTTGCTTGGGCGTTTTTTGTTTTTGTTTTGTTTTATTTTGTTTTGTTTTGTTTTGTTTTGTTTGTCTTGTTAGTCTTTTGCCTATTTGTTTTCATTCTCATTTGTGTGTGTGTTTATGCTTTTTTGGTTTTTGTTTGTTTTATACTGTTTGAAAGAGGGAGCTTATAGTTGGGTAGTTAGGGAGGGTGTGGAAATGGGAGGACCTAGGGGAAGTTGGGAGTCGGGAGACACATGATCAAAATATATTGTATAAAAAAATTTTGAGGTGGGCTCTACAAGTTCCCTCTCCCCACTGCCGGACATTTCATCTAAGGTCCCTCCCTTTGAGTCCTGAGAGTCTCCCACCTCCGAGGTCTCCGGAACATTCTGGAGGGTCCCCCAACCTCCTACCTCCCAAAGTTGCCTGTTTTCATTCTTTCTGTTGGCCCTCAGGGCTTCAGTCCTGTTCCCTCCACCCAATACCTGATCATGTTCCCCTATTCCCTTCCCTATCCTCTTTTCCACCCAGGTCTCTCCCCCTGCCCCCCTCCTGTGATTGCTTTCTTCTCCCTCCCAAGTGGGATTGAGGCATCCTCATTTGGGGCTGTTCAGCTTGTTAACCGTTTTGAGTTCTGTGGATTGTACCCTAGGTATTCTGTACTTTTGGGGGGCTCATATCCATTTATTAGTGAGTACATACCATGCATGTCCTTTTGAGTCTTGAGTTACCTCACTCAGGATTATATTTTCTAGTTCCATCCATTTGCCTGCAAAACTCATGATGTCCTTGATCTTAATAGGTGAGTGGTATTCCATTGTGTAAATGAACTACATTTTCTGTATCCATTCTGTTGTGGGACATCAGGGTTGTTTCCAGCTTCAGGGCATCAGGTGAGGGATGGGGTTGCCATCCCAAAGTCAAAAACTCTGACCCATAATTGTTCCTGTCTGAAAGAACTGCAGGGACAGAAATGGAGAGGAGCCTGAGGAAAAGAAGGTCCAGCAATAGGCCTAAAGTGGGATCCAGCCCAAAGGGAGGTCCCAAGGCCTGACACTATTACTGAGGCTATGGAGCGCTCACAAAAGGGGTCCTATCATGACTGCCCTCTGAAAGACCCAACAAGCAGCTGAAAGAGTCAGATGCAGATATTTACATCCAACCAATGGACAGAAGCTGCTGACCCCTGTGGTTGAGTTAGGGAAAAGCTGGAAGAAGCTGAGGAGAAGGGCAACACTATAGGAGGACCAGCAGTCTCTACTAACCTGAAGCCTTGCGATCTCTGACACTGGACCACAACCAGGCAGCATACATCAGCTGATATGAGGCCCCCAACATGTATACAGCAGAGGACTGCCAGGTCTGGACTCAGTCAGAGAAGATGCACCTAACCCTCCTGAGACTAGAGGCCCCAGGGAGTAGGGAGGTGAGGGAGGTGGTGAGGGGGGCTGGGAACATCCTCATGGAGACAGTGGATCGAGGAGGTATGGGATGTGGAACAGTCAGAGGGTGGACTGGGAGGGAGAAAAATCTGAACTGTAAAAAAGATCAAATAAAATTTAAAAAATTTTTGTTTTCTTTTTGAAATAGCATCTCGCTATATAGCACTGGCTGGTCTGAAACTCACTCTATAGATCAGATTGGCCTTCAACTCACCAATATCTGCCTGCCTCTGCCTTCCAAGTGCAACCATACCTAGTTTGATTTTTTTTTTTTTAAAGAATTAGGATCAGAGTTTAAGGGGAAACTTATAGGCAAACTTAGACCCGTTTTAAAAGTATTTTAAATGGATCTTCTTTAAAAACCTCGGTGTTAGAACCAGAAGGATCTGTTGCTAAAAATAACTTTGTAAGCTTGTTTCAAATTATAATCTTAATACTTTTATAAACTCTGGGTCTTATGCAGGGGGAAATGATGAGGTGGGAGAGATGACTGGCGTCCTGCCAGAGCTCTGGGGCTCTGGGCAGGTGGACTCAGGAGACTGCCATGGGGCCCCATGGAACCGCCTCGGGACTGGTGTTGGGATGTGTTAGGCTGCAGAACCATGCTCCAGAGAATGGGGAAGACACAGTCTCGACTCCATTTCTCAGGCACCAGAGACTGCCAGATACAGCGGAAAAGTCGGAAAAGTTGACTCTGGGTCTCTGGGCCTCACGGAGGCCAGAGACAATAGATTCTCAGTCTCAGACATCCCAGATGCTGATGGATGTCGAGGAAGAGCTGAGAACGAAGTGGGGGCCCCAGGGGTGGCTCAGTCAGCCCTGGGACCGAAGGGAGAAGGGGCAGGGGGAGAAGGCAGTGGGTGGTTCCCACTCAGGAGAGAGTCTTTGGTCTTGTCTGGTGGCTGGAAACACTGGGAGGCCTTCCTGTGGGAGATTAGACCGTGGCTCTTTAGGGCAAGGCCTATTCTATTGTTCTAGCATGGCAGGTCTTGATGAGCAGAGATGGTCCATGGTTTTAGACCTTTATTGTAGAAAAGCAGAGAGAGAGGGAAGAGTAAAAAGGCAGAGGGCAGCCATGGCCACATGGGGAGAGAGGAGAAGGGAGAGGGAGAGAGGGAGCAAAGAGAAAGCAAGAGAAGCAAGAGAGGCAAGGGAGAGAGAGGAGGGGCCAAGCAGCCCGTTTTATACTTGGTTGGGCTATCTTGCTGTTGAGGGTAACTGTGGGAAGGAGCATACCTAGCTATATACCTATGGGTAGATACCTGGCTATATACCTGTGGGAAAGAGCATACCAGGTAACTGTGGGGGTGGAGTCTGGAAAGCCTATGTGACTGATGACAACAGAATGATAGAGGTGAGGGCTCATGATGTCAGGAGTTTGTGTCTGGGGGCATAGCTCACTTGTAGAATTTGTAGAACTTGTAGAATCACTCCATCCCTTGTAGAATTTTCTACTGGGTCTCTGGAGTAAGCCTTGCTCGACTAGAACACAGACTGTCTTTCACGGTCGAACAGTCTTATAATTTTCATATTTTTATATTCATCTTTCTTCCTAGTAATCAGCTTTTTATCTCCCCAGGAGACACAGATCTAGGACAGATTAGACCAGACTAAAAGTATATAAAGGCAGGTTTATTAGGTACTGCTCCTGGGCAGACTGCCCCAAAGAACTGGTCTAGGCAGTCATGTGCCCAGGCTAGTGTGATGACATGTCAGCCATAAGCTGGGTTTGTGCCCAAGTGTGGTCAAGAGCTGAACACATAGGCAGGGATTTGGGAGGCTGGCAGCATCAGGGAGGAGGATGCCACAGCTGACATTAATTCGGAACTGGGCTTGGAGACACTCCTTTGTTCTGAGTTTTTCAGTGTGGGTGGGGTTGGAGGAAGGAGGGCAGACAAGGTTTCCTATCTTGTGCAGGGGCAAGCAGGGGTTCCAGCCTAACACCTAAGTTTTCTAATTCTAATTTTTGAATTGTTGGTGTGAAAGACTCCAGGACTCCCAAAGGGAGACACCCACTCAAGCCTCGGGACAGCCGCGCACCCAAGAAGACACTGAGACTAAACTTAAGATGTAGAGAGTAAGATTTAATACAGCAGCAACAAGAAAGCACATAAAAAGCACATAAACCAGAGCCCTATAAAGCAACAGCAAGCAAATACATGAACTAGAGCTCTGGGGTCGAAACCCATACACCCAGCATGATGTAGAGGAGATTCGACCCCAGAGCTCTAGTTCATGTATTTGCTTGCTGTTGCTTTATAGGGCTCTGGTTTATGTGCTTTTTATGTGCTTTCTTGTTGCTGCTGTATTAAATCTTACTCTCTACATCTTAAGTTTAGTCTCAGTGTCTTCTTGGGTGCGCGGCTGTCCCGAGGCTTGAGTGGGTGTCTCCCTTTGGGAGTCCTGGAGTCTTTCATTTGGTGCATTGGCCGGGAATCAGCACGACCACCCAGAAGTCCTGGACCCACTCAGAAGTAAGATTTACTGTTCTGCTTTGGTCTGGTGTCTGTGTTCTGTTAGTTTCTGAGAGGCCAGGTAGGCTATTCTGTATCTGGTGCGATCGCAGTTTCGGTTTTGCAGACGCTCAGTGTGCAATGTGCACAGTGAGACCGCGTTCCGGGTAGGAGCGCGGGCTGTGGATAAGGACAGACGTGTCCAGGTGTCCACCGTCTGTGCGCCCTGGGAGACGTCCCAGGAGGACAAGGGGAGGACTAAGGACGCTTAGTGGACCCCTCTGGAGACCGGGTGGGTCTCAATCTGTGCGAGATCGTGGGTTCGAGTCCCACCTCGTGCTTCAGGTTGCGAGATCGTGGGTTCGAGTCCCACCTCGTGCTTCAGGTTGCGAGATCGTGGGTTCGAGTCCCACCTCGTGCTTTGGTTTTTTCTTTTTGTCTCAAGTCTTGTGTCTGCTCTTGTTGTGTCTGCTATTATTCTAGAAATGGGACAATCTGCTGGGTGTGTAGGTGTGGAACTGCTGCATTTGTGTATTCTGAGATTGTGGGTTTATTCTGGCAGCTGCCACTGTAGACCGTAAGGACCCTAGTGGCTGTGAGAGGACGACTGTCTATGGCCTCACAGTCTGCACCCCAAAAAGATGTTCCAAGGGAGACCCTGGAAGGAGTGCCCAGGGTACAGAACAGTCAAAAAGACCTGGCTGTTGCCTGGCAGAGTGAAGGAGAAAGAGAGTGTTCTCTCTGCCAGAGCGGGAGTGGATGTAAAATCTCGCCCCCGTCAGGAAAAGGAGTCAATGTGGAATCCGACCCCTTCAGAAAGTGGCGTTTGGCTGGTTGTGTTTTTGTCACGTGACAGACTTGTGTGTGTGTGTGTGTGTGTGTTAACCCTTTGTCGACTGTAGACTTGGACTGACGTCAGGACAGAATTTGTCAGCAATGGTTTTAAAAGGAAAAAAAAAACTCAGTGCTGGTGAGTCCCGGACTGCTCAAAAGAGCTCTGAAATGCAGAGCTGGGCTAAAAATTTCCGGCCTTGGCGGCGCAGTTAGGGCTTTAATAGCAACAGTGGCGCTGAGGTTCTGAGTTCTGCAGGAACAGCAGCAGCAGAGGCTGTCTGTGCCCCGTGAGCGAGTTGCGAGATGCTAATGGCGAATGCGGCAGCCTGCCGGTCCCACCTGGAGCCCTAGAGTGGCCATAAAGCCTGCCACAGCTGGGGAGGGGCCAACTGCGGCCGCCGTCCCTCCTTTGGCTTCCCCCCCCCCCAGAGTCTACCCGCACTCCCTTGTGCCTGCCTGGCTGCCTGCGCGCCTCCCTCACCAAGGTCAGTGCAGGGAGCACGGGGGTGTCTCCCGGGTGCATGCCCACACTCCTTTGTGCTCACTCCCCCGCCGCCGCTGCCACCAAGGGCTCAAGCCATGCGGGAAGACAGTGCAGAGAGCACCGGGGGTCTTAGTAGTTAAATGGTTAAATAGCTGACTCTGCCACCTTCCCCCTCCCTGCCAGTGTTTGGCACTCCCAAAAGTTTGCGGCCACAGGTTCCCTGGTTGCTTCTCATTCCCCTGTCCCCTGTATTCTGTCTCTTGTTAACAGAAAGAATTGCGTTCATTTTGAGATATCAGTGGTCTGGTGCAGCCAGATGTGAGAGCTGCACTCCCTTCTCTGCCCCACGTGTTTTCTCTTCTCAGGCACCCCCTGAGCTGCTAGCAGTGAATCTGTTCTAAGTTCTGGTGAGAGAGATATCCAAGGTAAGGAGCACCTGCAGGTCTAACTGCCAGGCTCTGATGAAGGTCTCATCTCTGTGGGACTAAAAAATGCCCCAACAATCTGACCTAGGTAATAAAAAGTTACAGAAGTTAAGAGAAAGATAAAGGTCTGCAAAAAAGAGCTGAGAGCAAAGCTTCAGCAGACTCAGAAGAGATAGGTTAACAGTAAAAAGAGGTAAAAAATAGAGATAAAGAAAATTAGGTCTGAAATAAGAGAGATACTCTAAATGAGAAATATTTAAAAGAGGAACCAGTAAAATGAGGCTGGCAAGTACAGAGACCAGAGTTAGAATCAGAAATGTGCTGTAAGACAGAAAAATAAACCAGGGTAGTCGAACTATGAAAAAAGTTAAGTGACAGAATATAGATGTAATAATTAAATAACATTCAAAGTAAGCAAAGACAAAAAAGAGGAACAAAAAAGATATATATATAGAGAGAGAGACATTAGATGAGATCTCCATTGCAGTTAAAAAACAGGGAGCCAGAAAATTTTTTAAAAAAAGATAAGAAAAATAAAATGCCGGCCACAAAAGTCAGGGAAGCTAGAAAACTTAGTACCTGGCAACAAAAGTAAGCTTTTGGCTAAAGATCAAAGTGTTTACTGTTATCTGTTAAAGAAAAAGAGCACTGAGTGAGAGACTGCCCTAACAAAAAGAAGAGGAGCCCCCCCTCATGACCAAACCCTTCACCTGTTTGTGGCTGAAAGTAAAGAAAAAGCAGAAGGGGTGCTAACACAGAAGCTGAGTCCTTAAAAGAGACCGGTGGCCTACCTGTTAAAAGCAGCTAAAAAGAGACTGTGTTTCATATTCCTCCACTGACCAATGCAAAGCAAGTTTAAAAGGTTCCTGGACACTGCGGGCCTTTGCAGACTGTGGATTCCAGGTTTTGCTGAATTAAAAAGATAAACAGCCCTTCGTATAAAAAATAAAAGAACAACCTTGGATGGCCTTAGATGCTATTGAGACTGCCCTAATGTTGTCCCCAACTTTGAGACTCCTAGATGTGACTGAAAACAAAGGTATTGCCAAAGAGGTTCTTACTCAGAAATTGGGACCCTGAAAAAGACCGGTGGCATACTTGTGAAAATTAGACCTGGTGACTGTAAGATGACCTGCTTGTCTGCACATAGTGGCTTCTGGTCAAGGACGCAGATAAACTGACTCTGAGACAAAACTTGGCACATGCCCTAAAAGTGTGGTTCAGCCCCCTGACCGATGGCTGACTAATGCTCTGGAAAACATGATCCAATTGTTCCCCTGACTGATGGACACATTATCAGAGCTTTTTGTTGACAGAACAAGTGACCTTCGCTTCTCCTGCTAACCTGCTGAGTCTTCACCTACTCATCACTGCTCTGACATTCTGGCGGAAGGAACTTCGGCTCAGAAGGCTGAACTCTTGGCGCTAACCCAAGCCCTGCGGTTGGCTGAAGGCAGAGACATCAAAGACAAAGAAAAAATTCTGGCCCTCCTAGAAGCTCCTGAATGAACTGGGTGAGTTGGGGTATCGGGTATCAGCCAAGAAAGCTCAGTTATGTCGTACCGAGGTGCCGAGACGACGAAAAGCGGTGGCTCACCGAGGCCAGAAAAAAGACTGTGATGCTGATCCCAACCCCCACCACCCCGCGCTAAGTACGTGAGTTTCTGGGGACGGCTGGCTTTTGCAGAAAAAAAGTCCCATTCACCTGGACTGAAAAACACCAAAAAGCCTTTGACAGCATAAAGGCAGCACTGCTTGCAGCCCCCGCTCTGGCTTTGCCAGATTTGACTAAGGTAAGCGGAAGGCGGGGACAGCAGTGCAGCGGTGGACAGAAAGCAAGTGATCTAGGCCAGCAGCCTCCCTAAAGGGATTTCAGCCCAAAAAGCTGAACTTGTGGCTTTGATACAAGCTCTATAAATGACAAAAGAAAAGTCTACACTGACAGCAGGTATGCTTTTGCCACTGTATAGAACAATATACAGACAAAGAAAGCTGTTGACATCTGCAGAAAAAGACCTAAGATGCTGTGAACAAAAGAAATCAGATGGCAGATCTAACCGCCAAAAACAGGCATCCCAAAGAGCAATGATCCTGGCAGTCTGAAGACTATCAAGTTATAGACAAATTAAGACTGGTAAAAGAAACCCTGTATAAAATGGTAAAAACTGAAAGAAAGAAAACTAGTCCTCCCTTGAAAAGACAGACCTGACATCAACTGAGAAATAAACTTTACTGAAAAAAAAAAACGTTCTCAAAATGGATAAATGAGACTGCTCACATAGTCATCAAGAAGATTATTGAAAAAAATTTTTCCAAGGTTCAGAGTGCCAAAAGCAATAGTGTCAGATAATAGCCCTGCTTTGTTGCCCAGGTAAGTCAGGGTGTGGCCAAGTATTTAGAGGTCAAATAAAAATTACATTGTGTGTATAGACCTCAGAGCTCAGGATAGATAAAAATTAGTTTAAAACTCTAAGACAGACCTTGACAAAATTAATCATGGAGACTGGCACAGACTTGGTGTTCCTTCCCTATGCCCTACTTAAACGTACTAGAAATACTTCCTCTTGATTCAGTTTTATCCTTTATGAGACTCCTATGCCCATTATAGTCTTAAATGATGTGTTTAAACCTATGATGTTATAATAATGATCTGTATGCTAAGTTAAAAGGCTTGCAGGTGGTCTGGTCACAACTGGAAAAAATTGGACTGAGTACGCGGACGACATTGCTCCAGGGATCCCAACAGCTGAGACAGTAAACGAGCTGGGTACCCCAAGGACATCTCACCAGTTCCAGCCAGAGATCTGATCTACGTGCACCTACATCGTGCCCAGACCCTCAAGCCTCGCTAAAAGGGCCCCTGCCTAGTTCTGTTTACTAATGCTTCTTATTCTGTTTTTGTTCCCATGTTAAAATAGAGTAAATGCAGTATTCTCCGCATAAAAATATAGACTTCTGAAATTCTAAGATTAGAATTACTCACTAGAAGGAGTGGGGAATGAAAGAGGAAAATTACTGACCACCAGAACTCTCACCCCAGAGTCCGACCCCCTCTCAAATGAAAACTGTTCCAGGGACATTTCTGAGATAAGGGTTTCCTGGAACGAACCCAGTCCAACCTCTCCCAACTAAGGACTGTGCCAGGGACATTTTTGAGATAAGGGTGTGAGTAAAAACCTCAGTTCCAATGAATCAAGTACATGGCCAAAGTGTGGGACGCGGTTGCGAAAAGCACTTTGGAAAAACCCTGGGCTGAATCTCTTAGTGACGTAAAATTGTATTTTCCCTGCCCTGCTCCCCCCTTGCCTCCTTCCTATAAAAGCCTGTGAAAAATTTGGGCCGGTCGTCGAATCTCCTCTACACCATGCTGGGTGTGTGGGTTTCGACCCCAGAGCTCTAGTTCATGTATTTGCTTGCTGTTGCTTTATGGAGCTCTGGTTTATGTGCTTTTTATGTGCTTTCTTGTTGCTGCTGTATTAAATCTTACTCTCTACATCTTAAGTTTAGTCCCAGTGTCTTCTTGGGTGCGCGGCTGTCCCGAGGCTTGAGTGGGTGTCTCCCCTTGGGAGTCTTAGAGTCTTTCAGGTGGTGGTGGGGTTTTTTTGTTTTTGTTTTGTTTTGTTTTGTTTTGTTTTTTGCTTTGTTTTGTTTGTTTTTTTGAGACAGGGTCTCTCAGTATAGTCCTGGTGTCCTGGATGAACTCTCTACACCAGGCTGACCTCAAACTCAGAAATCTGCCTGCCTCTGCCTCTCACTTGAGATTAAAGAAGTGTGCCACCATACCTACCCCCTAATACAATTTCTTTATAATTTAGATCCAGATTTTAATGTTTTGTAGTTGGGTGGTGGTGCTGTATACCAGTTATTCCAGCACTGGGGATTAAAACCTGTCTCAAAAAACAAAAACAGAAAAAGAAAGAAAGAGAGAGAAAGAGAGAGAGAGAGAGGAAGGAAGGAAGGAAGGAAGGAAGGAAGGAAGGAAGGAAGGAAGGAAGGAAGGAAGGAAGGAGCAAAGAAATAGAAAAGAAAGAAAAGAAGTAATATTTGGAGGAATAGTTAATATAGGATTAAAATATTCCTCCCCCACAAAAGAATGTTTAAGTCGTTTATGCCAGCCAGTCTGTCCTCCAGTAACAGAAGAAGCTGGGTGTTTCCTTCAGAAACAAATGTATATTGGAAATTTCCCCATCTTCTAGCAATATACAGTACAACACCCCAAAGCCCCTGGTTCAGGAGTGGACTGGAATCAAGGTGAATTATAGCAAAGGAAGCAGCCTCAGACAATTGGCTGCAGAAGTCCCACCCTTCCCGGAAAACCCAGTGCTGTGGTAGAGCTACTCAGACACCAGCTTCAAGCCTCCATTGGTCTGTCTGTACAATCTTACCTCAGCCTAGAATGTCTTTGTCCTCTGAGACTTCCTGCTTCATAAGCTCTCCCCTTTCTGTCCTTTCAACTCAGCTGTTTTGGCTCAAACTCCTTTCCAGGTTGACTGATTCAATCTAGCTTCTTCCAGAAATTCCTGAATTGCTGTGCTTGGCTATTCTGATCTTCTGGTTCCTCTGGTCTCTCTCTCTCTCTCTCTCTCTCTCTCTCTCTCTCTCTCTCTCTCTCTCTCTCTCTCTCTCTCGATTTATTTGTTTATTATGTGTAAGTACACTGTAGCTGTCCTCAGATACTCCAGAGGAGGGCATCAGATTTCGTTACGGATGGTTGTGAGCCACCATGTGTTTGCTGGGATTTGAACTCCGGACCTTCAGAAGGGTAGTCAGCACTCTTAACCACTGAGCCATCTCATCAGCCCAGCACAGCTCTCTCTTTAGTAGCTTCCATTCTTCTTTCTTCTTCTGACAGTTGGACATATCCTATTCTGTCAAATCTTTCTCTGATTCATCACTTTGTCTGCTACTCACTTCAATCATGGGTGCTTCCTTCTACAAGCTAACTTTACATCCATTATTTGGGGTAAAAGGTGTATGTTAGAGGCGTTCCATATTCCAGCCAGAAGGGTTAAAGATGTGTGCTAAGAGCTGAGTCACACCACATCTAGACACAGGTGTCATTGTCTAGGAACAGATTTGGCAAGGCCTGACAGATGCTGGAGCTGCTGCTTCTGAGGAGTCACGGTGGCAAAGTCTGGGACCCTGCTCTTCCTCTTGAGCTGTGGTTGTTCATCCTAACGCTGCTACGGTTAGGTATCCAGCGTTCTCCTTGCCAGCATTGTCTGACTTAGCTTTCATATGCACCTTGACCCCTTCCCCTGCAAACCACATATGAGATTCTGTTCTTCAGCCAGGTCCTGGCAAACAAAAACAAAGACAAAGAAAGATGGCATACTCCTTAATGAAGTTGTTTGGCATAAGCCATTGGCTTACACAAGGCCCTCTGGTCCCAGCTATTGCATTTGTCTTTTTTATTTCTCATCCCAGCCTGGTTCTCCCACTCAACATCTTGTCACTCTGATCCTTTATTCCTGCTGGTCAGCCTGGCTTCAGAAATCTAAAAACCTAATCATATAAATATATATATATATATATATATATATATATATATATATATATACACACACACACATAATACCTCATATATCCTTTTGTTTGCTTTTGTTGTTGCCTTTGGAGTCAGGGCCTCACCATGGAACTCTCACAGGTCTGGAACTCACACAGAAATCCCCCTGCTTCTGCCTCCTGAGCTCTAGCTTTCACCAAGAGACCAGCCAAAACAAAACCTGGCTGGGATAAAGCCCGCACTGTCCTTGTTACTCAGCCAATGGAAGGGGACCCGCACTGAGCGAGAAAAATCCTGATTTCTGTGCTTGGTCAGCTTGCCCTACTGGGCTTTGCAGAACCGTAAAGTATACTGTGTTTGTCCTCTCTGTCTCCAGTGCTTTTAATAAGTGGGACTCACAGAGTGTGATGGTACACACCTTTAATCCCAGAGCTCAGGAGGATCAGATAGCTCAGCAGGCTCCTCTTGGAGCCCAATTTTCTGTTTTACTGCCTCTGGACCTACACAGTCTTAAAGGACTTTTGAAAATGAGTTATTTTCTACTCACCATATATAGCAAATATGCAACAAGAAAAAGATAGACCCACAAACACAGTGAATGCTAAGTGTAAGTAAAAGCTTCTCTCCACAGGGGTTAAAATGCTGGGAATAAGAGTTTAATCCCAGGATTTGGGAAGCAGAGGAAGGCAGATCTCAGAGTGCGAGGCCACCCGGGGTCTACAGAGTGAGTTCCAGGGAAGCCAGAGCCACACAAAGCAACCCTGTCTTGAAATGCTCTAACCTAACTAATCTCCCCCACACAAAAGACCTAGAGTTATCTAACCGGAGGGAAGCTCAGTTGAGAAAAATGGCTCCCTAGCATGTGGCTCCAAGGCACTTCCTTAATTAGCGATTGGCCGGGATGATGACTACGGAGAGGTGTAAGCCAAACAAATCCGTTCCTTCCTATCTTGTTGTCATGGTGTTTAATCAGAGCAATAGTAATTCTAAGACAGGTGCTCAGCCCTAAATGGAACACCTGTCCCAAACCCTCACCCCAATCCTGCCCGAGGCTCAGGGAGCACCGTGGAAGAGAGGACAGAAAGAGCCAGAGGATGGGGGGAGTGCTGGAAAGCATTTTCTTGAGGACAGGACATGGTGTTGGACTCACAGACTCACTGTAATATGCTAACCTGGGCAAGATCATTGCAGCAACTGCGTCAACATTCCAGCAGGCAGCACTGGACTGGCTTACAGAGAGAGGAGCGAGGTGGATGCCCTGGGGAGAGTTGGCTTGGGAGTGGATAGGGTCTGTGTACATGTGTGACGTGCCAAAGAATAAGTAAAAACATGATGATCACTGCAACAATGTCTTATGTTGCAACAAGTCTTATATGCAACAAGTCTGATGACTTCAGAGCCCTCATGACTCAGTTCCCTCCCCAAGCCTCCCTTACTGGCAACCAGACCTCCAGCAAATAAAATCTGGGGGAACATTTACTGCTCAAATCATAACAAACGCCCTTTCCCCTGGATACATGCAAATGTCCCTACTCTGTACATGAGCCTCATTAAACTATGACTTTGTGTTGCCCCAAAATATAACTGCCGCCTTGACATGGACCTACTGGGTGTCAGGGTGGAGTGGGTGGATATGAAAACTAATTTTAACACACTTTTGAACTCCAGCAGGGGGCTGTTCTAGATCTGAGGGGTTCAGAGAGAGCTCTTTTCTGGAGTATATATCCATTAATGTGGTAATTTACAGCTACGGCTATGTGTGCCTCTCTCTACTCCATTACAAATGTTCTACCAGTTTAAGGCAATCTATCCAATCAGGGCTCTGGAATGTTCTTTGAAAATGCGACTATGTAGAGTATGACCAACCTAAGCCCAGGATTACCACTCCACGTAGTGAGGCAGGTCAGGTGGCATAGCCTCTCTCTACCTGTCTCATCCTGCCCTCCTTTGTACAGTCAGGGTTCAACTTTGCAGGGGACCTCCTAAATTGCTTCCTGAGACACAGATTCCATGTGAGATATGTCCCAGGGGAAACACCGGTTATGCTAGAGCAAACCCACAAAGACGGGGGGGGGGGGGAATTAGAGGGAGGAGTGCCTCCTGCCACCAACTTCAGGAGTCTGCCTTCCATGGAACATGCCTGTTTTCAGGGGAGAAAGAAATGTCGGCGTGTGTGCCCCCCCCCCCAGCTCTGAGATTTCCCCCAAAGGCTTTAGCCACGTCCCTCAGGGAAATGTCCTCAGTTGGCTCTTGTCCAACTGTTCATCTCAACCTTCTCCCCTCTAAACTTTGCCCTCACACTCAGGACATCTTCCCAAGGTCTGTAGTTGGGCCATGAGCCAAGCTCACAACCCATGGCAACTGGTTACCAGTCCTGAGAGTTTAGACTGGCAGCAACCTCTCCAGGTAAGAGAGATGGGGGAGCGCTAGTCATGAATGGCAGGAGTTGGCAGACTAGGAGCTGGGGGTTGTAATAGCATCTCTCACAGCAAACCTGTACAGATTTGCCTGTGCGTGCAGCCCAAGTATGTCCAAGTCTGTTGACATAGGTGTGAGTTCCTGTACCATGTAGGTGAGTGTGCATTTGTCTTCTTACATACTTGTGTGAGAGCCAAGGTTTACTAAATCTGGAAGGGTGCCCCCAAGCCAATAGCTTAGGGGGTGGGGTTGTAGGCCAGGAGTTTCATTGCTCTTCTCTCTGAGTTTGCAGGTATGAGTCACTCTAATGGGAGGTTCCCCATCCCAGTGAGTAGGGTCTTTCCAAGTACCATCCCTAGTGTCTGCTCCATCCCTCCTGCCTCCACAGGCTAAGTACTGAGGTGACAGGCATGTAAATAGGACTTTCTATTATTTACATGTATGTAGAAGTGAAGCAATCATGCCAAAGTTCCTGAAAGTCTGTTCTCTTCTTCTGTTCTCTCTTTTGGAGAACGTTCTGTTCTCATGAAAGCATCCCAGGGATTTGGCGACAAGCATCTTATTCCCTGAGCCATCTTGAAGGCCCAGGATGGTTTTTAAATGCTCTTTTCAGCTTAAGGACCTTTTCTTTTTCTCTGGGAATATGAGGTCTTTCTGACCTCACTTTGTGAGCTACTCCCCCTCACAGCCTTGGGAGCTGGGAGATGTCTCTCTGGGGTCTGGAACAGGACTGAGCAAAAACTGTCCTAAGGGACAGCCTGGGGGCAGCCTTCTAGGCTCACCTATGAAGTGGTGACCTCAGGCACAGGAAAGGGGGTCCAGGTGACAGAACCTGCCTGACACAGACAAGGGTTTATAGGGACATGGCTGGGCAAGAGATCAATTGCCATTGACCCCAGGTAACCTCAGACCATTGCCAGGAGCAAGGCGAGCCCAACCCCTGTGACCAAAGCCATTAAGACCTGTCTTGGCACTCATGGTGCACTGGATTCCAGCTCTCAATGCCCTTTCAACAATGGACTGCACTCCGTTCTCATTCTAGTGTGAAAAATCCGATGTGTCAAGTTCCTTCTCCTGTGATTCCCGTTATCCAATCGCTAGCCCTGGGCTGGGCTGGAGAGAGGGGGATGCTCTCATGTTCTGTGGTTAGTACAATGGCATGCAGTAACATTATCAAAGAAACCAGACTCAAAGTGGGGCATGTGACTCCATTTAGATGAAACACTTAGCCATGGTGACAAACATCCACATAGTAGTCGTCCTACGTGGGGACTATTCCTGGCATGTCTAGAACTTGATTTAGGCAGAGCTGCAGTGGCAGGTGATGATCCGCCATTGGGACTCATGTCCCTGTGTTTGATCCTCACAGCAGGCTGAACTTCTCTGCTGAGCCGAGGCCAGCCAGCCATATGTCCAGTGGGGCACAGGCATGGGGGTCCTTAGTTTATAACCATGAAAACAACTTTACACATGCTAGCTCTCTGATCATATGAGAAGAGGCACAAACAGGGGAACAGGTTCCATTCTAGTCCAGTTTCTGTTCCTGTAACATCCCTCCAGCAGTATTACAAATGAGGCATTTGTAATATTGCTAACTATTGTAACAATTGCTCACTGGCTTTATTGTAACATTGCTAACTCACATCTCCAAATTAGGAGGTCAGGTGTCCGTTTATGTGGGTGAGTGTTTTGCCTGCGTGCTTATCCGTACATCCTGTTTATACTTGGTGCCCAAGGAGGCTCGAGAAAGGCATCAGATCCCCAGGGACTGGAGTTAAAGATGCTTGTGAGCTGCCATGTGGGTGCAGGGCACCTAACTCAGGTCCTCTGGAAGGTCAGTCATTGCTCCTAACCACTGAGCCATCTCTCCAGGCCAGGGGAACATCCTGGAGGTAAAGATGAGCTGGCAACTACAGCTGCTGCTTTGGTACAAATTCATCTCAGCTGGGCTTGCAAAGAACCCTGAAAAACAAAATCTGTATTCTTACAGTTCTTAATCCTTCATTCCCTGAAGGATTCTGTAATTCGACCTACAAGCGCCCATCAGGCTTGGGTATTTGGTTTTATGTTTGTCTTCTCTTCTCTCCTCCATCCTTATGAGAAGAGGCACAAACAGATGCCAACAGCGGTACCTCAGCCCATTAGCTCTGCCAGGCTGGGATGGAGCCACCTAGGGGGAGCAGAACTCAGAGAAGCAGGCAATATCTGGTCGAAATCAGAGAACAGGGAGGGTCTCCTGCGGGGGAAGCTGGATGAAATGTGGTACCCCTGATGGAAGAAACTTACGGCAGCAAATGCCAAAAGGGAGGAAATGTTGGTGAAGGTGCAGTCTGGACAGGTTGCTCTGGTTAGGAGGCAGTGGGGAGATCAACCAAATCAGGTGAGATTGTCTTAGGCGCAGGGTGGCACCAGGAAATTCTGGGTTCTAAGAATAACAAAATTGAAATCTTTCAGTTTTGCTTTTAAAACAGAATCTCACCCTCTAGTCCTGGTTATCCTGTAGACCTGTGTCCTGTAAACCTGGCTGTCCTGTAGACCAGGCTGGCCTGTAGACCAGGCTGTGCTGTAGACCAGGCTGGCCTCAAACTCACAGAGATATACCTGCCTCTGCCTCGTGAGTGCTGGGATTAAAAGCATACACCATTCTGTCTAGCCCATCTTTTTATACTACATTTTATTTATTTATTTATTTATTTATTTTTGGTTTTTTGAAACAGGGTTTCTCTGTGTAGCCCTGGCTGTCCTGGAACTCACTTTGTAGACCAGGCTGGCCTCGAACTCAGAAATCCGCCTGCCTCTGCCTCCCGAGTGCTGGGATTAAAGGCATGAGCCACCGTGCCTGATTTATACTACATTTTATTTATTTAGTGTGCACCTGCATGGGCATGCACATGAGTGCATGTGCAGAAGTCAGAGGACAGCTTGAGAGGATTGAGTTGCTCTTCCTACTACGTGGGTCCCAGGTAATCAGATTGAGCAGCAAGCCCCTCTACACACTGAGCCCACCTCACTGGCCTTCAAGAATGTTTTCTTGGCGGGGCGGCGGCCGACATGTTCCAGGGCGCGGACGGCCAAGCTGGCAAGTCGGGTTCCAGGTCCATGAAGCCCCCGGGAGGAGAATCGAGAGATCTTTTTGGAAGTTCAGAAGAAGGTATTTATTTCTTCAAGCAAGCCTAATAGGATCGCATCTAATATTTTCGGACCAACCGAAGAACCTAAAAACATACCCAAGAGGACAAATCCTCCAGGAGGCAAAGGAAGTGGGATCTTCGATGAATCGACTCCTGTGCAAGCTCGACAACGTTTGAATCCACCCGGGGGGAAGACCAGTGACATATTTGGGTCCCCAGTCACTGCCACTGCGCCTCTGGCACACCCAAACAAGCCCAAGGATCATGTTTTGCTGTGTGAAGGTGAAGACTCTAAGTCTGACCTGAAAGCTGCAACAGACTCCACACCCAGAGGAGAGCAGGGCGACAAAGGAAGCTCAAAAGAAGTAGAACATGCAAAGATACCGGAGCCCACACCTACAGTTGACAGTCATGAGCCCAGACTGGGGCCACGACCTCGCTCCCACAACAAAGTCCTGAACCCACCAGGAGGCAAATCCAGCCTCTCCTTCTATTGAGAGGTTCCTGCTCTGCCTGTAACTGGACCAGACAGAGAGAGAGTATTGAATGTTAGTGTTTCCTTTAACTCAAATGAGCTGGGGTGGGAGAGGGTTTGTCATGCGCGTGGGGTTGACTGCTCATAGGCCTTGTTGTCATCGGCAGAGCTGCACAGAGGACTGCCAAGACATACATTGTGGGGTAAACAGGGATGCTCTGGTCCCTCCTCTCTAACTGCTCTCTATGAAACACATCTGTAAAGTGGGGAAGGCAGAAGAGCTGGGCTGTTAACAGAAGGATTCCAGGGTCTTTCTTGTCCTTGTGTTAGCAGGCTGATGGCTGTTGGGCATCAAAGTATGGTTTGGTTGAAAAAAAAAAAAACCCACACTACTTTCACTGTGGGCTGGAGGAGACACACACAAACAGAAACTCTTAAAGACAAAGTGGAGTCTGCACTAACTAAGCCTTTCAGGAAATGCCTATCACTAAATGCTTCCCCTCTGAGATACCTCAGAACCCTAATGTCTCCTCTCCTTCCCCATATGTCACTCTGTAGTATTGAAACATGATTGCTCTTTTTGGTAGCAGTCAACAGGAAATCAAGCCGTTATTCTCAGTCCTGTCCTGGGTGGAAGGTTTTTTTTTTTTTATACACCAATCTTCTGAGTTGTCCCATACTGCATCTAAAATCATGGCCAGGTCTGAGGTAGCAGCCTGTCTTCCTCTGCAGTTGGCTTAGTTCCTGACGTGCCAGTTTTGCATGTGGGTTGTTCCTTTTGTTTGTCTCATCAGCCTTAAGCATAGGCCTTAGTTCTGCACCTGTGAGGGGTTCTCCCTGTTCATGGTTCTTTCTGTACAGAAGGTCTCTGGCCTCTGCAGGGCCATATATGTCCAGGTATTGGGTGGGTTCCTGTTCTCCTGTCTTGCTTTGTTCCTATAATTGGGAGGAAAGCCCACTGAAGGATGTTGGGTTCGTTGGCTGCTTTACCAATGTATGGAAAGGTGTTTTTAGTGTCAGCTTCTTACAAATACCTGTGCATTGCTTCAACACTTAGAAAAGTGCTACTCTGTACACCAAAGCACAGAGCTGCTTTTAGAAAGCCTTAGACTTCTTGACCTTGCTCAGAAACAGTGCTCCTTAAGCCAGGATACTAAGTGTTTTGGCTGTAAGGTCAGAGCAGTCACTTGACAGCAGAGGTACAGTCATGTCACTTCCTGCCAGGCAGATGTCCCTCCTGGTCAGCCCTTGGGGGGTTCCTTCCTTCCCCTCTGGTGTGCATCTGTGGAAGGGGCTTCTGAGCGGTGCTACTTTTGCTTCTAGTGCCTACAGAGCGCTTCACAGTAGGTGCCAAAATGTCCTCAGTAAATCTTGGAAAAGTGGCAATCCTGTAGCCACACACCACCGACACACCGACCTACAAGTGCCTGCAGGAGCCACCTGCCGGGCTCTGCGTCCTACCCGGTCTGTTGAGGGCTCTGACCGTGGCTTTATCAACCAAAGAGTTTTCCTCTTCAGATGCCCTGTATCCTGAAGCCAAGTAACAGGTCTTACATGTATCTAATTCTCTAACAACTCAAATGGTTTGTGGTTCAGTCATCATGAGATCTATTTTGGAATTTAGAGCATTTTTTTCCATTTAAGAAAATGTCATAAATGATGTTTACTTGATTTAGCCCAGACACTAACTTTTTTAGCTTATAAGGAAATAATACAATGATAGAGATAAACCTTTTATAACTGCTCTCTCAAGTAGAAAATGATTTGTGAGTTCCAAATTGGATTGTCCTGAGGAATCTAACATCACTATGCTGATTCTGCTGTTAGCCCTGTGAGAGAAAAGCCTCAAGCGCCACCTGCTGGCCTGGATGGATGGCTGGGAGGATATGGGTCCACAGCAGTGGCTGCCTTATTCACCTCCCATCCTTCTATCTTCTGATGCAGCTGGACTCAGAGCAAATCTGTAAATTAGTGCCCAGCTAAATCCAGTGATGTACAATTGTCACCTACATTAAGCATTAAAACTTTTTTTAAGTGTAAAAAAAAAAAAAAAGAATGTTTTCTTAATTACTTATATTTTAATAAATACGGTTTATTTGTATGTATATGATTTCAGGGCCGACCACTTAGTACTGGGTAACCAAATTAGGGGGCTCACCCCTGGAAGGACTATTTCTCCCTCTTTTGGCATTCTGTAGTTGCCTGTAGTTCTTTGTCTAAAGGTGGGGTCCTGTGAGACTTCTCCTTTCACCTAACCATGTCTATTGGTGCTATTGTTCATGTCTTCCTGGGGCAGCCATATATTTTACATGGTGACACCTGCCTCCAGGGAATGTTTTAATGAGATAACATGAGACATGATTTATTTGAGCATGTGTCAGTCAAGCCCAGGTTTACAGAAGGTCCTGGAGGAGGAAGTAGCAGATCGGATACCACCCGCCTGCTCAGTGAGCCCGTACTGACTGTGTGTTTTAATTTATTTACTTAGTAGTGTGTGTGTGCGCACACGCACGCATACGCACGCATTTGTATGGGGTTCCAGGGGTCGAACTCTGGTGTTCAGACAAGCTCCACATAGCAAGTGCTTTGACTTGCTAAGCCATCCTATGGTCCCTCCAATGGGAATGTTAAACCCAGGCCCACTCGGAGGAGGAAATCTGCAGGGTGAGGACAGCGAGGCTATATAATGAGACCCTATTTTTAATCGCAAACAGGGGTCCAAAGAGTGCTCGTGAGTGGGCTCAGTGGTCCTGAGTCTTGCTGCTCTCTCTGGGGACCAGAGCTCAGTCCCCAAGCCCTGCCAGGCAGCTCACAGTCACCTGTAACTCCAGCTCTAGGGGAATTAATGCCCTCTTCAGGCTTCCGAGGGCAAGTGCACATAAATAAGTAAATAAAAATAAATATTTTTGACTCTATCTGCATATGTATCAAAAGATAGCCTTGTTGGCCATCACTGGAAAGAGAGGCCCATTGGACTTGCAAACTCTATATGCCCCAGAACAGGGGAACGCCAGGGCCAAAACGTGGGAGTGGGTGGGTAGGGGAGTGGGGGGGAGGGTATGGGGGACTTTTGGGATAGCATTGGAAATGTAAATGAGGAAAATACCTAATAAAAATATTTAAAAAAAAAAAAAAAAAGAACCAACAAAGAAAGAAAAACTCATGTCTGGTGGCCTACACCTGTTATCCTACATTTTAGGAGGCAGAGATAGAAGGACTGCCAACAGTTTGCAGGGTCCTCCCTGACAGAAGAATGATGGTAACCAAATACTTATGCACAAAGTCTATGCCTCAAAAACAAAGAATCAAAATGCTCTTAAGTAAAATAAATAAACAAATAAATAAATACTTAGAAAAATATTCCAAGCAACAGTAACAACCAAAGCCAAACCAAGCAACCACCCCAGCACTTGGATGTAAGGACACAAGATAGATAATTACAGGATGTACTGGTCAGCACCCAGGCAAAACACTCACCCACATAAACGGACACCTGACCTTCTAATCTGGAGATGTAAGTTAGCAATGTTACAATGAGCCAGTGAGCAATTGTTACAATAGTTAGCAATTGTATTACAAATGCAGCATTTGTAATACTGCTGGAGGGATGTTACAGGAACAGAAACTGGACTAGAATGGAACCTGATCCCCGATGACAGAGTCATCACAACAGAAGGGACAGTTCCATAGTCATATCAACTAGTATCAATGGTTTGTTTCAAAACCAACTCATCAATGATGCCAAGTTAAAGAATTATGTATTCAGGCCAGGCGTGGTGGCACTCGCCTTTAATCCCAGAACTCAAGGAGGCAGGGGCAGGCAGATTTCTGAGTTCGAGGCCAGCCTAGTTTACAGAGTGAGTTCCAGGACAGCCAGGGCTACACAGAGAAACCCTGTCTCAAAAAACCAACATCATGAAACTGCAAAGCTTCTGCAAGGCAAAAGACACCATCAATAAGACAAAAAAACCACCAACAGATTGGGAAAGGATCTTCACCTATCCTAAATCAGATAAGGGACTAATATCCAATATATATAAAGAACTCAAGAAGGTGGACTCCAGAAAGTCAAATAACCCCATTAAAAATGGGGCTCAGAACTGAACAAAGAATTCTCACCTGAGGAATACCGAATGGCAGAGAAGTACCTGAAAAAATGTTCAACATCCTTAATCATCAGGGAAATGCAAATCAAAACAACCCTGAGATTCCACCTCACACCAGTCAGAATGGCTAAGATGAAAAATTCAGGTGACAGCAAATGCTGGCGAGGATGTGGAGAAAGAGGAACACTCCTCCATTGTTGGTGGGATTGCAAGCTTGTAAAACCACTCTGGAAATCAGTCTGGCGGTTCCTCAGAAAATTGGACATAGTACTACCGGAGGATCCAGCAATACCTCTCCTGAGCATATATCCAGAAGATGTCCCAACCGGTAAAAAGGACACATGCTCCACTATGTTCATAGCAGCCCTATTTATAATAGCCAGAAGCTGGAAAGAACCCAGATGTCCCTCAACAGAGGAATGGATACAGAAATTATGGTACATTTACACAATGGAGTACTACTCAGCTATTTAAAAGAATGAATTTATGAAATTCCTAGCCAAATGGATGGACCTGGAGGGCATCATCTTGAGTGAGGTAACACAATCACAAAAGAACTCACACAATATGTATTCACTGATAAGTGGATATTAGCCCAAAACTTAGGATACCCAAGATATAAGATACAATTTGCTAAACGCATGAAACTCAAGAAGAATGAAGACCAAAGTGTGGACACTGTGCCCCTTCTTAGAATTGGGAACAAAACACCCATGGAAAGAGTTACAGAGATAAAGTTTGGAGTTGTGACGAAAGGATGGACCATCTAAAGACTGCCATATCCAGGGATCCATCCCATAATCAGCTTCCAAACGCTGACACCATTGCATACACTAGCAAGATTTTGCTGAAAGGACCCAAATATAGCTGTCTCTTGTGAGACGATGCCGGGGCCTAGCAAACACAGGAGTGGATGCTCACAGTCAGCTATTGGATGTATCACAGGGCTCCCAATGGAGAAGCTAGAGAAAGTACCCAAGGAGCTAAAGGGATCTGCTACCCTATTGTTGGAACAACATGATGTACTAACCAGAACCCCGGAGCTCTTGTCTCTAGCTGCATATGTATCGAAAGATGGCCTAGTCGGCCATCACTGGAAAGAGAGGCCCATTGGACTTGCAAACTTTATATGCCCCAATATAGGGGAATGCCAGGGCCAAAGAATGGGAATGGGTGGGTAGGGAAGTGGGGGGCGCTATGGGGGACTTTTGGGATAGCATTGGAAATGTAATTGAGGAAAATATGTAATAAAAATATTAAAAATTAAAAAAATAATAATAAAAAAACCCAACAAACAACAACAAAAAAAATCATGTATTCATTAAAATATGGCAAGTTGGGAAAAAACTACTTTAAAAATTAAAAAGAATTTTAATATAAATACAATTACCAAGGTATCAGAAGGAAATAGATGTATCCAAATAGTCACGTGACTAAAATCAGCAGCCATGGATGCCCCAAAACAGGAAGACTGAGAAGGAAAGGAAGTCAAGTCTGGAGTGAGAGGCACCAGGGAGATGCAAACAAACAGAAGGTGCAAACCATGTCCAAGGCAAACGTGAAAAGCAGTCAGGATGAACACTTTGTGATCAAGATGACCGCAAATGGCCATGAAGATGTGACCTTGCCGCCGAGTGACACCAGGGGGAGAATAGAGCAAGGCCAGCAGCAAGAATTTGAATCAACCCCTAAAGATTAGGTGCGTAAAATTATGGTCAGGAACCAGGACAATGGCTCATTGAGTAGAGGCAATTGCCAGGAAGCCTCACAAGCTATTCCTTAGACCTATGAGGAGAAAGGAGAACAACCCTGTAAGTCGCCTTCTGGCTTCCACACATGTACTGTGGGATGAGCAGTCACAACCATCTGTAATGGGATCAGACGCCCTCTTCTGGTGTGTCTGAAGACAGCGACAGTGTACTAACATATAATAAATAAATAAATAAATCTTTTAAAAAAAGAAATCCAATTTTTAAGAAATAAAAACTACAGAAAATAGGTAAGACTAAATTCTCTAACCACAAGGTAAATCAAACCAGAAATTAACAAAAGTAAAACCTGAAGGCCTTATACCTGCAACTTTTGGGGGGGTGGCGGGGGGGGGGGTGGTTTTTTTGTTTGTTTGTTTTTTGTTTTTTTGGAGACAGGGTTTCTCTGTGTAGCCCTGGCTGTCCTTGAACTCACCCTGTAGACCAGAGTTGATCTAGTCTGAGCAGAAGGGTCTGAAATACAAATTATACTATAGCAAATGAAGTTGAGGTGACTTCTGTGACTCTCTAAGCTTCCTTCCTGTCCGCAGGATGGCAGCCATGACCCAGGTGCGTCCAGGTCAGTTTCCATTTGTGCTTAGCCAAGGGTTCCTGGGCGTGTGGCTTCCCTGGCCCGCTCCCTTCCGAGCCTGTCCTCCAAATCCCTGCTCAGCACGGCTACCTTTATTAGACTGAGTCGCACTCATTTTCAGAGGTCGAGGACTGGCGGTAAACCGTACCCACCCTAGGCAGGGACACCCTCAACTGGGGACACACAGGGGCGCGGCCACTCCGCCAGCGCGTCCCCAACTCAAGCGAACTCGCAGCGGGGAAGCAATCCTCCCAACGTCCACGCCCCGCGGAAACCCAAACGAGGCGGAGAGGCTGCGACCTCAGGAACCGTGGACCCGATGACTTCATAGAGCACGCACGGTCGGGCCGTGGCCCCGTGGCGCCCCCTGCTGGCGCCTCTTTCCCGTTCGAGCACCCGGGAGGCGGTGCTTTGGGACCAGCAGACCCACCCCGCGCAGGCATTGGCCACTCTGGTCACGTGCCGCTAGAGAGGCGGGGCCTGCACTGGCCTTCTGTTCTCCGTAGTCTGCTCTGTGGCTCCCCCTGGCTGCCTCCCTGCTAACTGCACTCCAGTAGCAGTGCATGCTGGGCTGTGTGTGTGTTGAGCTGTGGTCGCTCGGGATTTTTCGGTACCATACAGAACTGCTTTTCAGGAGTCTCTCCCCTTCAGATAGAGGGTCTGGTATGCAGTAGGAACTCAACATTGTGTGGACACAAATATAGCTTAGGAACTACACCCTAGCTGATGTCTACGCCTGCGTACTTTCCCTGGGGTCCTGGCTAGCTTTACTCTTGCCATGAAAGAACACTTTAACCAAAAGCAACCAGGCGGGGTGGGTGTGTTATGTCAACTATGGAGGGAAGCCCAGACAGGAACTGAAGCGGAGAGCATGGGGAAACGCTGCTTTCTAGCTTGTTCCCCAAGGCTTGCTAAGCTTGATTTCTGAAACAACTCGGGCCTATCTGCCCAAAGATAGCATGTCATCCTACATCAGTTAGCAATTAAGAAAATCCACTCCCCCTCCCGCCCCAGACGTGCCCACAGGCCATTCTGATTGAGGTAATTCGAGATTCTGTCTTCCAAGGTATGTCTAGGCTTGACAGAAACTGTATAGCACTTGAAGGTTCCCAAAGGCTGATGGCTGGCCCAGATCTTTAGGCTGGACTGCCTGGCAACAGAACTGGGAGGCTGAGGGGCACCTGCGTGTCTGTCAGCTGAGAGCCTGGAGCTGAGCTGGAGGAAGAGTCGGGTCCCTGGGGTGGGCTGGAAGAGCTAATGGGAGTACAGGAGTGCCCCTGAAACAGCCACGGGTGCTTGCTGTCACTGACCAAGGCCGAGGGAATGAGACAGATGCCTCCTATCAGAACCCCGTTCTGCCCTGAGTCCCCTTCTCCAGACACACTACTCCATCTCAAGGGAATTCCTGGGTATACCCCACCTCACCCTACTTTCCACATACCTTGGCAGACTCAGCGCTGGCCCTGAAGCTCCTCAGAGGCTAGACCTGAAGTCAAGTCTCAGTCCCAGGGCTGGCATCCTTTTTTTTTTTTCCTTCGAGACAGTGTAGCCCTGGCTGTCCTGGAACTCACTTTGTAGACCAGGCTGGCCTCGAACTCAGAAATCCACCTGCCTCTGCCTCCCAAGTGCTGAGATTAAAGGCGTGCACCACTCTGCCCGGCAGAGCTGGCATCCCTAAGGCTGCCTGCAGGACGCCTCCTCCCTGGGCTCGCAGACAGTGTAGGCTGACTGACTTGCTGACACTGAGCTGGAAGCTTCCATGGACCAGATAGCAAGGTAGAGAGAGATCAGACTTGTGAAACAGGCCTGGAGGTTTCATGGGCTGTTAGAGTTGACATCTTCATTAGGGACTGCCTTCAGTAACAGCTGAGAGTTAGCTGTGTGGGAGACCACCCACTGGAGGCTGAACCCTCTGTATGTGCAGGGCACCCCACTCCCAGCAGCAGAGCTGTTACAGTCTCAGAGAAACGCAGGCAGATAAGTTCATTTGGGGGCTTCCATTTTATTTCTCTCCTTTTGTGCTTTCTTTCAATGACGTCAGTTGTAGGCACACAGTTTGCTATTGTTTTTAGCCCCAGGGCCATACTTTGCAGTGTAGCATTCTACTCATGAGATACACTCAATACCCCAGACCCACATTTTTTTTTTTTCTGTTTTGGAGATAAGGCCTTGCTATGCAAACCAAACTGGCTTGCACTTGTGACTCTCCTTCCTTAGCCTCCAGAGCTCCGGGGATTACAGGCTTGTGCCATAATGCTGGGCTCAGGTACACATTTTTATTTTTGTATGGACCTGTAGGTATAATTGCATACATGTTTACATGTGTGTACAGGCACACATGCTGCATATACACATGTGAACGGGAGAAGAGCAGAGATCAGTGCTGAGTGTCTTTCTCCATCACTCTGCACCTTGTTTGTTTGCAGACAGGATCTCCTCCTGAACCTTCTCAGCTAGATGGGCAGGTGGGTCAGTAGCCTCCTGGATCTGTCTGTCTGTCTCTTCCCCTCCCCTCCCCTCCAGCATTGGAGCTACCGATGTGTTCCACCTTGCCTGGTTTTGATGTGGATGTTAGGGGTCTGAACCCAGCCCCCTGCCCGGCCCCCTTTGCCTGAAAGCATCTTAATCAGTAAGACATCGCCTAGTCCTTTCTTGACTCCATGTTTGAAAGGATTGTCATCGTTAAGGTACCAATTATTCACTCTGAGAAGTTATCAATAACTGCCCACCTTTGAAAGATAAGGGCTCGGCTGTTAAACCTCCATCCCACCACACTTGACTCCCTGCCTGGTCCTCACAGGGGAATCCAAACGCTGGAACCTTTATTGTCCCTTCCTGTTCCTTCCAGCCTCTTGGGAGGAAGAAACGACCTTGAAGATAATAAGAGCACTTTGCAGAGTGCTAGTGTACCCCACCAAAGGCACCCGTGACAGCTGCTGAAAGGATTAACATATATATATATATATATATATATATATATATATATATATATATATGTGTGTGTGTGTGTGTGTGTGTGTGTGTGTATGTGTATATGTGTATATATATATATATACACATACATATATATATGCATGCATATATGCATATACATATACAATTTTAAGTACACCTTGGCTGAGTTTTCAGGCATGCATTCATGCACACATGTGGTTGCAGAAGCCTGAGGAGGGCAGAAGAGGGCGCTGAATCCACTGGAACTGGAGTTGCAGGCAGCTCTGAGTCAAATTGTGTTTGCACACCTCAGCAAGTCCATGAGACCAGTGTCCACAGCCAGCATTGGTCAACAGGAAGGACTCAGGACCCCCTGACAATGTTTATCTGCACACTGTACAACCAACCTTTCAGAAGTTGAACACACTGGGCTGTGGAGTTTTCCTCACCCACCAACCTCACCTGACCTGTTAACCAACAACTCCCCCAAGCATCAGGGTGCGGCTGATGGTCTCCAGAGTCCAGGAGAAACAGGTCCAAAGCAGGGATCCTTGTACTGTATATAGGGTAAACACAGCCCTTGCTGGCAAAAGCATGTTGGTTTTGATGGTTTCTATTCTGGTTAAAGATGAATTTGGGCCAGGCTGTAACGATTTAGAAGCCGCTGTCTGAAACCTCAGTCCTTGCACACCTACATAATACAAATGACTTTTAAGGCAGTCTATCGGGCAGGGTGTGGTGGCACACACCTTTAATCTAACACTCAGGAGGCAGGTCAGATGGGTGTCTGTGAGGCCAGCCTGGTCTACTTAGACCTCGTCTCAGAAAAAACAAAAGTGAGAGTGTTCCCAAGACTGTCTCACTCCCAGAAGACTTACGGTAGCTCTGACAAAGCTGACAAAGCCCTGGCCCAGCCTGTGGAAGGCCCTGAGTTCCTTTGCAAGAAAGAGGGGGAAGGGAGGAGTCACAAATGCAAGCAGCATTTCCTGTGCAAATGTCAACGAAGGGAGGAACTGAATGTGACGTTGGCATGCAGCTTCCTGGTGGACAGGAAAAAAAAGAGAAATAGGACCAGAGGCTGGGACTGGAACCACTCATGCTAAGCAGGTTATTTTGGGCTGGAGAGAAGACTCTGTTTAAAAGAACTTGCTGGGGCTGGTGAGATGGCTCAGTGGGTAAGAGCACCAGACTGCTCTTCCGAAGGTCCAACGTTCAAATCCCAGCAACCACATGGTGGCTCACAACCATCTGTAATGAGATCTGACTTCCTCTTCTGGAGTGTCTGAAGACAGCTACAGTGTACTTATATATAATAAAAATCAATCAATCAATCAATCAATCAATCAATAAAAGAACTTGCTGTTCTGTTCGAAGACCTAAGTTCCATTCCCAGCACACACATTAGGTGGCTCACAACCACCTGTAGCTCTTGAGCATCTGCACACACACACACACACACACACACACACACATGAAAGAGAGAGAATTAAAAATAATAATACACATATTTTTTTATTTTTTTTAAGGCCAGGGGCAGACAATATCTGCAAAGCAGAAAACACCTGAGCGTGCCCCTGACAACAGAAAAACAGACTGGAGGTGAACACCTTCCCCTGGGAGTGTCTGGGCACTGTGTAGTCCCCTTTGGCTTCTCCATTGTGTGGTTATCAATCAAACCTTCATTGATCTGATTTTCCCCTGTTGTTCCAGGCCCAGAGGCCGGGAGAGCCTTCCTTCAGGGGCTTACTCCAGTGGGCAGCTTCTTCTCTCTCCTTCTCTGCGTAGCATTGGGGTGGGGAGAGCAGACAAGGTGCTGAGGGCCATCAGAGCCCCTGATAAAAAAACACATCTTTAAGCAATACTATCAGAAGCTGGGCGGTGGTGGCGCACGCCTTTAATTCCAGCACTTGGGAGGCAGAGGCAGGCGGATTTCTGAGTTCAAGGCCAGCCTGTTCTACAGAGTGAATTCCAGGACAGCCAGGGCTACACAGAGAAACCCTGTCTTGAAAAAACCAAAAACCAAAACCCAAGGAAGAAGAAGAAGAAGAAGAAGAAGAAGAAGAAGAAGAAGAAGAACAAGAAGAAGAAGAAGAACAAGAAGAAGAAGAAGAAGAACAAGAACAAGAACAAGAACAAGGGCCAGGTGGTGGTAGCGCATGCCTTTAATCCCAGCACTCGGGAGGCAGAGGCAGGAGAATTTCTGAGTTCGAGGCCAGCCTGGTCTACAGAGTGAGTTCCAGGACAGCTAGGGCTACACAGAGAAACCCTGTCTCAAAAAACCAAAAAAAAAAAAAAAAAGAAGAAGAAGAAGAAGAAGAAGAAGAAGAACAAGAACAAGAACAAGAACAAGAACAAGAACAAGAACAAGAACAAGAACAAGAACAACAAGAAGAACAACAAGAAGAAATAGTATAAGTTGCTGAGGCTTTAGGGAAGCTGTCTGTGTATTGGAATGTTGGGAGAATGTCCACTCACCTTTGGCTTCCTTCCAGACAGCTGTTAATCAGTTCTGTTCTGATCTGCCTTCCTCCCAGGGTACTGGGGGAAGCCACTGGGACATTATCTCATGGCCAGGTTTAGGGGACCTATAATGCCTATCACCCACCCTCCATGGAACACCAAAGCTTTCTGCATCCCATTTTGATACCCAAGCCAGGTTGCCAGGGCTCAGTTCTTACTGTTCCTTTGTCTTTAGGCCCAAGGCAGCCTTATTGACCCATCTCTTCATGTACATCCAACCTTTCCCACCCAAACAGGCAGGGAGAAGCAAGAGGCCCTACTCAGGACTGCTTCAGGAAGCTAGCTCTGCCGTGCTCTCCCATGAACCATGCAGTAGGTAGAAGAGGCCTGCCACCCACTTCCTGGCTTTGCAGGTCTCTACCGTGGTTAGGTGCTCCAGGGGTTGTCCCCCAAGCTGAACTGGGGCTGTCCTACTAGGCTACTAGGTTCACTTAGCAGTCTTTGCACTGTGTCCCCTCCTCCAGTGGGCTTCTGTCCCTCCCACATGAAAGCAACTCCTGCTTCACCCCTTATCATCCTTAATCAGGTAGCTTCCTTCTGTGCTCTACACCCTCCATTATCTTGGTGTCCACAGAGGCTCTTTCCATGAAGGGACCCTGGAAATGCTCTTTGGAAAGCAACATGCCGGTCCTTGTAGCTGGGCCCCAGCCAGCCAGCTGCAACCTCTCCCACTTCCCACTTCTCCGGGCTCCCATGCAGTGTGTGTACCTGTGCACTGCAGCGGTGCTTTCTCTTAGATTGCTGTTCTTGGGGCTGAGGAAGCAGTGGGGGAAGTGACCTGGCCTATTGTTCTATGGGGCCACACCTGAACTGGTTTCCCCGCCAGGCCACATCTGGGACTGTTTCTCCTGCTCTGGAGGCTGCAGCAGGCATAGGACACCCTGGTGGAGGCTGAGGACATCATCTCTGACCACTCTTGGCTGCTAGGTGTTGGGCGGTGGCTAGGGGTGGCTGGGAGCACAGACTTTCAGAGAGGCCAAGTGACCTATCCGAGACCACATGAGCAGTTAACGGATAGCAGGTCCTGGAACTCCCAGGCCTTTGGATTACACACTGTGGTTTCTGTTCCTAGGTAGCTGTGGGATCGCAGGCAGAGCAGGGAGAACTGATGTACTCTTAAAAAGCTAGGCTTGAGGTGGGAGTGAAAACTCGGGTTCTAACAAGGCCAGTCTGCTCCACTGTTATGTGGAAAATAGATTCCTAGAGAGGTCCAATTAACCCCACTCTCCAACCAAATCTCCCCCTCCCTCCACTCATGATAGTGCATGACTAGTCCAAGAATTTGGAAGTAGGAGGATCAAGATTATATTGCTGGGACTGGAGAGATGGCTGAGCAAGACTGGTTTTTTTTGGGTTTTTTTTTTGTTTTGTTTTGTTTTGTTTTGTTTTGTTTTTTTGTTTTTCAGAGAACGCCTAGCTTGGCTCCTGGCACCTATGTACGGTTAGCAGCTGATAAGCACTTTTAACTCTAGACTCAGGGGATGTGCTGCCCTCTTCTGACCTCCTCTGACATCTGCATGCCTATGCATACACCCTGGTTTCCTTATGCACTGTCAAGGCTAGGAAAACCGTGGCCCAATACATGGACAGATTCTGAATGGCTTAAATTTGGCTTTTTATTCTGTCCAATGAGAGACTGGACTTTAGCTATTACTTCTGAGCTCTACCAGGCTCTGGCAAGACACAGACTATAGGTGGCCCTGTCCTTTGGTGCAGAGGATCCTTACAAAAGCAGGCTGATGAGCTTTGTCCCCGACCCAGGTCCATGCACATCTGGGGGCTCCTAGTGCAAGTTACAGGTAAAGCTCACATAGAAACAAGCAGAAAACATACAGGTTAGAGCGTTCTGGACATCATAAAGTCCAAACCAAGGGCAGTGGATTGAACACTAGAGACCAGTGAATTTAGGTCTCCTGTTGACAGCCCCCTCCTCTTCTTACACCCCTGTGCTTCCTAGAAATGTATTATTGCACTCCCCTTGACAACCAGAACTGCTTACTTGCTGGGACTCAGACTTTAGGTCAATTGCCCAAAGCCATGCATCGAGATTTGTCAGTATGGGCTTGACTGGATTAGGAATCCCTAGAAAGTTCTGTTCTGGGTGTGTCTCTGTCTCCAGGGCAGCCCTGCCCTCAGCACTCAGAGACAGGTCTTCCTTGTATTGCCAGGACTTGAATGCCCCAGCAGTCCTGAGTTCCCAGGTCTTCAACTACAAACTGAGTTATACCAGGGCTTTTCTGGCTCTGAGACTTTTGAACTAGAACTGAGGTATGCTACTGGCATTCCAGTCTTTGCCACCATAATGACAGGGTCAAGGTCCAGCCAAACTCCTCAGTGCTCACCTCACTGGAGGCTGAGGTCAGTCCTTATCCTTTCTTTCCAGCTAACAGCCTAAGAAGCACCGAGGGGGCAGGTGGGGAAGAAGAGCAGAACTTCCTGCGACCTGCCAGTGGCATAAATAACGACACTAGATTCTTATTACGGTTTAAAACGTGGGTCTTTAGCTAGGACACTCTTCCGTTACCAGTGAACCTAAGGTGATGCCCCGGCACGGCTAGCTCTATTCCTTCCTCCGCTCTGCTGCGGTTAGTGTAGGTTCCCTCCACGTCCACTCTGGATTCGCCTGCTTCTGCCTTCTTCCCCTGCATAATTCTTTCTGCAGGGAAGTCCCACCCTGCTCCTTCCTGCTCCTTATTACAACTGATCAGCAGCAGTGAGACAATCTCTGATACAACTCTAGATTGCCTTAGGCCGATGAGGAAGGACGAATATTTATAAAGTAGAAAATCCAGTGGTGGGCCATAGAAATGACAATACCAGGATCCTGCTGGCACTTGGCTTTCTATAGGTACAGAAATAACAACCGAAAACCACGGAGACATACCTTTACACAATGAGAAGAAAAGGTTCCCCATATCAGGGAAGGAAGCCGAGAACTTGACAGCTGAGGGATAGAGGCTGTGGGAAGCCAACCGACCCAGCCTTTTCCTTTCCGTGGCCCAGTGTTCAGAAAGCCTGACTAAGCCTCCTGCCCCAGCCTGGGTCTTCTGCTACATTTCTGGTCGCAGGCAGATGGGAAAGTCCGGAAACCGCCACAAGCCCTGCAAGCCCTGCAAGCCCCGCAAGCCCGGGCTGCTGGGCTGTTTTTCTGCCTGTGTCAAAATTTCCTTTTCACCATCTGTTCTTTGTCCCAGTTGGCTCCCCATCTTTACCACAAACTTTATGGTTGGTCAATTTAAAGACAGACATGAGAGAGCCAACAAGGAGAACTATCTGGTCACAGCCTGCCATATCTGCCTCATTGACTTCTCCAGAGCTGGCCTCGGTATCAGCTTCCTGGACAGCCAGCCCACTCCAAAGCAGCCCTGACCGCTTTCACAACTAGTAGAGAACTAAACTTCTAGTCCCAGAGGAGGCAGAGCTGAGCCTTTGCCCACAATTTGAGTCCGTAAATCTGCCATCCATCGGGACAGTGACATCAGTAAGCCAGGACCCGCCCTGCTGAGGACTTCCTGGTAAGCCAGGACCCGCCCTGCTGAGGACTTCCTGGATGGGATCCTGCCGTTTGCAGAGCCTTTCAAAGCCAAGCAGCAATGTGACTGAACACAGAGGACTTGTTCTCTTAAAGCAACCTCAGTATTACAGGCTCGGTGTAAAGCAGGAAGTGGCCTGCTCCTATGCAAGCTGGTTCCTGAGGCGCGATTGAGAAGACGGGCTCCTACGGTAGCCTTGCACCTGGCTCAGCATCTGTATGGGGCTGGTAGCTGGGCACACTCTCATCCCAGGCTGTCACTCCTCAATAACAGGGCTGCTCTGTGCAGCAGACCAGAGCCCGAAGAAAGTACCCAGCAAGCTCAAGGATACTTTGAGGAAATGGGTAGAGAGGGGAGCAGGGACTGGGAGGCTGGGGCTGCCCAGTGCTGGTGGAGAAGGTGCTTTCTGAGTGTTCCAGTGAGAGAAGGGACTATCCTAGGGAACTGTGCCTGGCAGCAAGGAGGGAGCCGGGGAAGGCAGGAATACAGGGCATCATGCCCTAGTTAGGAATGGCTCAGGAAACCATGAGTGTGTGTGTGTGCTCCAGAAAATATACCTAGGCAGTCGATGCCTTGCTTCCGCCCCTAAAGCTCAGCACATTGGGCAGAATCCAGTTCACGGGATTCCAGAATCCGCGGCCTGAGGAGACCCAGGAAAGTATCAGTCTGCCAGCGTCTGCACCCCAAAAGATATATTTAAAAAAAGGGAACTTAGGTCCAGCCTTAAGGGAAGAGGGAGGGACTTAATGAGAGTCCTCCACACAGGGGGCAAAGGCTTGTCCCTAGGTTTCAGGCTGGTGCAGTGGACAGGGGAGAGGATGCAGGTGATGGCCAGGTGAAGACCTGCTCAGGGTGCTGTGCAGAGCTCCAGTTCCCCTGGTTCAGAGAGTCTGCAAGTCTGAGGATCCCTGGGAAGAAAAAATCAATTAAAAGCCATGAAGTAAAACAATTACATATGCCGGAATCTTCTTAGGGGGAGGAGGAAGGCTGAGAGCACAACTCATCTATTGGTGCTATTAATAACACATGAAGCCGTAGCTGAGAAATAGGACGGGTGTGAAATCTATACATTAATGCTCTGCTAGGGGGGAAGGGAAGTGAAGCAGGGTAGCAAAGGGTGAGAGACACGGGAGGGATAAGAGGGAAGACAGCCAGCAAACTGAGGGGAGGGGCAGGGAGCAGGGTAAACAGGGAAATAAGGACTGTAGTCAGGGGGCGGGAGAACTGAGCGCCAGCGGCGGCAGGCAGGGGAGGCTCCTGGTCCTCTGTTCACGGGGCTTCCAGAAGCAGTCTCTAGTCCCTCTGCTCTTGATTATGGATGGTTCAGCTGAAATGCTCTTTGAACTCAGTACTTCTGCAGAACTCCGATGGCCAAGCTTCATCTTTCACTCTTTATCCTCTCTCCTTTCTTTCTTTCTTTCTTTCTTTCTTTCTTTCTTTCTTTCTTTCTTTCTTTCTTTCTTTCTTTCTTTCTTTCTTTCTTTCTTTCCTTCCTTCCTTCTTCCTTCCTTCCTTCCTTCCTTTCTTTCCTTTTCTTTTCTTTTTGGTTTTTTTTCGAGACAGGGTTTCTCTGTGTAGCCCTGGCTGTCCTGGAACTCACTTTGTAGAACAGGCTGGCCTCAAACTCAGAAATCTACCTGCCTCTGCCTCCTGAGTGCTGGGATTAAAGGTGTGCGCCACTACTGCCTGGATCTCCTGCCTTTCTTCAAGTTTTCACAACATAGGAACAGAAAACAGGAGGGAGGAAGGTTTTGTTGTTGTTAAAATTTATTTTACGGGGCTGGTGAGATGGCTCAGTGCTTAAGAGCACTGATTGTTCTGAATGTCCTGAGTTCAAATCCCAGCAACCACATGGTGGCTCACAACCATCCGTAAAGAGATCTGTCACTCTCTTCTGGTGTGTCTGAAGACAGGTACAGTGCACTTACATATAACAATAAATAAATCTTTGGGCCAGAGCGAGCAGGGCCGGAGTGAGCAGAGGTCCTGAGTTCAATTCCCAGCAACCACATGACAGCTCACAACCATCTGTATATCTACAGTGTACTCATATACATAAATCTTTAAAAAAATTATTTTATGTATATGAGTACACTCTCACTGTCTTCAGACACATCAGAAAAGGGCATTAGATCCATTACAGATGGTTGTGAGCCACCAGGTGGTTACTGGGAATTGAACTCAGGACCTCTGGAACCACTGAGCCATCTCTCCAGCCGCAGGAGGGAGGTTTTATCAAATGTCACATTAAAATCCAAAGCCTAAAGCCACTTGTAACACACAACATGATGGTGAGGGGCACAGGTGGCTCTAGAGGGAGGGTTCCTGGTACACTGGAAGGCCCTGGAATGTTCTGGGGCAGTGTGGGAAAGAGGACCTGTGAGGAGGTGGGGGTACTTTGGGCCTTGGCTGAGACACCCGGCGGGGGGACTGTGGGGGCAAAGAGCTTGCTGGAGCTGAGTAAATTGGGGGGTGGGGGGGGAGAAGCACAAGAACAGCAACCCCTTCAGTCCATCAGTGAGGACGGTGCTGTCATCAGCAGACTAAATAAGCTGCTCTGGTGTCTGGTGCAGGCCACGGGAAAACACGAAGAATCCCTTATAACTGCTTAAAGGCCGAGGGTGTCGAGAGCACAGAACTCGTCATGACAGTGCGGCAATGGCAGCTCGCAGTCAACACCCATCAGACACTCCCTTGGGAATGGGGGCGGGATGAGGATCAAAAGAGGAGTTACTCTCTGTGTGGTTGTGTGTTTTCTACTCATACAGAGTTCATGGAATTATGAGCCCTTAGCTCTTAGAGCTAGCTTTAATAACTTAAACATTATGCGTAAGTAGACGTGTACAGTGTATGCCTCTCTGAATGAGGGTCTAGGTTTGGCTTTTTAAATCTTCATTTATATATAGTTAACCAAACATGCACTTAAAAAGTTAGCATGGTGGGTGCTGGAGAGATGGCTCAGTGGATAAGAGCACTGGCTGCTCTCCCAGAGGACCCAGGTTCAATTCCCAATACCACATGGCAGCTCAAACTGTCTACAGCTCCAATTCCAGGACATCTGGTACCTTCCCAAAGACACAGAAAGGCAAAACACCAGGACACATTAAAAAACACACAAAAACCAAACAAACAAAAGACCCAAGGCGAGCCAGGCGTGGTGGCGCACACCTTTGATCCCAGTACTCGGGAGGCAGAGGCAGTCGGATTTCTAAGTTCGAGGACAGCCTGGTCTACAGAGTGAGTTCCAGGACAGCCAGGGCTATACAGAGAAACCCTGTCTTGGGAAAAAAAAAAAAAAAAAGACCCAAGGGGCTAGGGAGAGGGCTGAAGAAAGGGTGTTTGCCAGGCAATCAGAGAACCTGAGTCTAGATCCCATGAAAGAAGCTGGGCAGGGCTGCTACTCATTGTGGGAGGGAAGCAGGGAAAGACTAGAGGATTGCCATGGCTTCCTAACCAACCAAGTGGCCAAAAAACAGCTCTGAGTTCAGAAAAGATCCCACCTCAAGAGAATAGAGAATTGATGAAGGAAGACACCCAGTACCTCTCGTTCCTTGCATGCACACAGGCCATGCACACCTGCATACATCTACCAACATACACACCCACAGTGACTTCCGCCTACTACCTGAAAAGGAAAACTGAGCTGTGAAAAGAGGGCGGGCCAGCTGCACGAAGAGCAGTGTTGCAAGAACAAAGCCACCACTCATGGAGCCACACATTCTTCGAAGGAAATATGCACGTATGCTATGCTGGCCACTTTTCTCAAAAAAACAGCTCACAGGATTTGGTCATTTGCAGAGATCCACAGTCACTTGGCTCCAATACCCGTGAGTCTGCACCTGGGAAGGTCCAGTGTGACAGTACTGCGCAGGTGTGAGGTGGAGAAGCTGGAAGACTGAGAACCTTCTGGACCCACCAGTAGTTAAATAAGGACACAGAGACTTAGTGTTTATTATAGCTTAGGCCTTTAGCTGGGCCGACTCTCAGCTAGCTCAGTCTAAATCAACCTAACTAATCTTGGCACTCCATCCCACCGCAGGGCCAGTTCTTTACCTCTCCACACTAGTTAAGCTCATCCACCTCTATGTCCTGCTGGCAAATCCTCTTTTCTGTCTTCTCCCAGAGACCCCCACTCTGCAGGGCCCTTCTGCCTCTCCCTTCATTATATATATATGAAGCATATATATATGCTGTTGGATCTTGATATATGCTGTCGGATCTTGACTGAGCCAATCAGCAAGTTAGGAAGGTGAACACTGACAAAGCATGAGGCCAGTGGCAGGCCGTAAGACTAACAATGCTGAGATCCAGCTAGCGCTCAGCTCCCTCCTAGTTTAGCGAGCAACACTGGACAACCTCCACGCAGTGAACCCTGAACATCTCCTGCTTTACTGCAAGACACAGCCTGATCTCTAACATCAATGAACTGTATACATGATGAACAATTAAGAGGACTACCAGGAATTATAGCCACAATGGCCAGTCCACTCCTATTTGGCAACCTTAGAGAAGGTACTCCAGTATTGATCCTATCTTGGTGAGCCCAAAGGTCTGTACATAAAATCATTTTCTGTTACTATTTAAGCGCTTATATCCTTTAATTTTCATAACTTGCATTTACCAATCCCCCCAAATTATTTTTAGATCCTAAGACATTTCTTAAATTCTAAACAATTAATCTTTAATAAGGAAAACGGTAACACTGTGACTGTCTCCACCTCAACCCCATCAGACCTGAGGATAAATATTACCTGACTAAACAAAGTGCAGAGCAGGCAGCTTCCAGAGCTACAGAAATGACAGAGACCGCTCAAGTCTCTCTATCCACGGGGCACCCAGTCTTCAGCCAGCAGAGTATCTGCCCGTGTCTTGGCAAAGCTGGGGAGTTGACTTGCTAGTGTCCTGCTTGTCAGAAGTTTGCATAGCCTGCTGTTAGCAGTTGAGGCAAGGGACAGTTTTGTGCCCAATGGCTAGCTTTGCCACATTTGAAGCAAACTTTGGGTGGAGGTCTTTTGATGGGGTGGTGCCGGGAGCTGGTGTGTCTCATGAAAATGCCATATTCTGTAAATCTCTGGAGTGTTTTGAAGACCACCTATCTAAAGTATATCTGAATAGAAAAGCATTGCTTGCTTCCAGCTATTTATATGTTTACGTTTTATGTTCAATATACAATAATTCATACTAATCTAAAATCTTCGAGATGGTATTAGTCAGGGTTCTCTAGAGTCACAGAACTTATGGATAGTCTCTATATATTAAGAAAATTTATTGTGATAACTCATAGTCTGTAGTTCATCTAACCCAACAATGGGCCGCTGTGGATGGGAAGCTCAAGAACCTAATTGCTGCTTGGAAGCTGCTTCCAACAACAGACCTGCTGGCAAGTAAACGCGAGCAGGCGAGAAGAGCCAATTTTCCTTTTTCCAATGTCCTTGTGTAGGTCTCCAGCAGAAGATGTGGCCCAGATTAAAGGTCCTGGATGTGGGACTTGTTTTGTCCCAGGCTGACCTTGAACTCAGATCTCCTTGCCTTAGTCTCCTGGGATTAAAGGCCTGTACTACCTTGCCTGGGCCCTAAGTTTTTCATAGCCACTATGCCTCATGATCTCCATGCCAAGATCCAGGTCAGAACCTTGTGTCTTCCAGCCTCAAGATCTGGATCACAGGAGAGCCCTCCAATTCTGGATTGTCGTTCACGCCAGATACAGTCAAGCTGACAACCAGGCATAGATATTACAGACTCATAGTTGCTTTCTAGTCTAAAAGGAAATACAGCAATCCACCTTTCTTATACCTTAAGCCCTATACCCCTCCATTTTTCCTTTCATCCCCTCTAACCCCTTACCACTAGATAGAGAGAAAGGATAGAAGAGAAAAAAAGACCGCTGAATCTTTGTTCCCTTCCTGATTGTGACCAATAACAACTTGTAATCAACACCCCTAAATGACAACAAACATCTGTTACCCACTGTCACCCTACCTCTTGGGAACAAGGGTGTCATGTTCTTAAAATTGCTTTCTGCTGTCTGGGAGCAAAGGCATCTTTTGGAGACTGTGAGAAAATTGGAATATTGGTGTAAATGAATTTTTTTTAATATAAATGCACAGTGAATTAATTTGATAGCTGTATTTCTTTATCTTTAAAAAAAGATTTATTTATGTATAAGAGTACATTGTAGCTGTACAGATGGTTGTGAATCTTCATGTGGTTGTTGGGAATTGAATTTAGGACCTCTGCTCGCTCCGGTCAACCCTGCTTGCTCCAGTTGGCCCCGCTAGCTCCGGCCGAAAGATTTATTTATTATTATACATAAGTACACTGTAGCTGTCTTCAGATGCACCAGAGGAGGGTGTCAGATCTCATTATGGGTGATTGTGAGCCACCATGTGATGGCTGGAATTTGAACTCAGGACCTTCCGAAGAGCAGTTAGGGCTCTTACCCGCTGAGCCATCTCGCCAGCCCTGTATTTCTTTATCTTATGTTAGCCCCCAATAGCCATTCAGAAAAACCAATATTTATTTAAAACTTCACCTCAATAGCTGAGCATTTAAATGAGCTCCCAGTTCCATCCCATGATATTTGCATATTATTATTATTGATCTGGCTCTTCGGGCTTCCATGATCTCTCTCTCAACCCCTTCTTCATGGCTCCAAATCCTCTTCCCTCCTCAGCAATCTCAATCTCCCTCTCCCCATCCTTCTTCCTGTGGTTGGCGGACGTCCCACCCTAGTTTCTATTCTGTCCAGCCATTGGGTGATCAACAGAGAATAAATGGTAAGAACTATTTATACAAACCTGAGACAGGAGATTCTTGATGTAGGCACTACAATGCTGTATCCAGATAGAAACAAGATATGAGGGCAGATAACAGCATTTGAACACCACAAGGGTTTACTTTACACAGTGTACAAAAACATCATGCCTACAGATTGGCCAAGTCCTGGGAGAGCTAGCTGTTTCATTTGCTGGGTGATAGGAAAGTACAGGGCATAACTGAAGTCCTGGCTAAAGCAGGCAGCTTTGAAGTTGACCTGGTTGCAATTTTTGAGCAAATGGCAACTGAGGCCATCTGTGAGTTTGGATCACCTGGGCTACTTGCTTTGTCTTTCACTGGTGTCTGGTCCTTTTGCTCTGAAAACACAAACTTTTAAAGGTAACATACATTCTCATTAACACGTGATGGAGTGTGTGGCGTGCACAAATCAGCTGATGATTCTCTGTTCTACATTTGGGCAAGAGAAAGGCTTCCAACAATGTAAGTCCATCTGGACTGCATAACCAAACAGAATATACATCTCTATCCGTGCCATATGAAAGGATATCATGTAATAGGTCATGAGGACTTTGTAGTCAACACATTGGCTACACATAGAAACTCCTGTCTCAGCAGGTCTCAGAGCTGTCCCCGTGTGGAGGGATTGGCAATCACATCACCTATCCTGCTGTTCTTCTGGGTTTCTTCCTTAATGTCAGCAGTCAAGACTTTCAGGAGGCCTTCCCTGGTCAACCGTAACTTTATTAAGTTTGAAGGGATCCATAGCTTTTTGTTTTCTGTGGAGACAAATGCATGGCTTCTTCTTCCCCAACACATCTCCTGACTTTCATTCTGAGGATGATAAATCCTTATAGCATACAGGCTGACTTAACAGCTACCTGTCTCGCTGACACTTTTCTCTGAGAGATCCCATATCCCGCTTCCAGTTTTATGAGCATTTCCTTGAAAGTGAGGCTGCTTGGCCTGCAGGACTGTAAGGTGTATCTGTAACCTGTGTTATGCTCTAGTATTTAAAGAGTTGTGGTATTTTACCGGATGCATATGATGATGCATTGCCAGTTTTAATTTATGAAGTATCCTAACATAGGCATGGTTTCTGTAACTGTGGTTACAGCATCAGTCCTTTCAGAACTCAAGGCAGAAGCCATTGGAATCGTGAATAGCTGTCAACTGTATGATGTAGTATATACTTTAATTGTCCAAACTGCAAAATAAAACACATCTGTCTGCCAAACTTAACTTCTTTGGGTGACTGTAGGGTCACTTTCCCAGCAGGTCACAGAGCTTGATTGCAAAACAAACAGGACAATGTTTTATAACGTCCTTGGCTCTTCGCCAGGTTATAGAAGTTGTTTTCTCTAAGCCTCTATTTCCATGATGCCTTCCTTGAACCCCCGGAGCCTCCGATCCATTTTCTATGAGTATTGATCGATCTCACTTCCTAAAGCCTCTCAATCGTCCTGGCAAACCTGCATGAGCTCGAATATGAGTTATGCATATTGGATTATGTCTACTTTGAATTACTCGTTGCAGTTTTATAAATAACAAAGTTAATTCTGAATCATCTGGAATAAGTTCAGCAGCTTCTAGATGAAAGACAACTGTCTGCATATCGAGGGTAAGTAACTCTATTGAGGTTCAGGAAACTTTAATAGAACTATGAGAATAGCATATAGATCTGATTTCTGAGCTGAAGCGTGAGTTACCTACTTATATTTCCTGACTTACAACCTGCCACTCCTGACTTAGTGGCATATGTATAAAAAGTAGAAGCTTTAGAAATTGGTGTTCCTCTCACCATATGAGGAAGAATCCCAATAGTTCTTTTTATAAACTGAAGTTGTTTGCTTTGGGGGTGTCTGTTATTAATTTCTCCCCAAAAAGATCACTGCAAGCTCTTTGTCAATCCTCATTGGTTACCCATGATGAAGTAATTTCAGCATTAGCATAAGGCACGATAGTCTCTGCTGAGTCTGTTCCTGCTATCTGTCAAAAATCTTATTCTCCCTTTCACAATCAAATCAGATTTTTTTTTTTTTGCTCCAGCCCCTCTCGCCCTGGCCATATTTATTTCATATATGTGGGTACAGTGTCACTGTCTTCAGACACAGCAGAAGAGGGCATCAGATGCCCATTACAGATGGTTGTGAGCCACCATGCGGTTGCTGGCAACTGAACTCAGGACAGCTGGAAGAGCAGTTGGTGCTCTTAACTGCTGAGCCATCTCTCCAGCCCCAGAAATCTTTTTTTATATAGGTTTTTAATTTTTTTACCCTGTTTATATGCTAAAAATATCCATTGTAAGATATTATTTTCTCTGTGTGTACCAATTTCTGAGGGAGAATACTTAGAAGGCAAAATAACTAAAATACAATCCAGCTTTGGATGCAAGCAATCCACATTGCATCCTGTAATCTCTTTTCTTCCAGACCCAATTCTTTATCAGATTCAGTTGATAATTTTCTTGGACTATTTAAGTTCTTATCACCTTGAAGGGTCTGATATAAATTATTTAGCTCTTGAGTAGTTAATCCAATTGTGGGCCTTAGTCACTTAGTATCTCCCAGCACTTTTTGAAACTCATTCTGAGTTTGTAATTGGTTTCTTCTGATCTGTATGCTCTGTAGCTGAATTGTCTGCAGACCAATCTTATATCCTAGATAATAGCATCTCCTCTTTGTATTTTTTTTTTTTAGGAGCAATTTGTAATCCCTGACAAGGCAAAAAGTTCTCTTTACTTCATCCAACATTTTTCCAAAGGTATATCCATCTTAATCAGCCAGCAAGATATCATCCAAATAATGCAAAACTATAATCTGAGGATTATTTCCTACAGCTGTTGTAGAAAATATTGACATAAGGTGTGACTGCTTAGCATTACCCGTGGCAAGACACTCCACTGTTACCCTTTAGTTGCTTATCATGGTTAGAAGTGGGCGCTGTCAAATCAAATCTTTATCTGGTTTCTCATGGGATATTGAGAAAAGGCAGTCTTTGAAATCAGTCAATATAGTAGACCATGCCTGAGGTAACAAGGAAGCTAAAGGGCTTCCAGGTCATAAAATTCCCATAGGTTGAATGACTTGATTGATTGCCTCACATCTGTCAGCATCCTCCATTTTCCATGCTTCTTTTTAATGACAAATGTAGAATTCCAAGGGCTGGTGGACTCTTCTGTAGAGTGAGTGTCCAGGTGCTCTTGGATCAGCTGTTGTGGTACCTGTAACGTTTCCTCATGTAAGTACCAAGGCTCTACTCAAACAGGCCTGCCAGTTAACCATTTAGAGGTTGGGCAGTTGGTACTCTGTCAGCAGTGGTCCTTGTCATAAGTTAGGAGAGCCAAGCTCCACTGTGTCCTGCTTATGGACTGTTTGGACAGTCTGTAGCTGTCTTTGATAACTTCTTCAGCACTTTTATCAGGAAAATCTTCTATCGTATGGCTTGTCCCAGAAGTTGGAGGAATGCTAATCTGTGGTTCCCACTACTGCAATAGGTCTCTTCCCCACAAGTCCATGGCTTTATCAGTACATATGGCTTTAACCTTCCTACCTGACCTTCTGGTCCTACGCATTTAATCCATTTTAGACTTGTTTTACCTGACACAACAGCCCAATCCCCAGGAGCTGTGTAGATACCTTTTGAAGTGGCCAAGCTAGATTCTAGGAATCTTGTGAAATTATTCTTACATCTGTTCTGGTATCCACTAGCCCTTCAATCTCAATTCCACCTAACTGTAATTTTAGTTTTGGTCTCTTGTCATTTATAGCAGCTGGGTAAAATATCTCTTCTGGTATCTTCCATATCTCATTTCATCTACTGGAGCTGCCCCATCTCTTGCTGAGTGACTTGACTTAGTTAAGTTTAGAGCAGTGCTGTGTCATATCTAGTTGCTTTCTAAGACAGTTTCTCCTTGACTGACAGGGAATGAATGGCTCATATTGTTTTTGTCAGGACTGAGCACAATCCTTTAGACAGTTTTCTGACATAAGAAATTGCTTAAAATATCTCTGGATGATCTACATTCATAAGCCCCGTGTCTGCTCTTTCCATGTGTTTTTCATATCCCAGGAAACTCCCCCCCCCCCCGGATTATCATTAGAGAAAAATGTATCCTTAGGAACTGTCTGTCTACAGTCCTTTAGAAAACGATTTGGTCTTTCACAGACACAGCATTGGACATTTTGAGCGCTCATATCTTTTGTAATTGTCTGTCTAATCACAACTGAGTTGTGAGCATGAGATCCAATATCCACAGTTGTTTTGAAACCATTCAGAAAGAGGTGCTGACCTCGCCCTTAGAGGTCTAATAGCCTTTTTGCATTCAGCATTAGCAATCTTGAAAGCTAAAGATTCAATTAAAATTTCTCTATCATCTGGATCTAATACACTCTATTTACAGCTGAAATTAACCTTTGTAAAAAGTTAAGTGAAAGATTCGTCTGAACCCTGGGTTATTTCTGTAAATGATTCAGATAGTTTTCACTATGTTCAACCTTGTCCCAAGCACTTAAAGCTACTGTGCAACACTGATCCAAGGTGGCAACATTAAACATAATCTGTATTCTTAATTCAGAATATTGACCTTCTCCTGGCCACTAACCCTTGACAATATTAATGCCTCTACTCTTGACATCCTTGCTCCATAACTGAGGCCTCATCATTCCACCATTGTGGGTCCCCCCTTTTCTCAGGGGTTGTTGCATCAGCCTACAAGGGAGAGGGAAGCAGAGTTGAAGAACAGGGCTTGGATGGCCTGTGAATACAATGGAATAACAGACTGCTAGGATCAGCTTCAGAGTGGCAGTTCAACTTTATTCCAAGGGTGGGGGCAATACATAGACAGTGGGCAGGAGCAGTAGGGGATAGCTGATAGGTGTTTATTGTATGCTTCATTTGCATTAGGCAGCACAACCCTATTATCCTGGGTGGGAGCACATTATCTAATTATCATATGGGCAGCAGGGAAAGGATTTGCAGGGAACTGTGCCAAAGATCACACGATGATAAGCCAGGCCTCAGGGATATCTTCCAAATAAGGACAGGTAGAGAGTAGGAAGTCTTGCTGAGGGAAAGGAGTCCTCTATTTTGCAGTGATCACAGAGAGCTGTCCAAACATGGTGGACTGCAACCTTTAGCAGCAGGGCCTTCCAACATACCGTATTAGCCATTGTAGTTGAGGGGCAGGTTCTAAGATGGCTGACACCAAATCTCCCCAAACTTTTGGAATTATACAATTTTGTGTGAATATCTGTTTCACATAGGGTGAATGCAAACCATATGACATCATTGCTTCTTGAAACATTTTTACCTCTAGCCATCTCTATGGGCTGTCATTCTGTAACCTTGTCATAAGGCATCTCTGTAGGCTTTAGACTGGATTCTTCTGAAAATTGTTTATTCTGATTTAAACAATCCTCTAATCTCTGTCCTACTGTTTGTAACCTAACAATAGAAATGCTTCCATTTCTCAGTCCTCCTCTTATCTAAGTCTGCTTTATTCTGGTTTTTCTTAAAGAGGATATAGAAAATTGTAATTATCACTGAACATATGATTATTTCTATCCGTATAACTGTGACAAAATTATACAGGGGTCAAGTGCCCTCAGTCTTGTATTCTCCATTTTCTTTTTAATATCTAAATTTCTCCTTCCATCTGAGACTTCACTTTATTAAAGTCAGTATTTCTTTCTATGACTGCCAATCTTGAGCATCTTTCTTTTCTTCAGCACCTAAGCACATTTCAAAACATTTCTATTTTTCTTATACTGCTTTCAAACTTATCTCCAAACTCATTCTCTAGGAATTTGCCCGTTTCAAACATACTGTATCAGTTCTAGGAAGGAGTTTCTCCGGCTCCTGCATAATGGCCATGGGCTGCTCCTCCTCAGTTTCTTCTTCACAGTGGCTGTGAGCTCTGGGCCTTTGCTTACTATGTGCTATAGCCACTGCCACAGTCACGGGTCTTGCTTCTCCACTTTCTACCTGAGGATTTTGACCTAATGCCTGAATATAGTGCAAAGCTTGGATTATGTGCCAGCACTGGTGAAATCCTGTGTCATCCTTCTTCTCACAAAGACACTCTCTCTGCAAGAGACAGAGAGAAAGGACCTGTTGTCTCAGGCCTACTCAGGAGGTAGAAGCAGGTAGACCCGTGTAAAGCCATCCTCTATCACATATCAGGTTTGAGGCCAACCTGGGACACATAAGACCTGTCACAAACAAACACACCAAGTTTATACTGTTTAAAGTCAGAAAACACTCCTTAACCCATTTACTGATGGTACTTTTGAATATTCATAAACCATACAGAAGAGAGGATATTACTAGTGCCTTAGGGTTGCGCCAACTGGACACCCTGATGAACATACTGTGAACAGTTTTTTTTTTTTTAAGATTTATTTATTCATTTCATGTATATGAGCACACTGTAGCTGTACAGATGGTTTGTGAGCCATCATGTGGTTGCTGGGAATTGAACTCAGGATCTCTGCTCACTCCGGCCCAAATATTTATTATTATATGTAAGTACACTGTAGTTGTCTTCAGACATACCAGAAGAGGGTGTCAAATCTGATTACGGGTGGTTGTGAGCCATCATGTGGTTGCTGGGATTTGAACTCAGGACCTCTGGAAGAGCAGTTGGTGCTCTTTACCTCTGAGCCATCTCACCAGCCCCTCTGAACAGTTCTTACAAGGATGTTAAGAGTTACAGTTAGGGGCTGGTGAGATGGCTCAGTGGGTAAGAGCACCCGACTGCTCTTCCGAAGGTCCAGAGTTCAAACCCCAGCAACCACATGGTGGCTCACAACCACCCGAAATGAGATCTGACACCCTCTTCTGGTGTGTCTGAAGACAGCTACAGTGTACTTACATATAGTAAATAAATAAATCTTTAAAAAAAAAAAAAAGAGTTACGGTTAGCTGTACTAAACTGGCAAGATAATAGCTAAGGTGACAATCAAGACCCTCCTCGCACATTGTAGTAGTTCTTTTTTTTCTTTTTTCTTTTTTTTTTTTTTAATGTGAAATGCAATTAACATTTATTTCTTTGGGGAATTTGGAACTCTGGAGTCCAGGCACAATTTTGTCTTGAGGCAGGGCTTCTCTGTGTACACATACATAGTTCTTGTATAATCTACGATGGAGATTTACATGTTAACTGTGGCATATTCAAGTTCCTAAATCTGGATGCTAAAAACAACTGTTCTAATATGCAGTAAACAAAAAAGAAAGTGATTTAAATGTACACGTAAATATAAGAAAGCAAAGGGTGGCTCATCTGCAACTGTAGCTTTATCTATCCCTCCCACGCTGGGGATAGCTCTGGGGCTACACCCATGCTAAGCATGTGTTCTCTCTCATTCAGCCCTAGCCACTGGCTTGCAGCACTGTATATTAAAACGTGTGAGTACACTGAGGCCTGGCAGCAGGGCTACCCTGCTGGACAGCTACCTATGGCAAGAGGAAACTAGAATGATTCTATTTGCTAATGTAGTAAGGACTTGAAGGAAAGGTTGGGATGAGTAGAACCCAAGAAAAATGACCACTAATTAACTAGAAGGGATGTGACTCAACCTTGTCTTAGGGTTTCCATTGCTGTGAAGAGACACCATGACCAAGGCAACTCTTATAAGGACAACATTTAATTGGGGCTGGCTTACAGGTTCTGAGGTTCAGTTCATTGTCATCATGGCAGGAAGCAGGGCAACATCCAGGCAGGCATGCACTGGAGGAGCAGAGAGTTCTACATCTTGATCCAACGGCTAACAGGAGAAGACAGCCTTCCAGACAGCTAGGAGACAGGTCTCAAAGCCCACCCAACAGTGACACACTTCCTCCAACAAGGCCACATCTCTTAGTGCCACAACCTATCCACCTCATTATCTATCTGTGACCTGTTAGCCAGTCAGGAAGACATCTGAGGACTAGGCTCAGTGGGTACAGTGTGAGCAACCAAGTCTGAATCCTTACAACTCCTGTATCCTAGCTTTGAGAAACACCATGTCCAAAAGTAACTTGGGAAGGAAAGGGTTTATTTAAACTGACAGCTTCCAGTCCACCATAAAGGGAACTAAGAGCAGGAACCTGGAGGCAGGAAATGAAGCAGAGGCCACTGGCTTGCTTAGCTTGCTTTCGTCTATCATCTCCCCCAAACTTCCAGTGTATCCTGTAAAAATGGGTATGGTAGCTTGTGCCAGTGACTGTGGTGACCCTAAGGTGATGATAGGAAGTTTTTGGGGCCAGCTAGCTAGGTGTGCACAGCAGTGAACAAGAGAGACCTTGTCTCAAACATGTGGAAGACCAATAGCTGAGGTTGTCCTACGACCTCCATGTGTGCACCGAGGTACACATCCACTTTCCCCACTTGTTCTGTTTCTGACACACACAGATATCTTTTAAAAATAATTTTGAGGGCTGGTGAGATGGCTCAGTGGGTAAGAGCACCCGACTGCTCTTCCAAAGGTCCAGAGTTCAAATCCCAGCAACCACATGGTGGCTCACAACCATCTGTAACGAGATCTGGCGCCCTCTTCTGGAGTGTCTGAAGACAGCTACAGTGTACTTACACATAATAAATAAATCTTAAAAAAAATAATAATTTTGAATACCTACCACTAAATATGCACTTTTAAATATAAGTATCTAGGGGCGGGTCAGAGCCCAAGCACTTTCTGTAGATGTGAGACCTCCAGGCCTCATTGCTAACATCCCCTTACCATAGTGGTAACACAGGAAATGGCAACTGTGACAGGCTTTACCTCTAAAGCATTTGCTTTGGTGAATGAGAGACCATACCAGCTTTGCCTAATTCTCTTTCTACAGCCCTACTTCCAGGATTTCCTTACTACTGAGTCATTTTCTCCTTTGAGAAAATAATCACAAATAGACACCATTTAAACGTAGTCTGAGAGTAAGTATTTCTTCATATTATAAAGTAATTATGACACTAATGAATCCTACTTTTTAATACCTTTTTTCATATGTATGTGTGCCTGAGTACATGTATGTACTGGCTAGTTTTGTGTCAACTTGACACAGGCTGGAGTTATCACAGAGAAAGGAGCTTCAGTTGGGGAAATGCCTCCATGAGATCCAGCTCTAAGGCATTTTCTCAATTAGTGATCAAGTGGGGAGGTCCCCTTGTGGGTGGGACCATCTCTGGGCTGGTAGTCCTGGGTTCTATAAGAGAGCGGGCTGAGCAAGCCAGGGGAAGCAAGCCAGTAAAGAACATCCCTCCATGGCCTCTGCATCAGCTCCTGCTTCCTGACCTGCTTGAGTTCCAGTTCTGACTTCCGTTGGTGATGAACAGCAGTATGGAAGTGTAAGCTGAATAAACCCTTTCCTCCCCAACTTGCTTCTTGGTCATGATGTTTGTGCAGGAATAGAAACCCTGACTAAGACAATGTATGTACACCATGCAATCAGGAGCTGAAGAGAACATCAGATCTCTGTAATGGGTTGACAGGCGTTTGTGGGCCACCATGTGGGTGCTGGGAACTGAACCCCTGTCCTCTGCAAGAACATCAAGTCCCGCCCTGTTGGTTTTGAGATAAGGGTCTCACACATCCCCGGGCAGCTTCCAGTCCTATGTAGCTTAAGGATGACCTTGATCTTCTCCTTCTGAGAGCTATGGTCATAGATGTGGGGCACCACGCTGGTTTACACAGCGCTGGACCAGCAGCAGCCTGTCAACCAAACCACGGGACTCATCATTTCTGTGGTTTTTGTTGATTGGCTTTTTAAGACAGGGTAGGGTAGCCGGGCATGGTGGCGCACGCCTTTAATCCCAGCACTCGGGAGGCAGAGGCAGGTGGATTTCTGAGTTCGAGGCCAACCTGGTCTACAAAGTGAGTTCCAGGACAGCCAAGGCTACACAGAGAAACCCTGTCTCGAAAAACCAAAAAAAAAAAAAAAGACAGGGTAGGGTTTCTTTATGTAGCCCTAGCTGTCCTGGAACTCATTCTGTAAATCAGGCTGGCCTCAAACTTAGAGCACCACCTGCCTCTGCCTCCTGAGTGCTGGGATTAAAGGTGTGTGCCACCTCTTGGTGAGTTCTTAAGTGTTTTAAATGATCTTCTAGAGCCGTGTCTAATTTTCAGCTGTTTTATTGTGTGCTTACAAGTGTGCCAATTCATGCCACTCGAGAGACGCTAAGGACTTACTAATAATGAAGGCCCCATGTTCTCACGAGGGCTGGTTCCTTCTAAACTCAGCCTCAAAGAACATTTCTTCCCTTCCCCTGAACCCCATAAATGAGACTGTCATCCCCTCACCAGGCCAAGTGCTCAGAACCATGGAGAGCTACAGAAACAAAGATCTGCCCTAGACTCTCCCAACCCAGTCAACTATCCAGTGTTCAGAATTAGGTTAGCTCTTTCCAATGTGTCCCAGCTTTCAAGGAACATGGGTTTCGGGAGTAGAGTAAATGCTTCAGAGACTAAGAGCACTGGCTGTGCTTATAAAAGCCCAGGATTGATTCCTAGCACCTACGTGGTGGCTCACAACCATCTTTAACTCCAGCTCTAGGGGACTTGACAACCCCTTCTCACTTCTGTGAGCAAATATGCACATCCATACATGTAGGCAAAGCATTCATACATACATATATCATGTTTCTTTGGAAAAGCAGAAACACTAATGGGCATGTTCTTAGAGTTTAAGTATGAGGACAACAGTTTGGGCAGAGCAATACAAAAACACATTCCAAGGATGCTTACAAGAGATGTATGTCATCCTAACTACCTTGCGAGAAGAGAAAGCTGAAGATGACCTTTGACACAGGTATACTCTACAGGTAGCAAGAGAGTGGAACTGTGAGACCTGAGGGTCAGCTGTTGAGGAACATCTGTCCTGAGGCCTTGGAAATTCCAGGAAAGCTGAACAAGCTACACATTAATGTCAGAAAAATTAAGGAATGCTTGGGGAGAAGGACTGAACACAGATGAAGCCAGCTTTTGAGGCTGAAGACAGTGGTAGCCAGAATGGATATGAATGCTTGGGGATATTTAAGAGGTAAACTTACCAATTTGGTATCACTCAAGGGGTCCTGGGGGGGGAAGGAAGGAGTCAAAATTGGTGCCTCAACTGCCACTAACAGACTAGCCTACAGATGTGCTTATGGGGCATTTTCTTGATTAATGATTGATGTGAGAGGAACCAGCCCACTGTGGGCACTGGCACCCCTGGGCAGGTGGTCCTGGCTGGTATGCACAAGTTGAGCAAGCCAAAGGAAGCAAGCCAGTAGAGCACATTCTTTATGGCTTCCTCTTGCGTTCCTGCCTGTAGTTCCTGCTCTGACCGGATAAACTGTGAGGTTTAAGTGTAAGCTAAAGAAACCCTTTTCTCCAGAAGCTGCTTTTGGCCACAGCATTTATCACAGACACAGAAAACCCCAAGAAGACAGGTGACTTACAGAGTTTGCTTGTGGGCAACTGGGGGGCAAGCGTTAAGTCAAAGTGCTGAGATGAAGCAGGTGAAGATGGTGAGGCTGAGATGAGGGGGCAGGCTCATGGGAGGAGCCAATGGGACCCAGAGCCCTGGAGTTCACCCAAACCAGACAGAGCTGAGAATAGTCAGCATACAGGTGACCGACTGCTAAAGCCAAGCAGACCGAGTGAGTCAGGAGAGCTGGCGGGAAAGGAACTTCCTGCTCACCAATTCTTGAGGGAAATGGAAACTGCTAGCATCTGTGGAGATGAACTCTGAACCTTTCCATCTAATTTTATTTTAAGAAATGAGCATGGTTATGTAGTCAAGATTAGCCACCACGTCCAGCCCCTTCAATTTCCCTCAAATAGGAAGCCATGGAATTCTATGTTAGGGAGATGGATCTAAGTAGATTTGTTAAGAACTTGAAAGCAAAAGGGGCCATCATGATGCAAGCCTGTATTCCAAGTTTGTTTCCTCCAGGCTCAAGGACAAAAAGGGTCTGAGCCTAGCTGGGACTGTGTGAGACTTTAAATAAACAAACACAAAACTCTTTTGGGGTGTGGAACATGGATACTGGGCAAGCACTTTACCAACTGATCTATATTAAATCCTGGCTCTCCAAAAATTTTTTTTACTTAGCAACAAGTACTCAGCTGGTACCAGAGCCTACATGAATATTTTCCAACAGATTCCCGAAGGAGAGATATGTACAGTGGCCCAAGGGTTGAAATTTATCATACCTCTGTAGACCCAGAAGCAGAGGGTGATAAAATGTCTAGTTTAGGAAAGAAGGATGGATTAGAAAACAGAAGGCATGTACGGTATCATGGCTCACACCTGTAAAGTCAGCATTCAGAAAGCTGAGGTGAGAAGGTTTGGAGTCTGGCCAACATAGCAAATAAGGCCAATCTACATTACAGAGACCCTGACACACACACAAACACACTACTAAAGGTCTTGGGTGGAAATAAGGGGACATTTGAGAAAAGGTTGGGATGACAGGACATTTATGATTCTGGATAATGATAAGGACAAAAATATAGCAATTGAAAAGAGTTGATAATAAAGGCCACTGAAGTTGTGAGGTCAAAATACAAAGATGGTGGTCAAGAGAAGGCTCGGTAGTTTAGAGTTCTTGGGGTGTTGCTGAGAAGGGTGGTTCCCAACACCCACCCTGGGTAGCTAAAACTGCATCTAACTCCAACTCCAGGGGATCTGACACCCTCTTCTAGACTCAGAAGGCACCTTGATGCATGTGTGTACACTCAAACACACACACATACACATAAGAGATGTTGAGGTGACTATAGGTTTGGTGTGGCTCAGGTGAGAGGCAAGGGCTGTGACAGTGTCCAGATGTTAAATGGCTGGCATGGGGGAGGGCTGCTTTGGATATGATCGGGCCAGAAAAACACTAGGAGAATGTTCAGGCACTCTACACGAGCATTCGGAGCACGATGGACATACCATTTATGAAGAACAGTGCAGGAACACTCCCAATTCTCTCCTCAGGTGGAACAGTGTGCCATGATTGTGTTTTCAAGATGAGAACTTTTACTCAGGCTGGCTCCTAACACTAAGAAATCCTTCCAGTAGTTGGGGTTATAAGGATGTATGACTCTGTCTGGCTGTAGCTCTGAATGAAGCCCTTGCTCTCCCCGCCATCCTTTAACCTATACTTTCACTACACAAGGGAGCAAGAACCTGTGTAATGGCGACTGCTTACTACAATGTGGTTCGCTTGGAACATGAGCATGTCTCTTTTCCTGGTCTCTGGGCTGTTTCCCTTAGGTGTTAGCTGCCATGACAATGGCCTTGTGGTCTTCACTGGGAGTGGCAGTGATACAATCTATGGCCCTGCACATGTTAAGCACATATGAGAACTACATTTCTAGCCTAATTTCCATGATTAACCCCTGAATTCAACTCAGAACAAAGAATGGTTCATAAAAATGCATAAAAATCAAAAAAGAAAGGTACTGTCTAAAGAGCTGGGAAACTTAAGCTGTCCTCTACTGTTTCTGTGAGCTGGGTAATTAATAATGTTTTCATACAGAGTACTGGGACTTGTCTTAAATGCTATGAAACCATCACCTCACTTTTATTACTCCTCCATATTGGAGCCTGCATTAAAGGCTACTCTACAGCAGCACTGGCCTCAACACTTCATAATCTGCTAAACTTCTGAATCGCAGTTAGGATGTTTCTTTCAGAGGTTTTTACTCTATGAAGCAAGGATGGATACTGTTTTCAACTCTCCGTTCTTCCTAAGAGATAGATCAGGGGGCTGGGGAGATGGTTCTATGATTAAGGCCATGCTTTGCTCTGCAGAGAATCCGAGTTTAGTTCCCAGTACCTACATTCATTGGTGGTTGTCTATAAGCCTCAGCGACAGGGACTCTGATATCTCTGGTCTCTATGGACACCTGTCTGTACTCATCATGTGCTCAAGACCACCCATAACTAAAGATAAATAAAAGCTAGGTAAGTACTAGGGAATTATTTGTTCATAGCCAACCTCCTTTCTTGCCTATGGACTACTTGTTTACCAAAGCATCTATCTATCTATCCTGACCTCACATGTATACTGGACTCAGGAAACCCCTTATCAAGTATAAAAGGACCAGGTAACTTCCATCTACACAAACTCTTCCCACTTTACCATGCTGACCTGCCTCGAACACAAAGAGAAAGCAACTCCCTGCAATTTCATATTGCAACAGCTGTGTAGTGAAATGTGGTTACAAATACTACCATCAAAATGTAACTTGCTAGGAGACAGACAGACATGAATAGGACATAAAGTAGAGGGGCTAGCGGGGAGAGGAAGAGGGTTAGTGGGAGCACGAGTGGAGAGGTGAATGTTTATTGACATAACTGTATATGTATGAAAAGTCAATATGAAACCCATTATTATGTATCCATTGAAAAGCACTGTATGAACAAAGAAATATGGAAGTTAAATTATGATAAAATTTCAACTTTCCTTTATTTATGAACAATAGTCAGATTCATTCACAACAAGCCATTTGATCTAAGAGAAAGAATTTGACAGAGGCTGTACAAAAAAATAAATGAAATATTGAATAAATGGTGCTGGTTTACAGACATGGGATGCTTCATGTATAGTCAGATTATTTTACCCAGATACAAACTCTAAACCTAATAACATATGCGTTGATTTCAGGGGTGTAAGTATCTCTTTTGTAGTCCAGATGTTAAGATCTAAAAGTAAGACAAAGACCTCTAGCTTCTACAACTAAAAAAATACTCCACTTTTTCCTGTCTAGCTCTAATAGTTTCATTTCTATATTGAGGAAGAGCCCAAATTATTATTTGAATAAAGTATTCAGCAACTAAACAATAACCTAAATGCATGATCAGCAGGTACAGCGGTGCATGCACTGCAATTCCAGCCCTGGAGAGGCTGAGGCAAAGGATGGCTGTGAGTCCAACACAAATCTAGGCTCCATAACAAGACTATCTCCTGACTTCACAAAGGAGCCAAATTCTTAGCTGTTACACAAATAGCATGAATATAGAGCTTGAACCAATCTCAAACTATCAAATGTAGAAATATGGTACAGTCAGATTTTTTGTTTTGTTTTTGAGACAAGTTGTATATAGCCCAAACTTCCCTGTAACTTTGGGTGATCCTTCTGTCTCAGCTGCGTGAGCCCTGGAATTACAACCATGAGCCACCATGCTTGTCTACAAACATTAAATAACTGGCCTGATTTCACTCAAAGGAAGAGAGGCTGGGTCTGGTAGCACATGCCTTTCTTTAATCTTACTCAAGAGGCAGAGGCAGGTGCATCTCTGAGTTTGAGGCCAGCCTGGTCAACATATCATGTTCCAGGACAGCAAGAAGTATATAACAGACACACACACACCCCTTTTTTTGTAGATGTTTGATAATATTCTTATCTAGTATACATGACTCACACAAGTAAATTCTCAATAAATTCAGCTTGGATAAGAGGTATCAGGTTCTCTTTAACGGACAATTTTGTCCACTCTTATCCCCCAGCCTTCCCATATTCATACCTTAAATCAAATGCATTTAAAGTGCGTTTCAGAAAAAGGGGAAATGACAGCAATTTCAGAGACATCAAAGCTTCTGCTCATATAGGTGGGAGGAAAACAGCACGCAATTGCTGGTGTAAGAGAAATGCCTTTTTTTTTTTTTTTTTTTGCTTTTGTTTGGTTTTTCAAGACAGGGTTTCTCTGTGTAGTCCTGGCTGTCCCGGAACTCACTCTGTAGACCAGGCTGTCCTGGAACTCAGAAATCCATCTGCCCCTATCTCCCAACTGCTGGGATTAAATGCGTGTGCTACCACTGCCCGTCAAGAAATGCCCTTTAAAATGCATGTCAATAATCATTTGTCTTCATGCCGAGATTAAGGGATTCAAGGTAGGATGTTGTAGCACAAACGTGTAACTTCAAACCTAGGAGTCAGGAGCAGAAGAAAGTTTTGGGATAGAGTGGGCTATGTAGTGAACCTAGAAACGAGGTATTTCAGAAAACTAACTTTAAACTCCTGACTAACCTCCCTCTCCAAAGATTATAAACATGCACAAGGACACCTTGCTTAGTATGTTTAAAATTATAAGATGCCCAACTGTTTATTTGACCTAAGATGCATGTAATGCATTTAGAATACTCTCCTGCCTCAACACTAACAACTCCGGTAGATAAGAGTAATCCAGAATATTCAACAGATGAAGCTGGCCGTTAAATCTAAGAAACAAATAAGATACACTTGGCTCAAATTTTCGGTTCTTGGAAAAAAAAAAAAGGGCAATCTAACTTTATGTTGCTTTAAGCCACACCTGGTCTATCGGTCTATCGAAAGGAAACACAGAAGAAACACTTCACTACAATGTATCTTAAGCAATTTGATGATTTGAACCAGGAAAAACTAAGCTCTTACTTATAACGGACATGGAATTTTCAAAGAGGTAAATGCAAAGACTATTTAAAAGGAATATTTTTTAACAGTCCTTTTTGGCAAAAGGAATATTTATGAGCGAGGAATAGGCGAAGCCTGTGTCAAGTTATTCAAAGATAGAAGGGAGTTTTCAGAAAGCTACAATAGTGGAGTCGCACGACGGGAGCAGTCAGACCCTTCGTTCCAACAGGCACCCAACGGCTGAGTCTCCGGTTTCCGCGGGTCATAAAAGAATAACGGACACACTTCCAACGGTGAACCCTAGACTGCGCGCGCCGCTTCCGCCTGCCGCGGTCGCCCTCGCGCGCCGCCCACCGGCACGCGACCACAGGGCCCGGGGCAGCACAGGGTCGGCTACGCGGTCGGTGCCGCTACTACACGAGACCCAAAATAACGAGCAAAGGCAAAACGAACGGGAAACCAAAAACCAAGCACAGGCGTTTCTCATCAGAGCAGACTTTATTGCGGCCACGCGGCCGCCGGTCGCACGCCCGCCGGCAGCACGCCAGCCCCAGGCGCGCGCCCCCCTTCACCCCAGCTCGTTACCGTGCGCCCGGGTCGCGCGGAAAGTTCGCCGGCTCCCGAGGCGGAAGGCGCAGCGCCGACGCCCCACTCCTGTCAGCGACTGAGGCCCCTGAGCGGCACTTTTGTCACTGTTGCACCACGGACGCCCGGGTTCGCGCGACGCCGAGTGCCGTAAGGCGACGGCGGCGCGTAGCTGACGTCACGCGCCGGGGGGGGCCAGCCAGCGCGCGTGCGGGCCGCCACGCCCCCTAACCCAGCGGGGGCCCCCAATCGGGAGGAGCCTGGTTGGGAGTAGGCGGGGCCCCGGCGCCTCGAGGGGCCGTGCGATTGGTAGCGAGGGAGGAGCGAGAGCCGGAACAGCGAGTGGGGAATCGGGGACGGGGCGGGGCCGAGAGCCCCGCGGAAGTCTCGCGAGGCCGAGCCGGAGCAGAGTGTGGCGGCGGCGGCGGCGGCGAGATCTGGGCTCGGGGTTGAGGAGTTGGTATTTGTGTGGAAGGAGGCGGAGGCACAGGAGGCAGGGGGCAGCGTAACGCCGGCCCGGAGGGCGGGAGGAGGCGCGGCCACAGCCAGGGCAGGCAGCCGAGGCGAGGCGAAGTCAGGCGGGGAAGCAGGACAGGCAGCGGCCGAGCGAGCGAGCCAGCCAGCGCGGGGCGCACCGATCTCGGGAGGCGGGGAAGCCCCGCGGCCGCCGCGCCCGCCCCTTCCCCCGCCGCCCGCCCCCTCTCCCCCCGCCCGCCCGCTGCCTTCCTCCCTCTGCCTTCCTTCCCCACGGCCGGCCGCCTCCTCGCCCGCCCGCCCTCCCTCCCGCAGCCCAGGAGCCGAGGCCGCCTGCCGCGGCGGCCGTGGCGGCGGAGCCCTCAGCCATGGCCTCGGGCGACACCCTCTACATCGCCACGGACGGCTCGGAGATGCCGGCCGAGATCGTGGAGCTGCATGAGATCGAGGTGGAGACCATCCCGGTGGAGACCATCGAGACCACGGTGGTGGGCGAGGAGGAGGAGGAGGAGGACGACGACGAGGACGGTGGTGGCGGCGACCACGGCGGCGGCGGGGGCGGCCACGGGCACGCCGGCCACCACCATCACCACCACCACCACCACCACCACCACCCGCCCATGATCGCGCTGCAGCCGCTGGTGACGGACGACCCGACCCAAGTGCACCACCACCAGGAGGTGATCCTGGTGCAGACGCGCGAGGAGGTGGTCGGCGGGGACGACTCGGACGGGCTGCGCGCCGAGGACGGCTTCGAGGACCAGATCCTCATCCCGGTGCCCGCGCCGGCCGGCGGCGACGACGACTACATAGAGCAGACGCTGGTCACCGTGGCGGCGGCCGGCAAGAGCGGCGGCGGGGCCTCGTCAGGCGGCGGCCGCGTGAAGAAGGGCGGCGGCAAGAAGAGCGGCAAGAAGAGTTACCTGGGCGGCGGGGCCGGCGCGGCGGGCGGCGGCGGCGCCGACCCGGGGAATAAGAAGTGGGAGCAGAAGCAGGTGCAGATCAAGACCCTGGAGGGCGAGTTCTCGGTCACCATGTGGTCCTCGGGTGAGTGCCGGCGGCGCGCCGCCGCTCGGGATGTTTTTGTTTTGAAGGGAAGCCATGTTTTATGTGTGTGATGGGCGCCGCCATCTTCTCCGCCCGGGCAAGTATGGCGGCCCCAAAAGATGGCGGGGGCGGCGGGCCGCGAAGATGGCGGCGCGGGGGAGGGGCGGCGCCCGGCTAGGCCGCAATGGCGTAGTTTGTGCGAGCGGAAGCGGGCTGGGGCGGCGGGCGGGGAGGGAGGGGCCAGCGCCCCTCCACGCCCGAGCCAACGGACGTGCAGCGGGGCCGGTTGAGGGCGCCGCCCCGCGCCGGACCACCCGCCGGGCGTTGACAGGGCCGTGGCGCAGGGCGGACGCGCGCCGCTCCCCCGCCGTCCCCGGGGGCTGTCGGGGCCCCGCCCCGCTCGGCTCCGCTCGGCCCCCTCGGACGCGTAGCGTCTCCCCGAAGTCCTTCCCGGAGCGGGCGGCGCAGAGCCCCGCCGCAGCTGCCCCGCGGTCACGCTGGCCCAGGCCGTCGCCGCTGCGGGGCGGGACTTGGGTGGCACGTAGGGCGCTCGTGTGCGGGTTCGGCGGCCGTTGGAACCTGTCACCCGCGCTGCCAACGCGCTCCTCGCCTGATCGACCTAGAACGGGAGTTAGGGGAATGAAGAGCCAGAGCCGTTCAATGGCCTTTACGCGTTGTGAATTTTGTTAAGTGGTGGGCCCTATGCAGACAGACTGGGCTAGTTTACACAGCTTAGGACATTTGCCAACAAACTAATAAAAATCGCTTAGTTATCAGTATCTGTGGTCTTGTTTTCCCCACGAAAAGAATCAAAAAAGTGGATAATTTGTTTTACTGGTTTAATATGCCTTTTAGCGAAAGTCAGGAAGCCTGTGTAGGGCACCGAAGAGTTCCTTCCCCGCATGAGTCAAGTCAGGTAGAGCCCTGGAAAGGCTGTTGACTGTTCACTTTATCCTAGTACTATGTCACCAAGCTAGTCAGCTTTATTGTTAAGAAACTACTAGACAGAAGAATCTCACCATACCTAGTTCATGTAGCCCTAGTGATGATTAAATTTGATGGATTTGAAAGCGTAACTTGAGCCTTGATGTGTAGTTTATTAAAATGTTAAAATTTGGGGAAATGAGTGAAAGATGAAAAGCTAATCTATGGTAGTATCCAAGTGACAGTAAGCTTGATGGGTCTGTGGTGCAGAAGAGGGAGAGCGTCCTATAGAAAGAAGTGCTCAGGGCACTGTTCCTCGCTGAATGAATCCCTGGTTATTATCTGCACGGTAGGTTATCAGGAGCTGTATGCAACGTCACAAGCCAGTACCTAAAAGTTATCCAGTGCCTTCAACACATTTTTTTGGTTGCTAACAGTAGTTTGCATGCTGAGGTCTTTAAAAGCTTTTTTTTTTTTTTTTTTTTTTTTTTCACTTTTAATAAGAGTGAAATAAGGAAAGCAGGTTTTGAGCTTTGGATGAATTTACCACATTTGGAGTACCGAGTACATTAACTATATAAAAAACTTACGTTATAAAATAGCTTGCTTCAGATGTTTAACATTAGAGCTTACCAAGTTGTTAGTTTGCTTTTCTAGACAGAAAAACACTTGGTTGTGTGGTATTGATGAATCGTGTATGTTTAGTTCAGGGGAGAAAGTGAAGGGCCTGGCTAAGGTGGATTAATTGACAATTCAGTTGGCATTTAGCCATTACTTGTGTGACTGGCTGCTTGCTTACAAGGGCATATAGAGCAGCTTGGGGGCATTTTGGTAGCTATTTCTTCAAACCCTTAATTGTCTAGTGTGTTACTGAGTAGTCTGCAAAAATGGTGCTTATCAATATTTGATGTCAAGAGCAAGGGATGGCCTATTTCCTCAGAAATGTCTTGTGGTAAATGATCCATCTTCCTTGCCTTTGTAGCTTGCACTTATTACCAAAAAGAAGCTAAGTGGTGTGTGGTCAACTAACTATGTGTGTCTCAAGTTCAGATTCTGCAAATAATTTAATCTTCAGAACTAAATTAAGACTGCAGTAAGTGAAGAAATATAAACAGATTAGCTAAGTTAAATGTAAATGCGTCTTATATGTTGCTGTGGGAGGAATAGACTTCACTTGATCCCAGGCTTGAGTTGCAACTCCACAGTGTATAGAAGTTTATTAAATTAGTGCATTAGATTAATTAAACTAGGATGCCACAGATTTACATAAGCCCCAAACTTAGCAGTTCTTACAAAGATAGTACATGTGGGGTAGTCTTTTGTTGTTGTTTTTCCAGACAGGGTTTTCCTATGTTCCTGACTGTCCTGGAACTCAAGCTACAGACCAGGCTGGCCTGAAGAGCTCAGCCTGTCTCTGTTTCTTGAGTACAAAATAAAAAATAGGAGACAGCACAGCCCAGCAACAATGTTGAGTCATCTTAAGACACTAGTTATTTGTACCTCTAGGAGGTTTGTTGTTGTTAGCACATTTTAGTAGAAATTTGTGGAAACCAGATACTTGGGTTTTGCTTTTGTGCTTGTTGTCCTCTGAACTGTGACAGCATTTTGTGTTGGGGGGTCATAGTTTGAATGAAACAGTAGCAAAGTACTGTAACCATTATAGACTTAGAAGCCTGCTCCTTTTTCCCCTTCTTGTTTTTCATAGTTGGTAGTTTATGAGATGCTGCAATGATGGTATGTGACAAGATTTCTCCTGGGGAGATGCAACAGACAAGTTTACTCACCTCAGATAGGGAACCCACAACAGATTAAAATATGCTTAGCCACCAAAGTTCAACCTGGTGAACCAATGAGTTTTATTGGGTTACTTTTAGGCCTATAAGTTAGGGGTCACTTACCGGAGCAGAAATGACTCAAAGACATTCGTTACCAAAGCCCACCTAGCACAGGTGAGGCTCACAGGCTGGAACCCAGAAGCATAGTGCCCAGCCTGCAGGCAACTGAACAGATTGGAGAGTTCCCTTTCCAGGTGCCTCAGTTGGTATAAACCTCTTCCAGGATGATAGTCTGGTCTCAAAGTCTTTGTAGCGCAGCTTCCTTCTGCTGAAGTCTCAGTGTTTACTGTTTATTCTGGTAAGGAGGAACCTAGAGGGTCTGATCAGTTTCAGGTACTTCCTGAATCTATTCTGAGTTATTTTCCTGCTTAAGGAGTTTCATGCCAGATGGGACATTACAATCTCTTAAGAAACTTACACAACAAATGGTTATCAGTTCTGTTTTGGTTTGTTTGCTTTTTGAGACCTTATCTTTCCATGTAGGTCTTGAACTCACTTATATAGACTGGGCTGGTCTCAAACTCACAGAGATCCACCAGCTCCTGGCTCTCCCAGTGCTGGGATTAAAGGGGTGTGCCACCACAACCTGCCACTTTGTTTTGTTTTTGGAGGTAAGGGTCTAACATTGTGTCCCAAATTGGGATTATAATCATAAATCACTATCTTGGCGTCACAGACCTATGAGCAGTCACTTCTCAGTCCTCCTCTCCCGCTAGTCTCTATCCCAGACACTATGCAAAGAGAATCAGAACATATTTGCCCTTTTGTATCTGGATTAGCATGTTAATCCATTTTTTTTTTTTTTTGTGGCTGAATGATAATCCATAATATAATGACTTTTGGATAAAATTAAAGCCTAAACATTTCAATACTTAACAATTTGCCAGTGTTTTGAATATTTGTAGTTATTTTCAAATTGATGTTTAGGTTTTCCCTTCATTATTGACAGAGCTGTATTTCTTGGAAATAGTTATCAGAATCATATGAGTGAATTAATTTTTATATAACTAATAATAAAGGAAATCACATACCATAAGCATCCAGCTTTGAGAGAAACTTAGGTGGCTTTAATTATCTCCTGTTAAACCTGATGTGTGGTCAATTGAGTAAAAACATGTGACACTAGAAAAAAGTTGAAATAAAACCACATTGTTACATTTTTCCTTATTCTATACATTCAGAAAAACTCAAGGCTTGTCAGTGATGGCCATTTTCAGTTCTGTGGTAATCTCATTTACTGTCTGTAATCATAAGGTAGATGGACCACAGTCATAAATTTCCATGGAACCAAATCCTCAAATTCTCCAAAGCAATCCTGTCAGCTACATGCCCTATATAAGCAACCTCAGTCTTAGACCCCAGTTCTGGTCTGGTCCCTGGGAGCCCCAGCCTGCTAAGCTCAGTGACCTTTGACTGTCCTTAATTGCTACTGACAACTGCTCTCTTCTGCCAACAGAAAAAAAGTCGCTTTTAGGAAAGGTTAAGGTTCCTTTCCTATCGACTACCAAGCATTTTAAGCTTTTGAAAAAATTGATAAAAAAGAGACTTGGGTGGTCAGTGGTTGAGGGCACTGGTTACTTTTCAGGAGAACCAGGTTTGATTGTCAGCACCGAATGGTGACTCAAAACTGTTGTAATGGGATCTAATACCTTCTGGCCTTTGGGTACCAAGCATGCATGTGGTGCATATATGCAGGCAAAAACAGACCCATTTAAAAAGTGGGGAAAGACCTACACTGGGCACTCGGGGGGTTGCTTACAATGGCATTTCTGCATGTTTTGAAGTTTGCCTAGGCAGTCCGTCCCTGAAAACTGAAAAACTGAAGACATAACGGGGTCATTAGCAGGACAGTTAATGCAGAGAGGATCTCCTAAGATTTCCTTCATTCTTTTGTTTAACCCCTCCTTTTTTTTTTCTTTTTTTTTTTTTGGTTTTTTGAGACAGGGTTTCTCTGTATAGCCCTGGCTGTCCTGGAACTCCCTCTGTAGACCAGGCTGGCCTTGAACTCAGAGATCTGCCTGCCTCTGCCTTCCAAGCGCCGGGATTAAAGGTGTGCGCCACCACACCCGGTTTAACCCCTCCTCTTGTTCAGATGACTCTATTCTTGCTCCTGCTTTAAGAATAATTGAAATAGGAAGAGTTAAAAAAAAAGTAGAACCTTTATAGTTTTATCAGAAAAATACTTTACAGTTCTTCTCTCTCTCTCTCTCTCTCTCTCTCTCTCTCTCTCTCTCTCTGTGTGTGTGTGTGTGTGTGGTGCTATGTACGAGGGCTTGGAGAGGTCAAATAAGGATGTCCTGTTTCTTCTCACCCCTCCCCCAGCTTTGAATTTAACATGGGAGCTGAACTCTAAACTTGAGTCCATCAGTCTTACTTACCAAACCATCTCCTCAGTCCCCCCTCCCTGCATGCCCCCTCCCTGCATGCCCCCTACCCCTCCCCGTCTCTGTCCCTTCCCTTCCCTCCCAGATGAGCAGTACTTGTGAGATAGGAAGCTCAGGCTGGTCTCATATTCAGGTAGTATTCCTTTGTCAGCTTTCTGGGTGCTGTTTCCTACACACATCATCCAAAACTACTTTTAAAATTGAATACCTAAAACAGGATTTGGGTATTAAAAACATTAGTTTTATTAAGTTACTAGGAAATGGTAGGGAGATCTTAAGTGTGGTTTCTAATGTGGGCAAGTTGTTCCTGACTAGGGAACACTGCCATTTCTGTGTGTGTGTGTGTGTGTGTGTGTGTGTGTGTGTGTGTGTGTGTGTGTGTCAGTGCTGTAGATGATGTCTCTTGATCAAAATGAGACCACAATGGCCAGAGATAGGAGGATGCTTGCATGAGTAGGTGAATATGTAAATGGAGAAAATAGAAGCAGAATCATTGGAGTCAACTCTGTAATGAGCTTCCTTCCTGGCAGTGAAGATGAAAATGGAAATTACACTGTCCTGACTTGATACCAAGATGAAAAAAACTAAGAAAGTGGGCTTTGGGTAGCATTATGACAGGAGGATCACGTGCATGTGGAGTTCAGAGGGCAGCTTTTAGAAGTTGGTTCTTTCTACCATGTCAGTTCCAGGGATCCAACTCAAGTTGTTGGCCTTGGAAACAAGTGTCTTCCTTTTAATACTGAGCCATCTCTCTGGGCCCCAAGAAGCCTGTCTTTTTTAAGAAGGAAAAAAAAAATTTTTGAGAAACCCATATTCGTGTCTTGCTGTATATAATAAGCCTTTTTCTAAGCATTTCTTTTACTTTCTCCTCTAAATCTGTTTTAAGTCAATAAGAAACTTTTATCAACCCCTAATTTTGTTTCAAAAGGAAAGAAAAATGGGGTTTGAGAAGATAGATGTAGCAGTTAACACTGGGTGCTCTTGCAGAAGACGTGGGTTCAATTCCTAGTACTAATAGATCTGTAACTTTTAACCCAAGTTCCAGAGATCTGTTGCTCTCTTCTGGTCCCAAGGGCATTGTATATGCATGTACAGGCACTCACACTGACAACATAAAATGAAAGTAAATATTTAAGAAGAATGAGTGGTGCCCCACGCAGGTTATAGCCAAGGAGTCAGTTGCTTGTCAAGTATGAGCTCAGGCCTTGGGTTTGACCCCAGTACGCAAAAGGAAAAGTGTGTCTGGCTGTCTTACATGAAGGGGAGTCCTCAATATAGTCATGTCTATAGTCTTCACGTTGTGTTAGGGCAGACCAGATGGCTTTGGGCAGAAGGTACTTTCTGCCTCATGATGCAAGCCTGGTAAGCTGTGTTCAGTTCACTGAAGGTTGAAGGTAAGGGTTGACTCCGCAGAGTTACTCTCCTCTGACTTCCATTCCAGTGTCGTGGCACTCTTCTCCCAGGACAAACACGTGTATACAAATTACAAAGGGAAACCTTGTTTCTGCCAGATTGTTGTCATTGGATCTTGGATCTGCCAGTGATGTCTAAAAAGTGTAAAACGTGAAATATTCTCTAGTTGAAGTTTTCTGATTTCCCATCTTTTGTTTGTTTGTTTGTTTGTTTTTTAGTTTTTCAAGACAGGGTTTCTCTGGCTGTCCTGGAACTTGCTCTGCAGACAATGCTAGCCTTGAACTGAGATATCCTCCTGCCTCTGCGTAGGATCAAAGGTGTCAGCTACCGGGCCCTGCTCTTCCATCTTCTTGATAGGCTTGCTATGACTGTTGAGCTCAGCATTCTTTAGAATCATTAAGCCTGGTGGAGAATACCTCGTTTCATTAGGTTGGTGACTGACGTTCTTCTGCTTCAGCGGTACAAACTGAAGGGAAGATTTAGATGCTGTGTAATACAACAATTTGAGAGTGAGGCTGCATGTGAGTGAAAGTTTTACCTTTGAAATTGAACTTGAAGGTTTGGTGGTTGTGGTGGAGGTTGTTCTGGGATGGAACTAAGGGTTCCTTCCATATGTTAAATCTTCAGCTTAAAATCTTTATGTGAATATGTTGTGCTGTGCTGAAAAATATCACCAAATATACCTGGGTATTAATTCCTGGGATCTTATTGTTGCTTTATTTATACCTCTTATTAAGGTTCTTGAGAGGCAGGGAGAGGATCTTGGATTATCTAGATGGGCCCTAAATATAATCACACCAGTGTCCTTGTAATCACTTGAAGGAGTCAGGGAGAAGAGCCTCAGACAGGAGGTGATTAGAAAGCAAGACGTTATGAATTGTGATTGTGTAGGGGTCATGAGCCAAGGAATGTGGCAGCCCCTTATCCCCAACCCCCAGCCTCAAGAGGGAAAATCCTCATAGTGACTATAACTGATCTCCAGGACTATAAGCCACCATTGGAGGAGTCTACTGGGTATGCACATTTGACTGCAGATGCGTGTCAGATCTGTTACACGGTGCAAAATGTGCTCATCCCCAAAGTCTGAGGCCCTAATCAGGAGGGAGGGAAAGAGAAGCCAGAATGTGCTGAGCATAGTGGCACACACCTTTAATCCCAGCAGCACTTGGGGGCAGAGGCAGAGGGATCTTGGTGTGTTCAAGGGCAACCTGGTCCACTGAGTTCCAAGACAGCCAGAGCTACATAGTGAAACTCTTGTCTCTCCCTCCCAAAAATATTGTGTTTTCAACTCCCATCACATTCCAGATAGAATGATTAGCATTTTAACATGCTACTAATCTTATAAAGTAGGTTCTTATTTTTTAATGGGTGAAGAAACAAAAAGCTATGAGTGGTGGATGTATTGTGAGAATCAAAGGCCTTGGGAAATAGGTTTCATTGTAGGTGTTGGAGGAGAAATGATCATGAGAAGAGGCAGGGAGAGGAAAGTTTATTACATGCCCTATATCAGGCACCAAAAAACTGTGAGAAAACCTGTTTGGTTGGTACACATTGGGTAGAGGAAACTCCCTTTTGACTGGTAGACCTTGAGAGCTCTCAGCCTTTTGGTATAATGTTTTTAATGAGGACTTAGTAACTAGAGGTTGTTTTCTGTCCCTTGGTTTACTTTTCATCAGACTGGAAAGGTCATCCTTGGTAGGGGGGTTGAGGACTAGTCTACATAGCTTTCTGATTTTGGGGTAGTATCATGTACAGGGAGTGTGGAATGTGGATGAATGGCTCAGCCTCCCCCTCCCAGATGCTGTTGGCTAGACTTGGTTTCTTCCACAGCTGTATCTTGGGCTGCTTAGCTCTGCTCTGGTAGTTCTGGGTCATCTGCATCTGGCCATAATGTTGGTGTAGAAATACAGGATGGGCAGTTTTAGCCTGTCATTCTCAACAAGGCACTCTTGCCACTGCATTCCTTTTCAGTCAGTGTCTTAGGTTCTTAGCCTTTCCAAATAGGCTGTGGTCTATTACCCTGTCAAATCTGGTCCCATGCCAACTTTGTCTGAAAAAGGAGACTCAAGCAATGAACCACTAATAGGCATGCCCAACCTTCAGCCTGAGGATTTTATTTATATATATATATATATATATATATATATATCCTAATATTGCAGTGAACTGGCCTAACACATTTGTAGATGTTAGTGTCAAGAGATTGGACATGTCCCCTTAATCTAGTGCATTAATTTTTAAACCAGCATTAGTTCATTTACTTCCTGAACATAATTTGCTTTGGTTTGTGTACGCTATCACCTGTTGTCGTTTGCAGAAATCAACATTGTATTTGACATTCAAAGTAGATCAGCTTACATTTTTTTGTACTTTTGTTTTCAGTATTATGAGATTAGAAGACTGTAATAATAGCCAATGCAAAAGGTTGTATGTGATGTGTGTGTGTCCCTGTAACCAATCCTAACTTTAAGGTGGGGACTGAATATAGAGCAGGCCAGCATGGACCACATAATAAGAGTCTGATGGGGGTGGGGGTGGGGGTGGTACAGGACAGAACAAGGGGCTGGAGAGATGGCAGCTTAGCAGTTAGGAGCACTTGCTCTGGCAGAGAACCCAGCTTTGGTTCACAGCATAAGATGTAGTACAGGTGATACAGGCCATGCACCCCTGCTATAGGCTTCCACTGTGTCTTTCACCCTTCTTAACTGTTTGATCTCCTTTGCAAATTTTTGTTTTTCCATTGTTGGAATTAGGGGGTGGCTCTAGGACCCTTCTCCATTTTCAGTGGGTGTGTTCTTTGTTTCTGTGGCTATAAATGAAGTCTGTGTGCCAATGACTGGCACTATTCTCTCCAGTGTAGATTCCTTTTTATTCCCTGTCCTTGCTTCTGGCAGCCGGCATGGACATCTCAAAGCAAAGAGAAGCTAGATTTCTTCCCCCTACCCCCTTCTCATCATCTCTTCCCCACTTGGCTAACTCAGCAAGTGACACCACCATCCTCCAAGAACTGTATCTGCTTAACAAACTATGGTTTAGTCCTCTAAAGGAAATCTTCAGTTTTGTAAGGATCTTCTGGAAATTTATTCATTTGGTACTAAATCATATTTCTCAGAAATCATTACCTTTGCAAGTAGAAAATTTATCACTTTAATCCTCTTTTCTCTGAATAAAATCTTATCATGTAGATCAAGTGTCTGAAGGGCCAGGCAATGACAGTTTTTGTGGGTTTATGCTCTGTTAGAGCCAATCAGATCCACCTGACCTTGCATCAGAAAAGTAGCCATACAGGACCCCTGAGGAAGTGGAAAGGATTGTTTAAAAACAAAACAAAAAAACTTCTGTTTATAGTAGTGGGGCACTTTTTAAAAAAGATTCTTAGTTTTTGCATGCAGGTATCAGCTGGGTCCAAAAGAGGGCATCTGAGAGGCGTTTGGTTTTTGTGTCTCCTTTGCTTTCCTTTTGGAGTGACTTAACTTGTAGTGATTGCTTGACTTGGAAGAAGAATGCTCTTATTTCTTTCATGTACTGGTTTGTGAAATGGGTAAAAGGCAAACTGAGAGAAGCCTGTTAGACAGGGGTAAACCTGGAGAATGTATGACAGTACACTCAGAGAGAGCTAGCTGCTTCTGCTAGGCTAACTGACCACTAATGTGAAGGAAGGTCTGCTGCTCTTGACTTAGAAGGTTTGGGTGACTTAGGAGTTCGAAAAGATTGAGGACACACAGTAAATGGTTGAGAATTAAAAATAGGAGCCATAAATAGTTACTTATGAGGATTCCACTGAAAAGCTTTTATTTTACTCAATGTGTTTATATAGTTAAGATGATCAATCTCATGTGTTTCAGATGAAAAAAAAGATATTGACCATGAAACAGTGGTTGAAGAGCAGATCATTGGAGAGAACTCACCTCCTGATTATTCTGAATATATGACAGGCAAGAAACTCCCTCCTGGAGGGATACCTGGCATTGACCTCTCAGACCCTAAGCAACTGGCAGAATTTGCCAGGTAAGTTGCAAGAACCTTTCTTTCTAGTCTAGGAAGTGCCTGAATCTTTCCAGCTGTATTTTGTTGTTCCCACGTGACAGTGGTGGTTTATATTCTTTCTCTAGGGACACCTCTGAAAACCAAAGCAAACGGTTTTGGTAATAGCTGTGCTATTGATGTGTGAAGGGCGGCATTTTAGATGTTTGCATACTGAGATGAGGCAGATGCTCTCTGGTTCTACAGCTGGTGTTGCCTGGGAGTGTCACATCGCCTTTGTATCTCTTTGTTACAATGTGTCCAGGTTTAATCTGGATGCTTTAACCACAGAAGGAATTTTCAGCAGTTCATGATTTGGTATGATGAGTGTAGTAGCTCCTGGTGCCAAGCTGACTGGTGGGACTTCTGTGGCCTCCCAGGCTGAGATCTGTTCTGAGCAGTCAATATCTGTATTTATTGATACTTGTATTTGTTTTGCCTGAAATAGGCTGGGGTCCAATAGAAGTCTCTGCTGTTTATATTAGTTTTTAGTGTCGTGGTCATTTTTTATGAGGACGTGGTGGGGGTAGGAGGTGTACAAAATGTAACATTTTAAATAAGATGGAATTGCTAATAGTGTAGCATCTTCCTTGCCTGAGGTTGAGCAGAGCCATTTGTTTCATTTGTCATAGCTTAGCAACAGTGTGTCTGTTAATAACACTGTTCTCCAGATTTTGTTATATTCCAGTTATATTTCAGGTACAATTATATGAATGATGTATTAAACACCCCCTCCCCCCAAAAAAAGCTACAAACAGAGATTAAATTTGTAATGTACCTACCAATTTGGCAGGAGGTATGTTTTGGGGGCATACTGAATCAAATCCCTAAAGTTAACCAGCTCTTCCTTGCTGTTTAGAATTGGATAAGGACACAGAGATGGGTGGTGACGTCTGCAGTATGTTGTAGACATGTTGGTGGCTGATGTGCGCCTTGATGAGCCTAGAGTTTTAAGACAGTCTCACTGTAGCCCACTATGGCCTTGATCTCAGAATCTTGCCTCAACCTCCCAAGTCCAGGGAGTATAGGTGTGTAACTCTATACCTGGCTTGAACGTACTGTTTTGATAAATAAGAAACAGGCTTCCGTGTTTTAGGGCGTGCACACCAGAGCAGAATGGCTCAACAGAAAATACAAATGATGTACAATTATGCTGGGAATTGGGGTGCTTAAGGAAAATGAATGCTGGCTAAAGATGTGTGGACTTTTTGTGGAGAGCAGCAGCTGAGACGTGAGTAGGGAGGAAGAGTTTTGTGAGTTGGAGAGGATGACTTTCTAGCAGAATCCAAGATGGCTCGATCCCTTTGTGTACGGGAGAAAGCGTCAAAGAGAAGGCTCAAGCTAGAAGAGTAGGGTAGATAGAGTAGACATTAGAGATGACAAGAGGTAAAGAATGTTTTCTGTGTGTCTGGTTAAGGAAGACAAAAGGCCACCAATATCCACCTGATTACATCATAAACTCATATAGACTTGATGTTTTTAGGAAGAAGTTAGAGGGAAGTCATGCTAAAATGAAGATCTTACAGGAGTTCTAAGATGGGAAGTTTTGGGGAAACCCTTGTGTTTGGGGAGTAAGAGGAAGCAGAGAAGGCAGAAGAGAATCATTTGAAGTCGAGACTTGGGGAGGTGAGGCGGCCTGGCTGCCGATGAAGAACCTTCTGAAAGACCAACCAGGAGAGCGGAAAAAAAGCATCTCTGTTACACATTGCAGCACTGGTGCAGTGGCAGATAGAGGACTGGAAAGACTAAAGAGAGAGGGAAGCTACAGGTTGTGAGCAGGACAACTCAGATGTGATGGCTCTTGGCATTGTTTTGACTCCCTGCCCCGGTGATATCTCAGAGCACCAAGGATAAAGAAACCAGGGAGAAGGCCACTTACAGAGAATGATGTCATGAATGCCATGGCCACGGCAAGTGATGAGAAGACAGTGCAGCAATGTTTGAAGAGGAACATTCACTGTGACAAGTCTTTTTGGAGCCCAGAGCCTTGTACATGTTTGGCAGTGCTGCTGAACTGGAGCCCAGCCCACATGGTCTTTACTTTTACTCTCATTCTATGTTAGAATTGGGTGTTGTCTTGCTCAGTTTGCTAGAGTGTAAAAATAGGGAAGTGTGGCACCGAGGTGTTGAGGATTAGACTCCAGTCCCATGTAGAATTAGATCCCTTAAAGATCATATTGACCTACATGGACTCTATTGGTGGTAGAGAGAAATGCCAGAACCTGTATGCCCCGCTATTTTCAAATCTCTATATTGTGAGTCTGTATTGTCTTGGAGTGGGGTCTTCCAGGGGCCTTTGTCTGGGATTCCCACAATAGAATATCAAGTAGAGGCACCATGTTTCACGGTTGTGGATCAGACCATATGATCTCCACCAGTTATGGCAAAGCTCATTCAGGCCTGACTCTGTCCTGTGATTGGAGGGCAACGCTTGGGCCCTGAGGTCTTAGCTTATGCCTGAGAGTTCATGTTTCTCTCTGTTCTACCCTTGGCAGTATGGGTGTGCTGGCCTAGACTTGAAGACAAGAATGTCTTAGACTGCCACCCTCTGTTTAGACTGCTTAACATAGACATAAGTTTAAAAAGAAAAAAAAATGTAATGAATTTTATTTGGAAGTTCTGTCTTTAAAGCTGGAGGGTCGGATTGCTTGGTTTTCAGAAGTGCTTGTCTTGTATGCAGGAAACCCTAGGCTTACATGTAAGTCGAGTGTTGTGTGTCTTTATCCAGTAGTGCTCAGGAGAGGTACATAGTCAACCTTAGCTGCATAGTGTGTTTGAAGCTGGACCTGGGATACATGAGTGCTGTCTCAAAAATAATAATAATAATTAATGATAATGTCAGGTGGTGGTGGCTCATGCCAGTAATTCCAGCTGTCAGGGGACAGAGGTTCCCTGTGAGTTTGAGACCAGCCTGGTCTTCCGAGGGGTTTCCAGGATAGCTAGACACAGTGAAACCCTGTCTTGACCTGACACCACCCTTGAAAACAAGGGTTCTGAGTTTTGAGGTGGGACCACAGAGGGGAGGTGGGGGGATTTTACCGAGTTGTCTGTTTTTGAAAAACGTGTTCAGAGACTAGGGCCTGGTGAGTAATTTATGTCTCCTAATTTTAGCTAGGCAGTTCTTTATTGTATATTTCCTTAAAGCTGGACTGTGATATCCTGTAGGCTGCTGGGTGTGTAAGTGAACAACTACCTGTAATTCCAGCACTTGAGAGGCTGAGGCAGAAGGATTGTCAGTTCAAGGCCACCCTGGGCTCCATAATGAGACCTTGATGCTGGCAGATGCTAGCTGAGTGATAATGGACTGTCTTAGCAGCTGAGGTCCTACATCCTGGTTCTAAGTTTATTATACTGGGGAGACTTGTACTTCCTAGCTTACTGCTAGAAGACTCATTCTTTGCCTGTGAGACGTTAGCACATGGACATGTGTTAGGGCTCTGCTAAAACGGTGTTGGGAAGTTGCTGCAGATGTGACTTGTGGAGTTCAGTCTTTGTGGTGGTGTTCCTTCCACATGTGACAGGATGAGTTTGAGGTAATGTCAGTTTACAAGCAGCATGTCTTTCAACATGCCCTCTAGTTTAATAAAACTGAGTAGCAAGTAGAGTAAAAAGCTGTTGAGGGTGGCTTTATGCTTGTCTTTTCCTTTCAGTATCTTAGGGGTGTTTTTTTTTTGGTTGAAAGATAATTTAGAATATCAGAACCTTACGGGTTGTTAAGCATAAATAATACAATGTTAAAGAATGAGTTCAGTTTACTGAGTGTGGTAGGTAGTTGGTACTTACAGTTCTTCCTTATCATGCCAGAGGCTGAGCCACAAGGTTGTCAGGCTCGTGGCCAATCTGGGATACTTGGTTTGGACCCTCTCTCAAAGATCAAAGAAGAAAAGGATGAGTTTCATTTCTAACCATGTGACCAGTGATGGTAGTAACTCATTGCTCAGGGGTCTGGTGTGCTGTCTTGGACTCCTTGCAGCTCCGATAAAGGAAGGGTTGTGCCTGCTTACAGAGTAAGAAACCGAGGCTGAGAAGTTAGTGATTTGCTCAAGGTCATAAAGATAGTAGAAGCCAACTCAAAGTCATATATCCATCCTGTCATTTGTCCTCATCGTGTCTGGGTCTGTAAAGTATCCCAGTCAATGAAAGAAACTCAAGCAGTGTTTCTTGATGCTGGGGTGGGGTGGGAATGACCCCTTCATTTTTCTTTTGCGTAGCTTCTGAGAGAAGAGCCAATCTTGTTATGGACAATTATATCTTCCATTGATGAAGTCTTAGGTTTGCCCAAATGCATGGTAAATTTTCATTCTAAAATTAATACTGAATATTAGCACACAGTTTTTAAAATGATATTGGGAGTGGCCACATATATCTGTCACCAGCACTTAGCATGTGGAAATAAGATCACAATTTCAGGGCTAGTCTGGGGTATATGGTAAGAACCTATTTCAAAGACATCCTATTAAGACTCGAAAGAAAGCTGAGCAGTGATGGCATATGCTTTTAATCCCAGCACTCATGAGGCAGAGAGAGACCGGAGGCTCTCTGAGTGCCAGGGCAGCCTGGTCTACAGAGCAAGTTCCAGGATGGCCAGGGCAATGTCACACAGAAACCCTGTCTTGGGGAGGGGCGAAAAAGACTTGAAAGAAATAGAAGCATTCATGAATTGCTGCTGATTCATGCTGATCTGGCCTCTAGGTGGTGCAGTAGCACCAGTTGCCTCCTGCTACTCTGAACTGAACCCCAAACTTCAAGCTCGCTGACATGTAAGAGACTAGTACGAATTGTAAGTGGAGACAGGCTTTTGAGACCAACAAAGGCTAGTTAAAAGCCTGTGAACAGCAGACACTTAAGTAATGCTTGCTAACTGGAATACTAGTAATCTAAAGTGTGTCTGCAGGGTTGGAATTGGGAAGAGATTGGTCATCAGGCATTGTAGAAGTTCTCTCTGTTTAGGCATGGGAGGTTGCTAGCTTGGCAGTGTAAGGAGCATCCAGATACTCTGTCCTGGGTTTGGGTGGAAAGAGTAACCTACTGAGAGATGTTACAAGTCATTGTTGGCACATTGTTGCTAAGAGGGACCATTGGCTTAGTTACAGTTTAGATAGCAAGCTTCATGCAAGAGTGTGAGGCAGTCCAACTAGGGCTACAAAAATGTTTTTGAAATTTAAATCATAGTTTTCTGGAGCACAGTTTTCTTGCTCCTTGATCATACGCAAGTTTGTAAGGAATGCTAGGAGAGAAATCTTTCAGAAAGACCAAGGTTGCTGGAGGAAGTAGAAGATAGACTGGTTCTCAGTTGACAAGCTTCAACTAGAAATAAAACTAGCTGTGGTGGCAAAACCCTGTCTCAAAAACAAAGTAAAATGAAACATCCTATAAAAACTGTCATCTCCCTCCAACCACCAAAACACTAGCAGGAGATGCCTTTCGCTCAGTGTCAGTGTACCTGTTTAATCCCAGCACTTGGGAAGTGGAGGCCCCTGATCTCTTTGAGTTCAAGGACAGCCTGGTTGAAAGAGGGGGTTTCAAGGCAGCCAGGGCTACAGAGAGAAACCCTGTCTTGAAAAAAACAAACAAGGCAATTTTACCTGTCCATCAGCCAGTAGTAGTAGCCAGTGCACGTTTGTGGTTTCCTTTGAGAGTTGTTATTACATGGGTATAAATGATTCTGTATAAAAGTATTATGTGTACTTCCAAGATTATTATTTTCCAAAGATGGTTTGTGTCTGTATGATGTGGGCCCATTTTGTATGTGTGTGGTTGTTTGTTACTGTGTTTTTTAAAGATGTTGTGTATTTTTGAGCAGCTGATTTTGGGTAACTTGCCATGCCTTACCCCAACAAAATAATTAATGTGCAGTTGTCAGGGCTGATGATCTTTGTGGGGTTGTTAGTTTTTATTTAACAAGGGTAAGTGGGACGAGGAGGTGTTTGAGTCACATATGATAATGGTGCTGGTGGTGCGGTTCCAAGCCACACCAGCTTTGCCAGAGGCAGCGAGTGAGGCAGGCTTTCCAAGCACCAGCACTTTTACTTAGAAGCTAGAAGAGAGCTTGCAGTTGAGCAGTCTGGGCAGCTTGGTCCTTTCTCCTTTGTAGAAGGGGAACACCAGGAGCTTAGTGTTGGTGCAAGGGAAAACCTTAGGGACGATTTGATTTATGCTTACTGAGTGTGACCCACTCCTACAAATCTGTCTCTTTCTCTCTCTCTCTCTTTCTCTCTCTCTCTCTTTTTTTTTTCAATAAGAATGAAGCCAAGAAAAATTAAAGAAGACGATGCTCCAAGAACAATAGCTTGCCCTCATAAAGTAAGTAATGCAGGGGAGTGTGGTTAGACCTCTGCTCAGGCTGCAGACAGGGTGTGTATAAGGAGTGTGCCCTCTGAGTTCCACTTTTGTTACTGAAACAAAGTAAGCAATTAGGGCTTTGGGGTTATAAACACAGGAGCCTTCATTTTGTTTGTTAGTAAAGGACACTTAAGATATGTTAAATGGGGCTGCTATAGGGGCCAGTGTTGTTATTCCTGTATATTGACTGTACTGTGTTAGGACTATTTCTTTTTGGACCATTAACAAATGAAGTCTATCTTAAGACCTTGGGTTGTACTTAACCCACAAGTCTTTATGAGACTCTAAGCTTATAACTGAAACTTGGAAATTACTTTGGATGTTGTTAGAATAGACTAAATAAAGACGTGGTAATCTCCCTCAGTTTGTTTTTGCTCTGTTAGTTGCACTACTAGAAGGGTGCATAACTGTTTTCAAATGCAGCTGGGTTAAAGTAAAAAGGGGGGCTCAAAAGTGCTTTGAGGAGCTGAGGGTGGTGGCCAGCGTTCAGATCGAACAGGGAAAATGTGGATGCTGAGAAACAAGGCAGAAGAAACCAAGAATGGAATAAAGAATTTCCAAAAATAGCACTTGCAGATTAAATATACTTGATATAAAGGCTATGCACCCCAGTCTCTGTGCTGCTTGTAGATGCTTATCGTGTGGAGGTGTGGAATGCATGTGGTGTTATCTAAGCCACAATTAGGACGCATTTGAAAACTGTTATGCCATGCGTGCCGGGGTCTCTGTGCTGCTCTGTGTAAATGGGAACTGAAGTTAGAGGTCAAGGTGGAAAACTGGCTTTCCCCTCCCTCCCTTTTGCCTGTGAAGCTGTCTAGTGGTGACCTGTGCTGTCCTTCTGTCATGCTGTCTCACCATTTCCCCACTCACTCCATCATGGGCAACAACTGCAGAAGAAATTGTTGAGGACATGCTGCTCTCGGGCACCACACATCCATCTGCCTCCCCCGCACTGGTATCGCTTTGCCTGCCTCTTCCTTTTCCTGGTGTCTCACCAAATAAATTTCTTCTGTAGTTGCCATTCCTTGGAGACCCTCTTGCTTCTTTCTCTGTCAAGAAGGGGAAAGAGGCAAAGAGAGAAGAGGGAACAGTAGGCGATGGAGAATGACAGCCCATTGTTGCAGCACAGAATACGGGGCCCACCAAAGGTAGTGGTGGACTACCGTCATTTTAACTCCGTTTATTTCTCAGTGCTTCTGTTACTTCATCTGGGGGCTGTAGCTGGGTGAGGCGGCTGTGGTGTAGCTGGAAGCCGGGATGCTGGGTTCTACTCCTAGCTTGGCTGGCTACTACTAGTAGTGTGACCTTGGGCAAGTCTACTTCAGTACATCTCTAAGCCTCAGTTTCCTCATCTGTAAAGCACGGGTTTGCAATACAAAATAAGAATAAGGCCTTCTTCTCAGCTGTCTGATTTTTTAATTTTTTTATTTATGTCTTAAATAGCTTAATGTTCTGTAATGCTAAGTAAAGTTAAAGGGGGTGCTGGGGAGGTTGTTTTGCTCTAAACATCAGTAAAGGCTGTGCAGTGATTGAGTCCTTTCTCCGTTTGCATTGTGAACCACTAAGCTTCTCTCTCTGTTTTAAGGGCTGCACAAAGATGTTCAGGGATAACTCTGCTATGAGGAAGCACCTGCACACCCACGGTCCCAGAGTCCACGTCTGTGCAGAGTGTGGCAAAGCGTTCGTTGAGAGCTCAAAGCTAAAACGACACCAGCTGGTTCATACTGGAGAGAAGCCCTTTCAGGTAGAGCCAGTACCTGTTCCCCAAACTGAAAGCTAGGGTGCTGGGCAGGGTGGTGATATCAAGTACCATGGGGCGCCCGTGGGGGTATCTTATTCCCACTCCTTCCGTAGCTCTCTGAAGGTCTGCTCGGGTTCCTGGTTACTGCATGTGACTGCAGGGGTTACATATCTGTCGGGAGGAACTCCACACTAAATTCCTAGCGTGTTTACAGAGACTCAAAGGTTGTATGTTTGGTAGTGAGTAATGTGTTAAATTACTGATAGAGTGCTCATAAGCACTGTTGGCTACATCTCCAGGGGACACTTGGTGCTGCTTATAGAAAAATCAAGTGAGTCTGTGACAGTTCTTTGTGACAGTTGGCATCACTAAATATCTTAAATCATCTGTATTTATTCTACTTTCTGGAGTTTCTCTGAAAATACTCAAAACCTTAAATTTGCACTCAGTACAACCCTTTCTGCTTTTGTAAGAGCTAACCATGTGTTCATAGTGTCAGAGATCCCTGTGTGTCAATTCTAAGTTACGCTCAGAAGGGTCTCCAGAGGAGGAAGGAGACTCACTCACTCCAGTATAGTTTAGGTGGTTTTCCTTCCAAGCAGTGAGCCATTGACCGCCCCTGATTCTGGTCCTGTTTGCCAAGTGGGTTGATGTCTGGTTTTTCCTTGACAGTGCACATTCGAAGGCTGCGGGAAGCGCTTTTCACTGGACTTCAATTTGCGCACACATGTGCGAATCCATACCGGAGACAGGCCCTATGTGTGCCCCTTCGACGGTTGTAATAAGAAGTTTGCTCAGTCAACTAACCTGAAATCTCACATCTTAACACACGCTAAAGCCAAAAACAACCAGTGAAAAGAAGAGAGAAGACCTTCTCGACCCTGGGAAGCCTCTTCAGGAGTGTGATTGGGAATAAATATGCCTCTCCTTTGTATATTATTTCTAGGAAGAATTTTAAAAATGAATCCTACACACTTAAGGGACATGTTTTGATAAAGTAGTAAAAATTTAAAAAATACTTTAATAAGATGACATTGCTAAGATGCTATATCTTGCTCTGTAATCTCGTTTCAAAAACAAGGTGTTTTTGTAAAGTGTGGTCCCAACAGGAGGACAATTCATGAACTTCGCATCAAAAGACAATTCTTTATACAACAGTGCTAAAAATGGGACTTCTTTTCACATTCTTATAAATATGAAGCTCACCTGTTGCTTACAATTTTTTTAATTTTGTATTTTCCAAGTGTGCATATTGTACACTTTTTGGGGATATGCTTAGTAATGCTGTGTGATTTTTCTGGAGGTTGATAACTTTGCTTGCGGTAGATTTTCTTTAAAAGAATGGGCAGTTACATGCATACTTCAAAAGTATTTTCCTGTACAAAAAAAAGTTATATAGGTTTTGTTTGCTATCTTAATTTTGGTTGTATTCTTTGATGTTAACACATTTTGTATAATTGTATCGTATAGCTGTATTGAATCATGTAGAATCAAATATTAGATGTGATTTAATAGTGTTAATCAATTTAAACCCATTTTAGTCACTTTTTTTTTCCCCAAAAAATACTGCCAGATGCTGATGTTCAGTGTAATTTCTTTGCCTGTTCAGTTACAGAAAGTGGTGCTCAGTTGTAGAATGTATTGTACCTTTTAACATCTGATGTGTACATCCGTGTAACAGAAAGGGCAACAATAAAATAGCGATCCTAAAGAAAGATTACGGCAGAAAGAGATCTGTAAGCACAGCCTTATTTTCTTCTGTTGTCCAGAATACTTATAATTCTTGAGCCTCCCAGAAATTGGAAGCAAATAAAGCAACTCGAGTTTCCTTTATTTTGCACTCAGTGACAGTGACTGTGATGAGGTCTGTGCATGGACACTTAGCATTTCCTACGTGCCCTGAATCCCGAGAGCAGGCAGGAGGCACCCCGAGCTAGGGAACTACCTCAGAGTACACAGACGACCCATGGCTGGCAGGATTGCCCTTGATATCTTGGTGCGTGTGGGAGTGAGACGTTTGCATGGGCCTGATGCTTTCTGGAGGGAAGGCACCGACTGGCAGTGGGTGCGCCAAGGGAGGATGGGCCTGCCTTCTTTCTCATCATCACTCAAGCTGCCTTCAATGGCAGTGGCTCCTTGGGTTGTCCAACAGGAAATCTCAGTGCAGTCCTTATTAGATGCTATCAGATGTAGCAATTGAGTGCCAGTAGCTGTTTGCTTGTAGACACAATTAAGTGCAGAGCGGCAAGGCGATTAGATTATTAGGAAGTTGTACTCAGTGAGTACTTGACTTGTCATGTGTGACTCTTCAATGTATAATTTTTGAACTTTTACTTACCTAGGGTCAAATACCAGACTTGTTAACTATTTTATAAACTGCCGTGATACATCAAAATCTCATTTATTCAAAATGCAAACCTAACTGTCTGTCTTTCTGTGCTGAATGCTTGACTACAAGGTAAAATGACAAACAAGTACCAGGTTCAGTCACAAAGAGGCCGGGAGAGCAGCCGGTCGAACGCTTAGCCCAATTTCTTATGGCCTCACCAGGAGGATTGGTGACCTGGAAACAGTGGCCCCGTGGCTCTGGAATTTTGAAGTGCCTTCTGAACCATACATGGAAGTTGTAACTTGGGACATTTGTTTTATTCGTCCAGAATCTGATCCAGTGAGCAGTTGATGGGACTGAGCTCAACAGCAGACCCAGCTGTGTGCTGGAGGGCAGGCTTTGCTGTGCCTGGCAGTCAGGAGGGGGTAAGACTAAAGGGGCCCCATCAGAGCCAAGTACCCATGTGTCTCCCCCAGGCCTTCGCTCCCTGCCATCAGGTTAAGCTTTCCCAAATGCCCTGCAGTCGCAGGCCAGAGCCACGTTGCCCTCCCTCACCCAATATTGTGCTACCTTCAAGCCTGGCCCTGGCACCTCAAGACCCTTGCCCAAGGCTCCACAGCAGAGCAGAACTGTGCTGTGGAAAGGCCTGCCAGCCACCCTGAAAGTCAGGCCCATGTATAGAGCGAGGCCTCATCCATCCTCTGTGCCTTGATTCCTTGGGAGATGCCCTTGGCCATCTCTTCTGTCCCTTTCTGTCTTGAGTGGAGCAGTGATCATCATCTTCACCCTTTCTGTGTTGGCATTGTCTTCTCAGTGTGCAGTTAACTTCTGTTGGGAGTTCAAAGACAGCGTGGTGTGTGGGTCCTCACTTAGGACAGCAATGTAGGGACCTGACATGTCAGTGGCCAGAAGAAAGCTGCTTCTCATTGGCTTTGGCTTAAACCCATTTTGCTTGTTAGAATTTATAGTTTTGTTATAGATGTAATTTACTAATTTGAAATGATGTTCTAACAGTGAGTCCCTTGTCTAGACACTTAATCTGATTTGTAAGTAATACTGATAGACATATTTTCTTACATCTGAGCAGAAATAAATGCATGTTTTTAGCAAATGTAATGTAAAAACTCCAGAGGATAAGTTTACACCCAATAAGATATTATTTTCTATTTTTAAATTTGATATTTGCCCCTCTTTGGTAGTGGGGTTGGGGGCATAGTATCTATACAGAGCTGTCGCTCCAGAGTGACATTTATTTCCCGCAGAGATGCTGAGCTCACGCTGTGCTGGGCCTTTGCGATGTGTGTACTTTGCCCAGACGAGGAGCTGAGGAAAACCAAGACTTTTCCCCCTTCCCCCATTTGGCTTCCACACACAGGTTCTTCTGAATGCTGCTTGGTTTGCTAAGTTGGTGGGCATGTAAGACCTGTGCAAAGACGGCCCATGTTTCTAGGCAGTTTTAGCTTGTGTCTTCACATAGATGAGCGCCAACTGTCTTGTCGGTGAAGTGTGTGGTGCTCCAGGGATATGGTGCTGGCATGGCTTAGCACCCACCCCACCTTTCCACTCAGCAGGACTCACCTGTGGTACAGCCCTCAAATCACTGACTAGAGTGTATGGCCATGGCCCAGGAAGTCTTGCCCCCTAAGTTTACCCACTCCCCACAATAGACAGGGACCCGACTACTGCTTCCTTTCCTCTGTGCTCCGAATTGACATGATTTAGCCAGTCTGCCGTGGTTTCTTATTCTCTTGACTTCTAGCCTACTTGAGGATCAGAACAGAGATGGGCAGAGTTGCCAGTAGATAGATGCCATCCGTGACTGACTACTCAGAGGCACTGCCCTAGCAGCCCTACTGGCTGCAGAAGCTAGCTCCTTTTCTAGCACAGACTGTTTGAATCTCTGGCCATAAGAGGCCCCATCTGACTTTGCAGCCCTTTGTTAGTGTGACCTCTTCTAGAGCCCAGGCCCAGGACCTGGCAGATACACTCTAGCTGAGGACAGGAGCTCAGAACTCCAAAGCAGATGTGCTTGCTTGCAACACTTCACTCTGGTCAGAACAAAAGCTACTCCATGCTTCAAATCACGTGCCAGCAGCATTGACCAGGTAGGTTAGGTCTCCAAAGCATCGAGCTTTCCCCACAGCTGGTTAACTTCTCTCAGGGTAAGCTCAGGTGCCTCGCGATGGCTTAATACAGGCCCTTCAGGTGAGTAAGTCGTACTGAGCAGGAGAGGGAAGCTGTGTGGCTAAGAGGCTACCCGGCATCTTTGGGCATAGTTGATCAGTACGGTGCCAGGAAGGTCATCCCCCAGCTGGGACAGTATGTAGACTTCATAGGAAAGGGTGGGTGGCAGATGTGAGCAGCTGTCACTCAGTCCCTTATAAAAACGCTTAAGGCATTGGAATTGAGTGTCACAGGCGGGGTGCACCTTCCAAGGTGTGCCTAGCCAGCACTCTGGAGACCATCAAGGGGGGCTAGTGGGCATCACTGTGCTCCGCATTTCAGAGTGGCAGATTTGATGACTAAAGACACTCGGGCACCCTGAGGAACAGCACTGGGGATGTGCAGCTGTGCTGGTTGGCCTGCCTCCCTGCCCGGAGCCACGTGGTGTCTGCATCCATAGCATGAGGGAGGTACCAGAGCCACCTCTTCTTTATAATGCCAGCAACTGTTAAAACCCTTGATGTCTACAAATGGCAAGAAAAGTTGTGTTTTCATTTTCTGGGAACTCCCAAAGGCCCCGGCTCAAGGACTCTTTGCATTGTGTGTCATGTACATCTCTTAAGTGTTCTTTGCTGTTCTGGAATTGTCCTTGGTTTTTCCTTAGCTCATAGATCATAGACACAGAAATATTATAGTATTTACAGCATCCGCATCAAGCATCAGATGGCTTCGCATCCAGAAAAACATAACTCAGTTTGAAGCACCAAGCATGTGTAACATGGCTCTATACAATACAATAAAAAGCGCTAATGTTAAGCTCTTTAATGCCTGTGTTCTTGTTTGTTCTCACTGGCTGGGTCATTCCACCTTAAGCCTGGAGGTGAGCTACCCAACCTGGGCTGAGGGCTCCTGGATTCCCAGGGAAGACACCTTTGCTGCCTTCTCACCCAGGAATGGTGTGCCTGGGACCCATGTCACAAGTCCGAGAAAGGTTCTACTCCTCAGCCAGGAGGGGTTGTGGTAAGAGCCCCATCTGTTCTCTAGGAAGCACAGCTAAGTGCTTACCATGCGGCTGGGCTTATGATCCCCTGTGCTGGCCTCCGGAAGCTCTGGAACCAAAAGATGGACTCACAACCGTCCAGGACTTGGCTAGGAATGCATTTTTCTGCCTGCCTGGGGCCCTGGAGCCTTAGTGTGCCACAAACAAGGCTCCCTGCCCCCACTAAGATTGAAGGGTGGCTACAAGCTTAGTGTTGCTGAGGTGGCAAAGGCCCCAGTCCCTGTAAGCCCAGAATTGCTGAGACCCACAGAGCACTAGGCAGCTGGGATGACCATCCTGTCCTGCATGTCTGGCTAGTAAGTGGCCTGTTCTCTGTAGGTAGTCCCAAAGACCAGGCAGCCTGCTTCTGACTGACTAGCCTAGAAATGGAACTGTCATCTACAAACCATCAGATTCTCTCTCCATGGGCCACTTAAAGCATGGTCCTTTTAGCTTTCGCTGTTCTGGTCCCTTGGCCTGGGCTATCTCTTCTAACCTCCCTTCAGGAGGTTCAGCCCTGACTGCCCTTTGCAAATAGAGTGTGTGGGCTTTGCCACCCCTGGACCTTTCTGAGCCAGAAGAGTAAACTGCTCTGCACGCCCCAACCTTCAGAGGAATGAACCACTGTATCCCAGCTTGCCTTGCTGGAGTTCCCAGGTTCTTGCTCTGTTCTGTGTTTACATGTCAGACCCTGGGTTTTTTGGTTGGTTGGTTGGTGTTTTAAGGTTTATTTTATGTATATGAGTGCTCTGTATGTATGTATACTGGCATGCCAGAAGAGACCATCAGATCCCAGTCATAGATTATTGTGTTGCTGGGAGTTGAGCTCAGGACCTCTGGAAGAGCAAACAGTGCTCTTAACCACTGAGCCATCTCTCCAGCCCTCTTTAAGGTCCTACATTAATGGCACTTGTGCTTCACCTAGTAGAAGGGAACATAAGCATTAAATGTTGAGCTATGAAAGTGCACGGTTAGCCATGTGTGGAGGCGCAGGACTTTGATCACAGCACTTTGGGAGGCTGAGGCAGGTGAATCTCTGGAATCCGAATCCCAGGCCAGCCTGGTCTACAGGGCAAGTTCCAGGGCTACACAGAACAAGGTGTGTATGGGGGGAGAGGGGCGTGCAGCTGGCCTCAGTGAATCCCAGGCCAGCCTGGTCTACAGGGCAAGTTCCAGGGCTACACAGAACAAGGTGTGTATGGGGGAGGGGGGGTTGTGCAGCTGGCCTCAGTGAATCCCAGGCCAGCCTGGTCTACAGGGCAAGTTCCAGGGCTACACAGAACAAGGTGTGTATGGGAGGGGGGGGGGGGGGGGCTCGTGCAGCTGGCCTCAGTGACCCTGTGAGAAGGCTGACTGTCATCTCCTTGTCTCCCCTTCCTTAGCCTCTTTGTTATATGCTGCCAAATGCACCCATCACAGGCTGTGAGGCAGATCTGGGACTAGTCTCTCATCATCTGGCAGCCATTGGGTTTTATCCTGGAAAGTGATGGGAACTGGTCTGTGCTTTATAGACCAGACTGGTGGGCCTAGCTCACAATGGAGAAGGTCAGGACTGGGGCTGAGACTTGGGGTGCCTAGAGGCCTGGAAGGCTCCAGGACATTCTCAGCATCCAGGGATGAGATGCTCCAGGGCAGGAAAGTGCTTCCTATTAAAACAAAGCCCTGGAAGTTTTCGGTGCAGTCAAAGAAAGGAAGCTAATGATGTGGCAGGACCCGGAAACCCATGTTCCTTCCATGGCCCTATCTATCCATTAAAGGGCTACAAAGGGTAAGGCTACTGCCCAAACCTCATGGAGGACTGACTGATTTGGGAGACAAAAGGACTAGAGAGCAGAGAGCATCATCCTGCCCTGTGCTTTGACCCGCAGTGGCTAGGTTCTCATGAAATGAAAAGCACTCCTGATCCTCTTGTACCATGTAAGCAAGCCTTCCACGGGTCTCTTACGCTAGTGAGTTCTGCACTACAGGGCCAGCAGCTGGGCCTAGGACAACATCTCAGCAGCCTCCAAGGTTGATGCCATAATCTGGTTTTCCAGGAAGGCTTGCCAGAGCCGCAGTCTTCACTGCACCCAGCCACTCTTCGCAGGACAGCAGGAAAGCCCAACAGCCAGGATTAGCCCCGGTAGAAGCACCAGGGGATGGTCACATTCGTGTCTTCCTGTGTCAGAAGTTATTAACTGGCAGTAAATTACTAGTTGGGTGTGATGGCACACACCTCTAATTCCAGTCAGGCATCTACAAGAAAGATCACTTCAAAGACAACCTATAGTGAGTTCCAAGCTAGCCTGGGCTACATGAGACTGTGTTGCAAACAGAAAAGAACTTCATATATATTTTTTAAAGATTTATTTATTATTATATCTAAGTACACTGTAGCTGTCTTCAGATGCACCAGATCTCATTACGGATGGTTGTGAGCCACCATGTGGTTGCTGGGATTTGAACTCAGGACCTTTGGAAGAGCAGTCAGTGCTCTTAACCACTGAGCCATCTCTCAGCCCAGAACTTGATATTCCGTCAAGTAAATCTCAACTATGCTTGGTAGCCAAACAATGGCAACCGATCCTTTGGTTTAGTTTCAGTCTTTTTTAAAAAGAACTTATTTTAGACGTATGAGTGTTTTGCCTGTATCTTGAAGTCAGAAGAGGGTGTCAGATCTCCTGAAGCTGGAGGTACGGATGGTAGAATTCGAACCCAGGTCCTCTGCAAGAGCAAAAGGTACTCTTTAACTCGACCCATCTCTCCAGCCACATATTCTCTTAATTAGTCTTTATTATTATTAACTCAGATCACACTTTACACTTCACACAACTATACGTAATGGTAGAACAGCCAAGAAAGGGTTAAAGAGGGTTCCCGTTTCAGTGAGGCTGAACCCGGTGAGTCATAGCCACAAGTGCTTAGGTGGGCTGTTTGAGACCAGCGTGTTCAAGTGGATTGAGGGTAACAGTTAAAGGAACCTGCGCTCCAGCGGGATCAGGGCACTCGGGCATTACATCAGCTTACTGTGGCAGTTTTCCTGGACATGAGTGACAGTGAGTGACCAGGTGGTGCTCAACATGCCTGCCTTATAAGTCTTGCAGAACTCCTTTTTACATTAAAAAATAATTGTTGGTGTGGGTGGGTGGGTGGGTGGGTGGGTGGGTGGGTGGTGGTGGTGGTGGTGGTGAGAATGTAGAGGTCAGGAAAAGTCAAAGGAGTTGATTCTCTTCTTCCATGTATACGGGTCCCAGAGATTGAACTCGGGTTCATAGGTTTGGCAGCAAGCACCTTTCCTTGCTGAGCCATCTCACTGGCCCAGTACTCATTGTATAGGCCTAGGTGAGGTGGATCCATCCAGTATGATTGATAAGTTCCCATGTTCAGAGTTTCTGATGTGACTTGATATATTCACAGGGATCATTTTTTATTGGCACAAATAAATGATCGATTTGTGCCTCCTGGTGTGCTGGCAGATGGTGTTTACTCATGTAAACAGGATGTGGACTCATTCTTTCTTGGCATTTACACTTAAAACTGAGTAACTGAGGTCCAGGCCGTGACATTTCTAACTCGAAGTAACTCCAGGCCAGACCAGGCCTGCAGGTGCTCATTCCCTACAGCTGTCTGTTTGACTCCAGCCCTCACAGGACCCAGACTCCCATCCTCCCACCCTTTCTCGCTCTAATCCCACAAGGAACATCACGGGCTGTCAGTCACCTCCCTAACTGGGAAGTCAGGGAACAGTGTGTTTCAGGGCTCTGGGGAATTTGGGAATTGAGGAAAGAGCCTTAGCCACAGCCCGAGGGACCTGTACAAAGGGAAAGAACAGAACATCCGTCGGACTTGGTGGTACTAGCCGTTCACCCCAGCATCCCTGAATCAGGAGGATCTCAAGTTCAAGGCCTGCCTGCAATACAGAGTTCCAAATGAAAATGCAGGAGGGCTGAGGATGTAGCCTAATGGGAGAGTGCCTGCATACGTTAAGATCCTCGCTTCAACCCCTAGTACCAAAAGCAAACAAAATGAGACATTTAGTTGTTTCTGCCACACTTGATGGGGTGCAGCCATTCTGTGGGTGGAGACAGGACGTGCCCTGAGATTGCAGATGGTCTAGAACTAGAGGATGACCTTAAATCAGAGACCCAGGGACTTCGGGGACTTCCCTTCACACCTTCAGTCTGGGTTCTTTGCACACCACCTCCCACCCCTCATAAGCTGGGTATGGTGACACACCCATATCCATTTGAGGCCAGCCTGTGCTACCTAGCAAGACCGAGTCTCAAGCATAAGAAATAAATCAGTACTTAGTGAGAGATCATGTTCAAGTCAAGGAGCAAATGAAATGTAAGACGAGTTTGGGCTTGCGAGGTAGATCAGCAGGTAGGCGTGCTTTCTGCCAAGGGTGATGATCTGAGTTCAGTCCTTGGAACTCAGATGGCGGAAGGAGAGAACTCCCACAAGTCGTCTTCTTAATCCAGCTGCCAGGGCACATGTGTGCACACTCAGCACACTACAAAAATTAGGGATACCGGGCGTTGGTGGCGAACGCCTTTAATCCCAGCACTCGGGAGGCAGAGACAGGCGGATTTCTGAGTTCGAGGCCAGCCTGGTCTACAGAGTGAGTTCCAGGACAGCCAGGGCTATACAGAGAAACCCTGTCTCGAAAAACCAAAAAAAAAAAAAAAATAGGGATAAATTTCCTAACCACCACTACTCCTTCTAAACTCAGATTTATTGGGAAGCCCATCTGTCTCACGGCCGCAGTGGGGGCTATGCTCTATGGGGTTACCAGCTTCTACTGTTTCGAGCTACTACTGGGGTTACCAGTTTGGAGGAAGCCACGAGGCAGCCTCGAGCAGCCCCTGTCAGTCACTCCTCAAGCGATGGGCTTGACTGTGTATTGTAGCCCTGGCACTGGAGGAGGGCAGCTGACCCACTCCTGTCTTGCTTGGTCACATTAGGACCTTTCTGGAGGATGATGGGAACACTGGATGCCTTGTGGTCCAGGCCCTATCCAGATTGCCCTTGAGAAACGCAGCCACCAGGCTGAGGAGCCAGGGAAGGCCTCCTCTTCTGTACCCTCTGCCCTGGGAGTTAGCAGTTGTTTTCCTGTACAAGAAAGGGAAGAAAAAGGCAAAGATAGGGGTTCAGGGTCAACCAGACACTCCTCTCTGGCCTTCTGTCCCTAGAAGCTGAGCCAGTGTGATTCTACATACTGTAGTTAGGTTCTAAGAGGTGCTGTGGCATGGAGCTGGGGCACATGGGTACTTCCAGTCCCTGCCCTTCCCTCGTCTAAGGAGCCTTTGGGCCTCAGCCTGGGAAGAGCTTCCAGGTACAGCACAGGTGTCTATGGGAGGCAGAGACTCCATGTGGCAGGCTAAGGAGGCCTCTTCCAGGAAGCCCTACCTGATGCACAGCTGGGAACACATTAGATGCCCAAGTTGGTGGATAGTCCCACCCACACCTTTCCTTCTCCAGGGCTCCCCCACCACAGGCCTCCAGTTTCTGGAATGACAGCCAATACTTGCTAAAGGGCCTGTTTGTGATCTTAAGTAACACTCCTGCCTCTGTCCATTCACCCACCGTGTGGACCAGGAAGGCTTAGATGTATCCTTGACCGCTCCACGGCATGTGGGCCAGCTTTCAAGTACACAGGCCATGGCCACTGAATCCAGGGTTAGGAAGGAAACGAAGTCCCTTGCACCATGCACAGAGGAGCTTCACACGCTTAGAGAACAAGACTTTATTCCTTTAGAGGACAGTACAGCCAGCCAGAGTTCAGTCTCCCTGCCCAGGCAGGTCCAAACTGGCAGCTCTGTGCTGGTGCCAAGACCTCTGCTTTCACGGGCACACGCACTGACAGTGCCCAGAAAGACCACATTTCCTGGGAAATGGATGGATCCCACACTGCGTTCTCTGGGCCCTCTGCCTACCTACCCTTGTGAATCCTGGCTGGCAGTAAGTGAGTCAGACATCAGCTGACCCAGGTGCCCATCTTACAGACAGGTAGCCTGAGGCTCAGAGGTGAGAAGACTCTGTCTTGTGACAGTTGTTACACCATTTTCCTGTGGAGACATTGAGGCCGGTGGCCTGTCTGTTCCCACCCAGACCCTACACTGGCGTGATCCTCAGTGGGCTTAGTGCCAGAGTCCCAACCCTGCTCCGCATTCCAAGGGCAGCAGTGGAGAAGCTAGGTAGGCACGGAGGCAGAGTGACTCTGCAACACGGAGAGGGAGTGTTGCATGCCACCCACTGTCCCTCACTGTAACAAGTGACCAAGATTTTTTCCTGGGACTCAGTTGATGGAGGATTTGAAGAATGGCTGGGTCCTTGGCCAGCCTGTAAGAGTTGGCTCAGGGGAAACCCCTGGGAGTGCTGGGCTTGGAAGATTCTGACTGGCAGTTCTGTCTGCAAAGTGCAGACTTAGTGACGCTTGATCTTCCTGAACGTACCATGTATGAGGAGGAGTCCCCATTTTACGGCTAAGAAATAGGGGGTCAGTGGGGTACAGACGGCTGTCATCACAGGCCAATGAGGAAGACTGGCTGAGGAGCCATATCCTCTGTGTCAAGTTCCAACAAAGTGGCCCTGGGAAAGTTGGTGGGACAGACAGCATCACAGACTGGAAGGCTGGGCCAGGGCAGACCCAGCAGGAGTGGGAGAGGTGCCCAGAGCTGCCTCACTGTCTACCTGAGCCTCCTCGCCCCGGGTATATGTAAGCACCACAGTGACTGTGGCAAAGGTGGCAGCATTGACCGGGAAGGCACGGAGCAGCGTGGAGGCAAGCCCTCGCGTGAAGACTTGCCAGCCCTCGGCCTGGTAGCTCTGCCGCATGCAGTCGACGATGCCGCGGTAGCGAGGGGTTCCTTGCAGCCCGTCGGCTTGCAGTCGTGACTTAACCACGTCCATGGGATAGGTGGAGAGCCAGGATGTGATCCCCGACGTGCCACCCGCCAGCAGCAGCTTGGGCACCAGCAGGCGGTCACCTGGCTCGCAGCCCATGGCGCGGGTCATTACATCATAGGTGAGGAAGTAGACGCCAAAGCTTGGCGTCTCGCGCAGAAGTGTGGACACCATGCCTCGGTTGATGCCGCGCAGGCCCTCGTGCCGGTAAATCTGCACCAGGCAGTCCAGGGAGCCCTTGTAGGTACGGGCAGGACCCACGGCCTGGAGCTGCAGCCTCGTCTTGGCCAGTTCCATAGGGCAGCAGATGACACACTGAATGGCGCCTGCTGCTGCGCCGGCCAGGAACTGATTGAGAGGTGAGTCTTGGCCTAGGGCCCGGAGGGTGTTGCCTTGCACCCCAAACACCAGTGCATTGATGAAGGTGAGTCCCATTAGTGGTGAGCCCAGGCCTTTATACAGGCCCAGCACCTGTAGAGACAGAAATGCCATCAGAGATGAGGGGTACCACCCTGCTTTGTGTAGCCCAGCCTTTCTCCTTGGAACCTCACACAGCCGTGTCCCCTTAGGGATGCCCTGATAGCCTTTTCTGAGCCTCTAGCACCTCCGGGCTTGCTCCTCAGCCCTCTAATTGCCCCACCTGCCCCGGCACTCACACTCTCCTGCTTGATGATGGACTGGAAGCAGTGCAGCGTCCCTCGGTACTGAGGCTTCTCTGTGCTCTGGACTTGCAGCCGCACCTGCAGGGCAAGGCCAGGGAGCAGGATCAGGCAGAGCCACAGAAGCAATTCCCCTGGCCTGCAGTGCACAAGGCTGGCAGCCAAGTAGCTTTCTATGATCTGGGATTCCAGGGTGGGGCTGGGTTGGGTGTCTGAGAGCTAACAGCCACAAGGACAGCCAGCTGCAGATGGGCTGGGAATCCCCAAGATCTCTAACAAGCGGAGGACAGGTCTCTCCTTTGCACTGCCACCAGGCCAGCTCTTGGGACCAACCCTTGCTCAGGTGACTCTTGTCATCCCATACGGGGATCCCAGCCTGGTGGCCCACCAGTAACCTCCATCAGGGTGGGATACTGAGCCTCCATTCTGCCCCTGCTTGGTTCTTGCTGGTAGCTCTTTGACAACCATGGCCCTGAATCATGAGCAGTGACACACAGCTGACAGCCTCCCTAGGGATCCATGGCAATAACTCCAGGACTTGGGGACACTGCCAGGCCCAGTGGCCCAGGACCTCTTCCACGTCAAAGCACTCTTTGTTGCCTGAGAGCTTATCTGCTCTTGATACACTGGCCTTTATGGTGGCCTGAGGAGAGGGGTGTTTCCCAGGCTCCAAATCCATGTTACTGCTGTGGGGAAAACTCGGTCACATCACGTTCTCAAGAGCTAGCAAGATTCGGGAAGGGTCGGGCGTGGACTGGGGTTGTAGCTCTGTGATAGAGGGTTTACCTAGCATGTGCAAAGCCCTGGGTTTGATTCCCACCACAAAATTAAACAAGGGGCTGGAGGGGTAGCTGGGTGATTAAGAGCACTGACTGTTCTTGCAGAGGACCCGGGTTCAAGCCCCAGCTCCCACTCTGTGGCTCGAATCTCCTGTAACTCCAGTTCCAGGGGATACAGTGCCCTCTTCTGGCCTCCATGGGCATCAGACATGCACACAGTACACATACATAAAGATAGACAGGCAAAACACCCATACACATTAAAAACCAACCAACCAACCAACCAACCAACCAACCAACCAACCAACCAACCGCCTTTTATAGTTAGTTTGCTTGAACACAATACCAATGGCCCAACCATAGTTGGATGTGGGGGAGTGTGGGCATGCAAATTGATTTTCAGAAAGAACACTTCCCAGGGGTGACTCCGGTGACTGAATAGCTGCAAAGGGATGGTGGTGGGCTCAGCAACTCAGAGGAGTTAACTTTCAGTTTCCAGGACAAACGTGCTTTCTCGCCCAAGAGGCCTGCTTCAGGGTTCAGTTCCAACTAACCCAGCATCTTCCGCCATGCCCGGACGAGGAGGTAAATCCAAGCCTCCTATTGGCTGGACACAGCTGTGGGAGGTGTTTGAGACATTTGATCACAAGATATAAGCACACTGCCGTGTGGATGGGAGCAAGCTCACGGTGGGCGGGGCGATGCAGTGTCCAGACAACGTAGACATGGTGGGAGGGGGAGGGGGGAGATGTGGAGAGGGCATCCAGACAGTGTGGACATGGTGGATTGCTCAGTGGACAGGTTGACCAGGTCTTCATTCTTGTAAACTAATGAAGGGGATTCATGGGCCACCGCTTGCTAAGAGAGTATAGTCTGCAGTCTTCTCCCAGGGATGCCTGCTGTGGGTGACAGGTCTGTGCTGTCCAGTGATGTGTTTATAAAAAGGTAAAGAGAAATAGAATATGTTTGATGGGGGTGTGTAGTCGGGTATGGGGGAAGGGTGTCTCATGCCAAGGCATCCCTTCCTCCCGAGGGACGGTCACACGATGGTATAGTATAGAATAGAGTTCATTCAGGGCATGGGGAGGGGAGTTAAGAGGGTAGTAGACTCAGAGAAAGACAGAGAGAGAGAGAAAAAAAAAAGTAGAGAAGTAGAGGCTGGCCATGAACACGTGAAGGAGGAGGGGGAAGCAGCCCCCTTCATAGTGGGTCAGGCCTATCTGGCTGTTGCCAGGTAACTGTGAGGGTGGAGTTTAGACAAAATGCTAACGTCCAGAGTCTGCATTAACCCATGAACTGGGCTCAGATTACCCTGGCATGTGAAGGACAACAAGCCTTTAGTAACTCATCTACCCCTCAATTCACAGCTGTCTGCTCACAGCTGTCTGTCTGCTCACAGCTGTCTGCTCACAGCTGTCTGTCTGCTCACAGCTGTCTGCTCACAGCTGTCTGCTCACAGCTGTCTGCTCACAGCTGTCTGCTCACAGCTGTCTGCTCACAGCTGTCTGCTCACAGCTGTCTGCTCACAGCTGTCTGCTCACAGCTGTCTGCTCACAGCTGTCTGCTCACAGCTGTCTGGCCCCAGGTCAGGTACTGAAGCAACAGCAGAGGAGGTCTGGACCAAGGACAGAGCTTTGTAAGGTCAAAGCCAGTGCACAAGGCCAGGCCTTTACACCCACACTGGAAGAAATCCCAGCTCTGGATAATTGAGCGCCTTTCTTTGCCAACAAATCCCTGGTTCACTGAAGAAAAAAAAAAAAAAAAAAAGGATGAACCAGGAAGTGAACTTCAACCCAGCTTGAGATGTGGAGAAGGAGCCGGCCTAGTGTCTACCAAGTACAGATCTGGTCTAGGGCCCTGCCAGTCACAGGCCACCTGGACTCCAGGAAAATGGCAGGGGAATAACTTGGGCATTTACAGCTCCAGCCACAGGAGACATTTGCACAGGGGTTTTCCGCCCAAGGTTGTGGGTCTGTCTCCTTTACCTCTGTCTAGGGATCCTAAGAGCCTGGAGCCCCAGTTAATTGAGGTGTGACTCAGAAGGAGTACTGCCAGAGTACCTGCCCTGGCCATTTGAAAGTGGTGTTCTTTGGTACCTTTGGGTGACACTGCCTCATGGGTACATGCCAGCACTCAAAATAGTCATGACAGGCACCCATCCATAATGACTGCAAGAGAAATCCCCTCAGCTTTATGTCAGGGGTTTGTAATGTGGTCTTGTTTGAACATCTCAAGCTGCCCTCAACCTTGAATCCTCCAGCCTTAGCCTCCCAAGGCTTCTACCTGAGTGTCGGCTACCACATCCAGCTGTTGGGGCAGGCTTTCCTAACACAAGCTGACCTCAAATTCTCAGTTCTCCCCAGGGCTGGAATTCCAGGGATGCTACTACCCCTTGCCCAGTAGGGTTCTATGCCTTACATTTCTGCGTTTTCTCAACTCTTAGCTTTCTTTCAGGAATATGCCAGGGGTGGGGTTATTGAAGGCTCGGCAGTTAACAGCAGTGGGTGATCTTCTAGAAGCTCAGGGCTCAATTCCCAGAATCCACATGGTGGTTCACAGCCACCTATAATTCCAGTTCCACCAGGCATACACATGACACACAGACAATGCAGGCAAAACACATAAAATAATATAATCATTCAATGAAGATGCTTGGGAAACTACACATCAGAAAGGGGTGAACTTCCTCTGACTGAAAAGAAGAAAACCTGCTCATCACTACCTTAGTCTCTGCCAGCCAGTGACACAAACAAATGCTTGGCTGTGGACTGAGCATGCAGCTCAGCCCCTGGGAAGATGCAGTTCCAGGAGGGAAGGGAAGGCAGCCCATTCAGTGGCCAGTAGTGGCCCTGCCTGCATTCAAAGCCTGGGGGTGACTTTTACTGTGTTCCTGGGGCAGAAACCCTGCAGGCCTGTCCCCAACGTCTGTGCCACCACAAGAGACTCACCTTGACTGTGTCAAAAGGGTGTCCCACAATCACACCTGCCACACCTGGAAGAGAAAGGTACCTGTGACCAAGTGCCGCAGAATCCTGGGGTCATGAGGTTCTGACAAGGGAAGCTGCCCTTCTATGGCCAAGGGAAGGAGACCCTGAGGGGACCCTGGGCCCATCCTAGGGATTCCTGTAATGTCCCCTCTGGTAACAAGAGTCAGCCAACAAGCTGATAAACTCAAAGCATTTGTCCTTTCTCTTCCTCTGTAGCTCTCGAGGTGATGTGTCCCCTAGGGAACTAACTGTACAGCTCTAGTCCAGTGCCTGATACAAGAAAGAGGTTCTTGGACATGTTGGAGTTAGAGGAGTCTCTGGGATTTGAATCTTCTTTCTGTTAGTTATCTTCTGGGCATGCTCAAAGGGACTCATCAATTTTGGCCTCTGTTCACCTGAAAGGCACTTAACACACACACACACACACACACACACACACACACACACACACCCTCTCTGTCTATCTTGGTGTCTGTCTCTCTCAGTGTCTCTGTCTCTCTCTCCCCCTCTATCTCTGTCTCTCTCTCTCCCTCTTCCCCTCCATCTGTCTTTCCCTCCCCTCCCTCTGTCTCTGTGTGTCTCTGTCTCTCCCTCCCTCTCCACCCTTCCCCCTCCTCCTCCCAACTCCCTCCCCCCCCCCCCATCTTCAGCATGGCATGAGGACCCACTGCCTGCTGGCTGCAACCTCCCAAGGGCTGCACTACCCTGAGTCATCCTCTGTTTATCATTTAAGGGCCTGCCAGAGACCCCACCCTCAAGAGCAAGGTTCACCCCTCCTGGAAGCTTAAGAACATTCCTCAGAGTGCCATATGGGTAGTGAACATTGGAGACTCCCCTTCACCCCCACCCTACCCCCTACAGCCCAATGACCCCATTTCACAAAAGAAGAAACAGAAGTCAGCTATGTTTCTTGGGAATATCTGCCAAAGAGCCTCTCTGGGGCTGGCCTGCAGGCCGAGGTGGGGTGCTTGCTCACAGTGCTTGAGGTCCTAGGTTCCAGCAACAATACAGAAAGAAAGCAGTCCCCTTCTGTTGCTAGTACTTCATGTCTAACTGCAACAGTTGATGTTGGGCAATGAGCATTACCATTACAAACTCACTGTTGTTGGTTCATACCTATCCTAACATTTCCGCTCCAGAGAACTACTAACTCATTCTACAAACGAGCGAGCGAGCGAGCGAGCGAGGCAGGACAGAGGAGCCCACAGCAGGACATCCCTGGAGCCTGGCCAGGAGGTGATGAAACCAGAGCTCCAGCTGTGCCCTGGGGCTGCTTCCTGCCTACTCACCACCTTGGTCTTGTGAGGGCTGGCCACAGATCCTGCCAGGGCACTAGGGTAACATCGGCTACAAACTTGTGCCTTGCATCCTTCTGTGATGTCCATCCTGCTCTGTGCATCTGTACTTTTAATTTCTCTCTTTTTGAGATGGGGTCTCACTAGGTCACACTGGCTAGCCTGGATCTCCCTGTATAGACTGGGCTAGCTTCAAACTCACAGAGATGAGCCCTTCGTCATGGCGTGTGACCGTCTCCGACCTCCATTCACTCTGCCCATTCTCTGTTCTGCACTTTTAATTCAGTAAAACACTTTCTAGTAACACTCCCGTCTTTACATAGGCAAAAAGGTTTGCAACCCCTGGCCCGTCGCCCACCACAGGTTGTCACTGCCTCTTTCCCATGGCTTGTCTCGGCTTCGAGTCTGCTGGGCTGTATCCAATGCTGCAGGTAAGAAGCCTACTGCTAACCCTGTCCTTACTGTTCTCTCAGGACGCCTCTGAGATTTTATGTGCGGACTTTAGAAATGTCACCAGAGGGTGCCAAGGGTGTGCCTGTGTCTTTAAAGCAACCCTGCTTGGCACTCCACCAGCCTCCGAGCTGCAGATTCATGCCCTGTTCTGAGCTGGGGAAATTTCCACTGTTATCTGTTCGCCCTAGCCATGGTCTCCAGCAGGCTTGCTTTCTCCTGGGTCCCTTACATCCTTCCAACTTTACCCATTTCTGGCAGTGGGACCTTGATTCTCCCTTGGAGAGCCACCAGTTTTCACCTGTTTTTAACTTCCTGGTTAGTGGTTGCTGGGCTCCTCACACCACAGAGTGGCCTAGCCCCTGCTTAGCACTTTTTTGTTGTTTGCAAATCCTATTTCTGGAACAACTTTTCACAGGCGAATCTGGTCTCTTAGGGCACTAGAAAGCCGAGCGCCTTGGCTGGTATGCTGGGCATCTGGGTTTGCCCTGTTAGCCTTCCTCCTTTCCCACTGAGGGCAGAGCCCAGCTGTGAGCAGCTGTGAGCAGGTGCCAGCAACAACAGTCTGCCACTTCCAAAACACTGCAGAGACCATGAAGCCTCTTACCCACCCCTTCTGTTGGGAAGCCCCAAGGGGTTTCAAAGCTGGCAGGCCTGGGCTGGCATTCCCACTTCCTACCCATGTCCTTTTGACCTACAGTCTCTTTGAGAACCAGGTAGCCCTGCCTCACCCACCTCTGAGATTGGTCACACCAACAGAAAGGAACCCATCTCCCAACTCCAAAGCCACTGACCATAGACAGGGCAGTTCACATACCATGATTATCCGAGGACAGGAAGAGGAGCTGGCAGCACAGGTCTGAGAGAGGTGACAGGTCTGTCCTCTCCTCATAGACACCACCTGGTGACCTGGCATTTCTGTCACATTGACCCATGCCCTATCCAGAACCAAGGGGCTATTGTGGCCTCGACATTTGAGACTGATTCCCTCACAACAGGGAGAGAACACAGGTATTCCCGTCCTGCTACCAGACAGCTTTCTACCAGAAACCAGTCAAGTCAGGGTGTTTGCCATTTCTTTTAGAGAGTTTAAAAGCAGGATAGGATGTGTCCTGGGCCATGCAGGCACACCCACGGTGCGTTCTTCCTCTGGAAAGAGGCCCCACCATCATCCTGTCCTTCAGAGAGAAAGGACCAAAGCCAGAAGGAACCAGGCCGGTACATTAGAAGGCCCAATCCCCACGTGTCTTGGAGCCTGTCTGACAGCATGCACTGAGCAGAGCTGGGAACCTGGAAGGCAAGCCTGGGGCACAAGCAGACCGTTGTCTGCCCCGCAGCTGCCCTACCGGATCAGAGAGGCTGAGTGTGTGTTTCCCACTCCACGCCCCATTTCTTTCCTTACTCGATGAATCTTACTCTGTTGGTGACCTCCACCTCCATTCAGCTGAAACCTCAGACCCACCCTGCATGACTTCATGTAGTTGGGCACTCTCTACACACCCTGGGTGAGAATGCAGACCAGGCTGGAGACAGGGCACATGACCACCCTGAGACAGGCTGGTTGAAGACAGATGGGTATCCCAGGCAGGGAGGGCCTACTTGAGCAAGTGCCCATGGGCTTGTGGGACAGTGCGGATACTCAGAGTCTCTATGCAGGCCTGGCCTCAGGGTGAAGAATATATGCTCCCCAGATCAACTGTATACCCCAGGCTACAAATGGAGGTAACTCTGGCCCTGGGGAAACTGCAGTACAAGGGGGGCTTGGCCACGGCAGGAGTCCTGGCCATTGAAGATGCCCTCACCTGCCCTGTTACAGCTGGGGCTAGCATGGGGCTCTTTCTGGGTCTCTAATTCTCCACCAGCTTGTGGAAATCTCTGTGGCCTTCCCACAGCTACCAGAAGAAAGACTTGGTGACAGTCTGGTGGTTCTCAAGCACCTAGAGGGTACGTCACTGCTCAGGGAAGGCATTCTGCCAGACCAGCAATGTTCTCCATCCAGGAAGAAGCAAGCACGGATTAAGCACGTAAGGCCAACTCCAGCCTATCACTGTTCCAGGAGAGACCTTTCCGGGTAGGGCTATGAAGGATGAAGACAGCAGGACAGGTGGGTGAGGAGCCAGTTCTGGGCCTCAGAGCTGAACATAACCAGCCAGACCACTACCACCTCAGTCGATTCACCTGGAATCCCAGTGGCTAAACCAGGCTCTATTCAATACTTACTAAATAAACTAATCCCCTAGGTAAAAGGAAAGGCATTAAACGTTCAACAGGTCCGCACGGTAGTGTCATGGGCAGACCTGGCCTGCTCTCAGCTTCGAGCGCTCACCACTTATTTGGCCACCCGGTGGACCGCCTCCTCCTCTCCTGAGCCCTCCAGCAGCTTAAAGCAACGCATGGGAAGTGCTGGGCGCCTGGGGTCGGGCCAGCCTTCTAGGAGGTCGCGCGGTGTCACCAGCCTCGCTCAGACAGCTGCGGGAAGGGAAGGATCAGTAGGCTGCGCGCCCGCATCCTCCTGTTCTGTCCCTGCCTCCGGCCAAGCCAGCCGCGGTGCTGCCAGGATCCTCAGACCTTGCACTCAGTGCGCACGGAAGGGTCAAGAAGACACCTGTCGCCGCGTACCAGCCAGAACGCCTGCCTGGCATGCTGGTCATTTCCTTACCTCCGGCGCATCCAGCCAGGAAGTCGAGCGCCATGGCCCGGCCCGGCGAGCCGGCTGTGTCTTACTACTCCTCGGGCCCGGCCCGCGGCTGGCCGTCGCGACTCCTGCTATCTGGCCTCTGGGCGCGCAGCCGGGTCGGGGAGGCGACTGGGTGGCGACTTCTAGCAAAGCACTCCCCTGGCGTCCAGCTTGCGGGGCCTCACCTCCCACCGCTCGCACCGCCCCGTCGGCCTCAGCCCCCGTAGGGGGCAGAGCGCAACCAATCGGTAAGCGAGGCACGGACACACCCCGCGCTCCGGGTGCCGCCGCCAAGTCTCATTGGCTGGGCGCGCCTGGAGGGTGTGGCCTCGGGCGCGGCGGGCGGGGGTGCCTCCGGGCTCAGTAGACAAAGACTGTGCTTCTCGGGCCCGCCCGCGCGGCGCGGGGAAGGGGCAGTGCGGTGGGCACACTGCACACTGGAGCCCAGAAGCTCCCAACCCCACGGTCCGAAGGGCGGCGCTCGATCTGCTTCAATCCTGGGACCCCTCACGGTATTTGGATGCGACTTTCCTGCTCAACCTCATCGTCCTTGCCTGTGTCAAGAGGACACAGTGGCGAGTGCACACGTGGAACGCCGCGACTCTCCCAAGGCCTACTACGGTCTTGGACTCAGCTTGCTGGGAAAGTTCGAGAACGGCCGCCCACTTGGAGAGGCCTCCGAGGCCCCGGAACTCCTTAGGCGAACGCGCAGGAGTACTGAGGTCTCAGTGCACCCAGGCAGAGACAGGGACTTGAGTTTGAAGGACGTAGAAACGCTTTCAAACAGAAGGGGCCTGTAGATGGGGCCTGAGGATGGACGGGTGCCGCCAAGCTCGCCGTGTTCCTGGGAGCCGCCAGCAGGCCAGATCAGGGGCGCGGGCATCAGGCTGCAGCTCTGGGCCTTGGGACAGGGTGAGCTAGGTGCAGGACAAGGAGCAAGCAGATATCCCAGGCTTGGATAGCATTAAAGTTGAGGTGGGCTAAGAACCCGACGTGTCGCCCCCCACCCTCCAGTTGCTGGTAATATCTACAATAGCAAGGAGTCTGGAAGCAAGTCCAAGTGATGGATACAGCCATCACTCCCCGGGCCTCTGCTGGTCCTGACTTTCTTTTAAGCTGAGAGTGGAGTAACAGACTCCTGTGGTTACTCGCACACTGCTCTTGCCTCTCCCCTCTCTAAACTGGGCGCGGAGTTGTGGGATGGCAGATCTGATGGTAGAGGGGCAGCTCTGAGACCAGGGACCCCAGTGTTGTTTGAGAGGTAGTATTTATCCTTTGAATTGAATGGACCCTTCGTGAAGCCGACACCCAAGTCCAGGCCTGCTGACCCCTAGTCCAGTGCTTGTGGTGGCTACTGGGCCCTGAACTAGGGGTCTGGAGACCTGGGTTTGATCTCCACAGGCTTTGAGTCATCTGGATGCCTTCTGAAGGCAGGTGGTAAGAGGAAAAAGGAAGTACATGCTGGAACTGGGGTGATTGTAGGATCCCTCCTGAGGCCTGTGCCACTAACCCCAGCAATCCTCCTCCAGGGACAGCCATAAGAATGCCCTGGGGTCAGGTGGTAAAGCTCAGGTCTTCACACCTCCACCCTGGTTTCTGGTTCTAAGAAACGGGAGGGCATCCAATGAGACAAGACGGCTCTTTCTGCCTGTGGCTTCTAGACAGGATCTCGATATGTAGCCCAGGTTGGTCTTGAACTTGACACCTTCATGGCTCTGCCTCTGAATGCGGAGGCTCCAGGTGTGCACGATGACACCTGGTTACCTTTTCTTTCCCTGGAGGTGGAACTCGGGGTCTCATGCATGCTGGGTAGGCAAGAGCAGAACTTGCTGAGCCTCACCTCTTCAGCCCTTGTGCTGTGTTGAAGGGAACATGCGTCAAAAAGCCAGAGAGAGGAAGACAGGTAGGAGCGTGGGAGAGCCTGCCTTCGTGTGGATGTCATTCCTGGCATTAGCTGTGTGGAGCTCTGAACCCCTCTACCGAAGGGTTCAGGAGCCTCATATACACACATGGGTACTCACTCCATAGTTGAGTTGCAGAACCATTGGAGGGAGAGCCTAGAGACAGACCCTGTAGGGATCCTGTGGGACCCTGTGGGCAGAGCTTGGGTGGGCCAGTTGTGGCGGGCCGGTATTGTGTCTGGACTTACTTGGTTTGGGGACAAAATGCGTGAGGGAATGGAAGGCTAAGCTAAGATTGCATGTCACCCTGGGTGGGTCAGGATCTGTCCTGTGTGGCTGAGTGTGGTCCCTGGGCCTGCTGGTCAGCACTGTTAGGGTTTGGGGGTGGGGTGGGGTGGGGCAGGCACTTATGTAGAAAGGAACCACTTGAGTCAGGTATCCTACTATCCGAGAGCCCTTTGCCCAGGCCACTGATGATCTGAGGCAGAAGACAAGGTAGGTCCAACTGCTTGACCTTGGTTGTTGGCTGGGGAGAGACCAGAGAGTCCTGGGGCGCCCGTATTGTTTTATTGTTGGCTTATGTTTTACAAGGGTGAATTTACTATCTCTTCAAACTCTGCCCCACGGGTACTGAGGTCTGTTTAGCTCTGAGGATCCCAGACAAAGGGCGAGCAGTAGAAGAGAGGCTGTGTGGGAAGGGGCTGTCATTGCCCACAGTAACATGTTTGGAAATGTCTTTCCTGAGTTCTTACATAAGACAGGTTCAGTGTAGAAACAGAACCAATCGAAGGTAAAAAGGAGCGCCATGCCCTTTGATCTCCCACCCCGGAGGGGCTGCCAGTCAGCCCCTACCTCATCTGCTCAATGCCAAGGACTCAGGAGAGCCATATAACCTGGCTGTATCCGTTCATCTCCCAGCCCTCTCCTGCTCAGCTCTCCTTGACCCACCAAGCTCGTTCCTGCCTGTGTCTGTAAAAGGCTGGCACCTTCTGGGAAGCCCTTCCCCTAACCGTGCATAGCTCTAGAACATCAAACTCTACCTAATTCTCATGCAAAGGACCTCACCGGAACACCACTGTGGTCTGCATGTCCTCCCGTTGCAGCTCCTAGCTGGAAATCCTACACACGCACACGCACACACACATACATGCCCCAGGTGATGACGTTAGGAAGTAGGACCTTACTGGCTAACTGTGACTCCTGTCTCCACGGACACACAGCTTGTGAAAGACAAGCAATGGGTACTTCTAATTGTTTAAAATGTTTTGTTTTTTTTTATTAAAAAAAAAAAATCCGGGCTGGAGAGATGGCTCAGTGGTTAAGAGCACTGATTGCTTTTCCAGAGGTAATGAGTTCAAATCCCAGCAACCACATGGTGGCTCACAACCATTTGTAATGTCCTCTTTTGGTGTGTCCGAAGACAGCTACAGTGTACTTATAATAAATAAATAAATAAATCTTTAAAAAGAAAACTCGTAGGGGCAGAGGCGACTGGAGAAATGGCTCAGCAGTTAAGAGCACTCTGTGTTCTTTCAGAGGACCTGAGTTTGCTTCCCATCACCCATGTCTGGCAGCTCATGACTACTTGTAACTCCAGCTGCAGGGGATCCAGTGCCCTCTTCTATCTTCACACACACACGTGCACATAAATAAATATATAACTTTTTTTTTTTTTAAATCCTGTAAGGCTGGATGTGGTAGCTCACCTCTCTAATCCCAGCACTCAGGAGGCAGAATTCGGAAGGTTTCTTAATGGCTTCAAGTCCAGCCTGGCCTACATAGTGAGTTTTCAGCTAGCCAAGGCTACTGTATAAGTCAGGGTTCTCTAGAGCAGCAGTTCTTAACCTGCGGGCTGTGACTCCTCTGTCAACCTCTGTCAACCTCTAGCTCCAAACCATATTTACATTATGATTTATAACAGCAAAATCACAGTTATGAAGCTGCAACAAACTAATTTTATGGTTGGGGGTCACCACAACATGAAGAACTGTATTAAAGGGTCGCAGCATCAGGAAGGTTGAGAACCACTGCCTTAGGGAAACAGAATTTATAGAATGAATCTTTCCTCTTCTCTCCTCTCCTCTTCTGCATATATATATATATATATATATATATATATATATGATATCCATATATGAGATTTATTAGAATTACTTATAGACTGGTCCCGCTAATCCAGCAATGGCTACCTATTGAAAGGAAGGTCTAAGAATCCAGTAGTTGTTCAGGCTAAAAGTCTGGATGTCTCAGCTGGTCTTCAGTATATCAAATCCCAAAGTAGTAGGCTCTAATGCCAGTGAAGGAATGGACTTGCCAGCAAGGGTGAGAGCTGGCAAAGGGAGCAAGCTTTCTTCTTCCATGTCCCCTAGACAGGCTGCCAGTCAAAGGTGTGGTCCAGATTAAAGCTGTGTCTTCCCTCCTTAAAAGATCTGGATTAAAACTGTTTTTCCACCTCAAAGATTGGATTAGAAGTGGATCTTTCCTCTTTAAATTAAGCAAAAATCCCTCGCAGGTGTGCCCCTCCATTTTAGGGTTTTAGTTAATTCCAGATGTAGTCAAGATGACAATCAGGAATAGCCGTCCTAGTAAGAAAAATACTCAGCAACACGCAAATCCTGTAAGGAGGGGCTAGCTAGATGGAGTAATGGGTAAACGTACCTGACACCTGAGTCTGGGTGTCATGTGATTAAAAAGAGAGCACCAACTGCCACCTCTTGTCCTCTGACTTTCACACTTGTGGTGTAACATGGATGCCCCTACATACACACAAGATAAATGTATATAAAGGATAACGATTCCAACAAGAAGCTGAGGCTATGGTAACGCTTTCATTGGTAAAGTACAGACATGAAGGTCTGAGCTTGCGTCTTCAGCAGATCCTACTGGCATCTGAAGGCTGAAGCAGGAAGAACATCCACAAGTTCAAGGCCAGCCTGTGCTACTGACGGAGAGAGCTCTTCCCAGTCAGTCAGCTACCCACAAGGAGCCAGGGAAGTGCGCGCTGGAGCAGCAGCTTTGCTGAGGTAGGAAAGAACACAGACCCAGGATCAGCTAGCTCTCTCAGCCTGGCAGGCAGCCTCAGAGGAGGCTCAGACCAACCGGTTTGGCTGGTGTGCCTGGATGTGAGTACCCACTTCAGGCTTCCAAGAGGGAAGTGAAGCATAGAGTACAGCCAAATCAGATTCCCAGCCCCTGAGCGGGAGAGGCAGCTTGCATGGAAGCCAACCTCCTCAGCATGTCTTCAGAACTCTGGAGACTGTATCTCAGAGTTCTAGGATGCTTGGCAGTCTTGCCTGTCACCTTTGTTTCAGTCTGTGTGCTTTGAGCTGGGGAGGGATCAAGGGAGCAGACAATATTTAACTCTGATGATGCTCTGCTACCCATGATGCTCTGGTTCTAGGAACTAGAGAATGAGGATTAATTTAATAATTGCGCTCCAGCCCTGGGTGTCGGTGTGTGGGAGTCCTGCATTTCCAATGGTTCTCCTGGGGTCAGCTCTTAGTTCACCAGAGGCTGCCTTGGCCAGCCTTAGAACCCACCTGGCCTTCTGGAGTCAGCAGATACCAGAAACTCAAGATGGTACTTGGAATACATAGCTATACATACAAAATACACACACACACACAAATAGGCTGCTGGGGCCTGCTTGGGATTCTCTCCCCTCAGAACTGGAAGGTCATAGGGGTCCCTCAAGGGTGTCTGGCCATATGTCCTATGCTGCATGGCCCCCCTCTGGGCTCACACTGGCACACTGGCAGTCTGGTGATGCCAGGGGCAGGCAGTACCCAGCCTACAGTCATCATCAACAGGCCCTGGAGGGCAGTGGCCTGAGGAAGACCGTGTGCCCTGCACAGGCTTGATTTGAGGTGCGGTCAAACTTGTTGAAGTTGGCACCCTAAGGAGGCAGAGGGAGTTGGCAAAGAAGACGCTGTGCCCTGAGCTCAGGCTGGTCACTGACATAGAGGGCATGTCACTCTATAAGTATCAGATGTGGCCCTGGGCAGCTCCAGAGACTGAGGGGAAGGCTAAAGAAAGATGTCTAGTGTCTTGGAACCAGGAGTTCTGTGAACTTTTGTGGGGCTTTAGGCCATGTCCAAAGCTTCTCCTGTTTCCCCTCCCAGCCTTAGAGGTAACCCTGGGCAGAGAGATCAGCTTCCCCCTCCCTTGTTGTGTCAGGTTCTGTGTCTGCTCCACCAAGCTTTTGTGCCAGGTAGGGTGAAAAGCATGAAGGGTGTGGTTCACCTCTAAGTGTAGCCCCAGTAAAGGTCTTTCTGATCACAGCGAGAATGCCTGGCAGCAAGCAGGGGCTACACAGTAAAAACTCTACTGCCCCAAACTGGTGCCCCAAGCTCTGCTGCCCCAAGCAGCTGCTACCCCACTAGCCTTGTCTCTGTTCCTGGCCAGGCTATTCCTGCACCTATGGGATGTGTCCCACACCACAGTGACCCATTCACTCCCCTGGTTCCCTAGAGCCGCCTCTGCTTGCTGCCTGCCAAGAAGGCCTCTCTCAGACAGCTCCGCTAGCTCCTCTTTGGCCTCCAGCATAGCCCATCTGAGGACAGCCTGTGCAGGTTGCAGCCATGGGGCTGGAGGGATGAGTCAGTTAAGGACGCTTCCTGCTCCTTAGAGGACTTGTGTTGGTTTCCCAACTCCATGTTGGGTGGTTCACAAGTCCCCGTAATTCCAGTTTCAGGAAATCCAATACCTTATCTGGCCTTTATGTGTTTGGGGGCGGGGGCAGGGGTACGCACACATGTGTGCACAGTATGCATTTTTTTAAAAAAGCATGTCTGAGCCGGGCGTGGTGGCGCACGCCTTTAATCCCAGCACTCGGGAGGCAGAGGCAGGCGGGTTTCTGAGTTCGAGGCCAGCGTGGTCTACAAAGTGAGTGCCAGGACAGCCAGGGCTATAAAGAGAAACCCTGTCTCGAAAAACCAAAAAAAAAAGCATGTCTGCCCTAATACCAATACTCTTCAAACTATTCCACAAACTAGAAACAGAAGGAACACTACCCACCCAATTCATCCTATGAAGCCACAGTTACTCTGAGTATTCCCCCTTAGAGATGGAACGGTTTCTGTCTAATCAGGAACTTCTCAAAATTTCCTTTCATAGAGGACTTCATATACGCGATTTTTTTTTCTACTTCTATCATGGTAATTTTCCAAATAGATTGTAAAAACTGGTTGAGTGAGTGCATATTACTTTTAGCTTCAGAAGATATCCTGTATATTTAAGAGGCAGTTAACTATTATAAATTATTTTGATGACTTAAAAATGTCAATACTGGGGCTGGTGAGATGGCTCAGTGGGTAAGAGCACCCGACTGCTCTTCCAGAGGTCCAGAGTTCAAATCCCAGCAACCACATGGTGGCTCACAACCATCCGTAACGAGACCTGGCGCCCTCTTCTGGAGTGTCTGAGGACAGCTACAGTGTACTTACATATAATAAATAAATTTTAAAAAAATGTCAATACTGGGTTGTATATTTTAAAGTAAATTTTATTAGTTTAATAAAAAAATAATAAAAAAAATTTAAAAAAGCATGTCTGCAAAATCTTTGGCATTCTGTCCTTAAAAGGTGGAGCCTAGGGACTGGGATGTAGCTCAGGGGTTTGTCCCTTGCCCTGCATGCATGAGGTCCTAGGTTCCATTCCCAGCCCTGGAGAGGGATGTGAGGAGAGCCGTGCTGAATGGTTTCCACTGTAAGGAAATATGTAAGGAAAGTGTAACCTGGGATGGGCTAAAGGATTTGTCTATCTAGGTTGTGAAGCAGAACAGGGACAATCTATTGTGAGTTGTCTGACTGTCTTAGTTAGGGTTTTACTGCTATGAACAGACACCATGGCCAAGGCAAGTCTTATAAGGACAACATTTAATTGGGGCTGGCTTACAGGTTCAGAGGTTCAGTCCATTATCATTAAGGCAGGAACATAGCAGCATCCAGGCAGACACGGTGCAGGAGGAGCTGAGAGTTCTACATCTTCATCTGAAGGCTGCTAGCAGAATACTAGCTTCCAGGCAGCTAGGATGAAGGTCTTAAAGCCCATGCCCACAGTGACACACCCACTCCAACAAGGCCCTAGCTCCTAATAGTGCCACTCCCTGGGCCAAGCATAGACAAACCATCACGCTGGCTTACAGCCAATGGCTACAGGTTGGTTATTCCTCTGGGTTTTACGGTCCTGGACAAGAAGTGGATCCCTAGGCACCCAGGTGAAGACTCGTGGACAAGAAGAGGAAGGAAGGAAGTTGAAACCCAGGATTAGAAACGTTGGGGCCTGGAGAGATTGTTCAGCGATTACAAACATGTCCTGCTCTTGCTGAGGACTCAGGTTTGGTTCCCAGCACCAGTGTTGGGTGGCTCACAACCGTCGGTACTCCAGTTCAGTGGCCTCAGGCCATCTTCTGGCCTCGGCAGGCACGTGCATACTTGTGGTGCACATGAGAACAGACACACACAGGCTGGAGAGATGGCTCAGTGGTTACAAGTACTGACTGTTCTTCCTGAGGTCCTGAGTTCAATTCCCAGCAACCACATGGTGGCTCACAGCCTGAAACAGGACCTGACACCCTCTTCTGGTGTGTCTGAAGAAAGTGACAGTGTGGTGAGTACTTACATACATACAATAAATAAATCTTAAAAAAAAAAAAAAAGCAGCTGGGCGTGGTGGCGCACGCCTTTAACCCCAGCACTTGGGAGGCAGAGGCAGGCGGACTTCTGAGTTCGAGGCCAGCCTGGTCTACAAAGTGAGTGCCAGGACAGCCAGGGCTACACAGAGAAACCCGAAACCCTGTCTGGAAAAACAAAAACAAAACAAAACAAAACAAAAGCATTATTTAAAAAAAAAAACAGACACACACATGCACATAAAATAAATTTTAAAAGATTCTTTAGAAGAAAGAAACATTTAAAAGTCATTGTGCTGGGTTTGGCAGTTCATGTCTGTGCTTCCCACACTCAGGAAGCCGAGGCAGAATCTCTTTTTGACACAGCATCTCAAGTAGCCCACTCTGGCCTCACATGGGCCATGTAGCAATGAATTTCTGATCCTCCTGCCTCCAGCTCCCAAATATTGGGGTTACGGTCATGTGTCATCACGTCCAGCAGGAGCTTGCAATGCCCCTTTGTGTCATAGATCCTGAGGCCTGGGTTGTGTGGCCTCTCAAGTTGTGTAAAGCAAGAAAGTGAAGCAAGAAGGTGAGTCGAATGTGTCCAGACCCTCTGTGGTGACTCAGAAAGTCTGTGTTCTCCCAAGAGCTCTCTGTGGTAGCCCCAGGCATGGGCTATGATATCCAGGTGAAGGAGGACTGAAAGTGGCCTGGATACCAGTAATAGCTACCTAGCCCATGGCAGGATGTGGCCCCATCAGACACCCCTTGGGCCTTTTCTGTTGTCCTTGCAGACTTGAGATCCACTGCCTACTAAGAAAGTCAAGACTCAGGGAGGTTGTGTCTCTGACCTGGGGTCACACAGCTAGGCAAGGCAGCTCTCCATAACACACCTAGGCCCAGGGTACTGCACCTTCCCAGTGCACACATACAGGACTCCCTAGCAGAGGTCTCTTCCTTCCTTGCCACATTCTTGATCAGCTCCAGCAAACTGAATGAGGTGGCCTCAATATTTCACAGGCTCTTTCATGACGACATTCACTCCAGGATGAGGCAGGGCAGGCACAGGCAGCTCCATGGTCTGTCTGTTCCTCAACTGCTTTGATCGTGGACTACAGCAAACCTTACCTTCCATGGCCTCGGGCAGCCTTTAGCCTCTCGTTCCCACATCTTCCTCCTATCATCCCAGCCTTTTTCTGTTCCTTAGGCATCTGTCTATCCATCTGTCCATCTGTCCGTGCTCCATCTTTGCCTCTATCTATCTCTTACTCACTGATCATTCTGTTTCTTCCCACCCACCTTCCCCAGGCTTATCTGTCCACCTATTTCTTCATCTCTGACTCTACCTTTTTGTTGCTCCATCTATCCATTTCTACCCATCTGTCTTAGTTAGGGTTTTACTGCTGTGAACAGACACCATGACCAAGTCAAGCCTTATAAAGGACAACATTTAATTGGGGCTGGCTTACAGGTTCAGAGGTTCAGTCCATTATCATCAAGGCAGGAGCATGGCAGCATCCAGGCAGGCATGGTGCAGGAGGAGCTGAGAGTTCTACATCTTCATCTGAAGGCTGCTAGCAGAAGACTGACTTTCAGGCAGCTAGGACGAGAGTCTTAAAGCCCACACCCACAGTGACACTCCTACTCCCACAACGCCACACCCACCCCAACAAGGCCACACCTTCTAATAGTGCCACTCCCGGGGCCAAGCATATACAAGCCATCACACCATCCATCCATTTTTCTCTTGCTTATCTATTCAGACATCTGTCTGTCTTCCATCTATTTCCTACTCATTTATCCATTCCACTTTTTTTTTTTTTTTTTTGGTTTTTCAAGACAGGGTTTCTCTGTGTAGCTCTGGCTGCCCTGGAACTCACTCTGTATACCAGGCTGGCCTCGAACTCAGAAATCCGCCTGCCTCTGCCTTCCAAGTGCTGGGATTACAGGCGTGCGCCACCACCGCCTGGCCCATTCCACTTTCTATCCAACTTTCTTCTCATTGTTTCTGTCCATCCATCCATCCATCCTTCTCCCCCTTCATCCCTCCCTTCCTCTCCTCCCTACCTCTCTATTTATCCACTCCATCCATCTGCTCACTGACCTGTTCTCATCTCCCTCCATTTAACCACCCGGCAGCAACTCACCCTGAACCGTGTGCTATGAGTGGGGAGGAAGGCCAGCATAGGCCATGAGTGTCTATGAGAAGTTCACAGCCAATGAGCAACCAGTACATACCTACAACCAGCCATACACAGTTGTGGTTTTGGTGAGTCTAGGTCTATTTATCCAGAAGGCAAAGTGCTGGAGAAATTAGGCTCTGGTGACTCAGAAAACATGGCTGTCCCAGGGTTGCCTTGTTTTTTTTTTGTTTTTTTGTTTTTGTTTTTGTTTTTGTTTCGAGACAGGGTTTCTCTGTATAGCCCTGGCTGTCCTGGAACTCACTTTGTAGACCAGGCTGGCCTCGAACTCAGACTGCCTCTGCCTCCCAAGTGCTGGGATTAAAGGTGTGCGCCACCACGCCCGGCTTCCAGGGTTGCCTTTTAACTCATAATTCTTCGGTTCTCTCTCCCTGCTAATCTGGGTGTCATGTGACTCTCCCTAGGGCAATATAAAGAAAGGCTTCTCCATTCCTGATATAGACAGCATCGGCACGCTCAGGCGTAGGCAAGAAATGAAGACATAGATGGAATGCTAAGGCCTAGGTTAAATGCTAAGGCCTAGGTAACTGTTACCTGGCTAGCCTGCCATTATAAGAAAACTTTCTTTTATGTTGGTTCTGCTGTTACTAGGAAACTTTCTTATGTCCAAGTTGATTACATATTGTGTTATGTCCTGGGTCCTGGGAAACGAATCGTGATGCATGCACACACACACATTAAAGTTAGAGAACAACTTGAGGAGTAGTTCTCTTCTCCCTCCACCATGTGGGTCCCTGAGGTCCCACTCAGGTTGTTAGGCTTGTTAGCAGGCAGGCACCTTTACCCATTGAGCCATCTTGTCAGCCCAGCTAGTCATCTCTTGAAGGAACTCTGTTCTATGGGATAACAGCTTGCAGATGGCTTAGTTAGAGCACAGACTGGAGCTACTTCATGTCTTAGTTCCTGTTCTCTTGCTGTGAAGGGACACAGTGACCAAAGGCAGCTCTTATTTAAGAAAAAAAAACAAAACCATTTAATTGGGGTTTTCTTAGTTGTTGAATAGTTTCAGAGGTCTAGTTCATTATCATGGTGGAGAGCATGGTTGCACATGGACAGACTTGGTGCTGGAGGGGTAACTGAGAGCTGCATCTTGAGCCATAGGCAGAGAGGGGGAGAGAGACAGAGAGACACAGACAGAGAGACACAGAGAGAGACAGAGACAGAGAGACAGAGACAGAGCGGAAGGAGACAGAGACAGAGAGACAGAGACAGAGCGGAGGGAGACAGAAAGACAGAGACAAAAGAGAGGGACAGAAGAGAGACACAGAAAGAGACAGAGGGAGACAGAAAGACAGACAGAAGAAAGGGACAAAAAGACAGAGACAGAGAGAGACACAAAGAGGGACAGACAGAGACAGATGAGAGCGACATAGACAGAAAGAGAGAGAGAGAGAGAGAGAGAGAGAGAAGAGAGACAGAGACAGAGAAAGAGGGGGACTCTCTGGATTTGGCAAGAGCTTTTGAAACCTTAAAGCCTACAAACAAGGCCACCCCTTCTGATCCTTTTAATCATTTCAAACATGACACTTCCTGATGATTAAGCATTCAAATACATGGAACATGGGGTCAATTCCCATTCAAACCAACACACTTTGTTTTGAGTGTAAGTGCCGAGAAAAGATTCCACAGCACTGCTACACAGGTGAATGCCACCTGCTGGCACACCAGGGGGCACACACTGAGCATTTACACAGGTGAATGCCACCTGCTGGCATACCAGAGGGCACACACTGATCACTTATTTGTTCTGTTTATGAATGCTGCTTGTGAGCCGGTGGAGGCGCACGCCTTTAATCCCAGCACTCGGGAGGCAGAGGCAGGCGGATTTCTGAGTTCAAGGCCAGTCTGGTCTACAAAGTGAGTTCCAGGACATGGACTTATCAACTAAACAAGATGGAGCCCCTCACTTGGATCTCTAAAAGAGGCACCCAAGTCTAGACGGGGGGCGGGGCAGGCACGCCGAGTGGCTGTCACTTGGTCCCAGCCTTTTCCACAGGAATTTTGCCAGAGTGAGAACTCAGTCTCTGTCCCCTGCTTCAGCATCCTCTGCCTATGACACAGCCCACTTCAAACTGACTCTTCCAGTGGCCTGTACCTACCGTGTCTGCGCTTGCATCTCCTAAGACTTATCCAGTCTCCACAGACTCCCACCTATGTCCTCATGAGCTCTCTACCTCTGATTGCTGATGGCCGCAGCACCAGGCAAACTCACTGCCAATGAATCTGACTTATAAATTGAGGTGAGGTGCCCATTGTTTCTGACATTGTGTGCTCAGGGCTCTTTCAGGTACTCTTAGGGTAGAGAGAGGCTGTACTGGCTAGTTTTGTGTCAACTTGACACAGCTGGAGTTATCACAGAGAAAGGAGCTTCAGTTGAGGAAATGCCTCCATGAGATCCAACTGTAAGGCATTTTCTCAATTAGTGATCAAGGGGGGAAGGCCCCTTGTGGGTGGGTCCATCTCTGGGCTGGTAGTCTTGATTCTATAGGAGAGTAAGCTGAGCAAGCCAGGGGAAGCAAGCCAGTAAAGAACATCCCTCCATGGCCATTGCATCAGCTCCTGCTTCCTGACCTGCTTGAGTTCCAGTCCTGAACTTCCTTGGTGATGAACAGCAGTATGAAAGTGTAAGCCAAATAAACCCTTTCCTCCCCAACTTGCTTCTTGGTCATGATGTTTGTGCAGGAATAGAAACCCTGACTAAGACAGAGGCCTCAAGAGACTCATGAGCCTCCTGCATCATGAAGGACACTGGGCCGGGAAGTGGTGGTATGCCTTTAATCCCAGCACTTGGGAGGCAGAGGCAGGTGGATTTCTGAGTTCGAGGCCAGCCAGGTCTACAGAGTGAGTTCCAGGACAGCCAGGGCTACACAGAGAAACCTTGTCTTGAAAAAACTAAAAAAAACTAAAAAAAAAAAAAAAAAAAAGCAAAAAGCAGGACACTACTAGGCCCACTCTCTTGAGAGTCTCCTGTGGGTTGTCATAGCCGCTGTGCTTCGCCAAGGGAGCAGCTGCTGACCCACACCAGTCCTTGCAATCACCTCTGGGCTTTTCCTGGCTGTCAAGGGCTCTCTGTTTCACTTCCAGCACATCAGGTCTCTAGGACAGAGACTAGGCTGTTGTGTTTACTGAGGTGTCCTACGCTTTGGTCCCTGGCATGTGTTGGTTGCATGCATCAGGAGCCTGGACAGGTGGGCTGCTGTCCAAGAACGATGACACAGTTAGAGGAGTGTAGGTGGACAGTGGCAACGGGACCTGACTGAGATCATGGAGGACAGACACCAAGACCGGCAGAGAGAGAAAGGTGTCTGGGGTAAACTGGGGTCTTGGGCCCTACTGTTGGGGTGGATGCCCTAACCACTGGCACTGTGGGACTGAAGGGGCTCGGTCCTCTTAGGTGGATAGTGTGTTTTAGGTCCCCTCATTATCCGAGGTCCTAGCTTCTTGAGTGTAACATTTGGCTCAGCTGCCTCTCTAGAGCGACAACCCATCGTCTCCCTCTCGACCTTCTGTTCATGAATTTGGCTGGCGATTCTGCAGGAACCCAGCTGGAGCTTTGCTCTGTGTGTGCACCGATTTTGTGGGTGTAGAAGCAGAGGTATAGGGAGCTCAAAGATCTTGTCACAAAGCCAGATGTCACAAAGCCAGATGGCAGTGTCAACTTCCAACCAGATGCTGAGCCATGCCCCTGCACAGGTCAGGATGGACATTGAGGTTGGCCTTGGACAGGATGCTTTCTGGCCTCTTCTGCTCTCTGCCCTCTGCCGTGGCAGCCAGCACTGACGACTTGTCTAAACGTAGACAAACTGTCAGGGCGAGGGGTCATCCCTAGTTTGAAACCAGCCTGTTCAAGGCCAGCCTATGGAGAACAGAAAAACAGGTGGACACGTGGCCTCCTGATGCCCTGCCCCGAGGGCCATTCAGACAGAACTGCAGAATGTTCCATGTCAACATGCCCCTTCCCTTCATTTGGCAGCTCTCTGGCTCGAAGGCCCCCTGTAGGGCTGCAGCCTGTGTCTTTGAGCCCCTGAACTGAACTAGCAACCCTTAGTCATAGAGACAAGGCTGCACTTTCTGCATCGGCTAGCTGCCATCAAATAGATTGGCTCTTAGATAGTGCCTGCCTCAGGCAAGTCCCCTTTGGGGTTTTGGTGGTTCCATGATGAGAACAGGCCTTTGCTTCCCCTCCCTTTTAGGGCTGGAGGTGACATGTAAAATGGGGTACATCTCTGAAGAGACCACTGTTTATGCCATCACCATAAGCAGTAGGAAGCCCGGCCTAATCTGAGTCCGGGGATAGAGGCAGACTTAGGTCTGGGAGCTGGCTACCTCCCATGACCTCTCACATGCTTTCCCGATGTTCAGGTCATTGGCACCACGAACCTTGTGGGGCATGTGAGTGTGGGCATCAAAATAGCCCGTTAAACAGCCCTAGCTCCACCTCTGCTCACAGGTATTTAAGATCTGCAGAATTTGTAGGAGCCGGCCAGTGTGGCATTGGCAGCAACATCGGAACCCTTCTCATTTTCTGTGCTGTCCATGGATTTTGTTGCTGGGGCCATTGGAGGTATAAGACTTGGATAGAGGGGTGCAGGGGCTGGGGAGGGTTGGGGTGGTGTGCTTGTGTGTGTGTGTGTGTATGTGTGTGTGTGTGGCAGCCCTGCGCAGTCAGGGTTTGAGCAGATCTATGGGGCACGGACCATGGGTTCCCACATAGCCTTGAAGATTAGGCAGGAGGCTGAGCCAGACTAGAGATTCCTGGCTTGGGAGCAGGAACTTGACCCTGTGGGCTGAGATGGCTGGAGTCCTGGGTTGCGGGTAAATGAGTCCTGGGGAGAGACAGAAGGTTCCAGGGAAGAATTGTGTACCCAGGAGTTCTGTTCGCAGGGAGCAGGGGCTAGATGTAAAGCAGGCCCAGCCGGATGGTTCTCTGGCCCACTGAGGCCTACTGCTAACATCTAGCCCCCCTGCGGCTGAAATTGTCTCCCTCAGAGGTGGCTGCCTGCTGGTCTCCCTGCGAGCACCATTGATCCTCAGGCCGGGAGGCTATTTTGAGTGAGGCACCCTTGGCCCTTCAGCTATTGTGAAATAGATGACTGTGGGTGGCTGTTTCCCACTGCTGGGAACAGCCTGGGGGCTAGAAAGGAAAGAGAGTCCCAGCTTCAGCTTCAGGGACGATGGCTCCTGGCTGTGGCTCTGCTGCCCAGGTCTTGACCTACACCATTCTGAGGCTGGCTGCTCCCCTGAGTGTTAGTGTCACAGGAAGTCACATGGAAGCCACATCCTCCTTATAGCCACAGGAAAGGTCCTAGTCAGGAGAATCCTTGCTCTGTGCTGGGCCTGGGTCCCCAGTCCTAGGGACTTGGACCCGAGCCTGTCCTTGAAGAACTCTAGATCTAGAGGTGGCCATGGAATATGGGGCCTAGCAACAAGGCCATGGGACGCAGACCCTGATCAGCATGTTTCCGGGCAGAGGCACAGAAAGGAGGCCTAAGAGAGTAGGGCTTTGAGGGGTGAATAGGAGTTGGTAAAGTGTTTGAGAGATGTTTCAGAGCCTCCTGTCAGGCACTTGCTTTATATCCTGCCCCTAGAAACTCCCTCTTCTGCTCGACCATGGGTCTTGCCATCCTGGGTATCCTTAGGATCTTTTTTTTGTTTGTTTTTTGTTTTTGTTTTTTCTTTTCGAAATAGGGTTTCTCTGTATAGTCCTGGCTGTCCTGGAACTCACTCTGTAGACCAGGCTGGCCTTGAACTCAGAAATCTGCCTGTCTCTGCCTCCCAAGTGCTAGGATTAAATATCCTTAGGTTCTTTACCCAGGGGTAGAAAGCCCAAGCACTTCACTGGCCCCTGAGTTTCTTCAAAGGTTGTGCTGTGTTATGTGGCTGTATTATGGAGGCCCTAGTTCTAGAAGTAGCAGAGGGGCAAGGAAGACATCGTAGATCTCCTGGTCCAAAGCCAGGGTTGGCACTATCAGCCTCTCTGCAAGATGAGTTAGCAGCTGTGTCCACTGTCCTCAGGTAACCAACCCACTCAGACCAGGAAATGGTTACTTAGTGGCAGGCCCGAGGCTCTGACCACCAGGCCGCCCACTGCCTGGGTCTGTGTGGGTGCTTAGAGGGCAATGGTAGGCAGTTCTGTTGTACAGAGAGCCAGATGGCAAGGAGTTGCCATTGCGTAATCCCCTCCAAGACATGACCCCCAGTGGCTTAAAGACCTCCCGCAGGCTCTGCCACCTCTCACACGTGGACCTCTTGGGGGGGGGAGGGAGTTTAGGTCACCACAGCAGCGGTGCACACTGTCCCACACTCACCTTCGGTTCCAGGCAATGACCAGGGCAGGGGTCTGGGCTGCCACCTTGACCTGTGTTCAGCATGTGCCTCTCCCCGAATCCTGGGATGTGGGGGTGTCTGCCTCCGTTTCCACACAAACACTGAGGCTTGAGGGCAAAGTTTACCTGGCTCAGAGACAGGGTTAGCCAGAGCGGAGCCAGGTGTTCTCCCAAAATGTGATGTCAGAGGGGAGGCAGAAGAATGTCTGTCCTTGGCATGGCCATTGGGAATAGCCACTGTTGGGCCAGGGTGGGGAGTGTCTAGCAAGCTTGGTAGGTGCATCCTGAGCCACAGTTACTCACCTGCAAAACAAAGGATGTAGAGATGAGGAGCCCAGGCAGGGTCAGCTGATGGTGTGGGAGAGGGGCTTACCTGAGGCTACCTCCTCCATTCCTTGGGATAGGCTCTCGCTGCTGACAGGGCCACCTCCTGCTGCTTCATGGGTCCCTCTCATTGCCTTGCAGGAGTCTGCGGTGTTGCTGTGGGCTACCCTCTGGATACAGTGAAGGTACAGCAAAGGCCTTGCCTTGGCTTAGATTGTGCTCAGTGTCTCTGGTACCCAGCTCTGGTCATCAGTTAGGATGCTAAGAGGACCTAGTTAGTCTCCCCGACTTCTCCCCCCAATCCCCCGCCTTACTCTAATACTATTGATGGTTCCCTACGGCCCTTGGGACTCTCCATCTTTCTCATCCTGTGCCTTGTTCTAGAAGGAGCTCGCTGTCCCCACTCAGTCTACGACAGCATGTGTCACCATCAAGGGGCAGAACCAGGGCTTCTATTGACTTTATGCCAGCCCTTCCTGAAACCTTCTTCCTCTCCCGCAGGTCAGAATCCAGACGGAGGCCAAATACGCAGGCATCTGGCACTGCATCCGGGACACGTATCGCCAAGAGCGGGTAGGGATGGGGCCCGATGATATGGTGGCACTTGCTAGGGATGCCCTTCCCTTTCAGCCTTAGCCTGTGGACACAGTGACTGTGCCCGGTCCAGTGGTCCCTCCGAGGTCCAAAGCTTGAGCACCTGGTATATTGATAGGGTAAAGATCCAGGGGAGAGGACAGGGGTAATTGCGTTTCTGAGGCCTGGGAGGAGCCCATCCAGGAGAAGGTTTTGCGGAAACTATACAAGTGATCTTGGGGCTTGGGGCAGGCAGGGGTTAGCTGAATATCACGCTGGCTCCATCATTATGGCCAGGCTGTTGTCTCTTCAACCCCTTACCTGACCTCAAACATCGCCAAGTCCTGAGACCCCCAAGTCTGGAGGCCCTGGTCTGGGCGATCTCAGAGCCAGGGCATTTTCTCTTGGCTGGACCAGTCCTTACTTGGTCTCCATCCCTCAGGTGTGGGGCTTCTACAGAGGCCTCTCACTGCCCGTGTGCACAGTGTCCCTGGTGTCGTCTGTATCTTTTGGTACCTACCACCACTGCCTGGCTCACATCTGCCGCTTCCGGTACGGCAGCACGGACGTCAAGCCCACCAAGGCTGACATCACACTCTCAGGATGTGCTTCTGGTCTTGTCCGGGTGAGTGGAGGCAGTAGAGGGTGGAAGGGTGTTGGAGGCTCCCAAAGAGTCTGAGTCATCACCTCCCAGATGAGATAAGGACTGAGGCTCTGACAAGTTAGACCCTGCAGGGCATGGGGACTGTGGAGAGGAACCAGGAGGCTGTCTGGGATGGGCTAGGCTCCCTCCCGGTATACTCTAGTGGAGGGGAGGAAATGGCCATAGAGACTCTCTCTATCAGTGTGAGGACCCAGAGAAATAGCACCCACGTGCCCATGACCTTCCAGCTGGGAGGGCTCCATCATCAGGGTGGCCACTAAATGCCCGAATACCACCCAATGTTACCATGAACACTTGGCATCCTTCATCCCCAGTGGAGATGGAGCGTCAGGCACCAGGACCAGGACCAGGGCAGCCAAGTACAGCTGATGTCCCTCATAGGCCAGAGTGGAGCATGGATAAGTCCTCAATTCTTAGAGCCCCATGAGCCAAGAGGCTAAGTGTACCTACTGGATATAGTGCAGAGACCAAAGGCTGATAAGCCTAGCCAGCCAGGCTTCAGCTTCTCTGGGCTGCCATCTCATCTGTAAGAGGTGGGTGAGAAGTAAGGCCAGGGGTGGAAAGATCTGATGCATCTGAGTCCCCAGTGACCACCATGCCTTGCCTTTAGCAATGTGACTTCACCACAAACGACTGTGTTGATTATAGTCTTGCTTGAACGTAGTCACCCGGTAGGTGTTAAGCCAGTGCTCTCAGAGAGGAGAGAAGCAGAAGGCCTTGGCTTTGGCCTTAGTTGGGCTGAACTGGCTTTGAGCTCAGTGCCACCAAACCCCTGGGGCCAGCTAGCAGCCCCAATCAATGGAAGGTTGTGTCCTCGAGTGTGTGGGCAGGCTGTAGACGTGTCCTACTCTGTTTCCTCCCTGTCCTAGGTGTTCCTGACGTCACCCACTGAGGTGGCCAAAGTCCGCCTGCAGACACAGGCCCAAGCTCAGACACAGCAGCGGCGGCCCTCAGCCTCCTGGACATCTGGGGCTCCCGCTTTGTGTCCCACACCCACTGCTTGCTTGGAGCCCAGGCCTAAGTACAGAGGGCCGCTGCACTGTTTAGTCACAGTGGCCCGAGAGGAGGGGCTTCGGGGACTCTACAAGGGCAGCTCGGCTCTGCTCCTTCGTGAGGGTCACTCCTTTGCCACTTACTTTCTCTCCTATGCTATGCTCTGCGAGTGGCTCACCCCTGCTGGCCATAGTCAGCCAGGTGAGTGACAGGCAGAGGGTGGGTGGGTTGGCCCTGTGACATGGGGACTAGGAGAGGAATGTGCATCATAGAAGCACATCTTTAACCCAGGCATGCTTGTACATGTGCTCTCTTGAGCTGCACATGCAGCCCGGTGACACCAAGTCAAGCTAACACCTGCCCTATTTTTCAAGTAGGGTTTTCTGAGGGGAGTGTGTGAGACTGTCCAGGGTCACACAGTGACTTTGTGCTAGAGGGGTTTATCTTCACTCAGTGAGTTTCCCAGGACTGGGTCCTGTCTCCAAGCAGCTTGCAGTAAGGTCACTGTCTTTCCTGCAGATGTCTTAGGTGTGTTGGTGGCTGGAGGATGCGCTGGGGTCCTGGCCTGGGCTGTGGCCACCCCCATGGATGTGATCAAGTCACGCCTGCAGGCGGATGGGCAGGGCCAGCATCGCTACCGGGGCCTCCTGCACTGTGTGGTGACCAGCGTGCGGGAGGAGGGTCCCAGGGTGCTCTTCAAGGGACTGGCGCTCAACTGCTGTCGTGCCTTTCCTGTCAACATGGTGGTCTTTGTGGTGTATGAGGCTGTGCTGAGGCTCACGCAGAGCCTGCTCACATAGGCACCAGTCAGCAACATCCACGCCACACAGCAGCCGGAGGCAAAGGGGAGAACGGGTAGGCTCAGGAGCCCACGGGGCTGTCACCAGAGCAGCAGAGGACCTTCTGTGCTGTGACTGAGGGGAGGCCTGAGCTCGGACAGCCCAGCTGCTGACCACAAAGTCAGGGAGTTGATCTGCCATCTGCTTGGGGGTCATGAGTCAGGATTGTGTGGGTCTCCTCGATGAGGACATGTGTCACTTGGAGTCATCTGTCACCGAACAACTGTTCATTCCTGCTTGTACTGCCATGCCCATACCCATTTCAGAGCATACCTTCACCAACCCCTCTGGGTGCTAGGCCAACCTCGAACCCCAGTTCTACTCAGCCTCCACCAATTCACACTGTGCCTTTAGAGACAGGCTAGGGACCAGACAGCAAGCTGGTTACATCTGACTACAGGCTGGGCTGGTTCCCTGTCATAGGCTGCTCAGAGAACCGAGGAATTGGTACAGGGCATCACCATTGCATACACTGCCTGTAGATCCTGGAACCTGGTTTAGGAGTGGCTGTTAATAAATGTTTCTGTGGTTGCTCAGCTGTGTCGCTCTGTGGTCTGTGGGGTCCTGGCCCTCTTACCTTGTTGCTCATCCAGTGCCCTTGTGAAGCCTGTCTGCTCATGGTGGGCGAGGAGGTGTTGAACCTTGGTCCTGGTGGCTAGGATGGACCAGACTTCTTACCTGGGTGGCTAGCTATGTAGAGGGTCACCGTGAAACCCTGCAGAGCCCTGGGGCTGGCTTTACTCCTTTTACTTTCTGGGCTGTGTAGTTTTTATCTGTGCCATCACCAGACCAAAGGATGCACCAAGAATGGGAAGGTGCTAGGTACCTTATAAAGGTTCTATGAGCCAGTGGCTTGCACGGCAGGGTAGGGTTGGGTCTGCCCTCAGGCACATAGTGGAACTAGCCTGTGCTGCTGAGGTCCAGCCTCCCTCTCTAAGCACCCTAGGGCTTCCAATGATGGGCCACCGAGAGTCAGGCTGGAGTACAGTGAGCCCACTCACTGGGTCTTCACTGAACAGTCTGTGGCAGAGCTGCCTGATCACTGCGTTAGCTGTGCATGCTCAGATGCAAAGCCTGAGCACATATGCACGCAGGCACTGAATGTCCTCCGGGGGTTTTGTTTTGTTTTGTGGGGGTGGTGGTTTGGTGATACTTTCCAGTTTCTAGAAGAGGCAAGATCTGTTTCTGGGTCAACCCTTGTCATACAGGTCCTTGGACACCAGATCTCATACACAGGGCCATTGCCTGCCAGGTCCCCCTGTCTGTGTGCTATCTCCTGGGCCTCTTCTCCAGGAAGGTCTCTGGTCCTACTACCTGGGCACGCTAGGCTCCTCCCACGGAGCCTGGCTAGCTGGCTGGTTGCTTGTCTGTCCCATCCCCAAACTGGGAGCTACCCAGGACCTCTGAGCTTCAGAAGTCTTGCAGTGAGGTCCTGGTTATGATGAAAGCCAGAGTGCTTCCAGATGGGTTGGGAGGCTACAGGGGCAGGACTTCAGGAACTAGGCATGTCTCCAGCTACAGCCTGGAGAGTGGGCTGTCCAGCTATCCTCTGCAGGCATCTAGGAGGGGCAGGGGTCACACAAGATCCAGCTGCTATGGACTTTTGAAAAACTCTCTTCACCTCATTTGGGTCACGTAGTCTGTCCAGCCTTTGTGTTCGCTTCCAGTTTCAGTAAGGTTTCTCTTTAAACAATTTCCCTATCTTTGCAGACTTGAGAGCGTCTCTGCACACATGCCCCCGCTCTGCCTGCATGCTTCGAGTACAGACTCAGCACTCCATGTCTCTGGAACTGCAATCCTGAAGCCCTGAGGTTTTAATTTCTGAACTCGAAAAGTCCACCTAGCTTAGGGAGGTAAAGACGCTGGGACATTCTGGGCCAGTGCCTGGAAAAGGACAGCTAATACAATGTCTCCAAAGTCACCAATCCTGACCCTGTCAGGTCCACTGGTGCCCGTTCATTCTTTTTTTGTTTTTATTTTTAACTGTTTTAGACAGGGTCTCACGATATAGTTCTGGCTGGCCTGGAATGTGCTATGTAGACCAGGATGGCCTCAAACTCAGACATCTGTCTGTTCCTGCCTCCTAAGGGCTGAAATTAAGACTGAGACACCGCCCCTGGCATGTCACTCATTCTGTTGTGGGAGGTTAGCTCAGCCTCTTGGCTCTCATGTCCCATGTTCCCGGGGGTCAGGGCTGTGCTCTGGTTCCTGCTGACCCTAACTGCTAAGCTGCTAGCCTAACCTAGGTTTCCAGGCTGCCACTGATGAAGCAAGTGACTTAGCAGGAAGTGCCTGGAGCTCACTGCATAGCTCAGGTTGGCTTCACCTTCGTGTCTTCTAGCCTCAGCCTGCCAAGTTCAAGGATTTTAGGCATAAAGTTAGCATCCCTGGCCTTACTTCTGCTGCCAGAAGCTTTGAAGAGTCAAGGAGAAGGAGCTGGCTGCCCGAGTGACTCACGAGAAGGGCTGGTCTCCCTACAGGGCTACCTCAACAAGAAAAATCAAGGTGTAGTTGTTTTTTTCAGTGAGAGCTAAAAGCTGCCCTTGAGTGCTCACACAGCGTGTGCTGGCTGCAGCCCTATGGGCCCAGAAGGGCCAATAGTGTAACTCTGGAGAGTTCTGCTAAGGCCTGCTTACCCCCGGATATCTAGAGCTATCATCTGTTCCTGTCAGAGGGGCTCACAGCCCCATCTGTGTGATACAGATGCCCCTTAGGATGAAGGCTGTTCTTACTGGAATTCTCTGAACCATTTGTTACTGGACACTATTCCCAGGCTGCCCCATTAAATAGCCTGCATAACCTTTTAGGGAGCTCAGAGAGACCACAGGTTTTTGGCGAATGTGGCAGTGGATGTTGCAGACCTGAGGCTACCCTTACTCTGAGGAGCAGCAGCCTTGGGCATCACCTTTGCATTTTTACATAGAGGAGATGGAGCTCCTAGGGGGACAAGTGACTCACCCAGTTGTGGCTGATGGGGGATGGGATGGCCTGGGCCCTCATTCCTCCCTGGGCCCAGGATTCCACCTAAACCATCAGACGACAGCAATGTCTCTCTCACTTCCACACTAGAACGTTCCATGGGTGCAATGGCGCTTCAATGTCAGGGCATTATTTGAGTAGCATTGGTCATCTTGGACCACAGCGAGAGAGCAAGGCAATCCTCTGTATGTTTGGCCACCTTTGGCCACACCCAGCTAGGTGAGGTGTTGGCCTGGGAAGTGTGGTCAGTCTAATGGGAGGGGGCCATGAGAGGAGCCCGTGTGACCTCCATGCCACATTCTGACACTCTCATAGGCTCTGAGTCCAAGAGCTTGGCTTCCCAGGGTGCAAATCTTAGTGTTCTCAAGACTAAGCCAGAACAGACTGCTCAGCAATAAATTCACTGTCTGGCCTTGGACAGGTCATGTTTGCCTAACTGCAGATGAGGACAGGTGGATAGGGTGAAGCAGGTTCCTTTATGGCCGGTCTCACTGCACCGCTGGCTCAGGCCTGTGCTGCTCACTACAGAATCTGAGTACCCAGCTGGCTGCAAATGGTATGTCACATGTACACACTCTCCTTAGGCTGTTGGACTGTCAAACAAGGTGGAACGGCCATCTCAGGGAGCAGGGAGGCTTCTCAGGACAAGTGGCCCCACACAATGATCCCTAGGAGCCTGCCTCTAAGCACCATGGCGTTTCACAGCTCCAAATTTTCCTAAGTGTTGCCCCCTATCACCCCCACACCCCCTCACCCCCTGCCAATGGGAACAGCTACAGCCTTAGCAGTAGGTGTAGTGCGTAGGCCTTCAGCAAGTCCACGTTCCTCTGCGGCCTACTTGGTCGGACAGTGACAGACAGGAGCACAACAAAGTTTATTGTTTTTGCCTGAAAATGATGCAAGGACAGAACACTCAGAGTGGCCCTGTGCCTTCAGAGAGGACAGACACTTCAACCAGGGGCTTTCCCTGAGATACGGCTTCTGCTTTTCCAAGACTCTGAGTGGTAGCACATTCCATGCAGCCCGCCCAGAGGGAGAACACTGCAGCCTGGACGGCTGCTGTTCTTTTCTGTCTAGCTATGGTCACCGGCCTGAGGCATGGCCAGCACACTGCTCTGGCCTGCCCCTCCCGTCAGTCAAGTGTCAAAGCAGAAGCACCTGCAAAGGGAACAGGCCTTCCTCAGAGCCCGGGGTCAGGAGACGCCGCCCTGCATGTCACAGGGTGGAGTCTCGGCCATCTGTGGGGAAGTTAGTACACCAAGGACAGCAAGCATGATTCTGGAGTGGACGGCACGTGGGAGCTGGAGGTTAGCTACCTCAGCCTCAGGTTAGTAGAAAAGACCCAGCCTGGTCCATAATCAGTGTTAAAAGCATAGAGCTCAGTTATCCGCCCGGCTTCGCGGGGCAGGAGACTGAACCGGGGCCAGCATGCATGCTAGGCGAGTGCTCTACTACTGAGCTACACCTTCAGGACAAAGCTGATGGCTTCTTAGCCAAGTATAAAGCAAAGCTTGCACACATTACATGTAAGTGTACGTGTGTGTGTGTGTGGGGGGGGCGTGGGCTGGAGCAGCGGCATGTCCCACTACATGTCTCCTTGTCAGTTTTTCACAGCAGTTTTCAGTTTTACAGTAATGACATTGTGACTCCACAGAAGCAGAATCAAATGCAGATTACCTCTAGGCTGGCTCAGAACTTATGTCTTAGCCTCCTGAGTACAGAGATGATAAAGTGCATCCCACCATGGCCAACTGGGCACATGCACTTTTAAAAAAAACTGGAATACATTTCAGAATTTGTCCTGGAACCCGAGGCCGCTAGCTGGACAGCCTTCTGTGGCCAGGGAGGCCCTACCTTTGGGCTCTTTGTGGGAGAGACTGCGGGCTGGGGTTCTATCTGACCACACAACATTAGCATCACTTGATCACCCTTAGCAGACAACAGATGCAGAGACATCAGAGAAGAAACAGCACCCAGGATGCACACGTGCACAGAGACCCAGGTCCAGGAATTACCACGTGACAGAAGCCTATTGGGAGTGTGACTTGATTTGACAGGGTGGGATTACAGACAGGTTTGCCACAGAAAAGAGACATTACTGGAAGTGGAAGGACAGCTGCCGGGGTGTCATGAACTCCTTCACGGTCTCCTCGGTGACTGCCTTGCGTCGGGCCTGGTGCTCTGCGATCAGGGGCTGAAGGACGTCTATGAGCGTCTTCTTGAGCTCCCCAGTGAGCATGGCTCCGCTGGTGTAATCCTGCAGAAGGCTGATACTGTGAGCAGTGTGTGTGTGTGTCCATGCCCTCCCTCCCTGAGCTCTGGGTCAGCCTATGTCCCTTTATGAGTTAGGTTGACAGGGTCGCGGTAGCCTGGGTCTTAAGGACATTAAATGTCTTGTGTCCGGTACCCTGGGATCCTTTTCTTCATGTCTGTTTTTTTTTTTTTTTTTTTTTTTTTTTTGGTTTTTCGAGACAGGGTTTCTCTGTATAGCCCTGGCTGTCCTGGAACTCACTTTGTAGACCAGGCTGGCCTCGAACTCAGAAATCCGCCTGCCTCTGCCTCCCGAGTGCTGGGATTAAAGGCGTGCGCCACCACCGCCCGGCTTTCATGTCTGTTTTATCTTCGTTTATTTATTTATTTTTTTTTAAAGATTGATTGATTTATTTATTATATGTAAGTACACTGTAGCTGTCTTCAGACTCTCCAGAAGAGGGAGTCAGATCTCATTACAGGTGGTTGTGAGCCACCATGTGGTTGCTGGGATTTGAACTTCAGACCTTCGGAAAAGCAGTCGGGTGCTCTTACCCACTGAGCCATCTCACCAGCCCTCTTCGTTTATTATTAAATAACCTAGAAGTCCTAGAAACCTGTTTGCTAATGGGGGCCATAAAAGGAGTGCACGTGGATTGAGGAAAGTGAGCCAGAGCTGGGAGGAGTGGAGGCCATCATCAGAACACACTGTCGCCAAAGAGACAGGGAGAACTGCATGCAGTTTCCAGCCTATCCATGTGCCCTGCTCCTCTGCCTGCCTGTGCCACTCTTCAAGTGGACAAGACAAAGCCTAAAGCATGGGCAGCGGCAGGCTGTGGACAGCTGCCTGCAGCCCCACCCCACAGGCGCTGGCCTGCTGGTGAACGGGCATTTCCTCTCTTGCTGCCTTCTCACTGCCACCTCCCTTCACCACCCTTGGCGTTGGCTCCCGTGTCACTAAAACCCTTTAAATACTTACTCCCATAATCCAAGCACTCAGGTAGCTGAGGCAGGAGGATTGTCATGAGTTTAATGTAAGCCTGGTCTATACAGGGAGTTCCAAGGCTACACAGTGAGATTCTGTCTTAAATATTAACAACCAAAGACGGCTCTCACAGTGGTCAGTCAGTGCCCTGAGCTGGCTCTCACAGTGGAGTGCCCTGAGCCGGCTCTCTCTCCTCCACCCCCACAACAGTGCATGTTTGCACATTTCTCTGCTGCTGTTTCTGTGTGATGAAAAGCTGTTTTCTATTTCATAGGATTTCCTTGGAAAACATTCCAAGGCCAGGGCTCTGCTTGTCCCAACCTGCTCCCCGAGAGGCTGTCCTGGGACCATGGACACCTAAGTCATGTGCCAGTGTGCAGTTTTACCTACACTTCTCTACTGACAAGGAAGACGACCCTCTTCATGCTTGCTCTTTTGTGAACTATCCAAGGATAAGGATTCTTCCTATGTGGTTAAAAATCTGAGTGATCTTGTTTTGTTTTATATATGGGACACTTTATGAATTTGTGGTCATCTCTGTGCAGGGCCCATGTTCATCTTCTCTGCATTGTTCTAGTCCTGGTATATATGCTGTTGAAGACAGCACCTGTTCTGTTGTTTTTTTTTTTTTTTTTCTGAGACAGGGTTTCTCTGTATAGCCCTGGCTGTCCTGGAACTCACTCTGTAGACCAGGCTGTCCTGGAACTCACAAATCCGCCTGCCTCTGCCTCCAAAATGCTGGGATTAAAGGCGTGCACCAGCATAGCCTGGCCTGTTTTTTTTTTTTTTTTTTTTTTTTTTTTTTAAATATAACATCCTGCTATGTAGCCCAGGCTATCTGGGAATTTACAATCTTCCTGCTTCAGCCTCCTGAGCAGCTAGGTCTAAATAAGTATGAACCACTGTGCCTGGCTCAGCCCAGGCCACGAAGGCTGTTCTAGCAAAGAACAAGGCCTATCTGGGCTGCTGGGCTCATGTGGGTGGGTGGCAGGGCTGGGGTCAACTCACCTTTCTGATCTGCTCCAGCCTGTCGTCATCTTCAAGGAAGAAGGTCAGATACATGAAGGACACATCCACTTCACAGTTGCCCCCAAACTGCCTGTGCTCCTCCACAGTGTCTCTTCCTCCAGAAAATGCATGCTTGTTGACCTGTGCCAGCACAGAGACCAGTCAGAGTCCCATACTGTCCCTGGACATCGGTCAGGGCCCACAGGGTGGGTTACACTAGTGACTCATGGTGAGGAGCAGGAGAGCAGGTGTTTGACCCCCGTCTCCATCCCCCACTGCCCAGAGTCACAGAACAGTATGGAAACCAAAGCAGAAGGGGCTAAGATCTAGGGAAAAGCCAAAAGGTTCTTCAGAGCTGGAGGCCAACAGAGAGGATAGCAGATGGGGCTGTATCTACTGGTGGCAGAAGAGTATACCTAACCCCATGTGCACATGAGCCACGTGGTCAGAACACAGCTGAGGGAAGCTCCACTCTTAACATGGGGTGGCAGGAAAAGCCTGTTAGGGAGGCCTGCACCCTGAAATACTCGATGTGTCTGATGGTTAAGAAAGCCCCAGATGGGGCTGGAGAGATGGCTCAGTGGTTAAGAGCACTGGCTGCAATTCCAGAGGACCTGGGTTCAGTTCCCAGCACCCACATGGTGGCTCACAACTGTCTCTAACTCCTGTTCCAGGGGGATCTAACACCCTCATATAGACATACATGTAGTCAAAATACCCATGCACACAAAATATAAACAAACAATAAAGCCCTAGATGGACCTGGAGAGATGGCTCAGTCGTTAAGAGCACTGGATGCGGGCTGGTGAGATGGCTCAGTGGGTAAGAGCACCCGACTGCTCTTCCGAAGGTCCGGAGTTCAAATCCCAGCAACCACATGGTGGCTCACAACCATCCATAACGAGATCTGACTCCCTCTTCAGGAGTGTCTGAAGACAGCTATAGCATACTTACATATAATAAATAAATAAATCTTAAAAAAAAAAAAAAAGAGCACTGGATGCTCTTCTAGGGGACCTGAGTTTAATCACCAGAACCCACTACTGTCTGTAACTCCAGTCCCAGAGGATCTGGTGCCCTTGTCTGGCCCCTACCAGGCACTCATGTGATGCACAGATATACATGTAAATGAAACACGGATACACAGAAAAACAAACAAACCCAGAAACTAATAACACGGAGCTGAGCTCAGTGATAGGCACTTACTTTAACACACAGGAGGATGAGGCAGGAGGATTGCTTGAGTTCAGGAGTTCCAGGCCAGCCTGGCAACACAGAGAAACACCATCTCCAAGCAAACAGAAGAACTAATGAGAAGAGCTGGATGTGGCGTGAGCCTTTAACCCTAGCACTCAGGAGGCCTCTGCAGGTGAATCCCTGGTAGCCTGAGGCCAGCCTGGGCTATAAGGTGAGATTCTGTCTCAGAAAAGTAAGTAAGTAAGTGGCTGGCTGGCTAAATAGGTATGAATATTAGGGGTAAAGGTTACCAGTCTTTGTACCTTACAAATGATGCCTGGATTGCTAAGGTGGTTCCCATAGTCATGTTTTGCCTGAATATTCTGTCCGTGTACACAGTTCCTAGCAGCTAAGTTCTCTTGGAGAACGGCTTGGTTTCCAGGCTGCTGACTCGAGAGCAAACGTGCCCAGAGATGGGCAGATTCTGTGTTCTCCAGGCCTTCACCCACCGACTTCCTGCTCTAGGATACACACGTGACATCTCCCTGAGTCGGTGTGCTGTCTAGAAAGTTAATGAAAGCTGAGTGGGACTGTGTGGCCCCTGGTGCCAAGCTGGTCTGTCAGAAACACAGGTGCCGCAGCCTTGTGGCTGGCGCAAGAGCAGGCTTAGGCCTTGACTTGCGAGTGACAACCAGTTGGAGATCCACCTGGCAGGCATAGAAATGATTTGTGTTGAGGGGGTGGCAAAGTCCCCTTGTCTTGTTGATTACAGGGCAATATAATCAGGGCCACCGACTGTCAGCAGCTGCATTAACCAATGGCTATACTTCTTCACTATAAGACTGAGCCTGCTGCTGGAGGCGTGAGCAGCTCTGGGCTCTGGGGATTCTGTCTGAAGATCGTCTGCTGTGGTGACTGGAGCTGAGGTGGGCCTGCCTGTGACCCATCTGGCTCTGCTCTTGTGCATGCTGCTCACCTCGCCCTTGCGTCCCAGAGTCACAGACTGCCTCTACACCCAACTCCTAAACCAAGCAGAACTCTCTCTGCACACCCGGCTTCCCAAACCTGCTCTGCATTCTTCAAGTTTCAGACAAAAGCAAAAGAGAAAGAAAGATTCCCTAAGTCCCCAATCCTACCAGCTCTCATGCTAGGCAGGGCTGGAAGACATTTCCGAAGGAAGAGCTAGATATGAAAAGTCCCCATTGTCAACCAGAACTTGTGGGACTTTCCAGAAAGCTTGGGGGCCTGGCAGGAACTCTGACTATTGTATAACAACATTCCCCAAATATGTTCCTCTTACTCCACTTAGACTTGTCCAAAGGAAATGTCAGTGACTTCCTGTAGTCGTGAGGGCTCACTCACTGGCAGCTCGGCACTGAGCAACAGCACTGGGCTCTGCACCATGTGGGAGTATAAACTCCTTTCTAGTTCTAGTTTCCAAATGACTTGTAAATATTTACCAAGTACCCACCCTGTCAGATGGGGCCCAAGTAGACATGGCAGTCCTGTTGGAGGGAACTTCCCAGTTCTGTCCAGGAGAGCACTCAGGAGGATAACAGGCCTTATCCTGGAGCAGTGTGCCAGGGCAAGAGCTCTGCACTCAGTGGCCAGACTGTCTCCTGACTCTCTGCTTCAAACAGTGTGGCCGGCCAGGCATAGTGGCACATACCATCAGTCCCAGCACTCACAGGGCAGAAGAAGGTAGATCTCTGCCACAGTCTGTTCTCAGACTCTGCCTCAATAAACAAACCGGCAGTCCCCGAAGCTGGGGGAGAAGGAAACTCAAGCACGGTAACTGCCTGCTCAGCCTGATGCTCAGAGGAGCATCTTCTACAGAAATACCGCAGGTCTCTGCTTCTGCAGCAACATGCTGGTGAGAAACACAGAAAAAATGAAATAGGAAAGCCTGCAAGCTTTCACCTAATGTAGGGGATCAAAGACTAACAAACTCCCAAACACCAAAAACCAAAAGCCCAAACTTCGATCTGCCCAACCTGAGCTCCCTGCAGTGTGCAAGTGGGTGAGGTAGGGGTGGGTGGGGCTGAGACGCAGCACAGCTGTGAGGGGAGCTGTCTGGGACCATATGGTAAGCGAGCCTTCATGCGTCCTGCTTCTCCCAAGCTCACCTTGCTCTTGATCTGCTTGGCTGTGTCAGTGAGGAAGATGGAGGAGTTGGGGTCACTGGCACTCATCTTGGTCTGAGCGCCCTGCAGGGCAGGGAAGAAGGTCGAGTGCAGCAGGGCAGGTTTAGGATGGCCGATCCTGGGAGCCACGTCCCTCGTCATTCTGAAGTACGGATCCTGGTCAATGGCACACGGGATGAGGCACTGGATATCTGTCCTGTCTCGGAAGATCTTCGGGAAAGAGTTGCTGAACGACGGCGCGGCCTGGACAGCAGGAAAACTGATCTTCCCTGGAAGAGGGGAGACAGTGGTGTGTGCTGGGCCGACCTACTGCTCTAAAGAGGGGAGACAGTCGTGTGTGCTGGGCCAACCTACTGCTCTAAAGAGGGGAGACAGTCGTGTGTGCTGGGCCAACCTACTGCTCTGGGGAATGAATCCAGTTAAGGCAGTCCGCAATGGTTTTCCTACCCCCCTGGAAAAACTAAAGAAGGCCACAAAACACAGAAAGGGAGATAAAGCCTAGCCCTCCCCAAGTCCCATCAATTTCTTCATGGAGACGGTCGGTGTGCTCAGCTGTGTCTACACCATGCATGGCTGTGGAACATATTCTCCTTCAATGTATCAGGCTGTCATGGCCACCAGTGCCACCACAGTGGTCATTCCCAGGAGCTCGCTACTCTTTACAACTCCATAGCAAGGCATCTCCTTCCTTCTTACAAATGTGAATTCAGGCTCAGGGTGTTTCTGTGGCCTGCTACAGTGCACAGCATGCGGTGCCTGAGTGAGGACTGAAGTCGGTGCCAGGCAGGCAGGGCAGTGACTCTTCACAAGACACCGCTCCTGGACTGCTCACCTCAACTGTGGATCACCCTGATGGCAGGACCCCAGTGTCACGTATGTCTCAAGAACATGAAGATCACGCTTCACTTGCTGGCAATGAATTTGACTGAACCATCCAAGAGGAGGGGAGGGGACAGGAGCAGGCAAGCACAGACAACAGAGGCCTCTCACAAGTCTCAAAGAGATGATGGCCTACAAAGGCCAACACATTGGAATGACAGAGACACGTAGAGGACATAATCATGGTTTACAGTTGGCAAATACTGTATCAGTGTGTGTGTGAGACCGTGGGAGGAGGGTACAGAGGGGTAGGAGGGGCCTGCAGTTAGTCAAAATCCCCCCCCCCCCGTGTGTGTATGTATGTATGTATGTATCTTATCTATCTATCTATCTATCTATCTATCTATCTATCTATCTATCTATCTATCTATCTATCTATCTATCTATCTCAGAACTCATTATATAGATCAGGCTGGCCTCAAAATCAGAGCTCTGCCCACTTGGCTTTGAGTGCTAGGATTAAAGGAGTACATCACCATACCCAGCTAAAAATTCTTACAACTGGAGAAACTGGGGCCCAGCGAACACTCCCACAAGAGAGCAGCTGATCCACCTGTCCTCCTGTAACTCTCCTGGGCCCTACCAAGCTCTGTAGTGATTGGGGTCACACCAGCACGTTGGAGAATCCCAGTCAGTCTTATGTCTGTCTGTCTGAGTCTGGTGGAACACCCATCTCTGGATGTTTTATATGAAGTGCTAGCATCTCAGGTCTCTGAGCAGGCACGTTACCAGACACTTGGGCTGGGCATGAGGCTCAGTGGTAGCATTTGCTACATCCATGAACCTATCCTTGGAATGCACACCTATCTGCACACACCAGGTATGTTAGCCCACTAGCTCAGGCTTTGGTGGTGCTGCACTGTGCTGGCTAGCTTCCTCTGAGCTCTGCCTGCTGCCCTCGGAGGGGTCCTCTTACCGATGCAGTCACTGTCCGTAAAGCCAAAAATGCCTTTCACTTGGTTGAAGGTGACGTGCTTTTGAATCTTCACCACGTTCCTGTAGAAGCCCGGGCTCTGCCTGCAGAGACAAGCAGAGACACACCCGAGATGAAAGGCAGCAGGGCTAAAACTGGGCAGCAGAGAGGCACGGTGCCAGAAACACACTGGGTACCACACGTGTCCAGGCCCTGGATAACAGGAACATACGGAGAGGTCATCTGTCGGCCTACAACTACAGCAGCCCCACCTCTAGCCAGTGCTGGGAAGAGCTGTGGAAGGGTCAGAACAGAGGTAGGCACAGAGGGCAGAGCTGACAGAATGTCCACATCTCAGCATGCTGTGTGCATCTCACAGAAGAAGCCCCACAACTGTCTGCTGACATGACAGTGTGTGGGAAGACACATGTGCCCAGCTGGAATGCTCTGGAACCGATGGGTGTGGCAGAGGGTGTGCCCTGTGCAGGTGCTCCTCCAGCATCTGGCAGCACCACTCCCCACTCCTGGAGTGGTGCTCTGTTCTTTGGTCAGGGCTGGAACCATGCCCAGCCACAGCCACAGGATGGACCATACTGTTTGGTGTGAGGGTCATGGATATGATGCTTAGATCCGTGACAGCTGTTCTGACACAACAGAGCACGGAAATGAGCAGAATCCAGAGTGCCACCTTCTTTTTCAGTTTTAGTTATGAGTGCACTGCCTTCATGTATGTATGTGTACCATGTACATGCTGAGTGACTACAGAGTCCAGAAGCCTCTGAGACATGTCCCTAGCCCCCACCTCTGGTGGCACCTTAGACTGGACTTGTTGACAGCACTGCTTTCTTCAGCCTAGTCCTTTGCTAGGCACTGGAAACACAGAAAGGGGGGAAGTGTGGACTGAACGCAGGGTCTGGCAGGAGCTATGCTAGAGGCTGATGAAGTGGAAACTTACGGTTCTTTGTAAAGTTGGTCAGATGGTGTTCTGCTGGGGCAAACGCATGAAGGAACGTTTGTTAAAGTGGACAGAGGTGAGAGGCTAAGGCCGACTGGCGAAGGAAGGTTTCACTGAAGCAGACACAGGAGAAAGGATTTTCTGCTAAAGCAAGCACGTGAAAGGACATGCGATGAATTCTTTGCTAACACCACGCATGTATTGGTTTGTCTTATAATCTCACAGTTGAGCTGCATTTGTCAGATTCCATACAGAGAAACAGAACAAAAACTTCTGGTGGTGTGCTGCAGTTTCTTGACACTTCTGAGGACTCGGGTGATTAGATGTACATGCTGAGGTGATGCACTGGCGGACATGTGATGTTTGGAGGGTATAAATAAAACTGAACGGAGTGAAAGAAACAGAGCTTGCCTTGGTGGTACAGCTGGGCAACGCTTGTAGGTTTCAAGTCTTCACTGATCTTTGCTTTCCTGAGAACATCTTCTGGTGTTCCTGCGGACTGAGGCCTGACTGTCTCTGCTAGGTCGACTCACTGCTGTTTCTATCCCGACTCTACCAAACTGCACTGCTGGTGTATCTGAAGTGTTTGCCAGTGGATGGAGCTGCTGCTGCTGACCTGTGAACTGAACTGCTGGTTTCCAGACAACACAGATGGGAGTTGCTCCAAAGAACCTTTCTAAACAGGTCCACTCCCCCTGTATCCTTTCTTCCCCAGTACTTCTGGTGGGTGGTGGGTAACAAGGGAGGTTAAAGGCTTTAAGTACCATCATTAAAAATAGGATTTGAGGGGCTGGTGAGATGGCTCAGTGGGTAAGAGCACCCGACTGCTCTTCCGAAGGTCCAGAGTTCAAATCCCAGCAACCACATGGTGGCTCACAACCATCCGTAAGGAGATCTGGCGCCCTCTTCTGGAGTGTCTGAAGACAGCTACAGTGTACTTACATATAATAAATAAATAAATCTTTAATAAAAAAAAAATAGGATTTGAAAAAAAATTAAAGTTACAGGCTGAACTCAATGTGGAATTTAAGTAACACTGTAACGGCAGTAGGGGCAGGTTAAGGACACTGATTTGTGAACAGATTAAGGAATGGGTTGCACCTTCTCCTTTTCCTCTTTTCTTCAAGGATTGGCTTGCCTGTCTCCAGCTAGGGGGTGACACAGGACAATGGCCCTTGTGAGATGCTAGTACCATGCTTCTGGACTGAGCATTGGGCACAATAAATGTCGGTATCGGAATTAGAGAGATGGATCCGTGGTTAAGAGCACTGGCTGCTTTTCCAGAGGACCTGGGTTTGTCCCCAGCATCCACGTGGTGGCTCACAGCCATAAGTAGTTCTAGTGCCAGGATATCTGAAGCCACCTTCTGGTGTCTGTGGGCACTGCACGCATGTGGTATACGGACACACATGCAGCCTGTGGATTGTGAATGAGACTGGCTCCCAGAGGCTCATGCATTTATATGCTCAGTCCCTAGTTGATGAACTGAGTGAGGATGAGAAGGTGTGGCCACTAGGAAGTTAGTCACTGTGGGTGGGCTTTGAGGTTTCAAAAGGCCCCATGGACAAGCATGGAAAGCTCCCAGCCACTGCTTCAACTTCTGTGTGCTGCCACCTTCCCGCCATGATGATGATGGTGTAAGCCTCTGAAAGAACTGTCCTGATCATGGTGTCTCTGTACCGCAACAGAAACCCTAAGACACAGGTAAAACACTCAATACACATGAAATGAAATTCTCACCCATCACATGTGTGGTACTCTGTTAGAGTGGCAGAAAAGCGCCTAAGGCGCATATGACGTGGCACAGGGACAGGCACAACCCCCTTTGACAAGTATGGTCCTGGCTTCTCAAATGAAGGCTGAAGCCTGAGGCTCCAGGTCATGGTCACAGGCCCTGAGCATACAGAAGCTGAAATCCAACCAGGTTCACCCAGCCTCAAAGCCTGGGCCGCCTTCTTTTTTCCCCTTTCTTTCATCATGCCTGAGCTCTGGGCAGCTCAGATGGAGTGTGATGGAGAGCTCCTGGGTGGCTCTGGGCAATGGGGCCCGGGACTAGCAGAACAGGGCACGGCAGTCCACAGGGTGCAGGTCAGCAGTGGGTATTCTCTGGAGCTTCTACTTAGTAGCCGGCAGAGGCTCATGCACTGGGAGAGCAGGGTGAGGGCAGTGTAGGAACAGCCCTCCATCTCGTTATGCAAGCGACAGAACAGTGCAGGGCATAACCTTTGGGAAGATACAGTCTGTCTGCTGCTAAGACAAGAGCCAGTGTGTGCAGCAGGTCTTCTGGGAAGCAGCAACTATGAGCCACCGAGGAGACCTGCAGAGGTGTCAAGCATGCTGGGGATCAAGATGCCTGCAAATAGATCACCTGCACATTGGCCTTCTAGCTAGATCCTGCGGCACAAGACGTTCCCTTGTCAGAGCAGAATGGAGCCCAGTTTCCCAGTGGGGACAGCCTCCACATGATTGTTACACTGCCTGAGACTACACATTAACAAGAGGGATACCTGACTGTGTCGCCCAAGTGAACAACAGCCCCAGGGAGACCTTCCTTCCACACATGGGCTGCAGACGTGGAAGACAGTATAGTAGGTGCCCAGCATGGCTTGAAGAGCATCGACTCAGAAAAGTCCCCACAGGCCTGGCAGCATGGGCCATCATCTCTAACCCATCTCCAACACTGTGACCTCACTGTCAACTAATTATCTGTTAACTGGCCTTCCCTTTAGAAGAAAAACTGCAGAGGCTACAAATGTAGGTTCTAGTCGGACACTTGCCTAACACTCATAAGGCTCACAGTTCCATTTCCAGCAAACAAAAGGTAAACCTTTAGGTACTTGTGCCTAGTGGTTGGGTGACTACTTCATTGCTTGCTGTCATCAGCACTAACCTGTCCTCTAATAGATGATAAATAAATTATCTGTGGGATAGAGGAGCAGGTGGAGTAAGAAGGAAGGGCTTCGTGTGCTCAGGTGGCCTGTGGATGCAGTCAGGGTGAGGCCAGCCCCTCAGCGAGCTCTCTTGTATACCCCATCTCACCAGGGCTACACCCTCCACAACACAGAGGTTGGGAGAATGAGACCAAGCTGGAGCAGAGCTGGGGCTGGAGCACTGGAAGGAAGGTCCTCTCTGAAGTGTGAGCAGGAGGCAGGGAGAGGAAATTCAGACTATGTCCTTCCCTTCTGAGAAGAGCAGAGCCTGGCTTCCTTGTATTTGAAGCCCCAAAGGACCAAGAGGCTTGTTAGATCACAGATAAGATTCTAGATTAAATGTAACCCAGGAGTAAACGCTCAAGTGTTTAAGGAAATTCTTGCTGGGTGTAGTGGCACACGATCATAACTGCAGTCCCCATAACTAGTTCTTGGGATCCAAGGCCAGGGCAGCATAGTGAGACCTCCTCTAGAGATGAACACAAAGAGAAGAAATTCTTAACAGGAAGGATGTGTTTTCTAATATTCAACTTTACCCCATACTCTTAAAGCGAGACAGAGTTCTGACTGGGCGCAGGTGAGCAGCAGTTAGGAGCTGAGATCACCAGACATACAATGTCATGCTTGGAATGTGCCGGGAAGAGCCTGTGGTCTGTTCCCTCCTCTTTACTCATTACCTGCATAATCTTATTCATAGATTTGCTACAGACTTTTGTTCTCATTTGGCCACTGTGCTGGCTAGTTTTGTGCCAACCTCACATAAACTAGAGTTGTCTGAAAGGAGGGAACTTCTAGTCAGAAAATGCATCCGTAAGATCCAGCTGTAAGGCATTTTCTTAATTGGTGACTGAAGGGGTCCAGTCCATTGAGGTGGTGGTGCATCCCTGGGCTGGTGGTCCTGGGATAAGATAGCAGGCTGAGCAAGCCATGAGGAACAAGCCAGTAATTAAAGTAGCACGCCTTCATGGTCTCTGCAAAAGCTCCTGCTGCAGGTTCCTGCCCTGTTTGCGTCTATTGTGACTTCCTTCAATGACCGTCTACAACATAGAAATATAAGCCAGATAACCCTTCCCTCCCCAGCTTGCTTTTGGTCCTGGTGTTTCATAACAGCAACAGAAACCCTGACTAAGACCGCCACAGACATTTAAGTCCAGAGAGGGCAGACTTGTAAACTGTCCATCAAATTGGAGATGGCAGTGCTGCTGAAGGGAACACGGGGTCAAAACCACAAGCTTGTGTGCTAAAAGCAAAGTGAGCTCTTGTCCCATGCTGGGGTACCAGGTAAGGCAGGCGTGCAGAGAACAAGGGCAGGAGGGCTCCAGTGGTTAAGTCTGCTGCACAGAGCAGAAGCTGCATGTGAGACAGCATTCGCACTGCCTCGGCCCCCTGGGAGGCCGGTCAGAGGAGGAGGAAGAGGGGGAGGAGGAGGAGGAGCAGCAGCAGCAGCAGCAGCAGCAGCAGCATCACTTGTGCACGAGTTTAAGGCCAGCCTAAGCAACACATGGAGAGCCTCACAAATGAAAGGTATGGTTACTATGTCCTGCCAGCAGCCTGCCCATGAGGGAGAGCGGAGCCTGTGAGGGAGGTGTGTCCGTGCTGAGGGTGGAGCACTTCCTCAGCTATTCTGAGGAAGGAGAGAGGCTGGCACATGTGGGACAAGTCTGGTGACTGTGTTACCACAGACCACTGAAGACCCACGGTCAGATCTTCATCTTAGGTCCACTTAAATTCCTCCCAGGACTGCAGAGTCTCCATGTTCACATGGAATAATTAGAAAAAACAAACAAAAATAACCCCACAAAAACCAGTCTGACAGGAAAACCTGAAAAATTCACCTCTGTGTGTTGGGGCAGGCAAATGAAAGGGTTCAGCTGGTACAGTGCTGCTACTGAGCCTGGTCTGAATTCGAGTCCTAGGACCTACACTGTAGGAGGAGAGAACCGTCCTATAAGATGTCCTCTGACCTGCCTACTTAAACACATTCTTCTCAATAAATAAGTTAAAATATAATTCAAATATATGTATTTTTTGAGACAGTGTCTCATTATTCAGACTAGGCTAGCCTCAAACCGAGAGAGATCCTTCTGTCTTTCCCTTCCTAGTGCTACCATTAACTTAACATGTGCTATCAGAATAATAAAATAACAAAAATGTTTACACATTTTTTAAGGATTTTCCTAGCTGGAATAAAGATCAGTTTGCTCTGCCTCCAGGAGACAGAGTTGCTACTTGGCTTTAGGTATTTATAAAGGCAGCCTGGGCAAACAGTAACATCCCAACTCCTCTGGGCCCCTAGGACCCCTCTGTGCTTTCTCAATCCTGCCTTGGCCTAATCATTGGCTGTAACACTCATTATACAGGAGGGCACAAGCTCAAAGCCCATCCAACCTGCTGAGCCAACTCCCTCGAGTGAAGACCCACATCCTCTAGTGCTCAGGACTTGATGCCTCCCAAGTCCCACCATGGTGGGAGAACACACCCAGGGCCTCACACATAAGAGATAAATGATCTACCACTGACTCACACTCAGCACTCAAGAAATGTTTATGGAACTAAAGATTATTCACTATAATACGTTATTTTTGAGACAGGGTCTGACTATGGGGCCAACTCTATCAGTAGCCTGTGTATGGGATTAGAGGTATGTACCACAAGGGTTTAATCTCATTTTTAGGATGGTTACTAGCCCCCTCCCCTCCCCACTTTGTTTCTTCTCACAGTGTCTTGCTATGTAGCCCTTGGATAGTCTTGACCTCCCGACCCTGTTTTCTCAGGCCCTGGAGGAATGGGACTGACTGTAGGTGCACACCAACACACCTGCTTCCAATTCTGATTATTTTCCCACACTTTGTAATCACTGGGGATGAAGCGCAGGAATGAAGTGTGGGGATTTAAACATGGTCAGTGCAAGAAATGCAACTGTGCAGAGGATAGGTGCCACTACCTCTCTGAGGAAAAAGTCACACTGAAAGCAATAAGGCTATCAAATTCTTAGACTCGCTGTCCTTGGACACTACAGTGCAAAATCCTTCCCTATGACAGCTGAGGTGAAGCCATGACAATTGGGCTTCATGTTTGTGATTTTGGTAGACAGGTTAAGGAGGTAACAGTACTCTCTAACATTACTTACTTCTTTCTATGCACACACACACAGCTCTCTACTTCCCAAATTACTGCTAAATAAAACCAAGACTCCAGATCATAACAGAAGAAAAACCAGGCCATACCCACGTCGAGCACTCAGGTTGGTCATGAGGTCTGCACCCACTTGCTCAGAAGGCAGCCAAACGTTCACCTTACCCCATATACTCAAGGTCAGAGAAGATGAAAGTTTTGTTGATGTCGAAGCCACAGGCAATGATGTCCTTTGCATTTTCCACTGTGTAGCTGTATGCCTGCTCCAGAGTCAAGTCCTTCCACAGGTACTTCTCGTCATCAGACATCTGGATGACCAAAGGCACATTGAACACATCCTGTAGCCACCTGCAAAACACACGAGTGACTGCCTGCTGGAAATGCCCTGCAGCCAATCCGGGGACACTGAGGGCGGAGACCCCAGGAAGAATGCCACTTTGTATGTGAATGCCAAAACATCAGGTTTGGACTACAGTGGGCCTACTGTGGCAAGGACAAGGAGCAGGAAGAGGAGTGGAGTAGGTTTAGTTGATTCTGTGGTGGTGTGATCCCCCAACATACCTGGCTCTTCCAGAGTGAGCCCAGGTACAAACCCAGTGAACAGAGACCACAGATAGCACAGTCCTAGTCCTGGCAGCTCAGCCAACAGCTGCAGCCCTAGCTTCTAAGATGTTGTCACTGCTGCTTCACTAGGCCAAGTCACATGAGCAATCCTTACTTTGTGAAAATAAATGGGACGAGATGACCCAGATGCATTGCTTCGGAGGAGGGGCCCCTGCCCGTGTACAGGTAAAATGGCTTCTTATTTTCATAGGCATCCAGAATTTGATTCATATCTCTAAAGGAAAAGAGAGAGAAAAAAAAAAAAAAAAAACAAAAAAACAACTGATTTTCTGGCAAAAGTCCCAAAACCCTGAAGCCCCTTTGGCAGTGAAAGGTGTGGGGAGATGAATGCCACAGACAATGGCCAGTTTCATCTCCACGGGAGGGAAATACGACGACACAACTCACTCTGGGATGGCTCTGTGAACTGTTTTTGGAAGCCAAGACATGCAAGTTAGGCATGATAACTTCCTAACAATAGGAATAATAATAAAATCTGGGCCACATGTGACAACCCATGCCTTTAATCCCAGTGCTGAGGAGGCAGAAGCAGGTGATCTCTGAATTCTGAGGACAGCCTGGTCTACACAGCGAGCTCCAGGACATTCTGTCTCCAACAAACATTTTAAAAGATGGGCACTGGGACTTCCTGGGATGCCTCCAGTGAGCACGGAAATACACTTTGTTCTTTCTACAATCTTTGGGCCTGTGAGACTCAGTCAGTACCATACACTCCTCCTCTTGGGGATGGGAGGCTCAGTCAGTACTACACACTCCTCCCCTTGGGCGTGGGAGACTTAGTCAGTACCATACACTCCTCCTCTTGGGCATGGGAGACTCAGTCAGTACTACACACTCCTCCTCTTGGGCATGGGAGGCTCAGTCAGTACTACACACTCCTCCTCTTGGGGATGGGAGGCTCAGTCAGTACTACACACTCCTCCCCTTGGGCCTGTGAGACTCAGTCAGTACCATACACTCCTCCTCTTGGGGATGGGAGACTCAGTCAGTACCATACACTCCTCCTCTTGGGCATGGGAGTCTCAGTCAGTACTACACACTCCTCCTCTTGGGCATGGGAGGCTCAGTCAGTACTACACACTCCTCCTCTTGGGCATGGGAGGCTCAGTCAGTACTACACACTCCTCCCCTTGGGCATGGGAGGCTCAGTCAGTACCATACACTCCTCCTCTTGGGGATGGGAGACTCAGTCAGTACCATACACTCCTCCTCTTGGGCATGGGAGTCTCAGTCAGTACTACACACTCCTCCTCTTGGGCATGGGAGGCTCAGTCAGTACTACACACTCCTCCTCTTGGGCATGGGAGGCTCAGTCAGTACTACACACTCCTCCCCTTGGGCCTGTGAGACTCAGTCAGTACCATACACTCCTCCTCTTGGGGATGGGAGACTCAGTCAGTACCATACACTCCTCCTCTTGGGCATGGGAGGCTCAGTCAGTACTACACACTCCTCCTATTGGGGATGGGAGGCTCAGTCAGTACTACACACTCCTCCTCTTGGGCATGGGAGGCTCAGTCAGTACTACACACTCCTCCCCTTGGGCGTGGGCGACTCAGTCAGTACCATACACTCCTCCTATTGGGGATGGGAGGCTCAGTCAGTACTACACACTCCTCCTCTTGGGGATGGGAGTCTCAGTCAGTACTACACACTCCTCCTATTGGGGATGGGAGTCTCAGTCAGTACTACACACTCCTCCTCTTGGGGATGGGAGGCTCAGTCAGTACTACACACTCCTCCTCTTGGGGATGGGAGGCTCAGTCAGTACTACACACTCCTCCTCTTGGGGATGGGAGGCTCAGTCAGTACTACACACTCCTCCTCTTGGGCATGGGAGACTCAGTCAGTACTACACACTCCTCCTCTTGGGGATGGGAGGCTCAGTCAGTACTACACACTCCTCCTCTTGGGGATGGGAGGCTCAGTCAGTACTACACACTCCTCCCCTTGGGCGTGGGAGACTCAGTCAGTACCATACACTCCTCCCCTTTAGAACCAACCAGCCCTGGGACCGCAGAGACCAAGCCTAGGGATATCTCGGGGTTCCATGAAGACCTAGCTTGGGGAGAACAGGAAAGTAGGTCCAGGCAGTTCAGGATGAAGTCCCCAGCTGAAGAGCTGACCTGGCACCCAGGTCAGCTTGGGCCTTGGGTCTTTTACTGAGAATAATTTGAGGGGAACACTGTCAGTACCATGGAGGCTCCTCCTTGCTAGCTGAAATCAGCATTAGCTCGTAGGCCTGCTTCTGCTTGCAGATGCTGCAATCTGAGGTAGTATCCAGGACTGGTGTGTGTGTGTGTGTGGGGGGGGGGGTGGGGAGGGGGTGAGGGGGTGGGGTAAGATAACTTCAAGTATTGCTTCTTAGGAGCTACTTTTGAGACAGGGTCTCTTCATGGGAGCTGGTGCTCACCAAGTAAGGTAGGCTGGTTGACCAGTGAGCCCCAGGGATCTGCCTTTCTGTCTCCCAAGCACTGGTCACCATACCTGGCTTGTTATATGGTTCCAGAGACTGAACCCAGGTCCTCATGCTCTCATGACAAGTACTTACTAAGCCACCTTCCTATCCAGGAATCTGTGTTCCCGCCCTCCATCCCTCCCTCCTTCTTCTTCCCCTTCCTTCCTTCCTTCCTTCCTTCCTTCCTTCCTTCCTTCCTTCCTTCCCTCCTTCTTCTTCCCCTTCCTTCCTTCCTTCCTTCCTTCCTTCCTTCCTTCCTTCCTTCCTTCCTTCCTTCCTTCCCTCCTTCTTCTTCCCCTTCCTTCCTTCCTTCCTTCCTTCCTTCCTTCCTTCCTTCCTTCCTTCCTTCCTTCCCTCCCTCCCTCCCTCCCTCCCTCCCTCCCTCCCTCCCTCCCTCCCTCCCTCCCTCCTCCTCCTCCTCCTCCTCCTCCTCCTCGATTCCCCCTGCCTCAGACTCCTGAGTGCTGGGATTAAACGCATGAACCACTATGCCCAGCCTTCCTTCTTTTTTAAACTTTGTTTTTACTTAAGTGTATGTGTGTGTTTCTGTGTCTGAAACCAACTAAAGGTTGGGAGTGAGTAGCTGTTTTTGAGCAGAGGTGTTGCAGACACCGGATAATAAATCCCTTTTCCCAGAGGCCTGGATAGAGGAGTTTAGGTAACAGTGGTGTACAGTCAGAAGTGGTAATGCATGACTGCAGCCTTACGACTCTGGGTTACAGGCAGAAGGGTCAGGAGTTCAGGGCGAGCTTCAGCTACATACTGAATTTGAGGTCAGCCTCAGTTATGATTCCCTGCCTCAAAAAGAAATGAGCAGACAAAAACCATTCTGGTAGTATCTTCTTTCATGATCTAGGGGAAAAGGCAAAGTGCTGGTTTCTGGCTTGTGTATACTGTGTGCTTTGTACACTGAGTCTGTCTGTCTGTCTGTCTGTCTGTCTGTCTCTGTGTGTGTGTGGTTTAACAGGAAGGGTCTCATTCAGCTCAGCTAGCCTTTAACTCACTGTGTAGTGGAAGATGAACTTGAACCCCTAATTTGCCTGTGTTTTACCTTCTGAGTGCCAGGATAGAGGCAGGCATCACCTTCTCGAGATCTGTTTTTCTGAGTTAGGTTCTTGCTGTGTAGCTGAGAGTAGCCTGGGAATCCCATTCCTGCCTCCCCTTCAGGCATTAACACATGTACAACACAGGGCTAAAACTCATCCAAATATCTTTTTTATTTTTGAGACTGGGTCTCACTATGTAGCCCTGGATGTCCTGAAACTTGTTATGTAGACCAGGATGGTCTCATTTGCCTGCCTTTAGGGTCTCAATTGGTGGGATGAAGCCACCATACCCGGCTTCACCCAATTAATTTTAATGGGCACATGGAACAGAGAAGAGCCTTGCCCTGAGTTGCTTTTCATGTGGCTGGAGGGCATCTTATGCATGCCCTTCCTAAAGGGCCTTGTTAGAGATGAGCTTGTAGATACCGTTTCACCCCCAGTTTCATAGATGACCTTAGGTGATGGGTTTTGTCAACCCCAGAACGTGCAGATGCCTTCCCTGAGCTATGACGTAAGAACACAGGGACAGGGCAGGGAGAGCTGTAGGATGTCAGAGGCCGTGAGATCAACATCATCATGAGACAGCTCAGTGAGCAAAAGGTTAGGTTCTTGTGAGCCACATGGTAGAGGGAGAGAACCAACTCCCACAAGTTGTCCTGTGACAGCTACATGCAATAGCTAAACAAACACGTCATCACACACAACTGCACAGTAGTAAACTAGGAAAAACGCACAACATCTGCACGGCGTTTTCACAACCAAAAAGAATAAATCAGAAAACTCCCACAAAGGCAAATTTGGGAATCTTGGGTGTGCCTATACTCCCAGTAGGACTGAGAGCTCCAGGCCATCCCAGAAAACTTAGACTCTGCGTTGGCATAACAACAACAACAACAACAACAACAGTTCTAGGCCAGCTAGGGCTATACAGTAAGACCATGTCTCTATAAAACAAACCAAAATCCCAAAACCCAAGACAGTATTTTAAAATTGTAACATTCATCAAGCTAGCTAACAGATCTGGAATAGTGTGTATACTAAGTCCCAGGAGAAAGCTCTGCCTGTGGCTCAGGACTCTGCAAGTTGGCCAGGCATGATGGTGCACACAGCTAGATCAGAACATTATGAGCAATATTAGCTTCTTCAACAGCCAGCCACTGCCCACCTTAGTGTGTGACTGGACAACTTTGTGACTATAAGGGGATGTTTGTGGAATGTTCTAAGCAACCACCAGAGCTGTTACCAGCCAGGAGTGCCATCAGACAGCACCTGAGGCTTATGGCAGAGATCAGCCTAGGTCCTCCTCAGCGCCCCCCCCCCCCCCCCCAGTCATAGCTTTCTTTTGTTCTGAAGTTGTTATCACACTGGAACACCAAGGTATTTTGGGAATGAATCTGTATCTGGGCGATGGTCACTCATATTTGGCTCCAGAATAAATATCTTATTCTCTGAGGGGTGAGAGCTATGTTTTTGCAGTGATAAACCCCTGTTAAAATTCCAGAGGCCTTTCTTGTAGAAAAGGCTGATTTTAAAATTCACATGAAAGCGCAGGGAGCTAAAACAATCTTGAAAAAGAATGGAGTTGGGAGATACATTTTAACCCACAATTTGCTGGATTTGCGCTTTGGAGATAGGGTCATCAAGTTTCCCAGGCTGGCCTGGAGTTGTCTATGCAGCCACAGATGACCTTGAACTTCTGCTCCTCCTGCTTCCACCACCTTAATGTGGGGATTGCAGCTGTGCCCCATCACCCCGCTTTGGGAGGGAGAAACAGGGAGTGACTGCTGACAAGGAGGATTCTTTGCTGGGGGATAAAATCCTCTGTAATTAGACACTTGCAGTAGTTAATACTTTGTAAATACCAAACCACTGGAGAACATAGTTTACAAAGTCAAATTCTATGACATACCAATTCATTTTCTTTACAATTTTTTAAAATCACATTTAACTAATTAACTCTTTGTTTCGTGTTTGAGTGTGGAGGTCAGAGAAGAAGGCTTGGGGATTGGCTCTTTCCTCACCCACGTGGGACCTGGGGACTGAACTCAGGTTGTTAGGTTCAGAAGCAGAGGCCTGTCCCTGCTGAGCCGCCTAGCAAGCTCTCAATCTCCCCACCCTGCACGCGCGCGCGCGCGCGCGCGCGCACACACACACACACACACACACACACACACACAGAGGACAGGGTTGCGTTGTGTATCTCTGCCTATCCTGAAAGTATGTAGACCAGGCTGGCCTCAAACTCACAGTAAATCCCTGCCTCTGCCTCCCGAGTGCTGAGAGTAAGGGTATGTGCTACCTACCACACGTGGCCACAACCTTTTAAATTACATTTCATTGATTTATTTGTGTCTCTCTGTATGTGTATCCACGCCATGCAGTGTATACCAATGGGCACTCTGAGGGAGTCTGTTCTCTCCTTCCCCTTTATGGGTCCTGGGAACAGCACTCAGGCTGTCTGGCTTGGCAGTAGGCACCTTTCTCTACCTGCTGACCCATCTCACTGGCCCCAAATTCAAATTCAACTAAGAAAACTACTGACTGTGGACTGAGTGGGGCCCAGAGCTCTCTGCAGACGTGCTGTGAGATGTCTGGTGGGGTGCTCTTCCCTGGGTGCTCGGTGAGGCACAAGTGGAACAGAACACCCGACCTCAAGGCTGAGGAAAAGCAAACTGTGGGATGGAAGAGGCACAAAGTCTACTAGAACTTGCCCTTCTTGATGTTATCTGCAGAGACTTTATGGTCGGAGCAGGGACACTGTCCCAAGGGCTCTGCTGTAAATGTCTCTTGATGTCATTCCTGAGGGGGAGGAAGAGTGCTGGGGACCTCAGGAAGTACACTGCTCACTGTGTGGGAAGTACTGGAGTTGGACTGGACACTCCCTAGCTCTCATGCCCTTTTAAGCTTTACAGTGTGGGATGTGACTGCACCTCACCTGCCAAGAATGACCTCCACCTGTTCAGAGAAAAGCTGAGGCCTTGTAGGTGAAGGAATGGGGTGATTCCACAGTGAGTTACTACTGCAGCCTCACTTGCCCAGGGTACCAGGCCTCCCTCCCCAGCACCCCCCCCAGTTCTATGAACCCAGAGCAGAGGAAGGGTACTGACCGGTGGGAGAAGAAGATGCCCCGACGCAGGAAGCGGTGCGGTCTTTGGCCAGTGGCTCGCTCTATTCGGTTTATCAGCTCTTTGTCAATTTTGCTGCTTCCAAACTGAACTGCAAAAAGCATCAAGAAACAGAAGAGATGACTTTCTTAGTCGCAAAAGGCTTAGTAACCTGTCTCAACGACCCTGGTCTCTTCAGGCTCTGAGCTGTAATGTAACCTCCACATAAAGGAAAAGGACCTTTGTAGCATATTTTGCTGAGACCCCATCAGCAAAACAGAGGTAGATCACATACTACAGTGCTGTTTGCCTGGGTCTAGACTGTGATGGGACACACCCAGAAAGCAGTCTTGCTGCCAGTGCTCACACACACACACACACACACACACACACACACACACACACACACACACACAATCACTCACACTCCTTAGGGTGTAGCTTACACTGACAACAGCCATGATTCCCACATTTCTCAGACTGCTGACTTAAGATTCATGTTGGTCCTGAAGAGACTCTCCCTCAGTGACAGTTTTAGGGTTACTGAAATAGTTGTGATGGAGACATACACACCTCAGTGGTTTCTTCCTGGACAACTGACAGTGACATCTAGTGCACAGCAAGGGCAGTGGAGGCAGGGTGTGATGGGAAGCCTGGGAACAGACCCACCCACTGTGCTGGAGCTTTCCGGCTCTGAACTACCCAAACCAGGACAGCCAGCCAGGTTGCTTGCTTCATATCATCATTTTTGAAATATGTCATTTTTTATCACTTAAAACTTTGGTCTCTTGGGGCACAACTGATGTGTTCCAGGCTGACCCTGAACTCTGTGGCTCAGGATGACCCTGAACTCGGACCCTTTGCCTCCACTCCTAATTGCCCGGTAACAGGTATGAGCGCCATGTTTGGTTTATTGACATCTAATTTAAAAATAATCCTTTGGGTCTATAACATACAACCCAGGATCTAGTTGTTTATTGATATTGAACCCTTTTACTTAGAAATAACTCAAATTTAAAAATATCATAAATATCCAAAGATACTGAAATTAGTATGTTTAAAGAAATATCTAAATTTCTATTGATGGCAGTACTATTCACAAGATGGATCTACCTATGTGTCTCTGAACAAAGAAAATGTGATATATACACAGACACACACACACACACACACACACACACACACACACAACACACACACACTACAGTACAACTATGAAAGGAAGTAGAATCCTGTTATCTAGAACAACAGAGTTAACCCCCAAGGACAAGCCAGACCAGCAGTCACAGAAGATCAAATACTATAGGATCTCATTCTATGTGGGATCTAAAGGGAGAGTACCTGGCTGGGAGAGAGACTGGGGAAAGGCTGTCACAGTGAGATTGGTGAATTCCGATGGGCCACCAACAGTGCGGTGGATGCCATCAACAAAAATGTATTGTGTATTTCACAACAGCTGCCAGAGAGAGCTTAAATAATATCACCAAGAAATAAACCTGTTGGTGGTGATGAACATGTTACATATCCTGACTCTGTCATTATCCAGGGTTCGCATATATAGACAATCATCCTTGTCCTAAAAACACACATAATTACTGTGCCAATTAGAAATGCACAGACGTTTGTAAAAGCACACGGAGTTAGAAATGCCAATGAGGAGGACATAGCAGCCACACTAGACACTGAGGGGCTGTGAGGGAGGCAGGTGACTACTCACCAATGAGCTTGTCATAGTCGATGCCTTTTGCACTGCTTGTCCGCACTGTCCATGGATCCACAAAATCCTCGCTGGCTTTTGTGGCATCTGAGTCACAATTTCTCTCAGCTGTTGGGTTCCCAGGAGGGCAGCCAGCCTTGTACTCCTCCCCCATGGCAGCCTTATAGCTCATTTTTAATGATAACAACATCTTTACTGCAGAATCAATCTCATCCTAAGGGGAAACAAGGTGAAGTTCAAACGCTGACAAGGCCAAGGTCTGCAGAAAACCAGCCAGGCGGCAGGCACTGTGCAAGGACTCTCACACACGTCTGTCACCTTGTGCAGTTCTACAACCTTGACAAGTGCTTGCTGAGGAGTTTAAGAGCCAGGGAATCGTCCTGAACAGGCAGAAAACTGGGCTCCGGTATATTTTACATTTGTTTGATACATACAGATCATGACCAGAATCATATGGGACAGTAGCTATGACCCGGAACACACTATTGTTTATGACAAGGCGCGTTTTCGACAGCTCCTTTAATGGAGCTCAGGGTGCATACTGCACCATGTTACGTCCTGCACAGGTGAGGATGAAAACTTACAGACACAACCAAAGAGGCCAGAGGCGTCATGATGACAACTCAAAGATGTGTTATGAAAGCAGGTGAAGGCAAGGGAAAGTGTGCCCTGAGGGATGCTCAGAGACAGGGACACCACTGGATGATGGAGTCTCATCAAGCTAGCTCTTCTTAAGATTTATTTTTATTTGATGTGTATGAGTATTTGCAAGTATGTATGTATGTATGTATGTATGTGCCATATGTGCCTGTGGAGGCCAAAAGAGGGCACCAGGTCTCCTAACTTTGGAGTTATCTTCATGAGTTGCCACAGGGTACTGAGAACCAAACCCAGTTAGTTCCCTGTAAGAGAAGTCAAGGCTCCTAACTGCTGAGCCATCTTTCTAGCTAGTTACCAGGCTATTTCTAGTGTCTCCATGCCTGTGAATCCTGCAACCCCAGCACCTGGGAGGTATGGGCAGGAGGATCAGGGGTTCTCGGTCATTCCTGGCTATACAGAAAGCTGGAGGACAGTCTGGGTACACAAGATGTTATTTTTTTTTTTTTTTAAAGAAATAAAGAGAGAAAAGGAAAGAGCAGCAACAGCAATTGTAAGCTGTATCCTGGGCACTCTGGAAACTTACTGAAGACCCCTCTTTTCTAGGGGCTCACAGTGGCCACCCCCAGAAGCTTCAAAGAACAGGTCTAAGTAAGGCTATCAAGTCATGCTGTGGCCTCAAACTGTAAACTGGTAAATTGCCACAGCTGGCTTACACTACTAAGACTACACAGTGTATTTGCTTGCCTAGGGAAACACACATATTTATGAGGCTTATGCTTATAGCACTATGTACTATAAACTGAGCTTCCTGGGGAAGAACTACCATGACTCCAATCTCACTTAGAGAGTTGTTCACTAGAACAGTACTGCAGCAAAAGGGAGCTAAGATTCTGTAGTGAACCATGCTTCAAAAATAAAATTATCTAGAATTTGTTATCAAAATGACTTTACCTCTTGCAATCAATAATTCCATGTCTATAGCTCACACAAGAGAAGAAGCCTTCACTGGACAGCTGCTCTGCTGTCTCAGCAGTCCTAGGCTCAGCACTGGAAAGAAAATACATGTTTAACAAATTTCATCTGCAGAACTATCTGTGAGCAGACGTGCCTTGCTCTCAAGTACATAGCAAGTGGTATCTTTTAATCACTGACTGTTGACAATTTGTGCTCTATCTGATCCGATTTTGGAAATAGGAAACATTTAACCTTGTCACTGTTCAGGGAATGTCTGGAGCCTGGAAAAAAGCAATGAACAGACTTGCTAACTTGCTTCCTATTTCAGAGTAGTGCGGGCCAGGACATAGAGACTCAACTTAAAAGCCAGTGTCCTAATGGTGTCGGGAGAGAGGCAGGTGAATCTCTATGTGTTCTAGATCAGTCAGGACTACAGTGAGATCCTGTCTCAGAATGAGGATTAAAAAAAGGGGGGAGGGAGTACTATTTAAAAACATTACAGTGTTATTCAAATTTAATGTTAAACTGATAGAAATGCCACTGTTAGCCTGCCAAGTAGGATTACAGGAGAAATTACCCATTCTTGAGCCTTTTATTTATCTTAGGTTTTTGCCTGAAAACCATTTAGTCCAATCCACTGTGCCCACATGGTGAGTTCTGGATAATCAGGTGTTCAGACATGACTTTCTCTCTATACCACTTATTTCCTTTAAAATTTAATAGTTTGCTCAGACTAATGACCAACGAAAGCTACGGGGCTGAATGTGAGGTGGACAGCATCGTCTGGTAACATAAACAGACTCTTGAGAAGACAGGATGGGAAGCAGCAGAGGAGGAGGGATGGAGACCTAAGAGTGGAGGCAGCAAAGGGCATGGAGTGCCTTTGCTGTCATTAGAGCTGCACACTGACCAGCTCCTAAAACTCACCATTAGCGAGCTCCTTAAAAGACAGAGGACCAAGAAAACAGGAGCAGGTGGCAGTGACAGGACCCAGCATGAGAGAAAAAGATAATCTGGGAAGGGCTGGTTAGGAGGGCAGTGAGCCCACTTCACACCACGGACTACCAGAGACCCTGGCATCGACGATGAAATAATAACATACAGGCAATAACAGGAAAGCTGGCTAGATCTGTTCAGGAAACAGTTCAGCTCGTTGCATCCAGAAGTTTCCATGGGAAAAAGACAGTGGTATGTAGACCAGAGACTACTATCCATAACAGTGGGAAGTATACCAAGACCAGCCCTATACCTCGCACTCCCTCAATAGCCGACCACAGAGAATACCATTCCCAAGAGACAAAGTTAACACTCTGACCACAAAGCCCCTCAACCACAACAAGTCCCACAGCTATCTAGGAAAGGGGCCGCACAGAGCAATGGCCTCCTCACCACGAGGCCAGCTGGCAGCTGTCTCCAAGGCCGTGAGCAGACGGCAAGCTACGGCACATCTGCCGTGCCCGTGAAAGGGAAGAGGAAACTCGCCGTGACTCCGGGCACAAAGGGCAGAAAGCACCAGGGGCACTGGCATCACCAGCTCGGTGCACTACGGAGCATGCCCGAAGGGATACTTGGGGGTTTATGACAGGAGAAATGGAGGACAGCAGGAGGCTAGGGTGAGGAAACAACCCACAGAGAACAGAAAGAAATGGGGTGTAGAGCAAGAGAGAAGAAAGCCAGAGGAGTGCTTTCTGACCTAAAAACAGAAAAGACAGAGTACCAAGTAGATCAAATGAATAATATGATTTCTGAGAATTAAAGTTTGCAAGGAGTATTGGGCCTATCCCTGGGATGTCAGGGCACTACAACAGAAATGACTCCAATGTCCCTATGGAGGACAACAAAATGTGCTGACAAACAGGCCACAGGAATGCATTCCACGGGATGCTGGGTGTGGTTTGCCATCACTCTAGCATAAGTAACCAGGAAGCAGAGGCAGGAAGATGAGAAGTTCATGGGTAGCCTTGCATATAGCAGGTTGAGGCCAGGCTGGACTACATTGAGATTCTGTGATAGACAAAATGAAACAACAGAATTCGAAGAGAAAGTTGCTTCCATCTCAGAACTCTACACCCAGCTTGACTATCAATCAAACCTTAGGGAAGGTAAATTGGCAGAGGTCCTGTAAGACTGCCTAAGACGTTACCTTTATATAGTAGCTGAGATTCAACACCTAGGGAGGAGCCATGATAGCCCTACACGGCTTAACGGTAGGGACAGAGTCTGAGCATGTGTCAGTAAGCATGGACACCATCCGTGCGCTGACCTGGACGGTACAGGCCACTAGACTGATGTGAGCTTTGATACAGTCAAGAGACTGGATAAACATGGGACATAGGGGGCTTCTGCCAAGGTAATATAGCACAAATCTTGCTATAATTAGTAAGTGGGCATACAAGCTTAATGATAAAAGTATACTGAATACATACACCAGGCCTGGATACCTAGCCTTGAGGCTGTGATAGCTAACTCTTATTGTCACCTTGATTGGATTTGGAATCACCCAGGTGATATCGGTGTGTCTGTCAAGATGTTTCCACAGTGGTTCATCAGGTGAGGGATGATGTGGGTAGTGGCATCCCACGGGTTGGGGTGTCAGACAGACTCGTCCGACACCATGAGGGTCTGGACCCTCAAACTGTGAGATAAGAGGAACTCTTGCTCTCTGAAGCTGGTGTTTCAGGTCAGCTATCTGGACAGAAAGGAACAAAGTTGCCAAGACAGTGGCAGAATGCTTCCTTAGCACGTACCACATCTTATCATAAACAAACAAACAAACAAACAAACAACTCCCACCCAATAGCAAACAAAAGTTCACACTATACAAAAGTGACTTAACCATAAACACAATGTCGACTGTGTTCACAACCTATCAGACCCTGCTGTCTGTGACTGTGTTATGTGGTGCCCGTTGGCATTATGAAGAAAAGGCCAGGCAAACAGAAATTAAGGCAAACATTAACCCCAGAGAAAACAGGAGGTGGGAAGGAAAGGAAAAGGGCTCATGCTTTAGTTGATGGTTCAGCTGTCTATGTGTTTACATAGTGTAACAATGCCTGTACTAATAATGACCTGACTAGAACTGCGACATATCCCGGCAGTTGGAGGAGGGGAAGTGTGTGTGAAAGCAGGAATTCCGTACAGCCTGGGCCAAAGCCCCAACTTGAAATTAGTAAAGGAGGGAAATAGTAGACATGCCCAAGTCTAAACCTTAAGAGGATCAATGGTAGGAACTGACAATGTCTGTGCATGCTCAGAGCTTGGGAGAAGAGGCTGGAAGATGCTGGGGTGCTCGGGGTCTTTAGCTGTGGGCTCTGTATTCTTGGGTTACAGAACAAACATAGGACAGGAACTACTAAACACAAATAGGTTCTTCATCTCCGCTGAGGACGTACACATCCCATCTTGTCACTTTACTCACTGTCAACTTGACAGGATCCAGAAGTGCCCAGGAAATAAACCTCTACACATGTTTACAAGGCACAGGGCAATTCAGGTGGGAAGATTACCCTAAATGCAGGTGGCTTCATTCCATGGAGAAAGGACCTAGGCACGGACACTCATCTCCTGACAGTGATCCCATGTGACCAGCTGGCTCACAGTCCTGCCTCTGTGCTCTCCCTGTCATGAAGGACTAACCTCAAACTGTGAGCCAAACACACTCTTCCTTACGTTGCTTTTGTCCTGCATTATGTCACAGAAACAGACAAAAAGGTAACTACTGTATTCTCTACAGGTACAATATAGCAACAAAAACAAGACAAACCCAAACCCAACCAACCAAAAGACAAAAACAACAACAAAAAAACCCCAATCCAACCTACCAACCAAAAAACATGGGGCATCACAACTAATTACACAGAATACACGCAATTCTAAGATGGCCTGAAGTATAGAGCAGATCACTCGTGAATCCTATACTACTTCATGTGAGGGACTTGGGTATTCACGGACTCTGGCACCTATGAGGATCTGGGGACCAGTTCCCTACATACAAAGGCCTCGGAAGCACATAAGAAGGACATGAACTTAGCAGACTATACCCAGACAGCTGCACGGGCGTGGTGGCTCAGGCGCATGTTTCGGAGAGCCCGACAAATCACCTACTTTTGGTGCATTTCCAGCTTTGAGGGACCTCACGAGCTCCCCTTGAGTAGCTATGCTGTTGAACAGCTCCAGTGGAGAGGTGCAGGACTCGCCACTGGGCATGTCTGCCATCTTCTAGGACCTAGGCCTGCAGCTGGCTTGTGAGTAGTGTGTCCAGCAGTTGAGACAGGACTCTGTGGAGAAAAAAGTGAAATGGGAGGTGAAGGTGGGAGCCATGAGCAGTTGCTGCAGCTGTGCTTCCTTTACAGCGCGCAACCTTTCTCTCAGAAAAACGTGGTAACTGAGCTGTAACACAGAACGGGGCAACAGAACATTAGTGGAAAGAGATAAGGAGAAATCTAGGGGTCAAGAAAAAGCAGCATCAATACTGACAACGAGAACTAAAGGCATTCGTGGGAAGGGCTACCTGGAGGGAGGCCAGCACGGGAGGGCCTTCTTGTAAACAGTAAGTTGTCATGGGGTGATGTTTGTTCCCATCTAGTGCCCAGAAGAGAGGAACTCATGTTTGCTTGGAATAGAAACACACTTTTGTAAGGCTACATTTAGCAGACCAAAAGACACTTTGCCAAGTCTTATTTGTTCCTTATTTTTACTGTCTTGGGAACAAACCTATGGCCTTTGCAACCATAAAGAACACAGTAATGCCACATGGCCTCTAGCTGGCCAAATGTTACAGCAAGGTCCAGGTGGGCAAAGCCCTCTCTGTTCTGAGTTCTAGACCAGTATGGATCATGAGCCTTGCCATCTCATATGCTGCCTTACTAAAGCTGGGAAGGTGTGTCTGCACCTTCTAGCAGTCACTATCTCTATTGACACCGGAAAGGGTGGGGACTGGGCCATCTGGAGTCCTGTTGGGCCAGTCACTCTATCCATAAAATGTTAACTCTTGGAACTTTTTTTAACTTACCTCAAGGGCTGTTATAGAAACAAATGAGAAAAGAAAACTGACCCAGGAACATACTACAAACTGTAAGCCAGATCCAAGTGCACTTCCAGTCTTGTTATTCCCGGGTTAGGGAGGGAGGGCTCTAAGGATACACCTAACTCAGCTTTACCCGACTTACACAGAGGAGCTGCAGCCTGTGCCAGAGCAGTAACTGAGCACCCGGACCTGGTACCTTCATCTAAGTTCCTTTATGCATCAAGTCATCTGAGCCTCATCAGAATCTTGTGACAGATCTGTCCTCCCTGGCTCATGGATATGGATGTGTATGACTGCAGAGGAAGGTGTTGTATGACAGTATTCTTGAGGATACATGAACAAATGTCTCCTCCCTTCTGAGAACAGACCCGATTAAGCATACCACTGAAGTCCAAAGTGGTGAGCCAGTGAATGCTGTGCCCCTCTGGCCCCCGACCCTACTTTGAAGCAATGAGTTTTCCTGGGTAGATGACTCAAAAGCAGACGGATCATCAAGGCCCACTCCAGCATGGGTGATGGCTCATGAAAGCTACCTGGAGGGCACTGCACAGCCCGAAGGCAGCTAGGGTAGTCTGAGCTGCTTCTGGGAAGCTGGGTTCCTCTGAGAGTCTCTCTCAGCAGTTCTTACTGCTCATATATGCTTGCAGAGAGGAAGGAACCTAGGGAATCTAGTTAGTTTCAGGGATTTCCTGAAGCTAGTAAGTTGTTTACTTTCTGAGTTTAAGGACCTCCCCCTTGCAAGACAGGACCTTTACTCCCCTCACAGAACATACTGCTGGGTCACCTTCCTGACAACATCCTGTGTTATACAAGTTTCCCTGCAGGATGGAAGGTTTCAACTAGAGGATAAAAGCTCAGGCGGTCTCAGCCACTGACCCCCACCTACCTACCTCTCAGTCAGATGCACAGTGGAGATGCCATCTGTTTGTATTTATCCATTGGTTAAATTTGTTCTCAACACCACCATTTTCACACAAGTCCATGAACTCACAATACCCAAACTAGGACGGGACAGCAGCCACTGAGAATCATCTCATCTGATTCCCAGAAAGGGAAGTTTGGTGAGGGACTGACTTGAAGAACAAGCCCTTATGGCCTAGCAGCGGGAAGAATGTTGAAGCCAGGGAGTAAGGAGACCCCCAGTCCCTTCTTTTCTATGGACATATTTGCTTGGATCAGATGAAAGAAGTGAGTGTAATAAAGATGACTTCTAGACACAAAGGGTTAAGCGATTTTCCCAGTGTCTCAGAAGAGCAAGCTGCAACTGTACATCCTGTTAGCCCAGGGAAGCCACAAGAAGCTGCCTGAGGTTCAATCCAGAGAAGTCAGACTCTAGTGTCAGAGTCCAGCTCAATCATAGGCTCTCAGAGTCCTGCTCTTCTTCCTCCTGTCCAGGAACGCTCCCCTCCCACCCCCCTTTGTCTGGGCTCTGCTATCTCTGAGAGTCAACCTCAGCTTCTCACAGCCATTACCAACCGCAGCCCTGGGACACTGGAACACGTCGTACTTTGTTGCAGCAGTTCCTCTGCTGTAGAGTTGGTAGAATTGTGACTCGTGTACACCAGCATGTATTTCTGCTATGAATGCCTCTCCTAAGTCAGTAAGCGCCTCCTCCTCGAGGCTGTTCTCTTCTATCTTCTTCTAAGTGCAGGTTTTAGCTGGACATGGTGATTGGTGTACAACTCCAAATCTAGCTGAATAGGGGGACTGGTAAATTTTAGGCTAGCCTGGGCTACAGAAAGTAGCCCAGAATTATATAGTAAGATCTTGTAGTGACACCCCCACCCTCTTAAAAAAGAAAACAAACAAACAAACAACAACAACAAAAAAACAAACCTCCTCCAAACCCAGCAAATATAAAAAATACCAGTGTTTGTTCTAGTTGATAGCTGAGTCAGTCGGATCTAAGGTTATCTCTGGTTTAATGCTCTGGCACTGAGTCATAACTTCTAAGATCTGGGGAGAGCCAGGAAGACTGCCTTGGGTCTCTGCCTTGGGTCTTAGACCTCTAGTTTCTTTGCCCACTGTAACATCTGCCCTGTTCTGGTTACCTCTGTACTTGCCTTTGTTTACCCCACTTCTCCACAAATGTTGGGCTCTGCAAAGACTGTAATCAGCTGTGGTCAGAATTGCACTCAACTCCTAGAAAAAGTGCCAGGGAGAATGAGTGAGTGAGCCTGGGACAGCTACTCTCTTTCCACTGCAAAAGGGATGGCAGCTGCTGTAATCAGCTAGGGAACCGGATCTGCATTCAGGACCCACGTTGTAGGGGAGCACCTATCTCTTCAAGCATTAGAACTCTGACTTGGAAGAGGCGTATAAACTAATCAGACAGAGGAAACAACATGTGAAATCTGTTTTCCTGGTCGCTCATGCATGGTCACCGTTTAAATCTCGTGTGTGTGTGTGTGTGTGTGTGTGTGTGTGTGTAAGTGTGTAAGTGCATGAGGAAGAGAGTGAGGGAGACCAAGAGAATGAGAGGCATTTTCTTGAATGAATATTCTAGGAATGGTTGAGGCAAAGAAAACAGAGCTACCAACTTCCTGCCTTCACGCAGTTACACATTTACCTCTGGATTGTATGAAGAGCTCTCCCATCCTCTATTTTTGTTTGCTAACCATTAGAATTCAGCTTAACTTCAGAGGTGTTTAGCTAGGAATTCTTGAACCTCTTAAAGTATATCAATATTTGCATATTCACTGGATGAATGGATGTAAGAATTGCTCAGGTTTACCATCTTTATGAAGGAATCCAAGATGACAAACTGTTAAAGATCACTGTCTTGAGGACTTACCATATCAACTCTAGATGGGAGGTTGTCTCTTTTATTAAGGAAATGCTATTTATCCCACTACTAATACAATATGGGAGAAAGAAAGATGTTATAACCAGGAAGTTATCTATTATCCCCTGTAACAAAAGTACTGGGATTATAAGAAGTCAAACTGCCTACTCCAGAGCACTCACAGCAGGCCTCTGACGAGAAGCCTACAAAGGCTCCTCCACCCGTAACTCCCCTTTGCAGGCCTTTTAATCTATGGCTCATTTAGAAAAATAGCACTGTTCTAGATGACACAGTAGTCTTGTAAAGAAAGGGGCCCATTACAGTGTGAGCAGATAGGAAAGAGAAGGATTTAGACCATAAGGAAACTATCACAGGGAAGACCCACAGTCTCTGCAGCCTGAGGGAAGAAGGCAGCACGATTTTAGGGGCAGCTTGGAAAGAAGGTGGTCTAGGAAACTTTCTAGATACCCTGGAACTGTAGTCTCAAAGAGTAGATAACAATAGTTGCAGATTGACATGATCGCAGAAGACAAAACTTGGGGATAGATGATGATGGTCTAGTTAATGAAAGGTTATTTTCCCAACCAAAGGCATTGGGGATTGAACCCAGAGCCTGGAACATGCCAAGTTAGCCTTTTAACAGTTGAACTACAAGCCGAGCCCTATGAATACTACCTTAAAAGAGAAAGACACTAATTTACAAAGACAGACGTTACAGACTCTGTTGTCACAATAAGAATGCCAACATATTCAGACACTGACCACTTAAGGAGGCCAGATAAGCTGGAGCTTTGAAGATGCTGAAGGGCAAGCTCTGAATGCAAACAGGTCACTGGGCACCCACCACATCTACTCAAAACCAGGGCATCACCTGAACCTGAGTCAACTAGATGAAATACATGCACAACATCCCAATCCAGACACACACCCTCCTCAAGTCTTCAATGCTTTCATATGAGGTAGGTGACCCAAACCAAACCACTGCAACAACAGAAAACACACTGCAAGCCTAGTCGAGAAGGCAATACATACCCTGGCTGTGTAGTCCAAGGGTGCTCAAGCTGGACAGCTGAACATATGAGAATGCCCAGCCAGGGTGGAGGTCTTTAATACTCTCCTCTTCCCCTTTCAGTTTCTTTCTTTGTTTTTTTTTTTTTTTTTTTTTTAAGAGTCTATTGTTTTTCTTATCTGCTTTGCCACACCCTTTCAGTTTCACTTACTGAGGGGTTTCCTAGAAATCACTCAGGTTCCCAAAAGCATTTTAGCCACTTGCCCAGCTTCCTTCAAGAGCAAGTCCAGTCACTGGCTAGCTACTTGAGCTGTGGGAGGAGGCGGCTGAGGCCAATCAAACTCCCAAGAGCCCGGAGCTACTTGTCATTGCATCAGCTGTCCCTTTCTTCAGGTTGACCGCCATATGACCTCCCCACCCTCTTCCTTTCCCGCCCCCACAGCATCATTGCAATTGTGTGTAGTGTAGCGACAAATAGGACGGGCATATCGCTTTGTACATCACTGCCTCCCTGAAGAAGCCTTGCTCTGAAGTTGTGCACTGCAGCGGAAAGATAGGAACTGCGAGTTCAGAGAGCATCGGCTTTTAATGTTGGGCATAGAGTTTGGTGTGCTATCATAAAACCGTGGGAAAGTAGCGTTCCTTCTCTGCTTCTCTTTAGGATCCCTCATCTATGAAACGGGCACCAGGGGCTTTACAAACACTTCGTACAGGGCAAAGAGATCCTACAGGGCAAAGCTCAGGCGGTGGGAAACGATGACAGGCTGGGTGGGCGGCGCCGCCGCAGCCTCCCGGTCCCTCGTGGTGCAGGTGCCCAGAGAACAGACAGCCGGGTTCCGAGCTGGACCCTCGGGGCGCGGCGCCGGGGCGTCAGCCCAAGGCCCCGGCGCCACCTCGGCATCCCTCCCTCACTCCCGGCGCAGTGACCACCCACTCCTCACTTACCGGCGGCACCCCCTTCGGCCCCACCAGTCAGCACCCCCAGGTTCAGCCACCGGTACCTCTTGGGCGTCCGTGGAAACACCAGCCGGCTGGAATAACTTCCGGTCTCGGCATGCCGCCATTGGCTGTCCAGGCAGAGGCGGGCAGAACCCATCTCCGATTGGCTGAGATTGCCGGCGTCGTGGTGGAACGCGACTGGGCGGCCCGAGTGCTGGCCGGACCGCTGTAGGGGTGGACCAAGAGCTTCCGTGTGTGTGGTGAGCGGCGGGCCCAGGAGGGAGGGGGCCGGGATGTGGCGGCCGCATGCTTCCCGCTTCTTAGCGCCGGGCTCAGCCCGCTGCTTGCCTTCCTGTTCTTCCCGTTCATCTCTAGAGTGCTGTGCTCTGAACTCCTTACCCATTAGTGTTGACAGCTTGGCTAACTTACTCATCCTTCAAAACCCGTGTCTGTTTTTTTGTTTCCCATCCTGTATCCGTGGCCTCTGGGACAAGATCCGTGTGAATTTCTACCCACATCAGATCTATCATAGTGCCTAACACTGAGTAGGAAACTAGGACCCGTGTGTTGAACGGGAAAATTCTGTCTTTAACTTCCCCAGTTCCCTGCCCCATCACCTTGCTGTCTGCAAATACATCTAGATTGAGGCTTCTTGGACAGTGAGCTAAGCACACAGGACACCCTGCTCCACGCATCCGTGCTCCCCTTAGCTTTTCAGTATTCAGCTTCAGTTCTCAGTCCTCTTTTTTCCCCCATTTAGCCTCTTCCTCTTGGTTTCACCACACCCCCTTTTCTCATAGCAGTTTCTGGACTTGGGTACAAGATGGCTACCATCATCTCCTAAACGGTGTGCATCTCTCTCAGCCTTCTCCCTTCATGTATGTTTTCTTGACTCACCCTTGACTCCTCTTCATTGGTATTGGTTCTGTTTTAGTCACAGTATTGTGAACACCGTAGTTCCCTCAACCTCTTCAGAGCGTCACACTGGTGTAGTCTCTCTGAGACCTGTCTCAGCTCCAGAAAAAGATGCAGTCTTGGGCCCAGCTACCCTGTATCCTTTTCCTCTTGAGTTCACAAGTCTACGACATCTTCTGGCTCACGAGTCAGGGATGTTTTGTCTTCTATGGCTTGGGAGTGTGCTGAATGAAGGACATCATTTACTGTTTTGCCTACTGTGGCAGATGTTGAGTGAGAGAATGAAATCTATGTGTGGTGCATCTGGTGTCCTGTCCCTTGCTGTCGTTCATTTTCTATCCCCTGTGGAGCTGATGGGCCACACTGTCCTCAGATCTGCTATGGGCCTCTTTTGTGAGTCTACCCTGCAGATAACCGTGTAGCTTAAAACCCAGGCTGTGACCGAGCTCTATATAGTATGGTGGTGGGAATCAGATGGGTTTCATTTGAGGAACCAGGAGATTGGCCTCAACTCCCTGCTGAATATGTAGAGATCAAATTATTTGCAGAGCATGGGTCTATCTCTGTGTGGCTAGTCTCCAGTGGGATCTTAGTTTGGTTGGAGAGTGGAAAGCTGGTTTTAGAAGTCCTTTTTAGAAGATGTTTCTAAATGTGGACATTGTTACCTGCCTGGATTTGGCTGCTGGTAGGAATGATAACTACAGGCCTTGGATGATGAGCAGACTTGTATGGCAGTGGGATTCTTAGGGCAAATAATGCCATTAGTGGACAGACGTGAAAGGCTTTGAGTGGAATTTTGGAGCCCAGTGTGTGATCTGACATGGTGATATATACTTGTAATCCCAGCACTCTAAAGGCTGAGGCAGGAAGACTGGACTAAGACCAGCCTGGCTTATACATAGTGAGGACTTGTAATGGGCTAGAGAGTTTCATCTGTTAAAGACACTTGTTTTGAAATCATGAAGACCAAAGTTTGGATCCCAGCACCCATGTAATAAGCCATTTCACACTTGCTTGTAACCAACCTGTAAGAGGTCACAGATAGACTATGCCTCGAATAGATGGAAAGTGAAACAGCACAGGACTCCATCTTCTGGCCGCCTTGTATGTAGGAGCACAGGTTTGCACATTCCATAGGCATGCATACACTCACACAGCAAACACACAAGCATAAAAAAAGAAGCGGGCTAGCTGGTCCATGGCCCAGGCTTGCACTCTGTCCCACTCCACCCTCTGCTGGCTGAGATATGCTCAGCATCCTTATTTTCTTTCTGTCTGTACTCACAGAATTAATACTGAGTTTTAGACCAAGGCAATTCTTACTGAGAAATAGCTGATAGAAATTTGTGAATGCTCAGAATTCCAGGAAAAACTTTTGAATGGAAATTCAGTACTCTGTGAACCTATGCATTTGGGGTGAAACAAACAGATTTGGATGCCATGTTTAGAATTGCTCTTGCCACAGTTGGGTGGACTGGTGCCTTAGGACCCAACCCTGGGCTTTGTACGTTCCCCGGGCGGTACTCTGCAGTTGCTCTGCTTCTCTGGATGAGGATTTTTTGTTTGTTTGTTTGTTTGTTTTTAGAGACAGGGTTTCTCTGTGTGACCCTGGCTGTCCTTGAACTCACTCTGCAGATCAGGCTGCCTCGAACTCAGAAATCCACCTGTCTCTGCCTCCTGAGTGCTGGGATTATAGGTGTACACCATCATCTCTAGGCTGAAGTTGTTGTTTTTAAAGACTGGGTCTTGCTAGGTATCCCAGGGTGGCCTTGAAGTCATAATCCTCCTGCCTCAGCATCACGAATGCTAGGCTCAAAGGTGGGTGCTGCCATACCCAGCTCCCTGTTGTCCTCGTGCTCTTTTTCTACATTCTCTTTCTTCTCTTCTGCTTTAGCAGTGCGGAGGGGCAAACCCAGAACCTTGCATGTGTTAACAAGAATTCTGTCAGCGAGCTTTAGCCCCAGCCCCACAGAGGTTTCCATTTAAAAAATTATCTGTAAAGCCAGGAAGTGGAGGCCCAGGCCTTTAATCCCAGCACTAAGGAGGCAGAGGCAGGGGCAGGGGCAGGGGCAGGGGCAGGGGCAGGAGGCAGGAGGCAGGAGGCAGGAGGCAGGAGGCAGGAGGCAGGAGGCAGGAGGCAGGAGGCAGGAGGCAGGAGGCAGGAGCGCAGGAGCGCAGGAGGCAGGAGGAGGCAGGAGGAGGCAGGAGGAGGCAGGAGGAGGCAGGAGGAGGCAGGAGGAGGCAGGAGGAGGCAGGAGGAGGCAGGAGGAGGCAGGAGGCAGGAGGAGAGGCAGAGGCATCTCGGTAAGTGTGAGGTCAACCTGGTCTACAGAGCAAGTTCTAGGATACCCGAAGCTACCCAGAGAAACCCTGTCTGAACACACACACACCCCACCCCACACACTATAACTAATTATTTCTACTTAATAGGAGACCCATTTATTTTTTACTACTACTTGGGTTTTTATATATTATGTAATGTTTAAATTAGGGTTAACATATATACCTTGCCAAGTATCATCCCCCCCTTTTTTTTAAAACAAACAAACAAACAAACCTTTTATTGTATACATAGCTGGGAGACAGCATGCGTCTTAAGGCTCACATGCTGAGGTCAAGGGAAAATTTTCATGAGTTGGTTTTTCTCTTTCCACCATGTAGGTTCCAGGGACCGAGCTTAGGTGTGATGACGAGCGCCTTTAATCCACTGAGTCATCTTGCAGCCCAAACTATATTTTTTAGTTTCCCCTTTTAAAAAGGTATGTCTCCTATTTTTAATTGCGCGCATGCACCTATTGTCGGTGTGTGAGCTTGTACATGTGAGTGCAGGTAGTCATGGAGGTCAGAATAGGGCATTGGGTCCTCAGGAACCAGGGCTGCTGTGGCTGTGAGCTGCCCAGGGTGGGTCCTCTGGGAAAGCAGTACACGCTGCTAATTACTGAGCTACCTCTCCTGCGCCGAACATAATTTCTCTATGTTGAAATATCTGAAATTCTTTTTTGTTCTGTATGAGTTTGTGCTTGTGGAGTTTGATGTCTTTGACCTTCAAGGGGACATCCTGCCCCGAAGTGCAGAACGACTCACGTTATTAACGGTTGCTAACTCTTGATCTTGTTTACTTCTAGGAAGTCACCTTTGTGTGACTGTATGGCCTCGCTGGTAGCATATGATGATTCTGACTCTGAGACCGAGGCTGACCCTGCCAGAAGTGGGGACGCTGCAGGTCAGATAAGTGACGCCTCTAGTATGAGCAGGCCTTCTGGGATGGGGTTTGCATCTAGCACAGTGGGCGTGACCAAAGAGGGGGCACAGCACACAGGGAACTCTCCTAATGAAGACCCAGGGATGCAACGTCTGCCGCTGGCTCGGCTCTGGAGAAGTGACCCTGGGTCTTGTCCCAGCCAGAGGCTACAGTGGCCCTCAAAGGAACCTGATACCACTTTCCCTCCCAGTGAGCCTCCTCGTCCTTCTCTGTGGATGAGCCGGGCTCCAGTCGGCCACGTGCCCCTAGCAGCTGCCTGCCTTAAGCCACTAAAACCTGCCTGGGACGTCCTCAGACCTTCTTCTCACGATCAAAGCACATTTGAAAGCACAGCTGGAAATGCCAACTCTTCTCAGAGGAAAAGGGGTGAGGACTGTGTGCTTCCCTATATCCCCAAGAGGCTGAGGCAGCTGCAAGCGCTGAATCCAGAAACAGGCGGGGGCAAAGATGGAGAGCCCCCGGGACCTCCTGCGGGGTGTGCCCCGGCCCCACTCTGCGTGGCTCCCACAGTGTCTGAGTTCATCCAGCCATATTTGAACAGTCAGTACAGAGAGACTACGGTCCCCAAGAAAGTGCTTTTCCACCTGCGAGGCCACAGGGGCCCGGTCAACAGCATTCAGTGGTGTCCAGTCTTTTGCAAGAGCCACATGCTTCTCTCTGCTTCCATGGACAAAACCTTCAAGGTAAGACAAGGGAAAACAACTCCCAGTGGCTCTTAGGTGTAAGCAACTGGGATGCTATACTGATTCGAGTCAGGCAGGCAGTGGGTGGGCACAGGCTACACACTCTCTTTGGAAATTTCTGTAGTTCTCTTTGGTACATTGGAGAGAGTTCTCTATGATCAGCCTCAGATCTTTGGTCTTTCCTGCCTCATTCCTTTCTTTCCCAATACTGCCTTGCACTACAGTATTAATAAATTATAGTATGACTAGATGATAAACATTTTACTTCATTTGCTAGTAGTATACATATATTTTAATTTCAAGACAGTGTTTCTCTGTGTTGCTTTGGCTGTCCTGGAACTTGCTCTGTAGACCAGGTTGGTCTTGAACTTACAGATATCCTCCTGCATCTGTTGGGATTAAGGGCTGCACTAGTACTGCTCAGCATGCACACAGTATTTTAATTCAAGTATGTCCTAGTTCATTTCCTTTCCTATGGTTGGACATTTTGTCACATTTAGTAGCACATCCCATGAACTACAGTGTTGTAAGCATGTTCCTACCTACATATTCCCCTGCCAGAGCCTGATATTTATTTATAGAGGGTCCCCCAAAGTAGTAGTTCAGGCTTGCCTATAAGGCTTAGGGCCCCTATGAGAGAGGGGGGAGGGGCAGGGGAGGGGCAGAGAGGAGAGGGGGAAGAAGAGAGGAGAGAGGTAGAAGAGGTAGATGTTCTATTGCCTGTGAGGTCAGAGAAATTAGACATCTGTTTTCTGCGGGATACAGTTTGTTTGTTTGTTTGTTTGTTTTTTGACAGGCTCTCATGGTGTGGCTAGCCCTGACTGGCCTGGAATTCACTATGTAGACCAGACTGGCCTCAAAGGTAAAGAGATCTGCCTGCCTCTGCTTTCTAAGTGCTGGGATGGAAGATATGTACCACCATGCAATAAATGTAACTGCAGCTTGTAACTGCAACTTATAGCCAGCAGATTAAAGAAGCCTGAGATGTATGGAACAAATAAGCTATAGGGGCTGTAGTAAAATCACATCTCCTCCAGTGCTCCCGGCACTGAATACTGCCTCTCTTCATCTTTTGCTAATAAGCTGTGATGCCTCTTCTTATTTCTCCTTGGGAGAGAATGGCTTCCCACAGCCTGTACAGGGTAGCTGGCCTCTGGCCTAAACGGGTCTCCCTCTGAGTCTGATATCTTGTCTTTGAAAGGGACACTTATACCTGTGTCACATGATCACTTGAGAAATGTGTTTTCAAAAGCATGTAGTGTAGGCTGGGGAGGTGGTTCATTTAGTAAAGTTCTTGTGATCACAAGCACTTGATTCTCAGTATACACATGAAAGGCGGGTGGGTAAGCAGGGCCTGGTGGTGCATACCTTTACCCAGAACTCAGGAGGCAGAGGCAAGGGGATCTCTGTGAACTTGAGGCCAGCCTGGTCTACAAAGCAAGTCCAGAACATCTAGAGCTTGTTACACAGAGAAACCCTGTCTCAACCCCTCCTCACAAAAAGATAGGTGCCTACTTGTAAACCTAGTCTAGGTAGGTGGAAAGAGGTGGGTCCTTCAGGTTCTCTGGTCAGCCAGCTTAGCTCACCTGTACTGGTGAAATACAGGCTGGTGAGAGACTCAGTCTTAAAAAACAAGGCTGGTGCCTGTCTTAGTTAGAATTACTATTGCTTTGATGAAATACCAAAAGCAAGTTGGGGAGGAAAGGGTAATTTGGCTTACACTTCTACATAGTAGTCCATCATCAAAGGAAGTCAGGGCAGGAACCTAGAGGCAGCAGATGATGCAGACTATGAACTTGGCCCTCCACCATCAACCACTAGTTAAGGAAATGCCTCCGACGATACTTACAGCTTGACCTTATGGAGGAATTTTCTCTCTTGAGGTTCCCTCCTTCAAATGACTCAAGCTTGTGTCAAGTTGACATAAAACAATCTAGCATAATGCCTGAAGAACAACAGCTAGGGGCTGGAGTGGTGGCTCAGCAGATCAGGGGCTAAAAACACTGAGGCAGGAGGATCTCCGTGAGCTTGAGGCCAGCCTGGTCTACAAAGCAAGTCCAGACCAGTACTAAAAGGTTCAATTCCCAGCAGACACATGACAGATCACAGCTGTCTTTAGCTCCAGTTCTAGTAGATCTGATACCTCCAGACAGACAATATATACAAGCAAAACATTAATGCATGTGAAATAGAAATTGTGAAACAGAAATAAATAAAATTTAAAAAAAAAAAAGAAAACCAGCCAAAGTTGTCCTCTGACAACTATGTTTTGAGCCCCAACCTACCAGTACCAGAAGGCAGTTTGGTGGGAAGAGAAGACCCAAATGCTTAGAAGTGAGCTAGGTCTGTGGGTGTAGACAGACATTTACAGACCATGCAGAGACTCCTGTTTGGCTCTAGCAAGGCTGATGTGTTCTCTTCAATTCTTTGAGCCAGGCTTTGGTGCTTCTGTGGTGTTGGGCTATGTAATCTATGTGAGGGACGTTCAGTGGTCTGGGTGGCTCATGGCAATCCTGGACTGACCCAGAGTCTTGAGAGCCTGATGCCCAGAGGCCCGTCTGAGGGTTTCAGTTGGGCCCAGGCTCCTAGCAGTGTCTGGCTGGCTCTGGAGTACACAGGACACCCTGACTTTGAGCTCACCTAATTGCTGAAATTATTTCCTCCTGTGTCCTGTCTTCTCCAGGTTCCTTTCCCTTTGCTTCTTGCTTGACCAGTTTCTACTGGTCAAGACCCAGCTCAGAACAGGGCCAATGAAGAGTGTTTATCTATTCTGTGGTCTTAGGTTGGGCAGTGTGCCAGGAGCAAGAGCTACATTGAGCCAGATGGGACATGTCTTTCCTGTCGGGACGCCCTCCCCCACCCCAAGCTGTGTTCATTCTTAGCCTTCCCTCTTCCCACAGTTTCCTGTGCACTCTCCAATATTTGAATGTAGAGGTCCCTGCCTTCTAGATGAGCCTGGACCAGCCCCTGGGTTCCTTCTCCAGCCCCTCAGGACTGAGGGATGGAGCGGGTTGCTTTACAGTAGGCTGGCTTTCCTGATGCTTAATGCCCTTGGCAAGGAAGGCCTGAAGGTTCTCTAATAGCATGAATACCTACATATTCTGTATCTACAGTATCAAGTAAGCTCATGGCTCCTGGTGGGAACTTAGCTGTAGTTCTAGAGTAGGTTATACAGTCCTTTCTCTTGGCCACTAGAGAGGGGAGGGCAGCCTGGCAGATGTGGGGAACTATTGCGCAAGAAGGTGGGAGAGGTTGCCGTGGTTATCATGTCTTTAACCTATGATGCCTCCTCATGGAGAGGTCAGGTGTCTCCTCATGAGTGCCGACCTGCCAACTACCTGTGCACTGATGGGAAGAGGTAGACCTGAGCCCAGTGGAGTTGGTCTTTACCTGAAGGCCCCATTGGTAGAACTGAACAGCTTGCCTACCCTGGGTCATCATTACTGACAAGAGGCTTCAGTTTCCTGAAGAGATACTATGAGTATCCTTCTGCTGTTTGTTTGTTTTTGTTTTTGCTGGGGGCTTGAGTTCAGGACCTTGTGCGAAAAGTGAACACTCTACCACTGAGCTATTCCTAACCCCATGATGATATTGTGTGTGTGTGTGTACATGTGTGTGTGTGTGTGTGAGAGTACATGTGTGTGTGTACATGTGTGTGTGTGTGTGTGAGAGAGAGTGCGTGTGTGTGTACATGTGTGTGAGAGTACATGTGTGTGTGTACATGTGTGTGTGTGTGTGTGTGTAGGTGGAGGACAGAGGGCAGCTTTGGATATTGTTCCTCAGTTGTTCTTTTTAAGATAGACTAGGTTGGCCAGCTGGCATGTCCCAGGATCTGCCTGTCTGTTTCCCCAAAGCTGGGATTCCAGGATTATATGACTGTGCCTAGCCTTTTCACATGAGTTTTGGGAGTTGAATTCCTGTCCTCCTGCTTGTAAAGCAAGCACTTTTCAGATTGACCATGATGACTTTATTTTTAAAAATTGTTTACTTTTTGTATGTGTGTTTGGGGGGCACATGAGTGCTATGGTACATGTGTGGAGGTCAGAGAACAACTTTGGGGGGGGGGGTCAGTTCTTCTTCCACTATGTCACTGTTGGGGATTGGGCTTGGTGGCAAGTGCCTTTACTTGATAAATCATTTTGCTCACCCCAAAGATTTTTTTTTTCTTTAGGACAGTATCTCACAAGGTAGCCCTGGCTGCCTTGTTATTCATTACGAAGATCAAGCTAGCCACGACCCCATAAAGACCTGCCTCTCTCTTCCTTCAGAGCGCTAAGAGAAAGGCAAGTGCCACCATGCTCCATGTTGTTTTTTAAGAGAGAGTGAGTTGGCACCTTGGCTCTGGGTGTGGTGAAGAAAAGTGTGCCAGGACTGGTGTGACACTTCACGGCCAGAAGAGGTCGCAGTTGGGCTGCCTGGGATGACAAGAAGCCTGAGTTTAGGGCTGTGTGTGGGATGCTGATGTGTGGCCTGTCCCAGGAGGCATGTGGGCCGGAGGTGGTGATGCTAGTGTGAGACTCCTTGGCTGCCAGGAAGCTTGAGGGAGTTCCCTACCCCCATGTCTACTCCCCAGTACATCCAAGGGATGGCCTCGGGCAAAGACACTTGCTGTAGTTGAGTTGTTGTCAGTACTGACCATGCATGCTAGGAGCAGAGTCTCCTGATCTTTATGAAAATTCAGGTTTTTATAAGCCAGGGGTGACTATCAAGCTGGAACCCGAGCAGAGGCTTTAATAAGATGTCTCACAGTTTTAGTGATTAGGGTTGTTTGGAAAATCATTTTGTGTAAGTGGGGCTCTCAGTAAGTTCGGAATGCAGAATGAATAGTAGGAACCAATAAGCTGTGGTGGGAAGATGGGTTAGGGCATGGAGGGCTCAGGTGGGCACCTGAGGATGGAAGTTCTACCCTAGGCCTGCAGGTTGGTATGTGGCCTGCTGAGTGGCGGCTGCGTTTTCCTCCCTGATGTCAGGTCAGAGATGCCTGTGGTTATAAACCAAGCCCCAGTGTTCCTGTGAGGTGGAGGTGTGATGTGTGCTTGGTCTTCCTGGCCTGGGTGCTGGCACTCAGGATATGAACAACTGGGTGGGACCTGGCATGTGCATGGCATGTGTCACTCAGGGTGCTGGGGCTTTGCTCCCATCCCTGCCAGCGGTGGCTCACTGTATCTGAGATGTTCAACAGGCGGTAAGCTTTGTAAATGCAGAAGTCACACCAGACCCATTTTTATATTCTCCGTAGCATCTGGCATGAGATTTGTTCCATGTTAAGTGATCAATGAAGATTTAAAGACATTTTTTGGATTTCACTGCTTTGATTTAGGAGGGTTTGTTTGTGCACATGCAAAAATCCTGCTCACCTCTAGGGGGCACAGTAAGACTTGCTATCTTTTGCCCATCCAAGCTTCTAGAATGTGGTAGAATCCTTGACTCCCCGTAACATTTACTGAGATGATTTTTCTCTGATCCGGAGCAAGCCAGCTCCGTCCATCTGACTGATGTGAGGAGCCAAGTGCCGGTCTTTCGTCGCCTTAAAGCTCGGCTTTGGAGGAACACATTTCAGCTAGGCACATTACGGTGGAAAGATATGTATTTTAATATGCTCTAAATGTTCTGTGAGCTGTAAAATGTGCTTATATTAGTTTTGAAAAATTTACAGCCAAAGCAATTAAGTAAAATAAAACAATGAGTCACAGGCCCCGAAGCGCTGCTCCGCTGTCGCAGGCGGTGATCCTTCTGCCCTCCTCCGTGAGCTCGAGGCTTTCCTGGCTTTAGTCCCAGCACAGACACCTTTATGCTCTCTTTTCATTTCTCCGTGAACTCGCTGGGCTCTGCATGTTTGAACACCCACTGCACGTAAAGGTAGAATTCAGCCTTTGATGCCTTTTCTAAGGGAAAAAGGCAAACACAGACAGCCTTGCCTGGCTGTCCATGCAGAGGCTGGGCCAGGCCCCCCAGGGGACTCCCTGCTGCACCAGCGTGCTTCCTGCAGTGGGGACGAGTTCTTACTTAGGCAGGTTTGTACATAAAGCTTGTGAGCTGCGTGTTATTAATTTGCTTTATTCTAGATTTTTCTTCAATAACAAATAGCAAGCTTCTGTAACATATTTTTAAAAAGGCAAACTGAGGCTTACTGGCGAAACTTGACTGACTCAGATAAATGAGATACGAAGGAGAAAAGAGACATCACTGCTTGTACTGCCCTGGTCATGGTGCATCACTAGGCCGCCCAGTCTGGCTGCTGCATCCCGCATGTTGACACAGGCCAGCTGATCATTGCTATCTTGCCCTCCACCAGATTGTCTTTTGTATTGTTTGTGGGGCATAGCTCAGAGGTGGACTGTCTGCCCTGCAGGCAGAGGACCTGGGGTTCCATCCCCACTCCCCCAAACAAAGTCCCCACTGAAAAACTGTCCACAAACAGTTTTCTGACTGTCTCTTTCCTCACACTTGCCCTTGTCTCTCCTGTAGCTTCTGGAGTCCATTTTAAAGCAAGTAGTCCTGCCGTGATCACACTGTGCATAAATGCCATCTTTTCTGCTGCTTAATGTAGTGAAGATGGGCTTTGCACTGTCGGTTGGCAGAAGGCCTGTGTGTGGGAAATGGAACCTTAAACTGGCTGGCCTTTGGTGCGTGACTCTACTGCTGCTCAGTACTGCTGTGACTTTGCATAAGATTACTTGGTCTCACTGATCCCCAGGTATCATGGTAAAGGAGAGAGAATGGCCATCAATGAGGACTGTTGCCACAGATATGGGAAGAAATGATCTAGTCCAGTCCCTGGCATAAGCAAGAATTTACCCCCTTGTACCCATATTGATTGGTTAAAACACAAATGTGCAAAAAAAACTCCTCAGTTAAGAGTCTGCTGACGGAATGCAGTTCTGCTTTTGTGAATCTCTTCAGAGTCTGTTTTTGTACATATGGATTTTTAAAGAGTTTCAGCCTCAGTGTTCCTGAGATAAATCCCTTTAAAATGCATGGAGTTTCTGAGATCAATGCTACTGAGCTGCCTTTGTCGTCCTTTGGAGTATTTTGTGCATCCGCCAGGTCCTGCTGAGGCCGGCCCAGGTGCCAGGCGCTCACACTGGCCACTGGATGGTGGACGGTTGCTTGAGTCCAAAGTCAAGCCTCCGCAGCTCTGGGGAAGCAACCTCTTAGGAGACCCAGGAGGGAGCTATGCTGCCTCCCTCAGGCAAGTTGCCTTCAGAGGTAGCTGAAGGCTCTGCGATGGAGGCAGGTGACCCCAGCTGGTGCTTTCTCGTGCTGATCACCAGCTCTATGGTGACCAGGAGCACATGAGGGAGCAGGGTGTCAGCAGCTGCACTGGGTCCACCACATGCTGCTAGGCACAGCTTTTAACACACAGCAGAGCTGAAACTTATTCCCAGTTACGCAGCAGGCAACATGGGGCGGGCAGGGAAGGGGGGGGGGCAATAGGCTACAGAGACTGAGCCAAGCTGGCAAGCTGTCCCTCCTCCACCTCTGGAAACGCCCAGTGGAAAGCAGCCCTTTCTCCCAGATGGGCCCAGGCTCTCTCCAGCCTCACTACTTGGGCTTTGTTAAGGGGCAGGGGGAGCAGAGATGATTTCCACGGTGGCTTGGATTTGCATTTTTATATATTACAGGATCTCACTGATTTATCATTGTTAGTGGATCTGATTATATTAGGGTATCTTGGATGTGCTTTGTAAAAAGTGATATATTTCACATTCAAAGACAAGGAATTTATGGATCCAAGTGCCAGAGCGAGGGTTTAGTTCAGTTTTGAAAGAATTACTCTTGATGGATTTTTACGAAATGAGGTTGAGAAGTGATTTGGTGCGTGGAGGAAGGAGCTAGGGAGCATTATGCAGATGATTGGCAATTTATTCCGAGCACGAGGCAGATCTGTTGGAAATGAGAGGCGCAGCTGGGTAGGAGGGGCGGGTCGTGGTGGTGGGCGTCTGGTATTTGGGGAGTGAATGATTAACAGTGAGTGCATGGA